>NC_084824.1:9288070-10036187 GCF_958449725.1 Rosa rugosa | reverse complement strand
CAACAAGCCGTGAGCAATCTCATCCACTTGCTCCTGCTTCAAGTAAACCACACTACCAAATCCCTCTCTGGCATCTCATTAAACATCCTTGCTGCCTCACTTATATGCCCAAACTTCGAGTACAAATCAATCACTGCATTACAAACCTCATTCACAAAATCCAAACCTGTCTTACAACAGTATGAATGAAGCACCTTTCCCACAATAAACCCATCCAGTTCCACACACCCAGAAACCAAAACAACCAAAGTAACATAATTCGGCTTCAACTCCAAACCAAAAGAGCAATCCAAAATTTTCTTGAACAAACCAACCCCCTCATCCAACATATCATTCTTCACAAACCCAGATACCATACCATTAACAGTAACAACCGTTCTCTGAGGCATTATATCAAACACCCTACACGCATACCCAATCAAACTCTCGGAACACGAATACAAATTCAATATACTGTTCCACAAATTCACATTATAATCCAAACCAATCCTAACAACATGACAATGTACAGCTTTCCCTTCTCGGGTAGCCATTAATTTGTTACAGGCTTTAACCAAAGAAGCATGTACATAAAGATCAAGAACATGAGATGTACACGACAGATGATTTAGGCTTGGTGTCGAGCCAGCCGATGATGGAGTCATCGGCCTTCATGAAGTCACCGCGGACGGCGTTTTGGGCTTTTGGGTTCTTGAATAGAGGACCGACTGCCTTGATTGGGCACAAACGAGACATGTACTCGATGATCTCGCTCTCAAGCTCTTGGAAAGTGTCCATCAATATGCAGAAGGGCTTGTCCAAGTTCCTGTACTGCCCCAATATTGCCCTCCTCAAAAACGGGTAGGGGGTAGTAGGATACAAGAAGCTGGGCACCTCATCGTACTTCAACAGAGGCATAGATGGAATCTGAACATCGCAAAACATGTCTGATTCCGAAGGAAAGGGGACCAAGCCATGGTAGTAGTCGGCAGGCTGGTCGGCATCCCAATCCCAATTTCAATTTCAATTTTTGGATCCTCGATTTTTGGACCTTCGTCGGCATCGTCGGCAGGCTGGGAGTGAAGGTCGGTAAAGGCAGAGGGAGGTGTTCGAGCGGCGGAGGAGGAGCCAGTTGCTCAGTGGCGGTGGAGTCCAGTGGTCGCTGAAGGCAGAAAGCAAGAAGAAGAAAGAAAGAAATATCGAAGAAGAAGAAGAAGAAGAAAAAGAAAAAAAAAAAAAAAAAGGGAAAAAAATAAAATTTGAGGGTAAATCGGTCTTTTTATCTTTATTTAGTGACTCACGTGCATCGCACGTGCAAAATTTAACTGTTCCATGACGGAAATTGGTCGTAGGTATCACATTGATACGAAATAATGAATCCAGGTATCACATTGATAACATTCAGAGTTCAGGTATCATTTTGAAAGTCACCAAAGTGTCCAGACACCGTTGGTGAATTTTTCCCTTATATCTTATCTCTTTTCCTTACTAGTTGCTATTAGTCTCCATCATCCTAACTGTATGTGAGTGATAGATGATGTTCGTATAAGACACCAGTGACGTTGTGTTTTTTCGACTTTTGGATTTTTATTCCGGAGAAATTTAATGTATATATATTAATGTTATAATAATAATAATAATAAATATGACTTTTCTTGATGTGCTTGGGAATTATTGAAGACTAATCCTTTACACTGAGAATGTACGGTATGCCATATTGCCAACGGATCACTTCTTTATAATAGTTTAATTTACTCTCATCATGCATTGAAAATGTTGGGGCCCAGTGGGTCCCGTGACCCACTGATTTTTTTTTTTTTTTTAAATTCGGAATAGACAGCCAACGTACATATTATATGCTTGTTTGAAAAACTATCATGTGGTAGGCCTAGTAGGCCTAGCCCTGTGGGATCTGTTTTAGTCATCAACAATTTGGTCTAGGTTCGAAACTCACTAGTTGGTTTTTTTTGTTTGGGTCTGAATATTTTATATGTAATACATATTATTCTTTTGGATATTTAAGTTATTAACACTTAGTTCTACTTTTGAATTAATTTTCAAAAAAATTAATATAGTTATAAAAATTTAATATAGTTATTAGCTTATTGCTTTAGACAATTTACAACAAATTATTTCAATTTTTTTTAATGAAATATTGATATTTTATAAGTGTCCCATTTAAAATTAAATTCTGACTCCGCCACTGAATGATACGTATGATGAAAGACTTGGGATTGAAGATGGGTAATCCTGCCACTACACCCACTGAAGAAGCTACTTTTTGTTTTTTTTTTGTTATTGACATTTCATAATCACGCTTAATAGATTTCAATTTGAATATTTGATTTTCAGATTCCTCGTTCCTTAATTAAAATTCTGCCAAATTTGCGCGGATCTTTCCAATGGCTCTTATTCTTTTTCTTTTGTCATCGTTTGTAAATTTGCTCCTTATTCTACTTTGATTTAAATAGGATTTGCCCGTTAGTCTCTCTGGGTCCAAACCTGGTAGTGTATAATAGGGGATTTTTTTTTTTTTAGATGAACAGAGAATGGGTTAGCAGATGTCCAAAATCCTATTAAATTTTATTAAAAAGTAGAGAAAAAGGATAACATGCATGGACGAAGAAGTTCTCCACCTTTTATTAGCAAAATCCTATTAGCAGATGTCCCTTTGGGTGATTGCTCCTTTTATCTCTTTGTGGATCTCTCTACCTTTTATTTTCTTCTAGAATTCTGGTTTCTTTGGTGGATGAAGAAGTTCTCCAATAGTCCAATGCAGAGACGATCTAACAGGTTGTTTGTTTTTTTCTTTTGTATTTGGATTAAAGTTGTGTTCATCATTTGGATGTAGTCAGCGGTTTTCCAAGATTTCTTGATCTTTTCATATCGGGCAGCTTGGTGTACTCTTAATGACGGTCGTCAGACGTTGTCACAGTGTTGTTTTTTTTGGTCGGGATGCAGTTTCGGCTTGCCTGGTTTGAGCTATGGACACTTTTTTTTTTTTTTACTTCCTCTGTTTATTATGTATCATATAATATAATAATAATATAACTTCCATTCTCCTGAACTTTTATTTACCCAAATTTTCTGAATTTAAAATTTATAGAAAACTCTCCATCGTCATCAAACAAGCGGTTTGGTTCAAAACTACATGAAGATCAACAGTTGATAGTTGTAGCTCCCATAGTTAGCTTGCATGTACTCATTGGTTAATTATCAATCCACTGGTTAATTGATTGGGTAGCTAGGGTTTACAAATCCTTATAATTAAAGTTCATAAGGATCAAAGCTGAGTCATATCAACACATCATGATCACCCCAATGGTATTAATCGCAATCACTAGTTTTTCAAAACTTGTAATAAGTAATGAGACATCTTCATAATTAAACTCAAGTAGGGTAGTTCACAATTGCCAATCAATCTCTTTTGTTATAATAAGCAAATTTATGTGGTGTACATTCTATACCTTGTGAATTATGAAGAATGATCGAGATTTTGCTCACTTAGTGGTGTACATTCTATACCTTGTAAAATTTATACCTTTTGCTCACTTAGTAAAGATCGAGATTGACATATGTGAGTTCTTTTATGTCAATCTCGATTTTTACTAAGTGAGCAAAGATATAATGACTAAATGAGAACAATATATAACAGAGTCTAAAGACAAATAAATTAAAGCAAATTAAGATGAGTTCGTGCGAATAGAGTAGCCATAAGTATACTCTTCGCTGATAATATTAGTAAATTATGGCTCCGTGTGAGCAATATCTTTCCAGCATGTCACCACCTTTATAAAGCGACTAGAGTAGTCAGAAATGCACTTTTCGCTGATTGGGGCATGTTAGAATATATATATATATATATATATATATATATATATATATATATATATATATATATATATATATATATATATATAAAGACTCTCGTTATTATCTTAGGATGTTCTTCTTATGCTTATTGTAATTCAAGGTTCAAGTATTATGTTCCCCATGTATTCTGAGGTTTCATTAATGACTAAGACTTGAAGACAGCCGTACCTATTTCAAAAATGATGAGTTCATGCATGATGCACCTGATGAGTCATCACTAATAATGCATGTAGCTGGTGATTAATTATTTACGGGGTATATGTTCTGAAACTACGCCAGTTCATCCAGGAGGTGGAATTAAGAACCTACGTAGTACGTAATTACATCTAACATCATGTCAAACTGAAGAGGGTAACAGTTGTTTTTGGATGTCAAACTTTCCTGAAAATGATCATTGGCAAAGGTCATTTTAGTATCATTGTTTATTTGTTCATAAATCTGAAGGGTTAGGATAACTAAAAAGATAAAAGAGAATTAGATCCTTGGCTCTTGGGGTTGTTTCTACTGACTACGGTCGATAATGAACATCCGAAGCCGCATTGAATGTTGGGAGTCGTTTTAAGTAAACCACGGCAGACGAAGAAAAACTGCTCCATTCCCAACTATATTAGTGATATAACCTTGTACAATTAAAATTTTTTCCCACTCCCACCGCCGGCGAACTCCCTCATCCTCTTTGCTGTGGGGAGTGGTGTTTGGACTGGGCCTCTGTTCCTGGGCCCTGGTGGTGTTTTTATGTTTCAAGTTGTGTTGGTTTTAGTTGTTTGTTTATCGTTGTTATTTTGTTGATAATAAGTCTCTGCCATGATTTGGTAGGACGGCGTGGGCTTTGTGCCGGTCTATGCACCTTGTGTGTCTTGTTTGCTCTAGGTAGGCGGCTAGTTCCTTGCTTGGTCAAATGGTCGCTGCCTCCTAGTGGTAGGGTGAAACTTAGTGTCACTGGATGTATTTTCCAGTGGCAACATGATAGGAAAGTTGTGAGTATGAAAATTATGCTATGCTGTAATCAAGGTGCAGATCGAGTTATCTTTCCGTTGTGTCACTGCTGTAAAGCAAATAGAGTCGCCTGTAAAGCGCTCTTTGCTAGATGGTGCGTAATTGAATACAATTGTTTAGTAGAGAGTCATGATATTATTTCAGGGTGTTCTCTAGGTGCCTATTGTAATCCGGGGTTTAGGCTCAATGTCCCCCCCTTGTATTCTACAGTTTCATTAATCAAGACTTGAGGGCAGCCGCACCAGCCCTTTATTAAAAAAAAAAAAAAAAAATTTCCCAACTTGGATCGTTTGAGAAATCTTAATTTTTTTCGCTGAAACATTATTGTTGCAGGTTTGATCCTCTTACAGGGACATCATTAAACCTTTTTTTTTATTTATCATACAAGCCTAATCACATAAAACTCTAACCCTTTATATTCAGTCAAATTACAATGCCACCATCGTTTTCTTCCAAGTATAACAAAGGCTTAAAGTCAGTAATGTTCTGACTGGGTGGATCGCGAGCTTACCACTGCGGGTGGTGGTGGGCGCTGCACTAGTGTAGTGACTTTATAAAGTGAAAAGAGAGAGGCGGAGTTTAGGGTATTTAGAGAAATGAACGTAATAGTGTAGTAATTGGGCTTCAGATTATACAGGATTTTTTTTATAAGCGTCGTTAGAGGGTTTTAACATATATAGTTGCCCCTCTAGAATGCATTACGAGTTATGACTTGTGAGTACGTACCCAAAAATTGACGTGGTAAGCAATAGCTAGAAGCCTTACCCGATTAATATCTCTGCTGATTTATGGGCAACAACACAAAAGTAGTTAGTAGAACAGAAACCCAGCGAGCTACCAAATTAACCAGTCAAAGCTTTTGCCTTTTCCTGGAATCTATGCTTGTACGACGTAATTTTATAAGTCTAGCTTTTATCAGATTGATGTACTCTCTGAGATAGTTACGCTTATTATTAATTGATTTAATCTGTTGAAGAGATGAGAGTGTCATTTATACCTTCTAGATTCATATTCACATCATTGTATGTCTGGAATTATGTACAGGCCTGCAGAAAACAATCTTTTTTCTGTTTTGTATAGTATTTGGAGTTATCGTTTAGTCTTGTATCCAAAAAAAGTTATCGTTTAGTCCATGGTTACTCTGGTGCAAGAAATGAATCCACAGTATTATTAGAAACAATAATATATTAGTCAAGGATTGATATCAATGAATCAAAGGGAGTGGCTGGCTAGCCGAGTAGCTCTCGTTTCAACTCAGAGCTCATTCCTCATTCCATGGGCGACAAAGTTTGTGCCTGCTACTGCTAGCTGTTGATACATATATTCAATAATTATTCTAATTTTAATTTTGTCTCTCATCCAGATGATGAAGTAAGGCAAACTACACAATAGTTTAACTCTATAGACCCGGCCATGCCACATGAAATATTGATAAGCTTGTCATTTATATTAGTGCCTTCACTGTTGTCGCATATACACAGCATGTATGTATCCATTTGTCAAAATTTCCAGCTCCATTTTTCGATTTTGATAAGGACAAGCACATCGTTTTAGTTTTTCTTGTAAATTTTTGGATTAAATACTTGTTACTCAAACTTTTGTCTGAAAAACAGTTTAGTCATTCGTCTTTCAAATTAAACTGATAGTCCTTATTCTTTTTAATTCTCACACAATAGGTCCAAAACATGTCTAAAATGACTATTCTACCCCCAATATCATTTTTTAATTTTTTTCTCTCTCTTTTTTCAATTTCTCTCTCTTTATTTATTTATTTTTTCTGCTTTTCTCTCTCTCCCTCTCCACCGATCGATCTTGTCCTCCTCACTACTCTCTATAATTTCCCATCTCTTTCGTTTTTACTGGTGTGGTCCCACCCCTTACACACTCGTGATTACATTCTCATCTTCATCTTCTTCTTCAACGTACCCACCACTAAATGGGTCTTTGTCTTCCTCGCCACTACTGACAATGTCCCAACGGATTCGCGATCTTGGCGCTGCGGATATTGATCTCAAGAGCGGGGACCTCGTGAATTGCTGGATCGAATTCGGCGGGTCGAGTCGGGTCTTCAACATATTCGTTTCGTATTCAAATCTCAAACCCAGAGACCCGCTCTGTTAGTTCCCTCTCGATCTTGATCAGTACGTCAACAACTTCATGTACGTCGGGTTTTCCGGGTCGGCCCAGGGAAGCACCGAAATCCACAGCGTTGACTGGTGGAGCTTCAGCTCGTTTTTCGATTCAACTCCCTCAACCGGCTCAGCAGCACCGCCGCCTCCGACGACTACTCTGATGAACCCAACCACCAACTCAGTCAAATCTCCACCGCCTTCTTTGGCTCCAACTGGCTCGGCTTCAGCTTCTAGTACTAGTACTACACAGAAGAACAATAAGTCTTCTTGCCATAACCAGCTTTGCAAGCAAGGTCCGGGAGCTGTTGCTGGTGTGGTCACAGCTGGGGCTTTCATTTTGGCAGCTGAATCCGGAAAAAGAAAGCGATGATCAGAAGAAGGGTCAACCGACGGTGTCTCTTCTAACATTACGAGATTGCCTTTCAGTTAGTTCTTCAACTTTTCCGGCTAGTTTTATCAATTGTTTATAATCTGGTAGTTTTAGTGTGTTGTTATTGCTCGATTTGATCTGGGTGTTTCTGATCATTCGTAATATGTTGGATGATGATAGTGAGGTGGCTTATTGGTGGGAGTTGTGGAGGATGAGGAGGAGGAGAGGTGGCTGAGCTTAGTGGGGACGACGACGACGGAGGTGGAGATGGAATTGTGGCGGCGGAGCTTCCATGAGGGGTGGAGGGGGCCTACCAAGCACTGCAGAGTGGTAGTGAGTGCGGTGGATCGAGAGGATAAACTCGAGGTCGGATACGAGCTTGGAGAGAGAGAGAGAGAACCAGCCAGAAAAAAAATAAAAATAAAAAAGAGAAAAAAAAAAGAGAGAAAAATTTAAAGAAGAGAGAAAAAATAAAAAAAAAGGATCTTTGGGGGTAGAATAGTCATTTTAGACCTGTTGTGGACCTGTTGTGTGAGAATTAGAGAGAATAAGGACTATCCAGTTTAATTTGAAAGGCGAGGGACTAAACTGTTTTTCAGGCAATAGTTTGAGGAGTAACAAGTATTTAATCCTAAATTTTTTATGTGTATGAATGAGAAATGAGACGTAATCTGTAAGTCGGGCTCTATAATGAAGGAGATGTTCTCACTTTATTTTCTTCTTTCATTTTGGTGTTCAAATATATAGCAACTAGTAAAGTAGCTACAGCTTTCAGTCTGCACTTAATTGTCCAAATGTCAACCTAAAGCTTTCAAATGGCCATTGTGCAAAAATGTCTACATGTATATATCAGATATGCTGTATGAAATGAAATACATATTAAAAACATGTATAGTTCCAGATGGTCATCCATGCATTATCTTATATATGTTAACCATAACAAGTCGGGGGATGAAGATGAAGAACAAGAAACAGTTCTTTCACTAATTATTATACATTGATCTTGAACAAGTTTTTTTTTTTTGAATAGGATTTGATGTTATTAGATATCAAAGCCATGAAAACAGGACAGAGTCTAACAAAACTTACATAAGAAATCCGGTAAAACCAAATAAACCTATTTAAGCCAATACTAAACTAATTAAAGTCTAAAGGGACGCTTGCTGGAAAAAGCAAGCCTAAACAAGCAAGAACAACCTCGCTATTCTAAGGAAAAATCATTCATCTAGTCTAATCTTCCAGCACGCACTTGTGGTACAAATAATGACTAGAAACATCTTAAAATAACTCATAGAGATTACTCCAACTTTAGAAGGCTTATAACCAGATGTCTAATAGTAGAGAAACTTAAGAAGATGCTAACTCCTTCCCAATAGAGTTGGAGCGAACACCGTCCTCAGCCTCCTCAAGAGCCAACAACCTCGGCAACAGGCTTATTGCAATACAAGATATGAGGAATAATATAGAATATACATCTTTGCACTTTTAAACTTACACGCAAAAGCTCATTAATTACATATTACATTTTTCACACAAGTTGGAAAGAATTTGAGATGGCTGCAAATATTTATCACAAACATATAAACTATCACCTCTAATATCATATATTAATAAATATATTAATAACGTAGATCGACAGTTAAATAACATAATATACTAGATTGTTCACCGGATAAGATTTCATTTTTTAGGAATTAATCGAGGCCTTGGCATTCTTTGAACTCGGGGTGGGTGAAACATACTTGAGAAGCTCCTCGTCCGTCTCGAATTTTTCCATGTCTTCCTCCAACAGATTGATCCATGCCTCAACTCCGTCCCCTACTTTGGTGTCAAAGAAACTGACCAAGTTCTTGAACGTAAAGCTGGCAGAACCAACATAAACAGGCTTCCCCCATCCAAAATCAGCATCGTAGATCGGAAACCTACACAGACTCGTGAAGCTAAACGACACCACCTCTCCTCGTTTCACCTCCTCCGAAAAGCTCCTCAAGAAGCTCAAGTGTTCGTCACCCTCTTGCAGTTTCTTTATGTACTCTTTGTCTACTTGCTTAATGGCCTCCCTGACGTGATTAACCACCCCATGAAGCGTCCCGTCTTTCGGGTCAACGGGTACGGGCGGCACCGCAATGGCGGTTCGGGTCACGTTTCCGAATGTGTACTCCGGAAGTGGTGGCTCCATTCTCGTGCGGAGGTTCACAGCATGAGAAACAGTGTACGTCGCGTTGGTGGTGACGCCATCTCGTTGAATGCCGGTGCATGATGCTATGTAGCGGCTCCATATGAAGGCTGATAGGGCTTCAACACGAGTGGGGCGTCTGGACATGTCGATGCATTTGGCTCGGATGGCCTGAACCATTGGAGCGTCGAAGACGAAGCGTTTTGTTGAGATGTTTTGCTTTATGATTCCGCTGCGGTGTTGGTAGAATCCGGACAAGTCCTTTTGGGGGAAGTACTTGTCTGAGACGAACTCGGGAGGGTGAATATCGTTGCCCTCCCCACGAGCCTCAGCGGCCAGGCAATTGAGGAACGTGAAGTAGGAGAGGGCGTCCCCGACCTTGTGGGACATCCCCATGGCGATGCTCATGCCGCCGCAAGCGAAGAAGGTGACCTGGAAGCACACGGGAAGCTCATGAGCTGCGTCTAGCTCGAAAGGGAGGAACTTGTTGAAGTCCTTGGGGTTTGGGCTGTTGATGATGTCAGAGATTTTGCAGTCGGTCTTGGCTTCGACGTAGTAGGCTCCTTCGTCGTTGCAATCGACGTATTGGGTTCCGTGGACTCTTCCGGCTAGCGGGTAGAACTTGACTAAGGTGTCGGATAAGGCCTTCTTGATTTTGCTGCATCGCTGTTCGTGGATGGAAATGAGGTCCAGGTCGTTGTGGTCGGGTTCTTTCGGGTAGAAGAGGACCATGGGCATGAAGATTGGGGGCTGGATTTGGTCAAGGTAGGAGAGCTTGTGGTGGCGGAGGTGGTCAGGGGTTGGAGATGAGGGTTTGATTGTCTCTGTTGATAGAACCTCCACTTGAAACTTCATGCTGTTGTTTGTTCGGGAACCTTTTTTTTTTTTCCTTTCTTTTGTCAGAAGGGGTAGTAGTACCGTTGGATATGTGAGGAAATGCTGAGGGGATAATGCCAATTATTGCCAAGATAGTTGTGTTTATATAGAGCTGGTGATGGATGCTCCTTCAAGCTAAAGCCTAGAGAAATGTAAGAAAGTCAAACAAATCGATTTCGATATTGGTTCTAAAATATTTATTCCACAGGGACTATCAATATGTTTCCTCGGTTCTTATTTGAGAGAAAAAAAGAAAAGAATACATATGATAATTTTTTTTTTTTTTTAGCTAAAAGATCGTGGATAGGAGAGGAAAAAGTCTCCCTATCACACAAACGAAATTGAGGCAGACCTCTAACGTCACTATTAAATACGACACGATAAAATGTGGAGGATCATCTCACCACACCAAATTAGAACAAGACGTACCATGATTTATTTGCCAACGCATATGATAATTATGTTTATTAAATTAAAGTTTTTCTGACTTTGAAATTGCTGGTATATATAAAACCTTTTTAAGTGCTGGTGTAACATTCTTTCAGTCAAATACTCCATGATATTTTCTTATGTAATCCAGCTTGAGAAATATTGATCGTGGCAACCAATGAGTTTTCCGGTGACTTTCGATCAGTAGTATTTACAGTGGCCTCCTTGAGCTGATGGATCATGGGACAGATTCATTGATTGAGTTTTTTCTTCGTAATTGATCCTATCGCTTAAGTAAAGCTATAAGTCCTCTGGTTTTCCTTTTTTAGGTTTATCTTCTGGTTAGTATGCAATTCCGACAATAAAAAATAAGACGGTTGAGCCTTTCTCTACTAGTAGCTACAAGCTAAATCTAATTTTCAACAACATATATACTAGAATTTTAGCGCAAGTGATTTGTGTTCACTCCAAATCAAGGGTCAAAGGTGCTACAAAGTGTTTAAAACCAATATTCACGAAGAAGTCACATCAGTCGATTGGTACATTGTTTTTATAAGCTAGCTCAACAGATCCTTTATAAATCTTGGTGGTGTTCAAATCGCGTTTATTAAATTTCTAAAACAATATAACTCTAAACATAAACATAAGATCAACATAAAAACAATTTGAGAAAGACGTATAATTTAATGATATTAATTTGTGTGTTCAATTAAATTAAGGCATCAAACACTCATGAATGTGGACTCGTCCAATAAAGAATGAAGTTTATGATAAGATCCATGTTGATAACTTATAATGGTTGAATTTCAATTAAAATGTGCCTTGATCATGACCAAGAGGCAAGAGAAATTTGAAAGACTAGACGGAGTTTGAAGCGGATCACTGGTAGCTTGTTAATTAACAAATTAAGCAATTACTGATAAAATTGAATTTGAATACCAAAATTAATGGGTTTGGTAGGTACATACCAAATTCCTACATAAGAAATCCCGGAATTAGTGGACTTTAAGGGCTGAGAAAGGATACAAATTCTATAAACAAAGGAAGTAGTTGCATGATCCGGAAAAGTAAACGGATTTCAGTTTGAGCAATTCAACTGTTGTTTGACCGATCATTATCGAATTGTTCATAGCCATTTTACAAGTTTATATAATTTAGGGGATTTATACTTTACAAGACAAGTAGAATATAACATAGTGGGTGACTGGTATGAGATTGGCAGGGACAATATATAATTGGCTAGAACTTGTAAATGAATCTTACCAACCTTGTGAACCAGGTCGTTTATATTATAAGGCAACTAGATAGATGCAAATTGTAGTACTATAAGCATTTATCTTCGGACAAGACCAATTTAAATTATGAAGAAAAAAAAAAGGTCGAGTTGTTTATCTGATCATCTCTTAAAAGTTCATATAACGTTTTCAATTGCTTTGCATCACGTACCGTACCGTTTTGCTCTTATTCTAGCTTTGCAGTGGAGGACAAATATTACCTCTTAAAAGAGGCTTAGGCATTAGCCATAAACTAGTGTACGTTAAGAGAGTTAGGGATCCGAAAATAAGATGGGTTATTTGCCGTTGATTTAATTGCTAATTTGATATACAGAAATTAGCTAGGACGAGAATTTGTAGGCAAATTAAGCAAGTTATCATGATGCTTACTGAGGCCTAACGTACTTGCGTTATATGTGTTTATTTCGACGGCCTAACGTACATATAGACCAAATGGCTCTTTTGAACAACTTACTGAGGCCGGCCAGAAAGCTTCATTAATTCATTGCCAGAACGATAAAAGGTTGCCTTTAAAATCTAACCACCGTGTATGAAGGCCCTTTCGTTTAACTTGGACAGATACCTAATTCATTAATTTAAAGCTGACATCTATCCGTTATCTCTGATCTTCTACTTATATGTAGATCGATTAATCAAACTAGTAACACACCATTATTGATGCCAGAAAGCTTCATCAATTCATTTCCAGAACGATGAAAGGCTGCCTTCAAAATCTAAGCACCTAGTATGAAGGCCCTTTCGTTGAAATTGGATAGATACCTAATTCATTAATTTAGAGCTGACATCTATCCGTTTTCTCTGATCTTCTATTTATATATAGATAGATAGATTCAAACTAGTACACCATTGCATGTTGCTCTCAATAATCTACATCCTTTGAGTTGGTGGAGGAATTAATCTAGTGGACAAAATGAGCTACAGCAAGCTGTCTTAGTTACCAAGAAGAATTTTTCAGCAGAACGACCAAATCAAACACATTGCCATCGTCATGTTGCTTTTAAATAATCCATTGACTACTTCAAATCAAACACTATCTTTTTTATGTTGTTAATGACTGTTGACTTGAACAAATCGCTTCCAGTTCAAACGCTTAATTTGCTTCTTCTCCAAGGTTCAGATCCTGATGAGCGACTACACGTTAACTAGGATACTGTACGGTACGTATAATATAATACAATAACGATGCGTCTGGTTTGGGTACAAGACAGTTTCATTCCAGCCAAACAAAAGGCAAGAGAAATTGTCATATGTAGCTATAGCTAGTTGACAGTTGGTTAGGTGAGTGTTAGTTGTGTTATAAGCGCGCAAGATATGAGTAATTTACCCGAAGATTAGGTTACATGCATGCAAAACCAGTTCGAATCAAATTGGTCGATCTACAGTTAAAATTGAAGTCGTTCAGAATTAAATCACCACGTCTAATTTGTTAAGCTAATGAATACTGACAAAGGCAAAGAGGAGACTGTACCTAAAGTGAAGAAGACTATACCTAAACTCATTGAGGTTGATCCTATTGATCGTGCAAATATGGCGTGCTCACAACAAGTGACTGGTGACAGCTCAAGCTCAAGCTCAAGTCCACTCACATGGGATGCATGACCTGACGGTAGCATGTGCATTTGATCATGACCGCTACATGATATCCACGTGTCATGATCTTCTTAGCTGCTTTGAAGATTCCAGAATAATTAGTTTGTTAATTAAGTGTGTTAAGTTTGTTAAGTCTGTTTACTTGTGTAGTATAAATTGCTTGCGGCTGTTTCCTTCGAGTGGTTGAGATCATTTTGTAAAAATTACTCATATCAAATATCAACTGCTTCTATCTCTCTCTCTCTTCCTGAGCTTCGTCTTCTTCAAGTTAGGGTTTATTTCTTCCACTATTGTTGCTTAGTTTCAAGCTTATATGATACTACAATGGATTTTAGCATAATTAAGTCGTATTGAATTGGACTATCTCTTTATCAAATATATATTATAGTTCGTGATTTGTAAGATCTGTAGGTACAAGTTTTGATCAACTTGGTGTGTTGGCATTCCCATACAAAACGGGAAAGTATCCTTGAGGTTTAATGGGATTAATATCTTTTATTTATTTAAAGATATTTTTTTTGTGTACAAAATTGTGTTATTGATTGCCTAAGTATTTTAGGTTTTGGTGTTCTTATTTGTTAATTATCTTTAACACAAAAGAAGGTTTCCTTGTAGAAGTGGAATTAGGTTAGAAATATGTTTTATTAGGTTTTGCACGGCATCTATTGAGAGATTGGAGAATATATGCAGCCATATAGAGGACCATGCACGCAAGAATTAGTTGGAGTCTTGCTTGGTGAATATTTGGTATTGAAAGTTTCTTTCTTAATTAAAAGTCAATTAGGGTAGAATCTTTTTGTATTAAAAAGATTGGGTTGGTCTTTGATATATAGAGCAAGAGAGACGGCCTCCCTAGGGGACATTTGAAAAAAAGAGACGTTCATAGAGGGAGAGACCATTGATGCAAGAATTATTTGAGTAGTCTTGCTTGTTTGCTTAAGTGTGTGTTATCATAAGAGTCAAGACACTTGGTCCATGTTTAAGTGTTCTTGATCATTCATTCATATGCATTAATTCTCTCAAGATCAGTAGGGTGACTGTGAAGAAAGAAGAACAAGATTTGAAGATCGTTCAAGTAAAGGAGTTCTAGAAGGAAGACAAACTTTGTTTTAGATTTTGTGTGAATCTTATAGCCGAGCTAGTGCTATATAAAGTTTGTAAAAGAACATATCCTTTTCAATATGATGATCTTTATTTTGGGTTCTCAAGAGTAAGAGCCCCGCAGTGTTTTTAATCTCATACTTGAGGTTTTCACTGCGTAACCAAAATCTGGTGTTGTTTGTTATTTTGGTTTCTGCTGCCCAGTAAGGATTGATCACTGCACTGCAATCCCCGTTTTCCAGAAAATCATATTCTGTCCTTGTATTTTCACTTGGCATCAGAGCAGGTTCTAAAGCTTTTTTAGTTGATCCGTGGTCAAGGATGGAACGTGAATATAACAGAGCCTCTAGTTCTATAAATTGCCCGCCTTTGTTTGATGGTGAAGACTATTCACAATGGAAGATTATGATGGGGGCTTTTCTCTACTCTCAAGATGAAAACATGTGGAATATAGTTGAGAATGGATGGGAACACCCAACCAAGGCAGAAGAATCAAAGAAAGTAGAAGGGTCCTCTGCAAGGGTTCTCAAACCTAGGAAGGAATGGACAGAAGAGGAAGTTCGTGATAGAACTTGTGACTTTAAGGCAAGGAATTCACTATTCACAGCTTTGTCCAAGAAGGAGAGGATGAGAATTAGCCACTGTGACACAGCCAAACAAGCTTGGGATCTACTTCAGGTTACTTATGAGGGAAACAAGAAGGTTAGAGGTCAGAAGCTTCAAAGACTCGTATTGGAATTTGAGAACATGACCATGGGGGAAGATGAATCAATTGATAATTTTCACGCTCGACTTCTCAATGTGACAAACCAATGCCGTAGCCTTGATGATCCATTTGAGGAGCACCGAATAGTCAAGAAATTTCTCAGGGCTCTTCCTTCAAAATTTCAAGCCAAGCAAATTGCCATAGAGGAGACTCATGACCTGGACACCTATTCTCTTGACGAACTGATAGGTAATCTCAAAACCTTTGAGATGAGGATCAAGCCCGAGAAAAAGGTAAAAAATATTGCTTTCTCTTCTGTTAAAAAGAAAGATTATATTGTTGATGATTCTGTGGATTTAGCTTTGTTGACAAAAGAGTTTAAAAAAATTTTAAAAAACAAATCCTTTGGAAACTCTTCGAAAATTTTGCCTAACAAACCTAAATGCTTTGAGTGTGGTGGAATTGGTCACCTTGCTGCCGATTGTGTCAATAAAAGGTATAATTTGCGTGGAAACAAGGCTCTAAAATCTACTTGGAGTGATAGTGATGAAGGCTCTCAATCTGAGGATGAAGAGGTAAATCTTGCTCTTACTTCTTCTCTTAATATTGATTTTTCTGATGGTTCTGACTTGGAAGATGATACTCTTGATGAAGAAACAAATGAAAAGTGTAAGCAATTGTATAATGCTTCCAAAATTGTTCTTCGAAAAAATAAAAAACTTGAAGAAGAAATTGATTCTTTAAGAGTGGAAAAGATGAAAATTGAGCAAAAATTTGATACTTCTTTAAAAGAATGGGAAGAAGAACGTACTGACCTTGATGATAAGATTAAAGTTTTGCAGGGTGAAGTCAAATCTCAAAATTGGGACAAGGAGCATGATGAGCTTATAAACAAAATCAAAATTTTGCAGGTTGAAGTCAAGGCTCAATCCACTTTGAATGTTTCACTAACCTTTGAAAATGAGAAATTGCAGGATGAGTTGTTTAAAGTCAAGGAAAGCTTCAACAAATTCTCCATAGGATCTGAAAAGGTCTCCAAGATGATAGGATTTGGTAAAACTCACGGCAACAAAGAAGGGTTAGGGTTTGAAGGTGAGTCGTGCAAGCCTTTGACCTTTGTAAAAGGTGTGGAAGGTGAAAATTCGCTGCGTCAATCACATGCTTCAGAAGACATTGATTCTGGTCCCAAATTGCCCAAAAGACCAGAACGTAAATTGGACCTTCAAACCTATAAAAAGGTTGCTCAGGTAAGTCCTGACAAACTTTGTCAGCCCAGGTATACTCACAACTCCAAAAACTTTGTTCCTACTTGTCATTATTGTGTAAAATTAGGACACATACGTCCTAGGTGCAATATGCTTCGCAGGGTTACTCAAAATCAGAGGAAAACGATGGGTATAAACTCACATGCCTCGCTGCAAGCTGAGTTGAAAGAGGGTCTGAATCTGATCGCCAGGATTGCAAAGCTGGCTTCAATCCCCGTGAATCTGGAACCAAAAACGAAGCAGAAGCAAATCTGGATTAAAAAAGGTTCAAATAATCGTTTTTCTACTCATATGGATAATCTTGATAATATGCTTGAGCGTGCTTTTGTTCCTACTGATCACAAATTGTCTAATTTGTTTACTAGGCCTTTAGACATACCTCAATTTGAATCACTTAGAAGCACCGTTGGTGGATGCTCTAAGTATTGATACTCTCACTTCATTTGATCCATTTTGCATGCATTCATGGTGTATGTCTTCATGATAGTATAGGTGCATTTTCTTTATGTCTCTGCATTGTTAGTTTCAGTTTCTGGAAATTTAGAATTGAAAAATAGTGGTTTGTATCCCCAAGTGTCTGACAGATTATTTTGAACTTAGATTGACAAGGGCCATACTCTTTTCTAAATCTGTGTGCAATAAGGTGCCTAGCACGTTTTGAACTTGTACTTACGTCACTCTGTAATTGTGAGCTTGAACAACATATTCTCTACAATCTTGAAACCTCACATGCACACATACTCTAAGTGGTGGTAAGTCTTAATTGATGGTTGGCTTGTTCTCATTGCTCATGTACGAAATTACTCTTGTTCGTTGCTCCTTGATATAAATAATAATAAATAAATAAAAAAAATATATGTAGTTGGTTAATGGAGCATGGCCAGGCTATTCCCAAAGTAAACAGGCCTCGGTCGTGACGAACGATATGAGGATTGGGAAGAAACGGGAATGGTTTGGTCACCCCGGTGGATTGTGAAACTATTGACTCGAGTAGATGTGCTCTTTGGGATGTCCTTGTTACATCTAGTACCCTAAAGTCATCTGACTTGGGAGCTGCTAGCATAATACTCGTTACATGGGTCGTAGTCTTCTTGAGCAAAAATGTTACTTTGTGTGAAAGGCAAAAAGAAAAAATTCAAAATCATGCCCACACGGTGTTATAAGGGGGAATAACGTTTTTGTGCTTAGATGTGTTTCGTATGTGAGCTTTGCTTTTCAGGTCTCCACAAATATTACACACCCCATCTTGAGATATGTTCACTCTTCACAACAAGAGGTATAGAATACTCGACCACACTCTATCTTACCTTGTGATTGTCGGAATCAATTCACTCGTGTGAACTTATTTTGTTGCACTCTTGTTTATGGTTAAGTGGTATTGCTCTTGTTGGAAAAGCTATGCGAATTAAATCTGTTCTTAGCATTTGGATACAACCCACTCATTGTGTGTTTGCATTTCATTCTTGCATCTTTCATAACATGATTACACTTAGGGGGGGTATTAATACTTGGACTATCTTCCTCTGATTGATTCGACTTGGGCTAGTGTCTACTGTGCCCCATCTATTTGTGATCCTCCTTCTGCATTGCTTCCGCTACGAAAGTTACCTTTGACATTCCTATTCAAAAAGGGGGAGAAAGCAGATTCATAACTGTGATAACATTATTCTATCATAACTGTGATAACATTATTCTATCTTATGCATTTTACCAGTGTGTGATAAGTGTTTCAGGAATGAATGGATGAAGAGTTGTGATGTTCCTCCTGTACTTGTTGAGGGGGAGAGTTTGTCCTAATCTATGTTTTGTATAGGAATGCCAAAGGGGGAGATTGTAGGTACAAGTTTTGATCAACTTGGTGTGTTGGCATTCCCATACAAAACGGGAAAGTATCCTTGAGGTTTAATGGGATTAATATCTTTTATTTATTTAAAGATATTTTTTTTGTGTACAAAATTGTGTTATAGATTGCCTAAGTATTTTAGGTTTTGGTGTTCTTATTTGTTAATTATCTTTAACACAAAAGAAGGTTTCCTTGTAGAAGTGGAATTAGGTTAGAAATATGTTTTATTAGGTTTTGCACGGCATCTATTGAGAGATTGGAGAATATATGCAGCCATATAGAGGACCATGCACGCAAGAATTAGTTGGAGTCTTGCTTGGTGAATATTTGGTATTGAAAGTTTCTTTCCTAATTAAAAGTCAATTAGGGTAGAATCTTTTTGTATTAAAAAGATTGGGTTGGTCTTTGATATATAGAGCAAGAGAGACGGCCTCCCTAGGGGACATTTGAAAAAAAGAGACGTTCATAGAGGGAGAGACCATTGATGCAAGAATTATTTGAGTAGTCTTGCTTGTTTGCTTAAGTGTGTGTTATCATAAGAGTCAAGACACTTGGTCCATGTTTAAGTGTTCTTGATCATTCATTCATATGCATTAATTCTCTCAAGATCAGTAGGGTGACTGTGAAGAAAGAAGAACAAGATTTGAAGATCGTTCAAGTAAAGGAGTTCTAGAAGGAAGACAAACTTTGTTTTAGATTTTGTGTGAATCTTATAGCCGAGCTAGTGCTATATAAAGTTTGTAAAAGAACATATCCTTTTCAATATGATGATCTTTATTTTGGGTTCTCAAGAGTAAGAGCCCCGCAGTGTTTTTAATCTCATACTTGAGGTTTTCACTGCGTAACCAAAATCTGGTGTTGTTTGTTATTTTGGTTTCTGCTGCCCAGTAAGGATTGATCACTGCACTGCAATCCCCGTTTTCCAGAAAATCATATTCTGTCCTTGTATTTTCAAGGACAGAATATTGGCATTTAGGGTTTATTTTGTAATCTCCCCCTTTGGCATTTCTACAAACGCCATTTTGTTTTGTAAAAATTACTCATATCAAATATCAACTGCTTCTATCTCTCTCTCTCTTCCTGAGCTTCGTCTTCTTCAAGTTAGGGTTTATTTCTTCCACTATTGTTGCTTAGTTTCAAGCTTATATGATACTACAATGGATTTTAGCATAATTAAGTCGTATTGAATTGGACTATCTCTTTATCAAATATATATTATAGTTCGTGATTTGTAAGATCCAAACAAATCACTATAATTAAAGTCTTATGCAATTTCAATGCACTTCATAATTAGTTAAATATGTATTTAAAATTTGTTAATATGGAGTAGATTTGATTATTTATGTAATGTTCTCATGAAAATATTGGTTCATTTAGCAATTAGCTAGGCCTACTACAACAGAAAAATTAATTTGCGAGGAATAAGTTTGTCGCTGAAAATCGAAATTTCCTCGCCATAGTGTTTTCACGAGGAAAACATTTTGGTCGTCAGTTCCTCACAGGAGAGTGGTCAAGAAAAGTTTATGCGAGGAGAATACTATTTCCTCACCAAACCTTTTTCGCGATGAATTTTTTTTTTTCTTGCCGTTATTCTTTAGTTACTACTTTTTTCCTCGCCTAAACTCATATTTTTTCTTCACTGAAAAATACTAAGGGCTAGAAAATAGTCATGAAATATATTTTCTGATAAAATATATTTCATCGCTAAACTATTATTTTCTCGCTAATGATAAGTAATTATAAATAATAAAAAATTTAAAAACATTTTTTTGAGACGAAAATAATTTTGTCTTTGTAGATAGCTTTGGATGAGGAAGTTTTTCCTCGCTATAAGCAATCTTCAATGAGGAAATTTTATTTTCCTTGTACTGTGTATCCTTCTAGCAAGAAAAACCATTCCTCCCTAAACGTACTCAATCACGAGGAACTTTACTTTTTGTCATTGTAGATTCTCTTGTCCATAACGAGAAAATTCATTTTTGTTGCAGTTGTTTAGTTATGGCGAGGAATAATAATGTAGATAATAAAGATGAGTAGACCAAAGAAATATATATTAAAACTAAAGTAATAACTCAAAGTATTCCTTTACAATAAGTACTAATTTAAAGTACTTATATCAATACAATATACTTATTCAAAAGAGTTCAGGGATCCTGCTTAATAAATTCAATGTACATACTCTGTTGCCACCTTACTCATTTTGGTCCAATACACTACAGTTTACGAAAACAAGAATTTGGGGTCCAATTAATATTGATGAACTTGGCATATATGAAATCATAAGAAACGGAAAGTAATCTGGTAAATATCTCTCTCTTCCCATTTTAACTTTTCATCACCAATTATCATTCTCCACCATTTTTCAAGGAAAAATCAAGGAGCTTTTACTACCACACTATCAATTGCTCATCAACACAGAGATTTTACTTTTGGTAAAGAGTGGGGGCTTAATATCAAGTTGGGTTCATGTTTGCCTATAGCAAATTGTGAGCTTAATTTGTGTTCCCTCTCTCCTCTAAACCTTTCTCTTAATTTCTTATGTGTTGGATAATGTATTTGAGTATGGGTAGTGAGTAGTTCAATTTTGGGAGTTAGGGTTGTGAAGCCCTAACTCATCTTGGTCCTTAGAAGCATGTTTCTAGGCTTTGTCAACCTTTGAAATTATGTTGTGGGCAATTGTGATGAATAGATTGATAAATTGACAACTTGTTAGTCTTGTTGCATCTAGGATTTAAGTATGGTGACCATTAGCTAGTTTGATTGTAGCTAAGCTTGCTTGGGTCTCTATTATCTTGCTCTCTAGGCTTCTAATTTTAGATATTGTGGCCTTGACCGTGTAATACCTAAGTTAGAGAGTTGATTGTAATCGGCATAATCAATACACCGAAAGCATAATTGGTTTAGTAGCCTTGACCGATACTAGATACGAGACTCGACACATATAGGAAATGTCTGCATTTGTGAAATTAGCATCGATGTTTACAAGATAGTTAGTGTGAATCACCCGCACTCTCATGTTTCCTTTAATTTGAAAATTCAAATTTAATTTCTTGATTGATAATTAGTTGTTTGCTTTTATTTTAGTCTGCATTTAATTTAGTTAATTCCCAATTCAAAACTCCCTATACAAAATTTTACCTTCCGCTGTATATAACTCATTTGGGCTACAAGTTAGTGGTTTTGATTAGGCTTAGTGTGAGCTAAGCCGAGCATTGCCAAGGCTTGGTGCCTTGTGAATATTATTTTATTTTATTTTTCTTGTGTGCTTTTAGTATCCTACCGCCAATTACCTCGGTTAGTTCCAACGCCTAATCCCGAGGTACGATAAACTAAGGTCCAAATATTTCCCTTACTTGACACAATTCGTACGCTTGCGAGAGTATATGCATCAAGTCAAGCTGGCTCCAAGTACAGTCCCTAGTTTAAATTGTAGACTGTAGCTCACCTAGCTATGCCTTAGTAATCGAGATTGAGGCATTGTTCATGAACCTCGTACACTCCCGGCTAAGTGTCAACTCAGTCCCAATCGTCAGTTTCTTCATCGGATCCATTATTAGGATTAACTGCCTTGATTTTAAAAATATTTCACGCAAGCAACTAAAATCTACTTATTGGTTAATCAAATTCAGATAGAGAAAAACTTATGTAATGATAAAGATTCCGGCCAGCATTCAAATAAGAAGAAAAAAAGCAAAAAAAAATAAAAAAAAATAAGAACAACGAGCCACTAATCAGTGTCATTTGTTACATTGTTGGTTTGTCTTCTCCTAACTATAACTAACTGAATGGTCCAAACCATGTTGACACTGAAGGTGTCGAAAGGTGAAGAACCAGTGACAATGTTCGGGTCTTTCAGTGCCAAAAGTGCACCTTTAAGGCCATGTTTGGTTGGTGGAAAGGAAATGAATCAATTTCCTTTCCTTTGGGAAAGTGTTTCCGGAGGGGGGGGGGGGGGGGAGGGAACCAATTTCCCTCACTTTTTCCTTTGGGAAAGTGTTTCCCTTCCTTGGCTGTCCCAAACGCAGGAAAGGAAAGTGTTTCATTTCCCAATGCCCACTTTCCGGGAAACAAACATGGCCTTAGGGGAAAGATAGTCTCCTGTATATTCGTCGTGCCACATACATGGTACGGCAGACTAATGAGCATTAGCAAAAGATCAATGAAGGTAGTTTTAGTATTTCATACTGGATAAGTATGTGCCACGGCATAAACATAATAGAAATTGTTAGAACACACCATCTATGTGCCACGGCTGCCATATTGAAGACTTTCTCCACCCTTAGGTACCCATTGACTAGAACGTCATCTGGCTAACATCTCAGTCCATTGGTATACACAACATAAACCTCAAGATACCCTAGGCTGTGTTCAATATTGTTCGCTAAAACTGTTTTCTATTCTACAAAATCAAAAAAACATGTAAAACGCGTTCGGTCGTTCATGAGTAAACTTGGAAAACATATATACCACGTTTTCACCGTTTTTGAAGAATGCGGGATATAACATTGAAACTACGGAGAAATATTCGGCAGCTCTCGTCGCGACACAACAAATTTAAACATCTCCTCTCTGTATTCATTGATGTGCCACCAATTTCAACTTTGGCAATCAATTGATATCATCCATGAAATTGATTTTTCTGTTGAAAATTGGAGAAAGTTGTTCATACCCAAATGCTATACATTGAAGCTTTAAGATATATGGAGACCATTTATGAAAGGATCCCCTCAAAAATCTTCGAAACCAGATGATTTGGTTGCTGCTTTGATTCAGTTCACAATTTTTCGGTGTTTATTAACTTTTGTCAATGAATATGGGGACTGGGGAGACGCCAATTTCCCCACCATTCATGGTGGTTCAGCTAAGAGAATCGAGTCTTTAAGAAGTTGGAAATGATGAGAACAATAAAGGGCTAAATACTGTTTTGTACCCTGTGGTATGGGTTCAACATCAATTCAGTCCCTCGACTTTCAATTTCATCTAAAACACCCTCACACTATCATTTTCTCATCCAATAGGTCCATCCGTTATGATTCCGTCAATTACAGCCATTTAGCTGCTGACGTGGTGATCCAACTCAACACAAGTGGGGCCCACATAGAGGTGAATTTCCCAAACTGACCCTAACTGAACAGGGATTAACTATGGTTTATGGTTGACTATAATAAAAAAAATAACAAACTTATTAATTTAATACTATTATTATTATTATTCTTTTTTTAATAAAACACCAAATTTTGCGGTTCTCTCCCTCCCTCTCACCCACCATCACCACTGCCACTACCACCGCCGCCACCCAGTCCCCAACCTAACCGGCTGACTCAATTGGAGTCAGCACTAAGAGCATCACCTTGAACTGGTACTTTGGAAACGACAAGTCGATGCTGCTACCCAACTGTATTTTCCGGTCCGGCGACCGACGATTCTCCTCTTCAACAAGCGCAGAACCGGTCCAAAAATTTCAAACTTCAAACCCAACCCCATTTCCCTCAATCCTTTCCATGGCCTCACTACAAAAAAAAATTGCAATAGCCACGGCGCCGTGCCGTAGCTAAAAGCTGTTTTGCCGTGGCAAAAAAGCATTTGCTACGGCTCTGCGACGGCAAAGCTTCTGACGCCGTTGGTGGCGTCGCCAAAACCTTTAGCCACGGCAAAATGCCATCGCAAACCACTTTTGCGACGGCAAAGTGATTTGCGACACTTACTCTGCGACGGTTTCATGCTACCCCTAATGCCGTTGCCATTACAAAATTTACTACGGCAAATTTCCGTCGCAGCATAATTAATATTGTGATAAATATATTGCCGCCAAAAAATTTTCCTGCCAAATTTGTTTCCCGCCTAAAAATTTTCCTGCTAAATTTGCTTCCCGCTAATTTTTCAATAGCAAATTTGGCTACGGTCTCGTTGCCGTAGCTTCATGTGTTATATAAAAATATATTCTTGGCTACGGCAATTCACCGATGCTAGTAGCCAACCAGCAATTTTTTTTTTTTTTTTTAACAAAACCTGTATTTTTGCAACATCCAAAAATGAGATAAAAATATCAATACACAACACATATTGTTCATTAACTCATGTATTTCATAGCAATGTAATTAAGTTGCTGCATTCATCCAAATATGTAATTAGAAGAAATACAAAGTTATGCCCAAAACCCAGCACCTAATGAAAACAACCAAGAGTAACACTTAACAAAAATTCCAATGTTGCACTATCAGAATATGAACATATTGAAACTCAGTCCATTGCTCTATCACAGCTTGAATCTGGATTCCCTTCTTCTCCTACAGATTCCCTCCGAATTTCATGATCACTAGTTGCATCTGGAACCTAAGACATCAAAAAAAGAAAATTGATATATCATGTATGGCTTTGCATATCACCCTTTTTCAATGTCACACCATAACCCAATTTCAATAATGAACATCGCAGGTTGCACCATTCTTTATAATCATATTACAAAGAGAATGGCAGTATGAGAGGAAATTTCAAACCAAGTGTCATCAAAGCTAGTGTTTCTTTTACAACTTCAGGGGAAAAAAGAGAATTATAAAAAATAAAAAATAAAAACAAAGAAGAAGAAGAAGAAAGCAGATCAAAATTTCAATGGACTTTACCTTCTCAATGTAGGAGCGAACCATATTTTAAATGTCCTGCACAATACTATCTGGCTGACCTCTACATTTACCAAGGCAGATTGTTAAGAGTCATATTACATATACGATTAATAGAATTCAGTAAAACTAGGGACAATGTTAAATTTCCAATCAACTGTAGATTATAATGACAAAACTAGGGAGGAATCGGTTTACCATGAATGATGAGTAACTAATCTGGGAGGAATTGGGTTATCTCTGAAACAACAATAAAGCAGAAAACAAAACAAAGAATCAAAAGAGAAAGCAATCAAGAAACCAGCATCAATGAAACAAACATAAAAACAGAGATATAGTTACATGAAGTGTGACTATTTCAAGAAGCTCGAAGTCCAACAGAAGATGCATGACTGCATTAGCCAATACCTCTTCTAAATAGACCTGATACTTCTAAATATATTCATTCCCATTAAAGGAAAAAAAGGTCGAGACAGGAGGAGTAATTAAGTGATAGAGTAATCTTAGCCATTAGCAGTAGTAAAATTTATGGTAAGGTATGGATAGAGAGATAAAATTGAAGAATATATTTTCCATTAAACCCAGATATCCAACATTACATCAACAAATTCCAAAACCATGTATTACATTCTCTCCCCAAAACAACTAAACTCAAATTTTGAACTTTTGAGTAGAGAGATAGAAACTATTTACCAGCATAATTAACATATATATGTAGGTGCAGTCCTTCCTTCAGCAGGAATCGAAGAAGCAAGTGAATTTCTTGAATTTCAACCCTTCCTTCTAACTTGGCAAGATCCAGCAAGCAAAATCCAATAATAAAGACAAAAGCTGCCCGTGTTCGGCTACCTTTGAAGGTTCTGCATTTCCTTGTTCGACAGACCTGCAATGCTCGTGTTGATCTCCTAATAAGTATCCAATGTCTGCAGAAAATCCGATTAATACCACCTAAATTACAACAGTTAGTTTAGCAAATAAAAATGCAAGCATTAATTGATTCAAAATAAAATGAAAATAAATATGTAGGAGGAAGGTACAAAGGGAACTTACTTTGTAGTCAACCTCCATCTTCATCACCTATACAATCACCAGAAAATTAGATTTGGTTAAGTCGAACTACAAACATGCATACATCTGTACAGATTACCTAAAACCAGAACAAATATGAACCAGAGACAACATGAATTTTATAGAAAAATGTAAGGTCAAAAATTTGATATTCATGCCCTGTGCAGAAAATGATGAGGAAACAATGGATTGAATTGGAGTTTGCTCATATACACAAACTAGGAGCTTACTAGCTTCGCTCCCGATCATCAACTTTATCATCAAGGGGAATACTTGATGTAAAATCCAGTTATAATACCGAGCGTAATTTAAAGACTTCCATTCAATCCTGAGCGTGTATATTAGCCTAACTAAGCTACAAGTTCAATAAAAAAGAAAATTTAACAAAGAGATAGCTAACCTGTTTCAGAAAAACCTGCAACTGCGGGTGGGAATCTGGATTTATGGTAACCTCAAACAGCGGTTTAAAGATTTTGTCAAGAATGTTCTGAAATGATGTGACTATCCCCATTTCCTGGTATATATTGTACAGCCGTGGCAGCTGAAAGAAGACAAAAATTGCGTAATAAGAATTCAAGTTTTTACAGAATCCTAAACCCTAAATCTAACATTGTTACTGGAACCCCCAAATTCATATGACCTATTTCTGAAAGGTAATCTTGCATTTACCTATATCAACCATACAACATTCTCACTGTACAATTCATTGTTCACTATCCAACTAGCCATTTGGTCCCACTCACTTTGCTTCCTGCCATATTTTGATATTCTGTGCTCAGCCATCTGCAGTATAAAAATAGAGCATCAGGCAAGGAGCCAATCTGGACATGCAGAGAAATAAGAAAGACAAACAAACAAGAAGGAATGGAGAGGGAGTGGTCATTTGTTCCATATCAATGAACATTCAGAGAGGCAAGGAAGGATAATTCAGAAACCTAAACTTGATCCAGATATCTAAATTATTATAAACACTAGTATTTATATCCAACAGATTGGGAAATTAAAGTATGTATGAATTAATTAATAGTTGGAGCGTTAATCCACACTAGCAGTCTAGCATTCTTCATAATTGATGATTAAAAAAAAAAGGGAAATAAAACCACTAAAACCTATACAAAAGTAGCAGAGCATGAAAGCACCTGATATTTACTGGCAGAAAGATCAGAAAACACTTGCTTTGTCAGCTCAGCAAGGAAACAGCCTATTCAACAAAAGATAATCATGAAAATTAATGCCTCTAAGACTTGACAGAAATAACATCTCAAAAGCCATGGCTTGAGAATCCAATACTTAACTATGAAAAGAGCAAGTAAGCCAATAAACAATTATACCTTGGATAAGATTATCCTGCTTAAGGAAAATCTCCCTGAGCCTACTTTGACCACAGTGGTTGTACTTCAGATTGAACTTATCAAAATGATGAAATGTGCTTTTGTCTGCATGAATATCCAAAAGGTCCACATTCAGGTCGTACCTCTTGAAACAAATGTGACAAGTGTTTATGGCATCCATGGTGGACATCTTCGGCCTCTTTACACTTTTCCACAGGCAAACACATAGGGAGGTTCATGAAAGCCATACCTGAAGCAACAAATCGATATCCCCAAGCAAAGTGGGT
Source organism: Rosa rugosa (assembly GCF_958449725.1). NCBI lineage: Eukaryota > Viridiplantae > Streptophyta > Magnoliopsida > Rosales > Rosaceae > Rosa > Rosa rugosa. The sequence continues at coordinate 10,008,253 of NC_084824.1, read as the reverse complement.
TCTTGGCCAGGAAAGTAAGGATATTTACCAGCAGCTTAAAAACCCAAAAATTCATATTAATCACGCTGAAAAACATGAAAACAGGAACAACAAACACTTGGTCCACCTCTCCACCAATTGCATTACACTTGTGATATTAGACTTACATATCGATGTGAATAGCATTCTTCTAGACCCATGGTTGTTGTTTTCTCTACAAACCTGCTTAAGTGTTAACAAGAAATCCAGATAAGAATGTTAATATTCAGTCTATTTTAACATACTAAAATTCAAGAACTGACAAAGGTGTGAAAGCCTTTCAAACAGATTGTTTCGTAACAAGGTTGCTGCAAATTGGAGAAAATTTCAGAAGACTGGTAGCAAGAAAGAAAAATTCACCACCAACTACTCTTCCAGTGATTTCATGCAAAACTCTCCAGATTTGAAGTAGACATGTAAAGCTACTATTTTGCAAAATTTCAGGTCATTTGCAGTTCAAATGAGTGGTCAAACAAGAATCCAAAGTAGCAGAAAATACTGATTTCTGCATAAATTCTGAAACAGTGCAGTAATTTCAAAATGGCATAAGTATTTCATTTTAACTCCATTTTTCATGAAACCAAGCTCAAAATGATCACTGAAGAGTCTATTTTAAGCTATCAAAAACCGAGAGTAAAACAAGAAGTATAGAGTTTTCGAAAATCATGGAATAGCCCACTGGTTCAGCTTGGGTGCTGTCTTTGAGGCAAAACTTCAAACACATGGTGTGCAGTAACTGAACATTCTAAATGAGCAACAAACAAAATTGAAAAGAAAAATACTAGAGGGTAAGACATAATCGGAATACTAGTGGGTTCATGAAAGCCATACCTGAAGCAACAAATCGATATCCCCAGGCAAGGTGGGTTCTTGGCCAGGAAAGTAAGGATACCAGCAGCCTAAAAACCCAAAATCCAATCCCAATTTAACTTACCCAAAAAGAAAAGAAAAAATTACACTAGCAAAACAGTAGAAAACTGAGTTGGGTTACCTTCTGAGGAAAAGCCCAAACATGGAGATGTGAATTTATTACTTTGGTGCTCTGGGCTCCCCTACAGCCATTGTTGCAGCAGATAGTCTGGACTGGGTTTTTCATGTGAATCTATGCGAGAATATATTCGACCTAATTCTAATTCATGTGCCACCAAACTGAATTCAGAGGAAGATGAAGATAAAAGGTGTTAACCTAAAAGAAGCTACACTTGACGAACGAGAGAGGAGAAAGGTTACCGATTCACTGCCAAGCCGGGGAGGGCAGGATACGACATGCACGGCGGCCATGGCTTCCTTTGGTCTGTGAGAGAGCCGCCAAGGAGGTAAAGATGGAGGTAGATCTGAGCCATTTGCAAGTAGATCTGAGATAAGATGACACGAACCCTAAGGCCAGCGAATCATCAACTACATGAATTTCACATACCTGATTTGGGGTTTTTGATTCCGTAATGTAAAGGAAAATTGGTGAGATTAGGGTTTGAAGAACTTACCGGAATTGAATCAACGGCAGAGATTTTTGGGCGGCGGGAGAGAGAGGGCTCCGCTCTACGCCCCTCTCGAAGTCGTCGATCGTATCCGGAGAAAAGAGAAAAGGAGAGAGAGAGAGAAGGGGTTTAGAGAGTAAGCGGCACACCGATGGGAACCATTATTTCCTTAATAAAAATGAAAAATAAAAATAACAAGCTCAACTAATATTGCACCGGAAGAAAACTAAAAAAAGCTACGGCAACTATAGCGTAGCAAGAATCGGGACAAATTTAACTACGGCATTGAAGATGCCGTCGCAATTGTATTAGTTTTTATGCCACGGCGTTAATTTGCCGTCGCAAATCAATTTTAATTTTGCGACGCCTTGTTTCCCGTAGCAAATCTATGACCAATGGCGACGGCATTTTTGCGCCGAAGCTAACTGTGGTAGCCATTGCAATTTTTTTTTGTAGTGCCTACTCGGCCATCGTCGTCGAGATCTTCCTCCATCGACCACTACCCGCCGCGACGCCTCCTACAGACGAAAGCAGAGGTACCTGAGTCTCCTCTGCTCCAATTTCCTTAGCCTCTACAATCGCAACTACGTCCACCGCCGTGATCGGTCTCGACGCCGCCGCCTTTCTCTTCAGCGTCGTCCGCCGCCTAATCTACGACATCGTCAACGTGCTGGAGAGCATTAGACTACTAACAACAATTCGACCAAACCAACGAGCATGGGAAGTGAAGAAATTAAACAAAACCAAAGACAGAACAAAAGAGCCTTGATCCAGATACACAAAGAATACCAAATTGCAGAACATCATCAACTGGACCCGATCTTTCAATCTTTGATTATGGCGGTTCCTTCCCATTCTCCATCATGAACTGTATCAATCTCACCCAACCATACCCAATCACCCATCACTGACCCATTCTCGACTCAATTTCTCGGCCTTTGTTCATATTCTGGGTATTGCCTCTCAATTCTTGATTCAATTTCTCATTTTATCTGTTCGTGTTGTTTGGTTTCAGTTCAATATCGCGAATCCTGGGCTGGGAGATTTGAATCTAATAGAAGCTCTGAATCACATAAAGTACGGCATCCCTCTCACGTCGGAAAGAAGCTCAAGAAACGAAGGAGGACAATGACGACCCAAGACAGATTCACCATCCCAGATCTGAGGATTTTTTTTTTTTTTTTTTTTTTTACACTAAGAACTCATGCTAAAGCTCAAAACAAAAGAGAGAAAAAAGAAATAGAATCAGAAATTAAGCAAGAAAAACAAAGTCAATATTATCATGATGTGAACAATTATTATTTCTTTTTGTTATTGTAATTCAATTTGTTTTAATTCAAGACATCTTTTCGGACAGGGTCAATTTGGGAAATTCGCCTCCATGTGGGCCCCACCTGTGCTGAGTTGGATCGCCACGTCAGCAGCTAAACGGCTGAAATTGACGGAATCATAACGAATGGACCTATTGGACGAGAAATGACAGTGTGGGGGTGTTTTAGATGAAATTGAAAGTTGAGGGACTGAATTGATGTTGGACCCATACCACAGAGAACTAAACAGTATTTAGCCCAACAATAAAAGCAAACATATGGTGGAAAATTGATGCTAACAATATTCAAATGATATAAACACTATCTTATTAGAATTAACAAATTTAATAGAAGATTGTTAGGTGATATTGTGATAGAGATAAACTTCACCGAGAACTTGTTGATGGTGTTTAATAGGAATAATTTTACAAAAACATTAAAACTAAAATTAGATACAGTGCTAAACATGCTCATTTTTCAATTTTCGTGAAACTCTTTTACAGATACGTTGCCGGACACATGTTTAAATCCTAAAAATACATAATTTAACCATTCATTTTCATTTTGTAAAACAATTTTTGAAAAAATGACTTTGTAAAGAACGGGCCCTTAATAACAAGCCATATCTCATTCTTCCAAAATCGGCCCAATATTCCGGCCGCCAGCCAAGAGACACGTCAGCCTCCAGCCAATCATATTCTCCTGCTTGTACCTTCAACTCTTAACTAAACTAAAGTACAACACCTGATGATATCATAGCTCTCCTCATGCTCGAAGCTTCTACTCTGACCACCTCATTTCAACACGTCTGAAAAATCCAATCCAATCCAAGAACAACCAACGCTCTTTCAATGGCGGCCACCACCATAAATCTTTAATCTTTAATCTTTAATTCTTCACCTGTGACCTCTGTTTTTCATTTCCAAACTCAATGATGCCAAGCCTAAGCTTGCAGCTGCAGAGCTTGTTCTTCAAGTACCACCTCCGCCACCAACTACAGACTCTAACCCAAACCCAAGAAGAGACCCGCGACCAATTCGGCACCACTTCCCGACCCGACCACCCGTCCGTTCCCGCCAACCCGACTTTCCAAAACGGCGTCGCCACCAAGGACCTCCACATCGACCCCTTATCCTCTCTCTCCCTCCGCATCTTCCTCCCCGAAACAGTCCTCCCCAAAGACTCCACCTTTGGCTCCGATGGCGTCGTCTACGGCGGATACTCTCCCCCGATCGGAAAGCGCCACCGCAAGCTGCCGATTATGCTGCAGTTCCACGGCGGCGGCTTTGTCATCGGGAGCAACGGCACGGCGTGTAACGATGCGTTTTGCAGGAGGATGGCGAAGCTGTGCGACGTGATTGTGGTGGCGGTGGGTTATAGGCTGGCGCCGGAGAGTCCGTACCCGGCGGCGTTTGAGGATGGGATGTTGGTGTTGAACTGGCTGGCCAAGCAGGCCAACTTGGCGGCGGTGAGAAATCGCAATGGGAGGAAGGGAAATGGTTCTGGTATTTTCGATAGCTTTGGGTCGTCCATGGTTGAGCCTTGGTTGGCTGCTCATGGAGAACCTTCTAGGTACTTGTTTTCTCCCCAGTTACTATTGAATTGTTGCTTATCGGTATTTATTTTTGTTTAAATTACATGCATTTGCTGAATTTGCATACTGTCAGCTTGTTTTAGTTGCTGAATTTGTGTACTCTAAACTCATTATGCATCTAATTTGGTGGTTCGGAAATGTTTGTCAAGTGTTTGTTCTTGGAGTTGAAAATAATCCCAATTGAATCGCACATGTATTTGCTGAATTTGTAGAGTCTAAACTCTGTTATGTACATGAATGTCATGATTGACAGAATGTGTGTGTGTTTATGTGTCTTGGTGGTATAGATATTTTTGGTGGTATAATTTTGTAAGTAGAGAATTCAAAATGGGAGGGAAACGATATATGAGATTGGTGTTGGGTAATTACAAAACGTAATTGAACCTTTGAAGGAAAAAGATTTATGGCCTAGAAGCCAAATGATGTCATGAATAAGACAATTGCAGTGGTATTTCTGAATCAATGGTTTTTCCTAGCCTCTATATAATGCATCCCTCTCTTCTACAGATAAAGCTGGTTAGATTTGTGTTCCTTTTGTATGATGGAATTGATGACACTGTCACTAATTGGGTTGTTGGCATGGTTTTGATATCAGAGCAGGTGTATACTCCTCGGAGTGAGCTGTGGTGCTAACATAGCAGATTATGTAGCTCGGCAGGCTGTGGAAGCGAGCAGCCTCTTGGATCCTCTAAAAGTGGTAGCTCAAATCCTGATGTACCCTTTCTTCATTGGAAGCGTTCCTAACAAGTCCGAGATTAAGTTGGCAAATTCCTACTTTTATGACAAGGCTACTTGTATGATGGCATGGAAGCTATTTCTACCCAAGGAAGAGTTTTATTTAGACCACCCAGCTGGCAACCCTCTCGTTCCTGGGAGAGGGCCGCCCTTAAAGACCATGCCTCCCACACTTACAATTGTTGCAGAGCATGATTGGATGCGTGACCGGGGAATTGCTTACTCAGAAGCATTGCGGAAGGCTAATGTGGATGCACCTCTTCTTGAGTACAAGAATGCTGTTCATGAGTTTGCTACTCTTAATGTGCTCCTCCAGACACCCCAGGCCCTGGCTTGTGCTGATGATATCACAATATGGGTCAAGAAGTATATATCACTCAGAGGTGGTGAGTTTTCTTATTGATTTGTACAGAGAAAACATAGAAAAGAATGTCGAAGCTTGAGGAAGCACATTTATCAGCTTTGGAAGAACTTTTCGGTGTACAGCATGATGTTACTTCCATTTGTTGGGATCTCTGTAGTGGTCCACTCTGCTCTTCACTCAACATAGCTGTAGTTTTTTGCCTGAACATATATTGCCTTTGGTAGGATTTGTAAATGTTCATTAGCTCAATTTTGACATGTAATATAGTGATGCCTGGCATGAAACTTATTCAAATTTTTTATTCTTTCATTCTAATAATAAAGATCAGTTCTGTTTCATGCTCTGTCATCTTCATCAATTGTGCATTTGAATGCAGTGGTTCATGAGCAGACCTTGCATCACATATTTGTCTAGTCACCTGACTCAGCTAAAAATTTATTATGGTTGTTATTCTTTTGGAGTTATTCACATGACTGCCACTTAATTCCAAGATTATCCAAATATATGAATGTTGCTGTTTCCAGTTGAATATCCTGTACAGGTTGCCTTGTACACTATGCATATATAGTATTCCCATAACGACAGCATCTAATCTGGTCGGCAAAGACAGATTGGTGGTTTTACTTGGTCATACTACACAACCCAGTTTTTCAATATGTTGAGCTTATTCTAGATATTACAAGACTATTTACAGGCCACATTACCTGGTGGCCGGACTTGGTGAAAGGAATGTCTAGAATAAGATTAATGACCACAAGAAGCATGCCAAAAATTCTTTATCTGCGAAAATTATGGTCACATATCGATAAACCCCCAGACTATGGACAAAGACAGGTTGTAATACTCCCAAATCCTAGGGATTCCGTGAAAACGATGGCAATGTGTGTTCCCTGATCAGTAATTGCTCTATGCATGCATTGCTCTATGCCTGCTGGAAGTAAGACCACTTCTTTAAGTACTTACCTTTCTACTTGCTTGTCTGTAGGTTCATTTTAAATACTTAACAACATAGTAATCGTCATCAATTCGAACAAGGAAGCTTCAAGTTACAGTATATATGCCCTGCTGAGTAAAGGGTCTATAGACTTGATTGCCGAAGCTTTTGATACATTAGAAAGCTACACTATGGCATCTGGTTTCTATGTGCAACCTTGTGAAGTCTATGGCAATAACAAATGTGATGAGGTTATTGGTCTTGATCTCAATCTCTCATCCATGTCATGCCTTCCCTTCCCTTCTCTTTCGACTCTGGAGAACAATTCTGCTGTCTGGGAGATTCCGTTCATAGATGAAACAAGAAATCATAAGAGGGTAAAGCTTGAAGATAGTGCCGATGAATCCATTATAAGTACTAATTATAGTCTTTACAGTGGCAGTGCCAGTGGCAGCATGTATACTAGTGGATTCAATAGCTTGTCAAGAATTCAATTCCGGGATCACATATCAGCTTACACCCGGAGATACTTGGCAGCAGAGAAAATGGAAGAAGCAGCTTCAACCTTGCTGGGAGGCGAGCCCGAGGAAGAAGGAAGTGAAGATGGAATGAAACTAGTTCAAAAGCTCATTTCGTGCGCTGAGGCTGTGGCTTGTCGTGACAAAACTCATGCTTCAGCATTGCTTTCTGAGCTTAGAACTAATGCCCAGGTCTTTGGGACATCATTCCAGCGAGTAGCTTCCTGCTTTATCCAAGCTCTCTCTGACCGTCTTGCTCTCGTTCAACCACTGGGGGCTGTGGGAGTTACAACAAAGATGACTGCTGTTTCATCAGAGAAGGATGAGGCTTTGCACCTTGTTTATGAGATTTGTCCACATATCCGGTTTAGTCATTTTGTAGCAAACACATCAATATCGGAAGCCTTTGAGGGGGAGAGCTATGTTCATGTCATAGACTTGGGCATGACCCTAGGCCTCCTTCATGGCTACCAATGGCTCAACTTGATGGAAAGTCTAGCCAGCCGAACGGGACAACCCTTACGCCGGCTTCGAATAACTGGTGTTGGTGACTCTGGTGAACGCCTTGAAGCGATTGGTAATGAACTAAAGTTGTATGCACAAAGCATGGAGCTGGATTTTGGATTTTTAGCAGTGGAAAGCAACTTGGAAAACCTGAAGGCCGAAGATTTCAATCTCATTGATGGGGAGGTTTTAGTCATCAATAGCATACTCCAGCTGCATTGTCTTGTGAAAGAGAGTAGAGGAGCATTGAACTCGGTTCTACAAACACTATATGACCTATCACCAAAGCTAATGGTTCTAGTTGAGCAGGACTCGAGCCACAATGGGCCTTTCTTTCTTGGGAGGTTCATGGAGGCATTACATAATTACTCTGCCATCTTCGACTCCTTAGATGCAATGCTGCCCAGATATGACACAAGGAGAGCTAAAATGGAGCAGTTTTATTTCGGAGAGGAGATTAAGAACATAGTAAGCTGCGAGGGACCTGCGCGAGTGGAGCGGCACGAAAGAGTTGATCAATGGCGCAGGAGGATGAGGCGCGCTGGGTTCCAACCGGCACCCCTGAAGATGATTACGCAGGCTACAAAATGGCTAGAAATGAATGCTAGTGAGGGTTACACAATTGTGGAAGACAAGGGTTGCTTTGTTCTTGGGTGGAAGTCGAAGCCTATCATTGCAGCTTCTTGCTGGAGATGTTTTTGAATCAAACCTCGTTTAACATTGTGACTTTGTTGGCTGTTAAAAACTTGTGAAACTCATTATGTTAATAACAATCAAAACTTGAAGTTAATTGGCATCCTCCACTTTTTGGTTGGGTAAAGATTAATACTGATGGTGCTTGACGTAGCTCTTCTGGGCATGCAGGTTATGGTGCCATCTTTGGAGATTTGAGAAGTGGTATTATGGATGTCTTTTGCTCTAATCTTAATATTCCGAGCTCTGTGACAGCGAAGGTTATGGCAGTCATCAAGGCTCTTGAGTTAGCTTAGGTTCGGGACCGGCCTGGAAACATATATGATTAGAAGTGGACTTGGCTCTTGTTCTTTCATTTCTTCATTCTCCTCACTTGATACCTTGGCAGCGACAAATTGAGTGACATAATTGTTTGCATCATATCTCTCAGATGCATTTCCGTTCTTCACACATCTATCGTGAAGGAAACCAAGCTGCAGATGCTCTTGCTAACATAGGTCTCTATTCTGATAGTTTAACGTGGTGGGACAGGCCCCCGGATCTTACTCGCTCTTATTGTCAGAAGGATTATTACTTGGGGTTGCCCAATTTTTGTTTTCGTTAGTTTCACTTTCTTCTTGTATTTATCATTTGTTTTCTTTTTTGTTACTTTCTCTTGAGGAGTTTGGTTTTATGTCCCCTCCTCGCACTTGTACTTTTTTCTTTTCTTATTATTCGGAATGAAATTCAAGAGGAGATAAGTCATCTAAGCTACCCCTCTGTTTATTAAAAAAAAAAAAAAAAAACAATCAAAACAATATTGATTTCGAGCTTCTATATGATCTCAAAATGCACCATTTTGGTGATTATAAAGCTCTCACTTCTAAAATATTTGGTTATAAAAACACAACACTTTAGGTAGTGAGAGATGAAAATGTAATTAGATGCCACAAAAGAATCATAAACACATACAAAATGGTAGTGACTTAATTCGTGGTTCTTTTACACTAGAATTGTGTACATAGTGAGTTACATATGAGTCTTTGACAGACTTTCTTGTTCAATCGACTAAGGGCTAGTAACTTGCGAGATTTTCTCTCGACCCCTAGCGACTCTCTCTTAAACCCTAGTTCCCTAGTCGGCGTCTCAGCCACTCTCGACTCTCCTTCACTGCTCCATGGCCTCAATCGATGCCGTCACTGCCAGTTTTGCGGCCTCTCTGGCGCTGGCTGAAGGGGGTAAAGCCCCAGATCTGGGAAAACTTGGAGGAGGCCCGATTCAGCGATCTGCTCAATCTTTTCTCCTCGGAAAACCACTCACCCGCAAACCGGTGGATTCCAACGCTTTCAAATCTCAATTTTTCCGGACTTGGATGCATGGTGGAGAAAGAATTCCGGATCCAAGAAAAGGCAGACAACAGGTTCTTGTTCTCTTTCGAGTTGGCCAGGGATAGGAACAAGGTGCTTAGGGGCGGGGTATGGTCCTATGATCGGGCTCCAGTCTGTCTGGAGGAGTATGATGGCGTCACCCCCATAGCTGATGTTCCCCTGAAGCATGTAAGGATATGGGTTAGGGTTTTGGGTATCCCTCCCCTCTACGAGGAACCTGACAATCTTATTCTCATCGGCAACCTTCTGAGAGGCTATCTGGATTATGATAAGAGAGAATTTCGCAAAGGAGTTGTGCGTATCTTTTTCTCTCATGACATCTCCAAACCAGTTCTACTCAAGCGTAGGGTTTTCCTGGCTCTAGGTGTAGAACCTATTCTACAGTTCCAGTTTGAGCATCTTAAGGGCAGATGCCCTCAGTGTGGTATGTTAACGCATTATGGGGCGAAGTGTGAGGAGTCTGTTACTCTCTCAGATCCTAGGGCTTTGAAATTTGGTGTCGGACCCTCCACCTCTAGTGGTGCTTTTGCTTTCTCTGCCCAGACCTCCCGTGATCTCCCTAGGCCTTCTTCTTCCCTGCTGAAAAAGAAGAAGCCAGTTATTCGCCGCCTAGAACGATCTTCGACTGAACCTTCACCTTCTGAAGATACCGTGACTAACACTTCAAGTTTGGAAGGTATGGAGCATGAGGCTGCATTGCAGGATGAAGCTATCTCAGTGGACCCTTCTGGTTCCGGAACTAAAGATCTCCAACCTGCTTCTATTTTGCAAGATGGGCAGCAGCACACTGTGACCTATAAGAAAAGAGGTCGACAAGAGGTCGCTGAACCTTCTCCTAAGAAATTTAAAACTATTTTGGGAGGCAAGCTTCTCACTCTACAAACGGAATGTAACGCCCCAAACTGCACCTCACCAGCTTAAGCACGTCACAGTGCCGCGAATCTCTAAAACATAAACCGAACGCTCGATTTACATTCTAAAGACCGCTAGGCATTTTATTTGAAAAACTTTTTGTAGAAACACAGCAGAAGCTACAAATACTTTTGAGGTGAAAAACTTGAATTTGTTAAAACCTATCTCATCCGACCAGAACTTGGATAAAAGCTAGCATGAGGTACGAATCCCTATGAAAAGAATTCAACTCATTTTGACACGAGACTAGATTTCATCAAGCCCTGAACACAAAGATTGCGAAGTAGAATTCAGATTGGAAACCAAACCAAGATTTACCGAACTTGTTCCGCACACCTAGCTCCGTTCGCTACTGTCCCGTCACCAGTGCACAGTACCTGCATCCATACTGTTGTAGGGGTGAGCTTTCGTCCTCGCTGCTCAACAGGAACTCTAACTCGACTAGGTTTGAAAATCAATAGACCAGTATTGGGAGCGCTCCAGTATGAAACATACTTAAACCAAATATTTTAAAGAACGACAAACTTTATAAGAATGCTTTTTAACTCGAAAATCGATGCATGATACAAAATTGAATACGCGCGCTGAATCTTACCAGATAGTCGGTCCCATAGACCCACTACACGACCTTACCTCAATCTACTTCATCACCAGGTAAGCGTAGCGAGAGCGTCCGCTACCTAGCTACGCACACGTACCGAGCCCGTCATTACGATCGGAATACCCGGACGACCGGCGTAACTAACCCTCCGGAGGTTTTGGGGATCGAACCCAAGGAAGTCAGAGCCACCCTTCGCTCTCAAGCCATCACACATTTTCTCATGATTTGGTTATTTGGTTAGTATGCGTCGCATTTGAACTTAACCAAACCATACTACTTAACATGCATCACATTAATAAAAATATTAAAAAAAAATCACCAACCGAGGAGAGTCCTGAATCCCTACCTAGATTCCGATGCTTTCTCTCACGTACTCCGAGAGTTGCGAACCTTCTGTTCCTCGGGTAACTGGAGTCCTAGATTCCGACATTTCGATAGTTAATAACTTTTGAACAGTTAAACGAAATCTCGACGATTAATATATCGTCCAAACCAACTTTTCCTTGTTTGACCAGGAGTTGACTAAGGGTTGACCACTTTGACCATTTGACTATGTTTGACCAATTGAGGTAGACTCGATAATTTAGGGTAATTATCGATCACCGACTTGAAGTTACGTTATCCACCAAACATATATTGAGTGCACCCGATTTACTAAGGCCACCCAATATATATTAATTTATTTTCCCTCTACTTATTCTCACTATAACACTCAACTTTATTTCTAACTCAAATTTCGTCGGATAATAATTCTGATAGAATTACTATCCCCATACTTCCAAATTTTCATACAAGGTATACTCAAAATTACTAAGGACACCCAAGCTTGACCATTTTCCAAATATTCCACAGCCACACTCACAACTAAATCACATCTTCTGTACTTTCACTTCTTAAATTTAATAGCCATTTTCCACTTAACAACTCAATATAATTAACTGACAACAACTAAACAAACTAAACACACAACCAAGGCAATTCGAGCTCCACCACAACTCCACAGTTCAAGCAAATAATCGATTTCAATTCAAAGTTTAAGTACCAGCAACAGATATACCAACTCAAGTCACTAACTTCCGATCTGCACAACAAGAACCGAACTTCAAGTCAAGAATTCGAATTATACCTTCAAAAACTACTCCAAGCAAGCTCGGTTGAACAAAGATGATGACGAACTGGGAATCCAACACACCAGCTAGCAGTTTCTGAAAATTAGCTTCATTCTAGAACATTAAGCATCAACAAGTGGAAACGAGGTGAAGAGCGAACCAAGAGAGGCCAGAGAAGTCGCCTGCGTCGAAGAGCAGAGCCGGAACCGAGAGGAATCCAGAAACCCAATTCATCAGAACTCACTCCAATCCGAAAACTAAGTATCAAATCGTGCATATTATGACGAAGGGATGAATTTCCATACCGAATGCGCCTTGAATGGTGGCCGGAAACTTGCAGAGATCGCCGGCGAAAGCTTGGACCTTCACCGTCGACTCTTCGTCCTTGTCAGGTGCATGGACGATCCAAGAGCATCAGGCTATAGGCGACGAAGAGGCGAAGAATATGGTGGTCGTCCGTCGTCGATCAGTGGCCGGACGAAGTAGCGCCGGTCGGACCCTGTTGCCGGTTTCTGGGTTTCGTTTCGGGTCAGAGAGAGAACTCTGATTCTCTCCTCTCTCTCGATCCTTCTGGATCTCCCAACAGAGCACACAGAGATATATAGACTGACCCAATTAAGGATGAACGGCTAGGATCAAGAGGTGGAGTCGGTGGATGGCTAGGATTTCGCCATCTGTTTCCTAATTTCTTAATTTAATTTCTAAAATTCCTCAACTTTGGAAAATAGTTAAAAAAATAGTTCGGGTCACTGAAAAATTCTCCGAAAATTTCCACGAACTCGTCGTGACGTGTACTTCATTATCCAACTTCTAAATTGAGGATTTCACTTCACGAAATTTTCTGAAATTATTCTCGAGTACTTTAACTTTTATCGAAATCGATAAGTAAATTATCGAACTATTTCATTTAAGCTCGATAAATTTTTCCGGGGCTCACACGGAAGCTCTTGGTTTGATTAAAGCTGATGATGATGTTGCGCTTGTGACATTGAAGAAGAGATTGGGCAGACCGCTTGGCAGCAAAAACAAGGGTTCCTGGTCTCACAAGAAAGTAGGATTGACTAGTCTACGTCTCACCTATCATGCTGCTACTGCTACTCAAGAGGTTGGCCCTAAAACTAAGGGCAAGGAGAAACTTTAGGTTTCTTGATTCTGTGCCTAGCATTTGCTAGAGTCTGGTGCTATGTAAGTTAGTCACTCTAGTCATACATCAATTGAGGTCTCTAGGCGAGTAGGGTTGCTATAGCAAGAACTTGGATAGTTTGGGTTTTGAGCTTTTAGCTAGGCACTTTCAATAAGTGTGCGTATTTGTTTGCAATGAGGGTCACTTGTCATTTGTTTGATATCTTGTACCACCTAGAACTGTTGGTATGAGACAGTTTGTGATGTATGTGCCTTCTGGCCATGGACAAGTTAATGAAGTTATCTATTTCTTAAAAAAAAAAGAATTGTGTACATAGTCTTTGTCATTTCCTATTATCGCCAAGTATTACTACAACACATTTCCTTAATCATGTTTGATGACTTGACAATAATTCCGTTCTACTTAAATCGATAAATATTTTGCTCACTCATGAGATCTATTGTTATGACTTGTTGCGTTTGTTATAAGAAAGTGGTGAGTCTTAAGTTCAAATCTCCTCGATCGTAAATGGTGCAAGAAACCAACACCTATTATACGAAGCACCATCGTGGCACAATAGATGGCCACATCAGCAGCTTCCCATGTGGGCCCCGGCATCTTCCTATCCCATGCATTATGGGCTGCCACGTGTATGGCGGCAAAGCAACTGTCTTTCGGAATCGAAAACCAGAGTCTGAAGAAGAAGCTGTGGATAAGACCTTGAAGGTTTTACTGGGACATTTCCAGCGAGCTCTTTTTTCTGAAAAACCAAAACTCTCAGCAAAATCGAACTGAAAATGGAAGTGGGTATGTCTTTAAACGCAGTGGTTCGGCTTCCACTATCGAATTCAAGAACCCATGAAGACGGTTTGGTCAGGCACTCACTGGTGTCCTCAAAAACGACCCAGAAAGCTTGTAAGCAAAGCGATGGCCAAGCACTGGTGATTGAAGCAAAGGGAAAAAAGGGAATGCAAGATCGTCAGTTCCAGAGGCGTCAACCTCCTCCCATGCCCAAGATTGAAGACGATGGCAACCCACGTTTCGTTGTGTTTATTCGAATGGCCAATGTTTGTTTCTCTAATTTTAAGCTTCAAAGTTCATTGCTTTATTCTTTTCAATTGCAAAAGTTGTCAACTTTCTGTGTTCTTTGTGATTTTATTTGATGGTTTTGGATTATATTTTGGGGTTGGAGCAGGTTTACCTATGGTACCCACTTAGTGTGATCTCTGGTGGAACCACGGCAAAAATCATGCTTGCAGCGAAAGATAATTTTCTGGGGAAATATATATACAAAGATACACTTGCTAGAAATCTTGCAGCAGTTATTTACCGAGTAAGTTATGTTTTCTTAATGTAAATAGATTTCAACATTTTTGCAGTCTAGTTGGTTTATTACTAATTCATGGCTTCATGCTCATCTCTCTGTAGTTTACCACTTTCTCATCTCATTACTCGTTGCAACTTTTGTGTTGATTAGTTATGTTGTATAGATACAAATGGTTCGACAGAGCAATGTGAAGTTGAAACTCTATTAACAATTGTAGAGACTTGATTAAAAAAGCTGATTTTGAGCATATTTAAAGATAATCAATGTGCTTTTATGCCTCATTTGTTTCACGGATTCGAGGCAGGGAAATGGGAGTGCTATGAATTGGAATAATTTGCGAAAATCTTTGAACGGTCTCTGTTGCTATGAATTGAAGCAACTGATGCATGCCTTGTTGTGGTTGGAACCTTTTCTCTGATTGTAGACCAATCCTCATTTAGAGGATATATTCTCTCTTCATCAACTGAATGTGATGGTTAAACATTTTGTGCATAGGACTTGTAGTTTCTCATTTACTGTTTTACTTGGTTGCTGTTTCTTGTAACTTAAACAGGATGAGAAGGAAATACAGAAGACGGCGTTCAAGCAGTATCGTGTATTGCGGTCAGCGACTGAGTTTAGATATGGCTACAAGATTGTGGTAATGCTCTTATAATCTCACACACTGAATTGAAACTTCATTTATGATTTTATCCCTTTCCCACCACTGAAGTGGGATGAAAGTTAACAAGTATGACAAAGTTAAAATATGTGATTTTGGTGTCTTAAGTATAGTTTGCCAATTTGTAGGAAAATGGTAATATGAGAGCAGCACTTTCAACGTCAGATGTAATCGAGGTAATTGTTTTATATTATTGGTTATGCTTGCGTATGCCATTGTCTTTGTCTTGAGATTATGAAGCATTAGACATTCGGATGCTCAAAAGATTTGAGCTTTGAGCTGGAGGTCTCCATCATTCTTCTTGAGCTAATAGTTTATGCTGAGTAAATTTATGTTCTCATCAAATTGTCAGATTATTGTTTGCGCTAATTTCTTTTTCATTCTGAAACCAAATTGTAGCTTCCAACACCAGACCAGCTTAGAACCACTCTTGATAAAGTGAAAGATTTTTTTGGGGAAGCAAAGGAATCTTTTGGCAAGCTGACGGCTATAAGTTCATCCGAGTCTGAGGAATCAGAACAAAAAATTGAAAAACCCAAGGAAAAGTGAGTTATAGTTTTAAAGTTTTGTTTTCCAATTATACTAGTAGAATTTTTTGTCTAATCTCAAACTTAAGACCTGCTCGAATTGATCTCGTTCCTGTCAACATCCTTTGCGTTTGTCTTTTATATCAATCACTTTACATGGCTAAAATGATTGTTGGTTATTTGCCAGGGTTAAACGTTGAAGAGAAGAAGCAATCACTCGGCCTGTTGCAGTGGAAGATAGAGAAGCCTAATCTGCTGCATAGAGATTTCCTTAAAAGGTGGTTTAGGATTCTACACACGGTTTTGTTCATAGTTCTGTGTTCATCTCAGAAATTTATGTTATTTTCCAATAACATCTAATACAAATTTAGCCCTGTTCCATACTTGTATTTTTTCACAATCTCTTGAAAGCTGAATTTAAGCAAAAACGCTTTAACCAAGATTCATGGAACACCTTTTGTAGTCTTCTTTGTTGTTGTTTTTATTGTTGATTACTAGAATTGCAATACTAGGTAATTATACATTGCACTAGGATATGCTTTAATTTGGACTGGAATTCTTCCCTGAATTGGCTTGTTGGCTGTTGGGACTGGAACAAGAACAGACTTCTTTCTTGTGGCAAGGCCGAAAATCTCATCAAGGTCTACCTCATCTGGTTCAACTCATTGATGCAATGCCCAGTCAAAGTGATACAAGAGGCGAGCTAATGCAATCTCTATGTACAGTTGCAGTTGCTAAGCCAAAACCAGAACAAGGACAACCTCTTCCTCTCCCAAATGGTAGAAACCTGGAATCTAGATCTTTGACATTTTCACTGTTTCCATCCTCAAACCTCTAGGGCCTGTACTCCAGGGGGTTGTCCCATGCTTCTGCTGGGTCTCTTCCTATCCCATAGGCGTTGATCAGAACCCGAGTTTTTTCAGGTATTTCATAGCCGTCCAGAATGCACTTCTCCATTGATTCTCTAGGAACCAGTAGAGGAACTGGTGGTTGCAATCGCGTTGCCTCCTTTATTACAGCTTTCAAGTGATGAATGTGTGGAAGGTGGGATTCATCAACTTTTCCGGCAGCGGATGCAACTTTTCGAACTTCTTCCTGTGTTTCTTCATCACTTTTGGGTGTCTAACCAGCTCCATTGTCCATTCTAGCGTGGCACTTCTACATCTTCTCTTTGTTGCACTGTTAGCAGAACATCTAACGTAGTCGGATTGATAAACTAGGTTTACCAGCAATAAATCTAATAAAGTGTTCTGGAGTCCACCAGAGATAAAGAGAAAAATCTCTATATTATTGATAAAAAGATGAAAGATGCGTTTGCCGTCGCTTAGGGCGGCTTAAATAAGAGAAAATAAATCCTAGGGCGACTAACATTGAAACCCTAAACCCCATGGGTAAAAACGAAAACAACCCAAAATAAACTAAGAAAACCAAAACTCCGAAAAATAGAAAAATGTAGTTTTGAGGCCCTAAACGACCCCGAAAGCCCGAAAAAGACCACAGGTCGTGGCACAGCAACGAGTCTTGCTCGTGGCGCGATTCCCTTTCTGGAAAGGTTTCATTTTCTTCCTTTAACACGCTCTAACTGTTCTTCGAATTGGGCTGTCATCCGTTCTGCATCAACATCCACAAAGTCTTCTATGCCCTTTGTGAAAGGCATTGTAGAGTGAGAGCCTAAAATGAAATCATGATTCAACGTGGTCTTTGCATTTCACCATTCAATGTGCCCACACTTACCAAGCTCCAACGACATCGATGGAGGAATAGAGGTCCGATCCCGGCGACCCCAAGGCTGTGTTTGTTTCACAAATTTTGGGCATTGGGAAATGAATGGCATTCCTCTCCTGTGTTTGGGAGTGACAATGGAAGGGAAAATGCTTCCCAATGGAAAGGAAAAGAGGTGGAAAATGATTCCCCCCACCCACCCCCAGGATCCACTTTCCCAATGGAAAGGAAAATGATTCATTTCCTTTCCACAAACCAAATAGAGCCCAATAGTTTTCCGATGAAATCCGTGACTTCAGTCAATGTTAACAGTAAAAGAGGTGTCTGACTTAACCCTCTCAGTAAAAGGTTTACCGTTTACGTGTTTATGGCCTTGGATTTTCCAGCATACGATTACAAAATGACACTGTGTGACAGATTGATGCATAAATTTTTCCACAAATTTTTTAATGGAATTAGTGCATTTTCACGCCGGTCCAAATTAACACGTCAAATGCATAGATCACGTGGAAACTAAACACTACTCAAACTTCTCCCTCAGAATAATGCTCTTAAAAAAAAATCTAAAAGACAAATCATACCCTACCACAAGTTGTCAACACCATTCTACAGATAACCCTGACTTTAACCAAGGGAGGTTTCTGGACTCCTCCAGAAATGGTCCGAATATTTCTTCATCCCTCTATTCCTCTTCTGGAAATGTCCACTCTCCCCTTTAAATCATGGAGATCCCATTCTCTTTTTCACAGAATACACTCTCTTTCTACTACAATTCCATCCCTACCAAACAGATCACCCTAGCACGTACAGCTCCATTTTCGCTCAAACGGTTTAACCAACAACAATGTCACAAGCTCTATCCAATTTCAGCTTCTTTCTCCCTTTGTCACCTGGGAGAAGAACCAAAACTCTTCCAATCAACGGTGGAGGTTTGAGCTTGAAGGCCATGGCAAACGAAGCCAGAGACAACCTCGACCACTTGCAGAGAGTCACCAAGCAACACCAACAACCACAGCAAAACCAATCCAAGAAGAGAGTCGCCCCTACCCCGCCCGTAGGTAATCAACCCCTCACCGAACCCAAAACTCCCACCTCAAAAAGTTTCAAACTTTTTCCACAAATGATTAATCTTTCGAGTTTCACCTTTTGCAGGACTATGGGACCGGTTTCCAACTGCAAGGACAGTTCAGCAGATGATGGAGACCATGGAGAGGATGATGGACGACCCGCTTGTCTATTCGGGTCAGTCGGGCGTGTGGGCTCCGCCGTTGCCGACCGAGACTGGCGGGTACGGCAGGGGAAGGACACCGTGGGAGATCAAAGAAGCTGAAACAGAGTACAAGATGAGGTTCGACATGCCCGGAATGACCAAAGAGGATGTCAAGGTTTGGGTGGAGGAGAAAATGCTGGTGGTTAAGGCTGAGAAGGCGGTCAAGAAGAAAGATGGTGGTGGAGTCGAGGAAGAAGAACAAGGTGAAGAGTGGTCGGTTAGGAGTTATGGAAAGTACAGTAGTAGAATTGCATTGCCGGAGAATATTCAGTTTGAGAAGATTAAGGCTGAGGTTAAAGATGGGGTTTTGTATATCACTATTCCTAAAGCTATGAGCAGCACCAAGATTTTGGACATTAATGTTCAATGATAGAATCACATGTAGCTGAGGATTAGGATTATGTTTCTCTTGTATTTAATTCAAGTTTTGAAAGTGTGTTCAGAATGAAAGGGATCAATTATGCAAAACAGAGTTGGTTCTTGTTCTTCTATTTCTTCAATTACTACGCAAGATTGCTGCGTGGATAGTGAGCCTGGCAATCCATAAATAGCTGCTGTTAAATCACATTGTACACTCTTTATCTTGTACCTGTGAGAGGTGATTGTTAAGTTCATCATTGAAATTGTTAGAACTTGGAAGCATGAGCTTTTGTGGTTGCCTCTAACTAGTCTCTGAGATCGATGTTAAAACTCTATGACATGTAATAGATATCGGTGTTCGATTCGAGTGACTGCGAATGTGACCAAATGGTAAAGAATCGGTTCTATGAAATTTCAGATAATAAACAGGAACTTGTTTTGAATTATCAGGGTACACTGATTCGTACGATAGCTCAATTTTGCCTCAAATGTCAAAACGTAAAGATTGAAGATTACATACATTTGACTGAAAAAAGGAAGAGACTACTTATGCAAGAACTCTTATTTCACATGGAAAAGGAAAATGCTATACGAAAATAGTGTCATACCAAACATCCTTAGACCAAATATTTTGTCTGGCTACTCATTAAATATTTTTTTCATTCTCAATTATGCTGTGTATATTTTTGAATGAAATATTAATATATGAGTTTCTATAATTAATTGAAGGAAAATTGAATTCACTATATCAGCAAACAACGGTATCATACATTGTACTTGTAAATGATAAATTTATAACTTTTTGTTCTGTCGTATGAATCATGAACATATGACTTTCTATAAGTAGTTAAAATCACTACAATAGGATAACATAATATTCATTTTTTTGTTGTCTATTCATATATAAGATATCATTTGTTGAACTTTTCATTCTCATTTACAAGTGTATTCTTTGAATAAGGGAAAATGTATATGCGTCACAAGCCAGAATCTGTTGTTACATACCTTTCCGCTGTCATTTAAGGCTATAGACAGACAAGAAGCTAGTGGTAGTACCCACAAGTGGTAGATACATATAGTCCTACTCATTATACATTCAAATACGTAGAGATAGTGTAGATCTTCTTTTGGTACTACTCCAGAGACGCTAGAATGATTAATATATGGCTTTCTATAAGTACTTAAAATTCAATAGAATAGCATAGCATTGCAATCAATTTTGAGTCTATCTTCTCATAAGATGTTACATGTTAAAACTTTTCATTTTTAACTACAATGTGTGTTGTTGAATGAATCATTGATATAATGATATATGGCTTTCTTTAAGTACATAAAATCCATCAAAATAGGATAACATTGTCTTCAATTTTTAGTCTGTCAATCTCATAAGATGCATCTATTAAAACTTTTCATTCTTAACTACAACATGTATTATCGAATGAATCATTAACATCTAATTCTATATAATCCAATAAAACAGGATAACATCACATTCAATTTTTAGTCTGTCTTCTCATAAGATATAACGTGTTAAAACTTTTTACTCTTAACTACAAAGTGTATTTTTGAATTAATCATTAATTTATGACTTCCTATAAATATTTAAAATCTCTTTCAAAAAAAAAAAAAAAAAACTTAAAATCCACTTCAACAGCATAACATGTTATTCAATGTTTGTCTATAT
Organism: Rosa rugosa; assembly: GCF_958449725.1. Classification (NCBI taxonomy): domain Eukaryota; kingdom Viridiplantae; phylum Streptophyta; class Magnoliopsida; order Rosales; family Rosaceae; genus Rosa; species Rosa rugosa. Next base: position 9,987,442 of record NC_084824.1, on the reverse strand, counting down.
GCTCATAAGATGTTGTTTGGCTCCAATTTTGTTGCAGCTGGTCGACAGTCTCTTTTCTGCGCGGGCGTGCCAGCACCGTTCGGGTGCGGTCGTCGGGGGTGTCCCTTGACCTGACTTCTATCAAGCGATTGTGGATGAGGAGAGCACCAACCTCGTCGTGGGATTCTTTATGCCTTGTGGCGAGGACTTTTGCTGAGCTTCTTGAAAATCACAATCGATACTCGATGTTGTAGATCGAGCAGAGCGAGAACCACTGGGAAGTAGAGAGAACTTGCTAAAGCGTGACTTTAGCTTGGCTGGTTTGCGAGGGCGTTACCCTTGCTTGGCTGGTTCCGTAACCGTTGTGGTCGTGGTACTACAATCGGCTCCCGAGGAGACTAGGACCGAAGTACGTTGACAGAGGGTTTGGTGGCACTGAAAGTCGGCTTCTGAGAAGACTGGGACTAGGAGTGTGATCACCAGTAAGAGAAAGAAAAGGAGAGGAGTTGCTCTTAGAGAGGTTGCTCTAGAGAGAACTTAGATCATCTTAGAGATGTTTTGATGAATGAATTGTTTTTTGAGATGATACTTGTTGTAGCCTGTTGGTGTCGAAAAATTCCGTTGAGGAGTTTGACTCACCAATGAATGCGGACTGGAGCGGGAGCTGACCGGGAACAATCGAGAAGCTTCCCTCGAGCGTTGACTCGAAGTTTGACCGTCGGCTCGAGGAGGAGGGGGGGTACCTCAGAAAACTCTCCGATGCCTGAGTCAGTACGTTTCTTAGTAGTGGAGTAGAGTGAATTGGAATTCGATGCTTTACCTCGACGTCGAGCCGCCTATTTATAGATGTATTTCGGCGTGGACTGCAAGTAAACTTGCACATCAAGTTGTGGTAACTTGAACGGCACACTGCCATTAAGACCATATTTATTTCTGCAATAACCGTCACTTATTGGCGACCATGATTATCATACTGAATGTCGCATTTATCGTCGCATTTACAGCTACATTAACCGTTGCATTTACTGTTGCCATTACTTCTCTTTAATTGCCTTGATTGCAGGGTCAAATTTATTGACCACCCCCACAATGCCCCCAAATTTTCTCCTTGGGAATTCATCACAAGAGAAAATTTTCAAAGCTCAAATTTCTCTATGGGCTCCACATCTTCATACTTCTCTTTGGGCATCCTTCTTTGAATTTCATCTAGGCCTTCCTCGTGTTGAAGATGTAGAGGCCCGTATAAGAAGATCCTCGTTCCTTGTTTAGAGTCGGCATCTCATCTCGTCGATGCCGACGTGCCCAAATCAGGACTCAAATCTGCCTTTGTCTTGCAGCCATTCTAGTGTCAAGTCTCCGCGTCGCGGACTTGTCTGCTTGTGGAGTCTCCGGTGCCTCGCCCCCAGCGCCGAAGCCTAGTTTCTAGTCTCGCCTGCGTTCGGTGACCCCACTGAGCTACCTCGTTCCTAAGCCGTGCCCCCACCGCAGTTCAAACCAGACTCCGAGCCTGAGGTACCCAGCTGTGAAACTCTTCCTCTTTTCCCTTCTTATCCCTTCTTAGTCACCTAACATTTTGTGACGTCTCCTTCACAATGACCACGACGTCGGCGTAGGCGTCGATGACGTCTTCTTTAATGTCTGCAGTGTCAACCTCGACGGTGGTGACTTTTTATCAATAACCTCGGCACCAGCCTCGACGTCGGTGACGTCCTTCTCAATAACTACGATGCCAGCCTCGATGTCGATGATCTCGCTCTCAATAACCTCAGCGCTAACCTCCACGTCGGTGTCAACCTCGACGTCGGCGCCAACCTTGACGTCGATAACTTCTTTTGCAATAACCTCAGTGTCGACCCCAACGTTGGAGTCTCGTCGTCGGCCCTTGGCGTCAACCTCGACGTCGGTGTAGGTATTTTTCTCAATAACTTTACCTTGGCATCGACGTCGAGCATTTTTCTCAATAACTTCACCTTGGCGTCGACGTTGAGCATTTTTCTCAATAACTTCACCTTAACGGCGACCTCGACCTCGATGTCGGTGTCGACCTCTACGTTGGTGTTCTCTATGCCGGTGTTCACTTCGACGAGGGCGCCCCGACATCGAGGGCGTCAACCTCGGGTCGGCGTAGGTGTCTATTTTAATGAAGGCAAAGGGGTCTCGACGTCGGCGTAGTTGTCCACTTTAACAAGGGTGCCTCGATGTCGGTGTCCATTTTGACTAGGGCGCCTTGACGTCGGCGTCGGCGTCCCTCTCGATGAGGGCGCCTCGACGTCGGCGTCCATTTCGATGAGGGCGCCTCGACGTCGGCGTCCATTTCGACAAGGGTGCCTCGACGTCGGCGTCCATTTCGATGAGGGCACGTCGACATCGGCTACGACAAGGGTGCCTCGACGAGGGTGCCACGTCGTCATCTCTCTTATGTGCCCCCTTATATTCCACTCCCCTAGTTGCCCCCTTGTTTTTCTTGTCTGTGCTCACAGACGCTCAGAAAGAAAAACAAAACGAGAGTAAAATATTCGAGGCATGGAGCTGTGCAGAACAATAGAAGAAGGGAAACCAAACCGTGATGGCGAGTCTATCCGCCACGCATTAGTTACACACCCTATATCCTGCATGATTAAAATTTGGCACGCCATCCCACCCCCGCCTACAGCAAGGGTGTGGTCCATCATCCCACCCCCGCCCTCGACAAGGGGTGAGGCACGCCATCCTACCCCCGCCCTCGGCGAGGGGTGAGGCACGCCATCCTACCCCCGCCTGCAGCGAGGGTCTGGTCCATCATCCCACCCCCGCTCTCGGCGAGGGTGTGGTTCATCATCCCACCCCTGCCTACAGCGAGGGTGAGGCACGCCATCCTACTCGAAGTATTAAGGTAACTGTCTTACTCGAGGAACCAGCTCCTATAAATCAAATGTTACTGTCCTACTCGAGGAACCAGTGTCGAACCATTAAGGCAACTGTCCTACTCGAAGAACCAGCTCCTATGAATCAAACGTAATTGTCCTACTCGAGGAACCAGTTTTGAACCATTTAGGCAACTGTCCTACTCGAGGAACCAGCTCCTACGAATCAAACGTAACTGTCCTACTCGAGGAACTAGTTTCGAACCATTAAGGCAACTGTCCTGCTTGAGGAACCAGCTCCTACGAATCAAATCAACTGTCCTACTCGAGGAACCAGTCCCAGTGATATTATTCACGCGACAAATACAAAATACATAATTTCAATAGTCTCTCGAATGAAATATCAACACGCGCAAAAATCACTGAAACTCTTTTATGTTTCTTACCTGAGTTTTACGAGTTGTGCCATCTTTTGATCAAAACGAAGTCACCATATTATCATACCTTCTCCATTACTCGAGATGAATTTCGGCGCGTGGACTTTTCCATGAACCCTCTGATTGCCTTAATTTATATCATTTTATACTGAAGGAGTTTACCAGTCTTCATTGCTGTAACGATTACTGGTCGCACTCCCTGACACTTATATATTCCGTGCCCCTTGTCTCGTGGAGCGGGCAATATCGACTTCTTTCAACCTCGTCACTAGCCTCCGGTTGGGGGGGCGGCTTTTCAAATATTCCTTCATGACCGTGTCTTTTGTATATGGTCAGGGGGTGAATCGTAAACCATTTTTCAAGGGGATAATCTTGAGGCTTCCCTCCTTTATCACTCTGAATGTCATTCTTTGTGTTATTCCATTCAACTTCTCTCGAGGTGACAACGGCAGTGAGTTGGGCTTCGCGTGCTTCCTTGGCTTTTTCAATTCTGATCTCCCCTTGAACCCTTGTAATGATGTCGTCCATGTCCTTTGGCGGATCACGCAGCAAACTTTCGCATAATGGCGTCCCCAAAAGCAATCCTTCTCGGAAGGCGATCGCGGCGAATTGGGGATCATAATTAACATGGCAAATTTCAGTTGTAAACCTTTCGAAAAATTTCCCTACTTTTTCCCCCGGCTTCTGCTTGGTACTGAAAAGAGTCGCCATGTCCTTCTTTTGTTTGCGATTGCAAAAGTATTGTGAAATGAAAGTGTGGCTCAATGTGTCGAAATCCGGTATGGAATGCGGCTTGTGGTCTTGAAACCATGTCGACGCCCACCCCATGAGACTAGAAGGGAAGATCTTGCACATTAATTTCTCGTCGGTTGTCTCGATGGACATCTGTTGTTTGTACCCCTTGACATGGTCCACCGGGTCGGTCATTCCGTCGTATTTGTGGAATACCGGCGTGGTAAACCGGCGGGGTTTTGCCGCATTCAAAATGTCGTCGGTAAACGGAGACTTACCGACGTCCCTTGCGATTTCCGCCGCCAGCTCTCGTGGGCCGGCACGCTTGCATGCATCAATCATTTTTTCCATCTTCTCGCGCCACGATTCGTTGCGCGCCCTCTTGGATTGGCCTTGTCCGGCTCCGCCGTTCTGCCCCCCATTCGACGAGGGGTCCACCAGAGATTCCCCCGATAAAGCCGCTGGCGCCTGCGTTTGCTACCATGTTGTTAGTTTGGTGGAAATCGCCGATGGCGTCGTCGTCTGACGAATCACTGTCAAGTAACCTTTCAAACTTTCGTCGACGACGAGCCTCGCGGTCCCGTTTTTCCTTCTGAAATTGCTCGAGTTCCTGTCTCAGCCTCTGCGTCTCGTCAGCTGGAGGCGAATTCAGGTCGCCGATGGGGCTCGGGATGGGCCCATTCGGTGGTTGGTGGGGAGGAAGTTCGTCACTACCAGTCCTCAGTGACAGAAATGGAATCTCGTCAGGGGCAGCTCCCGCCATCACTTTTTAGGGAAAAGTGTTTCCCACAGACGGCGCCACTTGTTGGTGTCGAAAAATTCCGTTGAGGAGTTTGACTCACCAATGAATGCAGACTGGAGCGGGAGCTGACCGGGAACAATCGAGAAGCTTCCCTCGAGCGTTGACTCGAAGTTTGACCGTCGGCTCGAGGAGGAGGGGGTACCAGCAGAAAACTCTCCGATGCCTGAGTCAGTACGTTTCTTAGTAGTGGAGTAGAGTGAATTGGAATTCGATGCTTTACCTCGACGTCGAGCCGTCTATTTATAGATGTATTTCGGCGTGGACTGCAAGTAAACTTGCACATCAAGTTGTGGTAACTTGAGCGGCATACTGCCATTAAGACCATATTTATTTCTGCAATAACCGTCACTTATTAGCGACCATGATTATGATACTGAATCTCGCATTTATCGTCGCATTTACAGCTACATTAACCGTTGCATTTACTGTTGTCATTACTTCTCTTTAATTGCCTTGATTGCAGGGTCAAATTTATTGACCACCCCCACATAGCCTCTATATATAGGCTACCAAGCAACACTATTTGGCCTTAAACAACTCATAATGGGTTAGGTTTTAGCACTTAAACATTAATGGAATGTTAGGTTTGAATACTTAAACACTTAATGGAATTTGTTAGGTTTAAGTCATTTTCTGCTCCCTTATCCTTCAATTTTTATCTCCACTAAGAACTCAGATTCAACCTTCGATTTCTTCATATGAAATGATCCAACATGAATGTAGATTATTTTGGTAAAATTTCAGAATTTATTTCCATGTGGTTGGGCCGGAAATGCTGCTGGACCTCTTACAGGTCCAGTTTTCCAGTTTTGCTTCTGCAGAAAATTGGATTGATTGTTTGAAGGCCTTCCACTCAAAACTAGCTCTGGTACTCTTCATAAGAAATGATCATTGGTATGTCCGGAATGGATCTACAGAGTTTCAGCTCATTTAGAGTTCATTTGGTCAGGCGGCCGCTCCTTCTGTTTAGCTCGGTTTCTCCTAGCTGAAGTAGGAAAATGTGCTATAGTTGACTTTTCATGCTTCCATAGTAGGCTTTATTTAGCCTCTAAATATATATTTCGAACTTGTCGACAATATATATAGCTTGAGCCACTGACATTGGCTCAATTTCTCCAAGACATGCCTTGTCAGGCCAAAATGCTCATTTTGGGTCCAAACATTGCCCCCCAGACCTCGAAGTCAAAGGTCTTCGTCTTGACTGAAGAGGTCTTGAATCAGCACTGCTCTTATAATGTTGTTGCTCCAAAAGCCACTGGTATTGGCTTGACTGATTCCATATAGGCCCCTAAATAGGCCATAAAGTTTGAATGCCACAATCTGGTTTGCCTTTGTCATGAACTGACGCTTCCTTTGCCAACTTTATTGCCCCCCATAAATCTGGCGAAACTTGGGCAGGTTGTAGGAGATCAGAACTTTGGTGTGCCCCCCATGCGAAGGAGACTGCTTTTGATCGCGAATGAGGATCCTTCTCTTCCTTGGTGATAGCTTCGCCATGTGTATAACAACAAGTATCTGCCTTGTTCGCTGGCTCTCTGTTGATTTTCTCAAATGTAGGTGTTCGAGCCGCTTTCCTGGCTAGATCAAGGCCTATAGTACTTGGCAAAATAAGATGCAAAATAGCAAACTGTTTGCTACCATTTAATCCTTCGCGAGTCTTATGCCGAAGATGATGATTGGATCATGGCTATCGACATCATGACGTGTGACCAAGTGAAACCACCATATTTGCTGCAACTTTAGCATCTAAAACCGCATCGGTTTTAATCATGTTTTATTTAAAAAACATCAGGCCACTATGCTGGCCCTGCGGTGGTAGGAAAATGTGGAATATCTTCACTATCGCCTTAGATGCGATTCTCAAGATGGAATAATGATTCATTAATTATCAACTAGGGCCACTCACTGGCCCAGCTAATAAATTAATCTCCAAAAATATCTGAGCTATAAATCAAGGTGTAATGGAGAAATATCTTCATTGTCGCCTTAGATGCGATTCTCAAGATGGAATAATGATTCATTAATTATCAACTAGGGCCACTCACTGGCCCAGCTAATAAATTAATCTCCAAAAATATCTGAGCTATAAATCAAGGTGTAATGGAGAAGTGTTCCTTGCGATCTAGAAATGACATCCAAGAAACCATTTGTTACCAATCAGGCAGGTGAAATCACTGAGAAAGCCGCATTCACCTGGCGGACTAACATGAGTATTCGATGTAGAAGTCAGACTGGAGAGGAGAGAAGTCGACTGATGGGCTTTGGTGGCGGTGATAGTCAAGCGAGTCTGGGTCCCACACCTCGCGATCGTTTGCCAGATGATGCTATGGCCTATTATGGGCTTCCCATCCGCCGTCCCATAGCGGCTCTTCGGCAGGTGCCTGGTGATTTTAGCAGTTGGGGACCAAGGAGGAAAGTGGGCTATTGGCCTACCATCGCTCCCGAGGAAAAGATTTGGTATCAGGAGGTCCGAGCGAGAGATTTGGCCCGATGGGATGCGGTGGGTATCACCCAAAGCCCTAAACCCTAAACCCGAAACCCTAAACCCTAAACCCAACGTAAGGTATCGAGCTCCACCCTACTCCGAGTGTTTTATTTATTTGTACTTGCTGGGAGAGATGCCGGACCCAAAAATAGTCATTTCTAGGTGTTAATGTCTAAAAGTTCGGCGGTAGCTGAACCTTTGTTAACGCTGATCCGGTGGGCGGATCGATACTTGTGGTGCTCTCAAAGCTTCCGCTACCTGTCAAGTAAAATACAAAGGGCGTCAGAGGGAGACCGCGCTGGGCGGTCTTCAACTCTCCGATGCCTAAGTTAGTCAATGTATTTATGTTGACAAAGTAACAGTAGGTAAGTATTGAATGCGTAATTAATGAGGAGAGAGGAGAGAACCTTTTATAGGTGGGGAAAATGAGGTTATTCTCCTTGTTTTCGATGTGGGACTGAAGTGCTTCAGTTCCCAGCTCTGGGAGCTACTGATGCCATTTTGGCACGGCGCGTCGGCGATGATCTGGGGGTGATCCGACGCTGAGGTTGTAGCCCGCCTGGCGGTGTACCTGTATGTCATTCCTTTGGTTGGAATTAGTACCTTTTGCGGTACAATGAGCGTGGCCCATTATAGCTAATTATGCTTGCAAATGTACATGTATGTACACTAGGCGATTCCCTCCTCCCCTTGATGATGGCTTTCTACCCAGTGGACGAGATCATAGCGAAAGAGCCCTCCTGGCCTTTCATCGCGCCATCTCCTGCTTGGATATTCGTCTTGCCACCGACCGCGTAAGTTACGAGCTCTACGCCCCTAACCACTTTGCTCGCCAATTTGGGTTGGCCCAGCTGGTACCCTGACCTCTGGTTGATTCTGCCAATTACTACACCTTTTGGCGGAGATTAGCCCCGCCTGGGTCTGCCCCATTTCAGAGTCAGTTTACTTTGATAATGATTCCTCCTTGGGTCAGAGCGCTATACCCCCTCAACGATGTCGACGATGATTATGCTGATTGGTGGAAAGAAGTGTCCGTGAACTGTTGGGACCTGCCACATGACGAACTCTTCGTCCTAATCTTTCGTGGCATGAGTAGTCCTGGTCCGGAGGACCGCAATATTCTTGAGCTCTTCTCCAACCCTGCAGCACAACCCTCGCGATCTATTCTACCTTCTCTTTCATCGCGTCCAGGGATACAAATCCACGAGCCTAGGGCAACAATAAGTTTTTGTCTTTCTTCACCATTCCTTTTCCTTGTCTTGATTTTCCCGCTCTTATTCCTGAGTGTGTTTTTGCAGCAAACTACCCGTCGCAAGACAGCCTCTGTTCAAGCCGGGAAACAAAAGGCAATAGCAGAGGAGACTTTTGAGGGAGAGTCTTCGCATGATGAAGATCCCGCTAAGGTAATTTAGTTAAGAATGATCCCAAACTTGTATATTTGGTGCTTCCCCCCTTTTTGAGTTATGACTCTTTTCTCGTACAGGCCACTGCTGTCTTTGCTTGCAAACGCGATCGAGCTCAATTCGTCGAAGAGAGTTTTTTAGATGACGAACCTCTGGGAATGCGATTGGTAAACTCCGGCCCCGTCTTATCCTTTTTAAATTTTAGAATCTGGGCAGAATCTTCACTATGTATCTTTTGACAGGTCCGTCAAAGGACCACTGATCCCTCTCGCCTGAGCGAGGCTGGACCCTCAGCCACTGCAGAAGAGCCAATTCTCTCGCTAGTTCAAGCATCAACTAACCCTGTGGCACCTCTTCCATCTCCCAAATCTACAGAGCATCTGCAAGGTCCTACCATTCTAATAACGATCTTTGATGACGACTCCTCGGAGGATGAAAGCGTGGAAAGCCACTCTGAGACTTCTGCCGCTTATGAGGAACTGATGACGACAGAGATTCTCGCGGCACTAGAGGTTCAAGAGGTGAATGAGGCGGGGCCTCTTCCTCTTGGTGACCACATACCAGATATTGACCCGACAGCTCGAGAGGTAAGCCACTGTTTGGCCAATACTTTCCATTTCCCTTTAGATTCAACCCCGCTCTCTGACATTTCTGAACTTGACCAGGATTCTGTTTGTACCGAGGAGGTGGCTACAAACGCTGCTGGTCTTATCGGCGGGACAGTCGCCCCAGAGATGAAAAATGATACTGACGGTGGTGGTGCCCCCCAAGTCTCGCGAATAAATGAGACAACCGTCGAAGCTGAGGGCCCTGTGCTTGAATCTGCTCCACTTGCCCATGGTGAGCCGCGAGTTGAGTTTCCAGATTCTCCCGCGGCTGAAGGGACAGACCAACCTATTGAAGATGAAGAAATTGAGGAAGCTGTCCACCCTTTTGCATTGGTGGTTCGTGATCATGTGGCGCCTCCGCCGCCTCCTCCTCCTCCCACCAGATTCGAGAGACTGATGAGGGTGTTAGAGGTAACTCCTCCTTCTGCTGTGGATGAGGCTAAGATGGTGGTTCACGAACATCTTGGTCCTCAGGTATTGGAGACTGACATCCTCCCGCGAGTTTTGGAAGCCCTAAGGTATCTTTGCCAAGAGAAGGCATTGACCCTGCAACAATTTAGTGCCATTGATGATCTGCTAAATGAACTTGGTGGGGCCCGCCAACGTCAACCGGCCGCGAACGCCCAGGCTCACGACACTCGAGAGGCTTTGAATAGCCTCTCTCGAGAAATGGACATCTCTCGCGGTATTTTAAATGAGCGAACCACTCGCCTGCGGGAACTACAAATCCAAAGGTCCGACTTCAAACTTCGGATCGAGGACCTCCATACCGGTTTAGCCTTTGTTGAAAATGCGATTGCTACAAAAGAAGCCCAACTCGATGAACCTTTGGCTGCTTCTGAAGAAATAGGCCGCAACCTGGCCCGTCTCAGAGAACGGGCCACTCAGGCCGAAGCTAGTACTATTGCGGCGAACCTCCGCGTGGAGGAACTTTGCTTGAAATTGAGCTTTGCGGGCCAATCTCTGTAGGCCCCCTCGAAAACCGTTCGGTCTCCTCACATGCTATTAATCCTTTCTTTTCCGAGATTTAAGGCATTAATCACTCGTTGAAAAACAACGGTCGTGAAAAAAAAAAAAATCTCGTGAATAGAACAGTTACTTCCTCGAAAACCGTTCGGTCTCCTCACATGCTATTAATCCCCTTTTTCCCGAGATTTGGAATCACTAATCTCGATTTACTGACATCGGTTTTGAAATTGAGCTTCATCCAAGGGTGGGGATTTGCCTGAAGTCCCTATAAATAGTTGTATTTCGGGAAGGGAATACTCACAACAACTTTTCTGAAATATTCAAGAAATGGTCTTTCAGTCCTTGCTTCTTTTTCTCCTTCTTCACAAATCTTCCCCTCATGAAATGACCTTTAGCCTCTAAATTTTAGGCTTTATGGCGTAATCTTAAGCCTGGGTTAGGCCTTATGGCGTAATCTTAGGCAACCCCTTGTTTCGTCCTTCTGGAATTCTGCAACAACAATGCCAGGCTTCAGATTGGTTTAGAAACACGAGGGGGCTTCGAGTGTGGGATCCACGATCATGCGAGATCATCTTTATCATAATCCTACACGGGGAGCGAAACGGAGAAAGGGAGGACGACCACTCTGAGGTTCGTCTTTCCTCCTCTGTTTCCTTCCTTCTGGACCCGGCCCGTGTTGTGCCCTCTAGATGGAAGGGGCTTTTGGTTCTCACCTCCTTCTCCCCCTTTCTCTTCTTGATAGAATCTTGGAGGGATGAGAAGGGATGGACTGTTTGAAGGAATGGGTTCAAGCCACAGAATGGCTGTTCCTATACTTCACGTCCAACTAATGGTGGTTACCATGGCTAGAGGGGGTGCAGAGACTCAAGCTAATATTCGGTTCCTTCACTCTCTGCCCCTCCAGGAGATAATGGCGCGGCTCAACCCGGCGTTGGATTCCATAGCTGCTTCCAATTGAGGGGGCTTGGAGGCTCCATTTTCTTTCACTGGAGTCTCCCCTTCTCATGGATAATGGCGTTGGCCAAGCCTATGTTGTATTCTTCTGCTGCTTCCATGTAAAGGGGGCGCGGGGGCTTCGTTACTCCTCTTTTTCCTTCCCTGAAGTCTGCCCCTCCTTGGGATAATGGCGCGGCTCAACCCGACGTTGGATTCCATAGCTGCTTCCACTTGAGAAAAGATTCAGAAGATATCTGAAGATTCCTGTTTTGTATTCTAGCCACTTTTGGCTTTGTAATGAATGTACTGCTTTTGGCCGTAAAGCCACTTTATGAATACAATAATATTTTCTTATCCTGATATTCAAATATCCGTGAGAAGCTGAGTCAACGTGTCTCGCAAGGCCCCAAATATAGGCCCCCATAGTTGTATATTGAAAATAATATTAACTTTTAAAATATGTTCCGCGTCAAAAAGAGCCTCGCGGCGAGGTTTTTGAGGACATATGTATCTTTTGGATCCACTTGCTGGCTCCCAACTCAAAACTCTTAACGCCAATAATTCCTTCTTTTCCGAGATTTAAGGCACTAATCACTCGTTGAAAAACAACGGTCGTGAAAAATAATCTGGTGAATAGAACAGTTACCTCCTCGAAAACCGTTCGGTCTCCTCACATGCTATTAATCCTCTAATAATAGCTAACTCCTCAAAAACCGCTCCTCACATGCTGCTAGTCCCTTTTTTCCTGAGATTTGGAATCACTAATCTCAATTTACTGACATCGGTTTTGAAATTGAGCTTCATCCAAGGGTGGATATTTGCATGCCTATATCTCCACATTATAAACCCAAATTTCCAATCCCAAAATATTTCTAACAGCAATCTTTCTTAATTACTCATCATCATCACTCTTCAATTCTCGCATTCTCTCAATTCATCACCAATGGAACCACAAAACCGGCATCCAACCGAGGATGGAGGAAGCAACAAAGCAGCCGGGAGTAGTGCTAACATGCTTTGTAGGCGGAGCAGGTGGACTCCCACTACAGATCAGATAAGAATCCTCAAGGAGCTTTTCTACAATAAGGGAGTTAGGTCCCCAACTATAGAGCAGGTTCAGAGGATCTATCTCCAGCTGAAATGGTACGGCAAGATCGAGTTCAAGAACGTCTATTTTTGGTTCGTGAACCAAAAGGCTCGGGAGAAGCAGAAGAAGAAGTCCACTTCGGATGTTCATGTGCCCATGCAAAGATCAGGGCTTGTTGGTGATGAAAATGTTGCCAATTCATATGCACCTGCTTCTGCTTCTTCTACTGGTGTGATGATTGCTTTTAACGGGAAGATGGGGAACTATGGCGGTTATGGATCCATGAACATGGAGAAGAGTGCTAGGGATTGTTCAATCTTAGCTGGAGGGGGAACTAGTTCTACTTTCTTTGACATGAATGTAGAACAAACTTTCATGGAACAAATAGGAGAAGATCACCAGGAAATTGAAACCCTTTCACTGTTTCCCGTGCATGGTGAGGACATCTTTGGCAACATGAAGACTACTTCCGATGGAGGTGGCGGTCACGGTGGTGGCTCTCAAACTTCCCTTGAGCTCAGCCTTTCCTGCGAGGGCAAAGCTGGAAAAAGTTTCCGGAGCCGCTGACTCAGCTTAGTAGCTTCGCGAGTGTAGGAACACTTAGAATTGCCCCCTAAGAGTTGTATTTATGACTTTTTTTTATTTTATTTTATTTTATTTTATTAAATAAGTAGCTGAATTCAATAAGACAATGTGAATCAAGGTTTAGACATGCGGCCCAAGTATAGTCGCCTAGACACAAATTTTCTTTCAAATCCTTTGGGTAACCTTACTGAAATGGCCAGGTGGGGGAGGGCGAACAAGAGAGGCAGAATCCATTTTGGCATGAGCTACTCCCACATAGTGGTTTAGGCCCATTTGCACGCACTTCTGGATTCAAGAACCTGTCATGAACGTTATCCCATTTCTAGACACCATTTCACATAGGCTATACTTACAAAGATGAGAAATGTCATAAGTGTGAAGACAGTTCAACAAGTGTTAATAAAAGCCGCCCTTAACCTTAAGGGACCTGAACTAGGCACCAATAAGGAGTTTAGGCCAATATTAACAAAAGAGACTTCACATATTCCGTTATGATTCACAACCCCTTAGCAACCTCAACTTCTTAATAGTGGTGTGTTTCCACCATTCGCCGCCTCTACAAGATCACGGGGGAGGCCATCTATGCTTCACTCCAAGCTCCGATGTATCAAAATTTGTAGGGTAAAAATCCCTCCATTGAGAGCTTGTAGGAAAAGAAAAAAGATACTTTGTGTTGAAGAATTTGAAGGAATTTGGCTCGTGAGAGGGGTAATCTTGCCCCCCAAGTATCCTTGTTGGTTGGCGAAGCATGATCTTCAATTGCAATTGAGGAGATGAAGATGAGTATAGATTGGCTTTGTTACCAACTACCATATCATAGAACATGGTGTCTTCAGAATAAGCCACGAATTGGCTCTTGCATTTGACCACTTGCTGGTCTGAATTCTCCACATCAAGAGCTTCACTTGCTGGATAATTGTAAACAAGAGTTAACTTGTATTGATGATACTCAAATTTACAGTCACTAAGGACAAATTGGCCACTAAAATAATTTTTCTGCCCATTCTTGCAAGGTGGGTTGCAAATGTATCCTCCATGTATATCAAAGCCACCGTTTGGCCCTGAAACATTGATGAAGAATTTGAAATTGAATTGATTAATAAAGCCAAAGATTAGCTTTCCAAGACCACAACTTAATTGATAATTAAGTTGGCCATGGCTTAATTGGTTAACTCCACCATGACGTCCAGCATGGCCAAGGCTAAATTGATGATAGTAAGGTGGGCCCTGCCCTTGACCCTTTGTATGGTCATGATGACATCCAGTAGCAGAGTCACAATTGAATTGATCATGAACTTCTAGAGGCATTTCTTCCTGGTAAACGACGATTTGGTCGCCTAGACCATATTTAATCACCGCTTGGCTATTAGAATCCTTAAGAACTTGCTTTTGGTGATTACCAGTATGAACGTGGGCTACGTCTTTCCCCCCAAGCATCTGATCAGTAGCCACATGGCTTGATCATTGGAGAAGTCAAGTACATGTTCAGAGACAACTTTCTTGTCAGAAGAACAATCTTGTGGACCATCTTCTCCATAAACAACCTCTATGTAAGGCTGTGATTCAACAATGGGCAGGCTACTTTCTTCTTCTGCGATGAGTTGGTCAAGAGGAAGGTTTTTTCCTTTAGATTGATCGCCTCTTATAGGCAATTCAATTTTGGTAACAGCATCTTCGCGCGCCACTTCTTGACTTTCCAAGAAGCTTTCTTGTTTTGTGTTGATGGCGTCAAACTTGCCGTGCTGCAAATCCACTTGAGTAGGCACTCTGGACCATTCTTTGCTCAAATTTGCGAATTCCGCGAATGATCTGTTCATCTTTTTCGAGAATCTATCACTGTTAATCTTCATGATGGCCAACAGATCCTCTATGCTTGCACCTTTTGGGACGGGAAGAGGATCGAGCTCGTCGGACACCGCAGTGTCGCCAGGATGGGGCACATTGGTGGAAGCAGGCTTGACAATAGTGTCATCTTTCTCAGAAAGACCACGACAAGCAACATTCTCATAAGGCCTGTGACTGGAGGTCTTGCTCTTTGGGAAGTTTAGGAATTTGCACTTCTTCTTCTTGAGAAAAACAGGCATGACTTCAGGAATTTCTTTTGGTAAAGATTTTCCTCTGGCATCCCAATGATGGTGAACACAAAAAGACTCTAGTGCGGTCCCACTGGGCGTGCCAAAATGTTTGGCTCCAATTTTGTTGCAGCTGGTCAACAGTCTCTTTTCTGCGCGGGCATGCCAGCACCGTTCGGGTGCGGTCGTCGGGTGTGTCCCTTGACCTGACTTCACTACTACAAATATTTAGCTATAACGACACCCTACGAGGACACATATTTACTGGTGTGTCCTAAAAGCCTTAAGAGGACGCGCCAACAAAAACAGGGCAACTTAAGCCTTTTTTTTGGCCAAAATTTAAACTTTCCCACACACGAAGCCCTCCGTTTTTTTGGCCAAATTGAGAAGTTTCTTTTGAAAATTAAACTTCTCAATTTAACCACGCACGCACACACACACACTCTCTCTCTCTCTCTCTCTTTCATCTGCCATCTCTTCCTCGTCGAACTGACCAAATTGGAGCTCAGATTGTTTAGCTCTGACCAAAACAAATTCTCACCACGGATGGGTAATTCTCTCTCCCTCTCTATCTGTCTATTTTCTTCCTCCTAAGCAGAAAATTTGGAAAATTTATCGGAGCAAGTCTGATTTTAACACCGCTGATCTCTCTCTGGTAGGTTTTCCAGTCCCTCCCTTCACTTCAATTGATTCAAAGTTTTATTGCATGTCGGTGTGAATTCGATTTAGAGATTTGACGGAGGAAAATTGAAAAAATTGGGGGCGATGGTGAAGGAGGTGTCGAAAGCGGCGGACGCTACGAAATTGTGTGATAGAGGCGCCGAGTAAACTCGATGCCTTGACCTTGGATTGGTTTAAGAATTTTCCAGTCTCTTATCAGCTCCTCGTCTTAACCTAAGTAATTTTTTTTTTTTTTTTTGATTTTTTTCTCTTCATCGTTATCTGATTTCTTATAGGTATGATATCGCTTTTGCTGCTGGCTGGGATTCTAGGGGCTGCTTCGAAGTTGGATTTCATATCAGTTACTGTATGTTGTCACTACTTCAATGTGTTACTTTTTGGCATTATTCATTTGTATGTGCTGACTATAATTTGTCATTGGAAATCTCTAGTTGATTACTTGTTGAGTTACGGCCTGTATTCAATTTTTTGTTTATATACAAGTATAAAATGTAGCTATACCGGCCTATTACATGGGATTTAACAAGTTGGGAAAGTTGAAGATGATATAGCTATACTGTACTAACTAAAATGAGATTGATGATTTTTTGAAAAAGACGAAAGTGGAAAGGTTCAAGCTGAACCTGAAATGCATACTGGACAGTTTGAGCTGTTGTTTGCATTGGGTACATACCTCCAAAAGTATCAATCATATCTCATTTTTCATTTCTCCCTGAGATTGGTTGTTTGACCTTCCTAGATATGGATCAATTTCCATGTGACTAAACAAAATTGATATATCTATAGCTGTTAATTAATGGAGGTTATGGTGATAATATTTTATAATCTTTTTCATCAGCTTATTGTGTTTGAACGTGTATATTTAATTTTGGCTTGCAATAGCCTGCTTCTGTAATTGATTTCCCTAGTTGCAAGACTGCAATTTTTATTTATTTACTTTTTTTGTGTTTCAGGGGTTTGGTTAGGGTACTCCTGTGACTATCTTGTGGATTTTTTTGTTACAGGTAATTACTTCAGTTCCTGCATCATCTTTAAATGCAGATTGTTTTCTCTGACCTTTGCTATTTGTGATCGGTTGCACTGCTGGTAGTGAGAGTGTTTTCATATAAAGGCCTGCATCATATCATATTGCTGGTTCCCATTTGTGGCCTATTAGAAATCCTAGTAGCTTGGCAATATTCATGGTTGATAAAACTTTACTACTTGTATCATGGTTGCATCAGCTCTTATATTTGGGTCAGTTATTTGGAGAATGGGAAGGTCTCAGACATCAATATAAGACAAATCGAAATTTGAAAGTGAGGGGGAGAGCCCAATGGGAAGGTCTCATTGTGAAATTCACCAGTCACTTATATTGGGTGTTTGAGCATCAAGTATACCATTTCAAGTGACTAATTCATTGTTTGCAGGGCAAAGTTTGTGTGAGCTTTAAGTTTCACATCAGTTTTTGGATATGAGCAGTTTCAAGGTTACCTGAACTTGTGATTGAAGATATTGGGAATCAGATTAAGCAACTGCAAACCTACAAGGTGCAGTAGATTGAATTACTTAACTAGAATTGTTGAATTGTAATTTGTTACACTTCTTTCTTAAAGATTCTATATTTATGGCAATCATTTTGCATGCTAGGCTGCATTTTTGACATTTGTTATCAACTGATTATAGAGTACGGTAGCACATGTGGAAGTCACCTAAATTGTTTGTGCAGTTGGATATAATTCATGAATGAGATTATGATTTGCTCAGTTTTCTCAGGTATAGCTGCACCAGCTCCAGGACAGGCACATCTTTTACTTCCTGCTAATTCTCCTCAATTCACCAGCAGTTCTGATAAAACTGCAGGATAAGTGGTAAATCAGAAAGGTTACATCTTGAGGTAGAGATCATCCCTGTGTTTATTGCATATATGTGCATTATATTATGGTTTTATATTAGTCTTTATGGAGCATGCAGGTAATCCTTAGATTGCAGCAGGACTAAGAGAAGCTACTGCTACTTAAGTGGCAGGTTCTAAGTCTAACCTTGCAAGTTATTATCTTTGCTCTCTAGAGGTATTTTCTCTTACAAAGTAGATTTATCTGTTAACGTTGACACTGGTGGCATAGAGTACGTTAGTACCTTATGCTCAATTCAAACAAATGAATATCTACCTTACATGTTCTGTTTTAAGCCAACACCCTTACAGATTCTTCTTAGTGTGTACTAGTGCATTCATTAAAGCCTTATAGATCTTCCTCTATTTGTTATTTCAGGTCAATTATATGTACTGTTGTCTTTGATTAGTTGTGCACATGCTTACTGGGTTGCTTTTTTGTTTAATGTAATATTCACTAATGCTCATCATTTCAGTTTAAGGAAAAAGATACACTCAAGAAGAGGTTGATGTCGTTCGAGTAGAGTGGGCAGAGCAAGTTGATGGATATATCCAAGATGAACTAAAATAGTTAGCATATGTATATGCAGATTTCTTACTTCTTGTATGAATCAAATTAGTTATATATATTTGAAGCCTGCTTAGTGTAGCAGCAACTTTGAATTAAATTGGTCAAAACAGTAGAGTAGGACATTTTGGATCTTTATGCTCCTTTAATGAGATGGACTTATGGTGTTTATAGACTACTTGTATTGGATATTTTCTATATCAGTTTTCATATTATAAGGATTTGTTGATGTGTCATCTGTATGCAAATTTGATGGGAATGTACAGAAAATAGGACACAATGCATTCCTATATGTGTCCTAGCTAGTACAGAAAAGAGGACATATGAGAATGTAATTTTTGGGTCCTAATATTGATTTAAGAACTCAATTTTCAAATCTTTGAGGACACAATTTCTGTGTTGTATAAAATAGAGGACACATTTGAGTGTGTTGCTTTTGTGTCCTCTAATAGATTTAAGGACTCATTTTCAGAGCTTTTAGGACACAATTTGTGTGTCCTCATATAGAAAAGAGGACACTTATTTGATAATATAATGATGCAATTTAGGTGTCATCTTATAGATTTAAGGACACCACTTTTATAGCTATTAGGACACATAAATTGTGTCCTTGTATAGATAAGAGGACACATTTCCAGTGTCCTTATTTCAGACTTATGATGACACCCAGATAGAGGACTCTTTTTTAAAGAGTCCTTGTATGTATTTAAGGACACAGTTTCAGTGTCCTTAAATCATGTTATTGTAGTAGTGCTTCTATCAAGCGATTGTGGACGAGGAGAGCACCAACCTCGTCTTGGGATTCTTTATGCCTCGTGGCGAGGACTTTTGCTGAGCTTCTTGAAAATCACAATCGATACTCGATGTTGTAGATCGAGCAGAGCGAGAACCACTGGGAAGTAGAGAGAACTTGCTAAAGCGTGACTTTAGCTTGGCTGGTTTGCGAGGGCGTTATCCTTGCTTGGCTGGTTCCGTAACCGTTGTGGTCGTGGTACTACAATCGGCTCCCGAGGAGACTAGGACCGAAGTACGTTGACAGAGGGTTTGGTGGCACTGAAAGTCGGCTTCTGAGAAGACTGGGTCTAAGAGTGTGATCACCATTAAGAGAAAGAGAAGGAGAAGGAGAGGAGTTGCTCTTAGAGAGGTTGCTCTAGAGAGAACTTAGATCATCTTAGAGATGTTTTGATGAATGAATTGTTTTTTGAGATGATACTTGTTGTAGCCTCTATATATAGGCTACCAAGAAACACTATTTGGCCTTAAACAACTCATAATGGATTAGGTTTTAGAACTTAAACATTAATGGAATGTTAGGTTTGAATACTTAAACACTTAATGGAATTTGTAATTAGGTTTAAGTCATTTTCTGCTCCCTTATCCTTCAATTTTTATCTCCACTAAGAACTCAGATTCAACCTTCGATTTCTTCATATGAAATGATCCACCATGAATGTAGATTATTGTGGTAAAATTTCAGAATTTATTTCCATATGGTTGGGCCGGAAATGCTGCTGGACCTCTTACAGGTCCAGTTTTCCAGTTTTGCTTCTGCAGAAAATTGGATTGATTGTTTGAAGGCCTTCTACTCAAAACTAGCTCTGGCACTCTGCATAAGAAATGATCCTTGGGCTGTCTAGAATGGATCTACAGAGTTTCAGCTCATTTAGAGTTCATTTGGTCAGGCGGACGCTCCTTCTGTTTAGCTCGGTTTCTCCTAGCCGAAGTAGGAAAATGTGCTATAGTTGACTTTTCATGCTTCCATAGTAGGCTTTATTTAGCCTCTAAATATATATTTCGAACTTGTCGAC
This sequence comes from Rosa rugosa, assembly GCF_958449725.1. Taxonomy (NCBI): domain Eukaryota; kingdom Viridiplantae; phylum Streptophyta; class Magnoliopsida; order Rosales; family Rosaceae; genus Rosa; species Rosa rugosa. The sequence continues at coordinate 9,967,574 of NC_084824.1, read as the reverse complement.
AATATATATAGCTTGAGCCACTGACATTGGCTCAATTTCTCCAAGACGTGCATTGTCAAGCCAAAATGCTCATTTTGGGTCCAAACAGATGTCACCTGCCAAACTTTTTATTCTCAACTATAGCGTGTATTCTTGAATGAATGATTAATATATGACTTTCTTCATCTAATTTAAATCCACCATAATAGGATAACTCGTATTAAATTTTTAGTCTGTTAACTTTTCATTCTTATCTAAAACGTGTTTTCGAATGAGTCATTAACATATGGCGTTCTATACGTCCTTAAAATCCACCAAAACAACATGACAATGGAGAATGATACCATACAATGTCTCATGCAACTCGTTCAATGAATGTTTCTTTTTGTTTTTCGAAAGAAAAAAAAATAAAGAACAACACTCAAAATTCGTTGAAAAACATTCTAGAGTAGACTTCTCTTGAAACAATTAGAAAAGGGTCTTGATTGTGATTTTGGATTCGAAATCTACCATTAGAATATAAAACATAGTGTTAAACTAATCAAAATAGCTAACAAAAATCCAATTTCAAACGGTATGCAAAAGAGGAACTAGACGTTGGAGCCAATGTGGCCCCAAGTCTTAAACAAAAAGGTTGGAACTTTTAACGTTGATTTGATGAACCATAGAGAGAGAGAGAGAGAGAGAGAGAGAGAGATTCAAATAAAATCAAAGATGGAAAAAAAATAAAACCTACGTTTTAAAGGCACAACCAAGAAACCAATCCAGGGGAGAAATGATTCTGTGTATCCCACCTAGACAGACACTCTCCTTCTCTGGCACAAATGCTTCCTTTTTCAGCACACCTGGGTGGTTATAAACCAGACCATGCAGTGTACCCAATAGGGAGCCTTGCTTGAGTTGACTTGGTTTTCATTTCTGAAGCCACCCTTTGCTTTGTGAGTTGTGACAGAGTGAAACACAGTTTTGAAGAGTGAAAGAGTGCAACTTTCATTGTTTTGAAGGAGATGGGTGACTCTTCGTGTCTAATGAGGTCGTTTTCTGGGCCTTCTGAGCGTTCCGGTGAAGTCAAAGAGGTTAGTCTCTGCAAGGTTTCAGATTTCTTGGATTGTTTTTTGAGGGTTTTCTATCAGTTAATGGGGGTTTCATGTTTTGCTTAATCTTTGATGGGTTTTGTTTGTTTGATCAGAAATTGTGGGAAAAATGTGAACTTGAAAATGGGTTTGGATTCAGTAGTGGATGGTTCATGCTTCGTTTCGTTTGTTTGTAACAATTTTAACATGAAAAGTTGGATTCTTTTGAGCATGTTATGTTTTTCTTTGATTAAGTTCTTGATAATCCTGCGACACATTTCTTTAGGATTAAGAAACTGAACAACTTCATGGTGATTTTAGATGTTATGGGTACCTCTCGTTTTTCTTGTTGAAATGATGCAATTTTGTTTCTTGATGTATCTTTTGTGTATGAGTTTGGTGCTTATGAGTCGGTTTCCAGAATTGAATGAGAAAATTGAGATATATGCTATGCTATGGTTTTCGATTGCAGGGGGGCCTCCTTCGGTGTCTAGGAGAATCAGTCTCATTCGGTAGGTATGCTTCAGAACCTCTTGATTGGGAAAAATGGTCGACATTTTCTCACAATCGGTATCTGGAAGAAGTGGAGAAGTTTTCCAAACCGGGCTCGGTTGCACAGAAGAAAGCCTACTTTGAAGCTCACTACAAAAAGAAGGCTGCTGAGAAAGCAGCAGCTTTGGCTGAGGTCGCAAATACTTATGATAGCAAAGAACCCGAGTCAGTTTCTATGCACAAGAGTTGTCAAAGCTCCTCTGTCAACATGGAGTTGGCAAATGGAGAGAGCCAGATGGTTGAGGAAAATATAGTTCCAAGTACTGAGGTGGTATACTCAGCTGTTGTGAATGACCACAATCCAGATGTTGAAGGGACTCAATTGGAAAATGCAAAGGTGGATGGAGCAGAGGTGGTCATTCAAGAAAGTGTTACTGTGGAGGATGCTATTCAGGTTGAGGTGGAGAATTCTATTCAGGATGAAATGGATACTTCGATTCAGGTTCAGATGGAGAGTTCTACTCAAGTTGAAATCTCAAACCAGTTTGAAAATGACCAAAAAGAGATTGTTAACGGTGCCACCCAAGAAGAGAAGATGCCTAATAAGGTAAACTTTTGAGTGTGGTCCCTGTATTTATATTTAGAACTACAAATTTTCACAGCTCAAATTATCATGTTATTGATCATGCAGGAAGCTGCGAGTGAGGAAAATCTAGCTTCAACAAGCAAGAAAAGATCGGTGAACTCTTCTGCCTCAAGGTTATCTACTCAATGTAGAGTGTCCAAGATCCAATCTTTTCCTGTCAAACAACTTGCTGGTGTTCCAACTGGAAAGAAGAACAATGCCACCCCAAAGAGTAAGAATTCTGAGGCTGACTTAGTTGACAAGAGGAGATCAACAAAAAAATCACTCCACATGTCAATCAATTTCAGCTCTCATGCTGGTGAAACCAGTAAAATAACTTCGCCGGTCCTGGAGAAGATAAAAAACTTAAGAGTTGATGCTACTGCACTTAATGTGCCTGTTAAAAACTCAGCTTCCCTACAAACTGCAACTAGGGTATGTTCTTTCTTATCATGCTTGTTATCCATTCTTATTCATAATATTGTTTGTCAACCTCTATTCACAAACACAAACAAATGACATGCCTGTGATATTTTCAATATGGGAACATTGTTAACACTTCTAACAGAACTTTGGCCAACTGCAGGCATCTGTTAATGGGGTATTGAAGCAATCTTCAGTAAACCCATGGTCCAAAGATAGAAGGTAACAATCTTGCTTTCTACTTGTTGTGTGTGTTATTTAATGCATTCAGTTCTCTTAACTTGCATGATCACAATATTTTGTTGACAGGGCAAAAACAGTACTTAATAAGTCAGTAACTGGGAGTGTAGCTGCAGATGGGGTATGCAAGTCACCCTCAAAAGAGTAAGAATTCTGCTAATTAAGTAATTATGTACCTGCAAGGTTTCATTTATGTAGGCGGGGGGTTGCAACTTAACTTGATTGTGCTGTTGCTATGTTCTACTTTACTTCAAGGAACTAATTACATAACTGGCAACAATTTTATAACATCATGGAACTGATTGTTTGGCAGTCAATCTCTTGCTGCAAATGGAAGCAAACCACGAGGTCCTATCAAGTCCTGTCCTTTTAGCCTTAGGAGTGAAGAAAGAGCAGCAAAACGGAAAGAGGTAAGATTTGATATTAAAGTTATTTTTTTCCTCCTCCTGCTGTGGTTCATTAAATTGTTGTGGGTTTTTTTATTCGGTTAGTTAATGTCAATTTCTATGCCAGTTCTTTCAGAGGCTGGAAGAGAAGAAAAATGGAGAGACAGAAAGTAAGCAGCTTCCAATGAGATCTAATAAGGTTAGTTTCTTATAACTTTTAAGTATATATTCAGTTACTATTTGCTTTAGGACAAATGCAACTTTAGAAATGCTACAAGGGTACCGGGATAATTTGAAAAGGTGAAATTTACTAATGCTGATAAGGAATCCCATGACTCGAGCGGATTAGGCTTATTTACTGAAGTTTCTCAACTTGATTGAGTATAATTTATCCCAGATCTGTGTAAAATATTCTTTTTGATCTTTCTATTAGTTAGTACTAATAAAAAGGGTTGGGGGTTTTGCCTAACAGCATAAATGGCATAAGACATGTGCAAATAGCACAGGTGATGGGGCAATATGCTATGTGGAATGATCTGATTCTTTCCACATAAAATTTCCTTCTCATTTCTTTTTTATGCCTTTTCTTTTTTATTGCTTGGTCAAACAATGCAAAAGTTATACTTAAAAGAAAGAAAATCTTATGCAGGAAAAAGCAGTGAATGATGTTAAAAAATTGCGTCAGAGTACAGGCTTAAAAGCCAAAGATCTGTCTTCTGGATCACAATTGCTAAATAATAAAGTGAAGAAGGTATGCGCAATTACGTTTGTTTGGGCAATAACCTTTCCATTTATATCCATGAATATCATCTTGATTTGTAGATGACACTTACAGGTTCCACCGACCCGGAGTCAGTCACAGAAACTCGAGAGGCAGTCTACTACCAGCAAGGTCTTGGACCCAAGCACTCGTCCTTCAGTCAATTCTCACAGCTCTAAGCATGTCACACAGAAATATAACCCAAGGACCAGTCAGTCAGTCACTTCCCTTCCAAAGAAGAATGCTCATGAGAATTCTTCTCCCAATATTCAGAGTTGAGGATGTCTAGTGACGGAATATATACGTATATGAATGGAGATTAATTCACCCACAGCCGGTTAACACACCCTTAACTACTTTCAGTAACTATGCAACTAGAATTTCTTCATTGGCAGATCTGTTGAGTTCTGCCAACTAGAGATTACATTCCCTATGGCTTATCTCTTGTTTCTATCTTTGCTTCATTAGGTGGTTCAGGTTGTAGATGAATTTCACCAGTTTTGTTCAAAGGGTTACTAAATATAATGGTCACATAGTTCGGTTTATTGCGCTCAACTAGATCTCTACAGAAGTGTATGGGCAGAATGAGTTTACTTGAAGATGCTGCAAGTGACTGCTAACCAAAACTAAACCCAGATCTGGGATCTCAATATAGTTTTGGCAGGATGAACTTGATACCTTGAAATGCATCAGCCCATTTAAGCTTCTACAAGAAACAAAGAAGGAAACAAATTTTACATGACTTGTTTGCTAATTAGTAATTATAATTGTTCTAGTTTCATAATTTGTGAGGACAATGAATGTCATACTAACTTTTAAATGGCAGCATACCTCTCTACATTCGTATAGATACAAGAAATCTAATGCACATCCCAATTAAAGATGACTTATTATGCTAGAGTTTGCCATCACTCCTAATATACACATTCCAATAGTCAAATCCAATCTATCTAGTCAGAGAAATAATATCCAGATTCATTTGGTTGGATACTCGACTTATATCGGTTTACCACACAGAATACCATAGGATCGTTCTTCATGAAGATGTGCAAAAGTGCAGGGCTGGCTCAGGGGGCAGTTTATGCTATGAAAAGACTCTGATCTGCCAGAGAATATTCCGATGACTCACATGGATACTCACAGCCAAATCTCATTGCCTCAAACAAGTGAGCAGGAACTTCAGGATCATTATACTCCGAAACCCCAAAGTTCATACCAAAATAATCAGCAGGAAACAAACAAATTTGCAACTCGTCGTCCAAAGAAGCAAAAGATGACCCACTTCCAAAGAATAGGTTCTTTTGGCCAGGTTCGAAATTAGTAAGGTAACGATTGAAGCCCTGGTTTTTCATGTTTGATAAACAGCTGGAACTGGGGTCAAAACCTTGGTCCACCACACAGCTCTTGGTCTGTTCTGAAAAGGAGTCTGCTGCAGTTATTGTTGGACTTACATGGCTAATGTGACTGTTTCTGTACGCAGCTTGTGAAGGCCTATTCTTAATGGGACGATTTGTTTCTTCATATAAGATGGATGGTCTTGAACTAATGGAAGGAATTGGCTGTAGTAGATCAGCTTGGAGGTGGTGCTGTACACCAGGCGGTTGTGGCTTGTTGAAGCCATTATCTAACTGAACAACCGGCTTGTGCTCTTGTTTCATTTGAGCTTCAATCCAAGAATAGTTTGTTGGTATAGTGAAGTTTATTTCAGATTCCACTGATGCAAATGAATGATTGACTTCCATCTGCGAACTCCTGATCTTCAGAGAATCAGCAACATTACCAATCAAGCCTTTCTTGGTTTCTGCATAAGAATGACTTAAGTCCACTTGTGAACTTCTGGTCTTGTGAGAATCAGGAATACTGCGAGTCGAACCTCTCTTGGGTTCTGCTACAGGCTCCGGAATAATTCCCTTTACATCATCTTCAAGTCTCTTTGGATCCACCACAGTCGGAGCAACCAAGTTATTGGCAGAAAATCTGTAGCTGCCATTTGAAACATCATTTTGTGGAATGCTAATCGAGTTCTGAAGACCAAAGATTCCTTGAGGATCTTTTGCGGCATAATCAGAATGCTTCATCCCGCCAAAAGAAGATTTAAGGTCATTTTCCTTTTGCAGCCTACTCAAGTAGAGCCGATACTTCTGCATGGGAAATTTACTCAATGAGAATGAATATTCATGGCAAGAACTATTATAGGAAACTTCCAAACCATTAGTGTACTAGAAGGGACTGTGTGCTCATACACAAATATTGAGGAATTTAACACTTTTTGGTGAAGAATTCATTACTTTTTGGGTGATGAAAAAACTACTATTTTTGTTTATTCTAAAGAAGAACAGACTAGAAAAGAAAATGTCCTTCCTCAAACATTTGGTGCAACTAGCTGTTCAAACCTTCAGGTAACATATCAGATGTATAATGTCGAGAACAGAAAATCAAAAACATCAAATTGTTGTTAAGAGTTAAAATAGTTTTATCTGATTACTGCTTATGTCTTAGAAAATGAATCAGTCCCTAAATATCTTCTACAATCTATGTCAAAAACAAGTGCACAGTATTCTGGCTATCAAAATTCTGCCATGAAAGTGATGCAGTGTACAAATTGTACTAAATAAGCAGTTTTGATTGTATCAGAAGAAAGCTTAAGAATTATCTATGTACCTGCAAGTGGCTTGCAACATTTTCTCTGGTCAACCAGGGCACGTTCATCAGGTCAAGTATTTTCTTTGGACCAACTTCTGCCAAACAGATATTATACATTATCGCTCTGTAGAAACATGATAAAGATGGTGGCTATATCATTGAAAGCCAACACCAATGTCAAACGGACTTTTGAAAAGTAGCTCAATATGTGTTGACTTATAGTTCATGATGGTGATCCAAAACCCATGCTTTATAAATATAAATAGACTTACTGTCTAATCCAATCTGATGCACCGCTTTTACAAATTTCTGATGAAGATCAACAGACCAGACTACCCTAGCTTTTTTCGTAGATGAAGAATCTCCAAAGTCTTTGTCATCATATTTGTTTTCGATGTCCTTTCTTTTTCTCGATGAAGTGAGGTCGTCGGCACCAAGGAAGTATCCATCATCATAGAGATCGGATCCATTTCTCGTCAGCTGAATACCGTCGATGCTTTCATGACCCTCTATGTCTCTTATCTCATGTATCTTTTTTCTGAAGACATGCTGCCATATGTTTTTCAGTTCTTTCATTCTTATAGGCTTAAGAAGATAATCACATGCTCCATGTTGAACTCCTTTCATAACTCTACTTGTTTCTCCATCAACAGACATCACTGCATAGGTAGGATGAATATGATTGTCAGAAACTAGCTGGTAAAGGAAACTTCCTTAATGAAGACAAAGCTTTATATGTCAAGGGAAGAGTACTGACTAATAACAGGAAGATCCATCTCAAGTCCGACATGCTCAAGAAGTTTAAAACCATCCATGTCAGGCATGTTCACATCACTGATTACAATGTCATATCCATCTTTCTTTTCTCGAAGCAAGTATAAAGCATCTCTTGCCAAACCACATGTAGTCACTGAACACAGAAAACGGAAGAAAAGGAAAAATGTCAGAACTATTGAAAAATTTGAGGCTGACATTATAGAGTGGGTTGGCAATCTGAATATATTGTCAGATTGGCCAAAGCCATTCTGGGTGATAGTCGGATAAAAAAAAAAATCCAGTAATATTGACTAAATGAATGAGACTTTATCAGGATTGAAAAGCAAAATGAACTATCCACTTTACAAATGGAAGCCTTCTCTATCTTTGTTTACGTCAGTGCAAGAAATCATAAATGAGAACATCCCCATATAATCAAAGGAACCGACGATGAAGAGGAGGTTCAGAGGAAAGTACTTCATTGTCCTTAGAAGGACTAAAAGTTTGATTCAGCAAGTCTGATACCACATAAAAGAAGTAGCATATCAAAAGCCCTATTCAAACCCGCACAGCCAGGCCAGGAATATAATCGACAAAGATAACATTGAAGGCTGTATTGCTAGAAAGGTCTTTGATGGCAATAGTTGAAACAAGGATAGAAAGGAAATGTGCTAAAGGAGTCTTGACATCAGAAATCCAAGAACCGGTGCAGGCGGATTAGCGCGGTACTTAACTAGTGACCATTTTATCATGAAGCTGATCTGGATAAGAACAAGTCCACTGGGAAGACTACCAAAGGCACCAGGGAATACTCATCTGTTGCCTGGATTTGAGTAAGTTTATATATCATTTAAAACCATCAAACATAAACTTTCCCCATCAAAGCTTATAAATAATAGAGAAATAAATGTTTAGTAATCAAACTAGCTAATAAATGAAACACCTGTAATCAATTGGACTTCTATCACATTATCATTATATCCTGTGTAATAGTCAATAGAAATACACAAATCAAAAGTCTGGCTGGCACTTCTGATATGCATTTATGCTCACCCAAAATCAGCAACTTTTGAAGAAGGGAAATACAATAAAATACACTTCACAATCAAACCCTGATCATTTTGATAATCAATTTGCTTGAACAAACTAGAAAAAAGCCTTGCACTCCAAGAAACCCATATGGTTGGATACCAAATAAGATCAGAAGCCATTCTAAAACCACAGCCATAAACCCAAGCATCATCAGCCAGCCTAAGACCAACTTCTACTCCATTTTTGCTGTTAACCATAGGATAGTCTAAACACAATCATAGAAGCCATCCATATTAAAACTCTACATGCATGGAGTGCCCAGTTAAACATTTCTAAACAACCACACCTACATAGAAATGGAACATACCCATGAAACCTTGTAGTCCAAGATTAACCCATAAATAACAAAACCCATCTCAGGATCACCAAAGTTCAACCAAATACAACAAACAATTGATGAAAAACACAAAGCCTTAGGAATTACTGGAACAGAGGAACAGTGACAAAGTTGATTCATAACCTTCATAGGAGCACTTCTTGAGCATCTTTTCCAAGATCTTAAGCCAAGTTGGGTCATCGTCGACGACGAGAACCCGGAGGCCGGCCGGAAACGAATCGTTCCGGGGAGAAGAGAAGCTACTCTCCATGGGGAAAAAGTTAAAAGACTTGCTTGATTGAAGTGAATTGGGGGGGGTGGGACTTGCACAGCTCCAAAATGAGAGACTACTACTATATAACTTGGAGTGCCTCTTGAATTTTTTTAAAAAATGGCTGCTTTTGGAGTTTTATGGGAAGCTTTTGAGAGAGAGAGAGAGAGAGAGAGAGAGTGATGGAAACAGAGAGAAACCCACGAATATTTTGGCGCCGGATAGCTTAACGGTCCCGGTGGCTCACATTTGTCATTAACTACCTTTTTGGTTAGGGACCTTTTGTGGCTGCACAACCCAAAAAGATGGGGTCATGGGGACTATGTACGGAAAGAAATGGTTTTTACTAGATAAAGATTGTAACTTTGAGCAAATGGGGGGGTAGAATCTTAGGTTAACCAAATAAAGAGGTAGAATCTAAAGGTGGGTGTGTGTGAAAGAATGTTTTTTTTTTTTTTTGAAAATATGTGTGTGAAAGAATGCTGGAATGAATAAGCATGTAGCATCTAATAATATATATACTATAGGTAGCTTAATGCAGAATGTTTGATTTAACCATATTGTACTGTGTTCTATAGTTCCCTCCATTTACAGGGATCGGATAGGACTATGAGTGGACCTTAGGAGGAGGAAGAAACAATTTGAAGTTCATTATATCATATGATAACCAAAATGGGTGGAGAATACATTTTGATACCTAGATAATTTGACATATTGTCACTTTCATGTTTCACTGAATGCATAAAACAAAAGCCATGCACATATTGTGTATTTATAAAGATATCTAACTCTCATGAAATCAATATAAACTCAAATTATTAGTTTGATATAAATCATTGTTCTATTAAATTTATGAGGTATTGTTGATTTCTAACACTAATGGTAATAATTGATTCTTTCCGACAAAAAATGGGAAGCATAAATAAATTTTTTACTGGTTTTGTAATGTTTTGGCCTAGAATAATTATCTTAAATAATCTCTATGTACTTCATGAGCGTAAGCACTAAGCAGGGCTTAACGTTTTAGGCAAATAAAAGGTACATTATGATTATGTGAAACAAAAAGTTCAAAAACCATGCCCTAGTTAGGACCTCTTAGTGGATTATGGACCCGTATGATAGTTTTAAAGAACACAAATCCAATAACAGAGGGACAAAACACCCTTGTCACTTCAGATAGCATTAGCACCCAGTTGACAGAGTGCGTTCTGTCTCCATGTCATTTTGTTCGTGTCTTTCACGCGTTGGTCTTTCTCATCTTTTCAACATGAAATAGAACTAGGAGATTAGGAGCAGGTTTATGGCTAATTATAATTTTACCCTCTTAAAAAACACGTAGTTTCAACGTGACGATACGATGTTAAGAACGTTTTAATTTCATTCTCCGAGTAACGAAAAATAGTATTATATTCATAACAAATGTTTAATGCGATTTGAGATAAGTTTTGATAGTGTGTCAATTGACATATCCCCCTCAAATATAAAATAAATAGGTCGAAATTCACACAATGTTTTACACAAATTAATCTCATGATTCCATCAAAACGCATTTCATGACTTTCTAGAAACTCTTACTTTTGAAAATAAGAATACGATGGACTTCACCTGCATATTTTAAATGTGGTTCCATGGAACATTAGCTTTGAACAAAAGAAGTTCCTTAATCAAACTTCTTTCTAATTACTCCAATAGCTTCGCACGGCCTCTGAGCAGATGACATGCACTCAATGACATAAGGATTCATGAAAATGACAAAGCTAATAGCAGAGTAATTTCCCTCAATTTTTATGACTTTGGAATAAACCCATTGGAAAGATGACTGAGGCTAGCTAATCATTATCGTTAATAGAGGCCACGATACCTCCTATGGCAGAAAAAGATTGAGGCTCCCATTAGTGCCATTTGCTCCATATTGGTGCCGCATAAAGTGGCATATATCTTTTCTGCAACTCCATTTCAAAGAATGATTTATTAGTGCCAATCATCACTTAATTAAGTTTTCTTGAGCGGCAACTCACCCAGCAAATATCTGACATAAAAAATAAAAAATAAAAAACTCACCCAGCGGAGAGCAGCAAAACATTGACATTGATTGTGAACCTGGATACATCTTGAGCCTCATTAGTGCTGAACCTTTAATCTAAAACCCTTAATGTTTCTACTTTCTTCAACTCAGAAAAAGAACAAGGGTTTAAAGCCTGTAAAGGTATGCTTTAGGGGAGTGGGGTAGAGAAGGACTTTGAACACATAAAAACTCAATGGCTCTAAAAGGAAATGCCCACTTAGAAATTCTTTATCTTGTGAGATCAATTATTTACTGAAGAGAGTGAGCATCATTGGTTTCAAACAATTTAGGAGGATGCACTCCATGCAACTTCTCATAAGTGGAGTCCCCCTTTTCATTTGTTTATTTAAAAGTTAATAGAATATGGCTCCTGCCCTATGATGCTTCTCTGCTTATTCTTTTTTAACTTTTTATTTTTCGTTTTTTACTCCCTCTTGTTAACTGTTATATTGATGCTGAATAATGCAGTGAGCAAGAATATGCCTAAACCTAAAGTTTGGCACCACTTAACTTAATGCTTCAGATGGGTTTTAGTTTTCTGTTTTGCCCATCTTCATTTTGAGAAATGAGATTCTTATGCAGCAGTGATATGATTATGCTATGCAGTATGTTTTTAATCAAACAAGCCCTTCATGTGTTATGAGGTGTATGGTTGTATGAGCTACATCTAGATTTGGATTCATGGGCCTAATTTAAATAATTACATTGGCAATTTGCTAGTTCCTTTCAACAATGATAGAGACATTGAAACCTACTTTGGCCCTGTATTTAACTTGTCTAACATTCGGTGGAATAGCATTTTGATGGTAAAAGTTAAGCCCTATCAGCAACGCAGCTTATAGTTTAAGATGAGTGACAGAGCAACTGAACCAGGTTCAGATTTTTGTTTAAACTTCTTCCCCAGATCCCTTAAGGAAGCAGTCAAGGTATTTTAAGCCCATATACCGAGGCTCAAACAGCAGAGTTCAAGACAAAGCATGAATAGTTTGCTTCCTCTTGAGGCTTAAAAATGTGTTTATTCATCATCACAAGGTAGGCACAAAGGTATTTCAACTCTTAAAGCATTCTGCTAAGCTTAATGTTCCGATAATTACAGTGGAAAATTCCGGTATTGGTGACTTCAAGAGCATCATCAGTACAATTCAACCTCAGGGTTACTCTCTCAGTCGTCTCATAAGAACTTGGTCAAAGCCACAGTTTCATACCAATGTGGAGAGTTATGTTCTATCACACCTTGACATTAATAATACTTGGTATTTTGGTAACCTCTTATCTTTTAAAAGATTCATTGGTAAATATGGTAGCTTTTGTCATTAATTGTATAGTAAATTATGAAGTAATCAGAAGATTACATAATTCCAGCAAACTGCTTGCCATTTCCATTGCAACACTCAGGTTTCAAAATGCTGAGTTGAATGGCAGGCATAACTGTTACATATATCAATACTAGTATATCCAGCGCTGTCACAGACTCTCAGGTGCATTATTCGATGGAGGCTGGCAGCTGCTCCTTGATGTAGCTCAATCAAGAATCTTCAAAGTCCAAAGCTAGGTTTTCACCTGGAAATAGGCTTTTCACTATTTCAGTTGCTATATACAGCCACCATGAAACAGCTTGTCAACCTTCCATGGTGATTTACATTAACTTCTCTATATTATACTATATGTACAGGGGTATTCAGCATTTTGTGTAGATTGCAACTTCATTTTCATCTCCAAGTCAGAGCATGTAATCATATACCACAACATGTGTTGCTGGCATAACAACAGGAATATTTTCAACATAAAGATAGAAGCGTCTAAGGTTCTCTTTTGCAAGGGTTACAGCATCAATCACGTCGCTGTTTCTTGTGAGTACCCACAAATCTGTAGAGCTAACTCTCTTGAGGTTGCCACGGCAAAAAGGGCAGGACTGTGATCGCACATTCCTGTAATCAGGTACATTGTAGATCACCAGCAGTGAGTAAAACGCACACTAGTTCTTATTGAAACTAGTAAATAAATGAAGATGGAAAGTGCTTATACCAATCATGGAAGCAGGTGATGCACATAGAATGCCCACAATTCGGCAACACCATCTTTGCATAGTTTTCCATACATATACCACATTCATCATCTCTTTCTAGATCCTGATCAGAGAGGTTTTTCCTGTCTTCCATCCTCTTTTGGCTTCTCTTCTTATTATCTTCCAGTTCGTTAAACTCGCCTTCAAGTTGTCTAAGATAAGGGTATATTACAGCTGCAATGGTTTTCCAGCAGAAAACACTGATATGTCAAAACAAATTTCCAAGAGGCAAGGAATTTTTTTCAGTAAGAAAACAAGAGTTTAAGCATAAGAAGCTAACAGTGGAAGAATAAACATACCATAAAATTCCCTTATAGTGACCTTTTGTTCTTTGGAGGATATTGAAGGAACCCCATCAACATATACCTGCACCATTATGCACAGCTTAATTTGTGTTTTTAGGCAACAGGAGAAGTCTTTTCTTTCTGGTTTGGCAGGAAGTCAACAACAAAAAGATGATAAAACCAAAAGATTAATAGCCAACCTTGTATACAAGTATGTGGAGGAGGCCCAAGTAATTGGGAAGTATATCAGTGCAACTATAATCCATCCATTCAATGAAATAAAGGAAAAGAGGGGCAAAGGGGCTGTAAGACAATCTCATTTGGATAGAATTCCCACCATAATCTCTGGGAAGAGAAGCTGCCCTGCAAAACCCGTTTCATAAACCAATGAAAAAAAATATATATCAAATTTACATATGCACTGGTGAATTGACCACTATAACAACTCAATTTCACACAATTTTTTTTTTTTTTTGATGACCTCAATTTCACAGAATCAGCAATTGGAAATAAAAGCAACACAAGAAAAGGACTTCTTCTTTTTTTTTTTTTGCGATTTTGGAGCTGAAGGATTGGCAACATAATTGCTGTGAACTTATGATACGTGTGAAGTTTAAGAATTTCTCACCTACAAGGCCCTTAGGATAACATTACTAAACTTAACATGCATTACACCAAACTTTACTTTTCTTCTCAAATGACAAATACCATCTAACAACCACAATTGAGTTGAGTTAACCACACAACAAACTACCCAGAAGAGGAAAACAGGTAAGGCAAATGCATATATGATTCCACAGTTTTGATTGATCAACAACAAAGAACCAAACTTGAATATAAATACATAACTAAAGAAAATAAAAAGAATATATAGACTCACAAGCTATTGGCATGTTGTATATCAGCTTCAAGAGCCTTGATAGATTCTCCGAAACAAGACTTTCTGGGCTGATATTGCCACATGTGTTCTCCCTCCCTTTTGAGTTATGAGGAGAAAAGAAGAAGGGAAAGAAACAAAGACAAAAAGAGGGAAAGAGGGTGTGGGATAAGATGAAAAGAGTGACTTTGTTTTGGTGGGATGAGTAAGTTCTGGTTTTGTTTCTGTTGAGGAATGTTTGAGGTGGGAGACATTAGATGGTGGGGTTTTAAAAAGAAAGAGAGAGAGACGGGCAAAGTTAGAGCCAAAGCTTTGCTTAGTGTTCAAACCTTTCCCCCTTCAAGGAAAGAAAGGGATGCCTTCTCTTTCTCATGTTGCCTACATTATTGTATCAACTGCTTCAGGCTTGGGCTTTACCATTATCTGCAAGGCCAACTCTGACTTTTGGGATACTTTGGACCTGAAGTCCCCCTTAATCAATGTTGTCAAAGAATAAAACCACCTACGTCACAGTTGCATTTCAGGAATATTCAACTTGGCAAAAATTTCCAAGTAGTAAATAAGGCTCTTCCTCAACACTTGTTATCGAACAAAAGGACGGTACGTGTTACTCAATATTGAAAACATGAACTATGCATTTGTTCGATATAGTTGGTTAACTAAACCGTCCTTAACATGATACAACAATCCAAAATATATACCGAATCAAGAGAGTTTGAACCAGCATATCCAAACTCATTCGTACAAGAGTATTATCCATCAATAATGCCAGAAAGTTATTGACTTGTTAAGTAAGTTTTCTTGAAGACATACACAATTCTTACATTCGAGTAAGGATGACTTCCAGAAGAGTCAAACTTGGATAGAGGAAATTTAAACATAATTTGCTTGGCATATGCATGTATGGTTGGCTCCAAGAAAAAATCAAACTTGGGTTGCGACAGTTGACTGGCATTGATCCCCACGAATGGGACTTCTCAAATATTTTAGGGATAGTAGGTGATCTAATTCCTACAATCCTACTATAGTTTAAGTGGAAGTTAGTAGTGTGTTAAACGCATCACAACTACAATCAATTTGGTTTTGCTGGAACAGCAACTCAGACAACTCAGACAGGACAGATTGACTGCAACGTGTGGCGCGTGGAGCCCGGAACCGACTTTACTATTAATGACTGATTACCAATGATCAAGTTTAGGTATTAGTGGACTCTCCAAAATTAATTTTAGCCCATGATTGTTTGCTTTGGGGGCTTTTAGCCTTTAAATTTTGTCTCTTTTCTGCAACTGCATTGCTGCTTTAACATGCTTCATAATCAAGTTCTGGGCCCAAAGTGGATATAAAGCATTTTCTGCAGCTGGCAGAACTAGGGATGTTGATGATGATGGCATTTTACCCCCGTCGATTTGATGTGTACTGAGTATTTAGGTGAGATGTTTGTTAAAACATCTTATAAGAACTTACGTGTGAAGCATATTAAGAGAGTAAGGATGTTCGACGAATTACCTTAATAACACGAAGGTGAAAATAATCGAGTAAACAAAAGCAAGAGGACTTGCGAGCTTATTTTCTGCTTTCATGGGTCGTTCGAGTCAATCTGCAACAACTAAACACAATAAATGTGATTTAACATCTATTTGGGTCCCTTGGCCCTTAACTTTTGTATCTATTTTGTAACTGCATCAAAGGTTATGTTTGCGTCACAATCAAATCCTGGGCCCAATTAATATAGAAGGAAACCATTGTCTACTGTCGGCAGAAGTAGGGCTGACGATGTACGATCACATTTGCCCCATCTCGACTTCATGTGTGAGTGTGTCTGTCTTTGTTAAAATGCCTCTAAGAAACTTAAACATAGAAAAAAGTTTTATAAGAATGAGGTGTTTGACAAATGACCAAATAAAACAAAAGAAAACATGAGCGATTAAAGAAAAATGAGCGGACTCGTGAGTTTCTTCATCTCGCTTGGAACAAAAATTGTATGCAGCCGTGAGTATGTGCTGCTATCATTGGCCTCTGAGTCAATCTGCAACAACAAACGCGATAAATGTACGTGTTTCTACAGGTATCTACTGGGATCAGTGGGTGAGTGTATTTGTTTTGATGACGAGGAGATGATAGAGATAGTGATAGAGTTGGGGACCATATAAGGTGATTCTGTCCAAGATATAAACAATGGTGCATGAAAGCATCATCTTCAATTCTTCATACTTTTGCAAAGTTGAGAAAAGCTAGAGACAAGTTGGTCCAATGGGATGAGAAAGGAGATTTCGTTGTAAGCTAAAGCAAAAGCCAATAAAGCAAAGAGGATATTTTATATGCCGTGTTAGTTTTCCCGGTAGTGTTGGTAGCTCCCATTCATTTCATCAAAACCATATGCTGTTATCATCGTCAAAATTCTAATCCTAATTCCCGTGACAAATTATGAATATAGTAATAATTTATCTCTATCGTGATAAAGCTTTTTGCATTGTCAAAATTCTCATCCTAATTCCCGTGACAAATTATGAATTTAGTAGTATGTAATCTCAACACGCGTCTACACGTGTGACGAATTTTCAAGTCATATACGTGCAGAGCGTATATTGGGTGATGCGGGTGTGGTCAATAAATTTGACTCACAATCATGACGATTAAACCCCGCCATGAATATACGAGTAAATATGACCATGAATACGGTAATAATTACGATTGTAAATGTTGCAGTGATGACGGCTATTAAGCGCAGCAATGATGACGATCATAAAGCTCGGAAATAAGTACAGGTATAAAGGCTGTGATAAATCACAACTTATGACCCAAGTCGCCTCACGCCTATAAGTAAGGAGCAAGATGACCAGGTATGACATCCCATTTCGGCTTATTCTACTTCATTCGACTAAGAAACATACTAACTTAGGCATCAGAGAGTTGTCTGTAGGTACCCCCCCCCCTTCGAGCCGACAATACGTCAAACTCCAAGTCAATGCTTAAAGGAAGCTTCTCGATCATTTCTGGTCAGCTCCCGCCAGTCCGTATTCATTGGTGAGTCAAAATCCTCTTCGAAATTATTTTTCGTCACCAACATGTGACATTGAGCTCATGTGGCCGCAGGGCAAGCATACGTGGGATAATCCGGTCTGATACCAATCATACCATATATGAGCTTCACATCCAAATTCTTTTTTTTTTTTTTTTTAAACCCTTAGCCCACCTCACATTTATATACGTAAGTGAGAATCGAACTTACGACCTTTACAATGTTGGATTTATAACTTACCAATAGATCACATCCAAAACCAATATAGATGAAGTTGATCAAAATCCTTATAAACACATACGCAAAGTCTTCATTTTCCCATGTGAGATATATAATTCCAACATATCGATGCATAAGAGTTTTAAATTGAATATATCGTTCGTAAGATAAAATTAAGAATAATAACATTCAGTAATTTTTTTATGATTATTGATTTTTTCAGTCTCCACTCAATATTACGTCTGATATAAGCATATGAAGGCGGTACTAATTAACACTTGCACAATCGGTTATGCACAGAGCCACAGACATTGAGGGCACAGTGGGCACTCACTTTTGGCCAAGAAATTATGCACAAACATTTATGGAGTGAGGGCACTAATCAACAAAAGTCTTTGCTTTAAAATTAAGTGTTGATACTTTGATAGAAATGATTTGTGCAAAGCAAAGATTTTGGAAACACAAAATAAACTTCAATGTTTTGATCTTTTGCATTGTAGACTGAGCTTCTGTCACTCTTTTCCATACTTACAAAAAAAAAAAAAAAACGAAAAATGAAAAGACAAACCTAAACCGCGTATCTAAAAGCCTCCAGAAATCAATTTTCTAGGGGGGAAAAAGAAGATTCCAAAATCAGAAAGAGAGAGCCAACGTGATTGAACACAGCATAAAACCATCGTCTATCAAAAAAAGCGAAAGGTAAGTAGAGAGTGTACTAGACAAACACAGATCCTTAAACATTAAGCTTAACAAACAGTTTCGGTTTCATCAACCTCAAATTCCCAACTCTGAAAAAAGCTCACTTCTTTCTCATTTTCAATGGGTTCATTATTTTACTTCATGTTCATGTTTCTTTACCTAGTCTCCTCTGTTGAGTCCCAAGTTCAAGGTATGTTCTTTGCCTCTTTAGTAGATTCTCAGCTGTAAACTATGAAATACAAAGTAGGTTCTTTTATGGTGCAAATTGAGTAACTTCTGCTTGAATTCTGTTCAATATATACAGAGTTTGTTAGTATTGATTGTGGGGGTTCAAGTAATTCCAGTGACCCAAGTACTGGACTTTCATGGATTTCAGACATGGGTCTTATGAAACAGGGGAAGTCAGTCCCATTACAAAACCCAAATGGAAACTTGCTACAGTATCAAACCCGCAGAGACTTTCCCATAGACGACAAAAAGTACTGCTACACCTTAAGCACACAAGAGAGGAGAAGGTATCTAGTTCGTGCAACGTTTCAATATGGCAGCCTGAAAAGCGAGGAGACATACCCAAAATTCGAGCTCTATTTGGATGCCACTATGTGGTCTACTGTTACTATTTTCGAGGCCTCGAGAACATATGTGAATGAAATGATCATTAGGGCGTCGTCGAATTCGGTTGATGTTTGCATGTGTTGTGCTACAACTGGTTTCCCATTCATTTCCACTTTGGAGTTGCGGCCTTTGAACATTTCTATGTATGCCACTGATTTTGAGGATGATTTCTTCTTGAAAGTGGCTGCTAGGGTGAATTTCGGTGCTCCGACCACGGATGCCATAAGGTAAGTTGAGCATTGTTTGTGTGGAGTGAAAGGCCTGAATGAACTAGTTATTTTGTGACTGAATTACTTTGGATGATAATGAATGTGGTGATTTGATACCTACATTGCAAATGTAATGTTTCTCTCAGGTACCCTGATGATCCCTATGACCGGATTTGGGATTCTGATCTTGTGAAAAGGCAAAACTATCTGGTAGGGGTGGCTCCTGGTACAGAAAGAATCAATACATCTAGGAATGTGAATACAGGGAGCAGAGAATACCCACCTATGAAGGTGATGCAGACCGCGGTGGTTGGCACAAAAGGAACACTGAGCTACAGATTGAATCTAGATGGTTTCCCAGCAAATGCTAGAGCTTATGCTTACTTTGCGGAAATAGAGGATTTGGGTGCCAATGAGAGTAGGAAATTCAGATTGGAGCAACCTATCTTGCCGGAGTATAACAGTGCAGTGGTGAATATTGCTGAGAATGCAAATGGGATGTACACTCTTTATGAACCAAGCTACATGAATGTGAGTATGGAGTTTGTTCTGTCATTTGCCTTTGTTAAGACCCCGGATTCTACTCGAGGACCACTTCTAAATGCAATTGAAATAAGTAAATATGTGCCGATTGCTGCAAAGACGGATAGGCAAGATTGTAAGTTCCATGATCTTATTGTTGTGTTACCTGAGAATTTGCATCAGATTGGCTGTTGATCACCAGTCTTGGTTTTTGATTGTAGTGGCTGTTCTCAATATCCTTCGTCTCATGTCCTCCGAAAGTCTGTCACTAGATGAAGGTGATCCGTGTGTCCCGACTCCCTGGGAATGGGTGAATTGTAGTTCTACATCACCATCGAGAATTACAAAAATGTAAGTTCTTCATACCTTCCTTCTGTTGAAAACTCTCCTTCACATTTGTTATTGTTGAACTTTCGTTCTATATGTTTTTCGAAGATCCAACAATCAAATTAGTTTTATTGATTCTTAAGCCAGTAAATATGGTGTACCAATAAATATTACTAAATACCACAGAACTTTCAAACCATCAGAAAGGACATATTGAAAGTCTGAAAGGATCTTTGTAGACTTTAAGACAATGGTTCAAGGTCAGAGTCATCATATAGGTAGCTTCCACTATTCATCAATTGCACCTTTGGTGGTGCAGTGCTAATATACATAAGCTGAATAACATTGACAGAATTGCTTTACACACATCAAGAATTCAAATTTCAGGTTTTCAACTTCATCTTGCATTCAGCAGAGTTCCTTGCTTATAGGTTTGTTGATGGATGTCTATATAAATTCCTTTTTGCAAACAACAAAAGGTATTGCATCGATAGATCAATGTAGGTTGAAAAACACTTTCTGGTGACCGATACTGGAACTTAGACATTGGTCCTAACTCCTAAGTTCTAAAAATTATTCAGCATTCATAGTTTAAGAGCTTAGCTGCAGATCCAACTCTCTGACATATGGGTACAGTGATTTATCAGGGAAAAATATGAAGGGTGAGATTCCATTGGAGCTTAATAACATGCAGGAGTTGACAGAGTTGTAAGTTCTATTATCTTCTAAACATCTGTGTGCTACTGTTTTATTAATTTCCCTTGCAATTGATTTCTTTGTGTCACTTAGGTGGTTGGATGGTAACTCCTTCAGTGGACCGTTTCCTGACATCAGTAATCTTATCAATATAAGGATTCTGTAAGCTTTTCAAATCTTGCAACAAAATTTACATATTTGAATTGAGACGCCATCTTAGTGTTTCAGTATTGATTCTTCTTTTTATTTTTTGTTACCATGAAGGCATCTAGAGAATAACAAGTTAACTGGTGCACTACCTTCTTACCTGGATAGCTTGTCAAATTTGCAAGAACTGTAAGTAGTGATCTACTTATAGTGTGACATCTCTGTGTTGAATGCTTCATATATTGTTAAGATTTTAAAGTTCCCTTATCTACCTTACTCAAATATGAGCATGTTTTGCTTTGATACACGTTTTGAACATGCTGAAAATGTGAATCCATATGTGGCAGGTACATACAGAACAATTCT
The DNA here is from genome assembly GCF_958449725.1 of Rosa rugosa. Lineage (NCBI taxonomy): Eukaryota > Viridiplantae > Streptophyta > Magnoliopsida > Rosales > Rosaceae > Rosa > Rosa rugosa. The sequence goes on along the minus strand of NC_084824.1, from coordinate 9,946,408 downwards.
TTCAGTGGGGAAATTCCTGCAGGACTGTTAACAGGGAAAGTCACTTTTGAGTAAGTGTGTCTCTATTAGACATCCAATGCTATAAATATGACACTAGGAAAAAAGCTATGGACAACAATGTATATACTTTGCTTCAATTGACTACACATCTGTACACATGAATAATAAAATTAAAGTATAGGTCTTGGCCTTGAAAAGTTTATCAACAGAGATGCTACTCTATTTTTCAGATATAAAGATAATCCCGGGTTACACAAGGGAGCACAAAAGCAGAAGCATTTTAAGTTGATAATTGGAATTTCAGTTGGAGTACTAGTGCTTGTAACCATTTTAATCTTGGGGGGTCTATTGCTATTGCGTAGTCTTCGAGAGAAGTCACGTCATCAGAAAAGTTATCAGAAAGGTTTGTACTCCAAGAATCTGTTGCACTACTATCACAGTTTCTGCTATCCAACATCTTTTCTTGTGCATCAGGTGATTCTTTGCGCGCCAGCACCAAGCCTTCAACAGCCTATTCAGTTTCCCGGGGGCATTTGAGGGATGAAGGCATAGCTTGCTACATTACGCTCCCTGATCTGGAAGAAGCCACTAACAGTTTTTCAAAGAAAATTGGGAAAGGAAGCTTTGGAACTGTCTATTATGGGAGGATGAAAGACGGAAAAGAGGTGGCAGTTAAAATGATGGCGGATTCCTCTACCCACATGAATAAGCAATTTGTGACTGAGATAGCTCTCTTGTCAAGGATTCATCATAGGAACTTGGTTCCTTTAATTGGATACTGTGAAGAAGAACATCAATGCATTCTGGTTTATGAGTATATGCACAATGGGACATTACGGGATCACTTACATGGTCTGCTCTCTCATCTAATACAAGTTAAAATCTGTTCTTTGAGTTAATATTCTCTTGTGTTGTTTGGAAGCAGTCTGATCAACTCCATGACGTAATTTGTTGAAAACAGGTTCTACTGTCCCCAAGCACTTAGATTGGTTAACTCGCCTTCAGATAGCAGAAGATGCAGCAAAAGGTTCAATTGGAACTTCCTACTAGTTTATGCTTACATTCATTTTTCAAAGTTCACTTACGGACACAAATTTACATCTGCAGGTCTTGAGTACTTGCACACTGGATGCAATCCTAGTATTATCCATCGCGATGTAAAGACAAGCAATATTCTGCTGGACATTAACATGAGAGCCAAGGTATCAGATTTTGGATTGTCTAGACAAGCAGAAGAAGATCTAACTCATATATCAAGCGTTGCTCGAGGAACAGTAGGGTACTTGGATCCTGAGTAAGCCATAGTTATGATATATGCACGAATGTTGGTTGATTATGTTCTCTCTTGGATGCACTTAGTCAAACATGTATTTGCTCTTAACAGGTATTATGCTAGTCAGCAATTGACCGAAAAAAGTGATGTATATAGTTTTGGGGTTGTTCTGCTAGAACTGATTTCAGGAAAAAAGCCTGTGTCACCAGAAGACTTTGGTCCTGAATTGAACATTGTTCACTGGGTATGCCTCCTACTCCACTCGAAAATTCTCTTGAAGTTCAATGCTGATCATCTTGCACTTTAGAATTACCTGTTGAAAACTATTGTAATCACTTGAAAATTGTTGATTTCCAGGCTAAATCCTTAATTCGTAAAGGGGATGTAGTAAGCATCATGGATCCATTTCTAGAAGAGGGTGTCAAGATTGAGTCCATTTGGAGAATTGCTGAAGTTGCAATACAATGTGTTGAGCAACATGGAGTTTCTCGGCCGAGAATGCAGGAGATCATTGTGGCCATACAAGAGGCTATGAAGATTGAAAAAGGCAGTGAAGCCAACCAGAGAATATCTTCAAGTAGTTCTTCCAAAGCACAATCTTCCCGGAAAACTTTACTCACAAGCTTCCTTGAAATCGAGAGCCCTGACATATCAAAAGAATGCCTAACTCCATCTGCAAGATGATTCTGTATCATCTTCTATTTTGCTTTTAACAATACACCATTCTAACAATAATCATAGGCCTTTGATCTCATTATATTTTGCACATAATGTATGATAATGTTGCTGGGGGCATAAAAATGGGCTGACTAAGGTGACGAAGGGAATATGTACCTTACTAAAACTTGTTTTAGAATGAAATACTGCAATTGCAAGATTCTGTTATTATCAAATGAGTAAATGTTATTATCAAATGAGTAAATTAAGAATCATGCCTCAAAAGAGAATGTGAACTACTTGAGAGAGAAGCCACCATAAAATATGATAGTAGACCCCATTCTCAAGTTTTTTAATTGAGCTAATTTTGAGGCCTAAATTTTCTTTGTAATGCCACCACATAAATAATACTTCATAACGTAAAGTATTATATCTGCTTTCCTTATGGGATTCTCCACCTGATGTGTTCTGTGGATAAACTAGCCCAAAAGTGGGACCCACATAATACTGATCAGTGGTACAAGATGATTGTATAATGAGTCGGTAAGTACTGTAATACACATAAGAGAACCTCACCACCAAATAAAATCATACAAAAAACAAGTAGTTGAATTGAAAGGTTGGAATTGTTCCTAAAATTAGCTCAAACCATATAAAATAATGCACCATTCAGAAATGATAAATACCATTTCATTAGAAAAATCAAACAAAAGGTGCTTTGGCAATATTAAAAGAGAACCAAATTTGTAAAAGCAAGATTAGATAGCAAACCAACCAAAATATAATTTCTTTTATCGAATTTGACCTTCCAAGAAATTTAAAAAGCATGTATGATATGAACTTAAATTAAACGAGGGCATCCTTCCCCAAATTCCCAAGAAAAAAAAAAAAACATCTTCAATTCTTCATCATCATCATCTTAGAAAAAGACCAAGTTTTTATGATATACGTATTTTTATTTGGGACCATAAAAAGCAGGCAACACCGAAAACAGTCAATCTCAGCCGCCTATATGTCACAGAGGTTAAAGATGGATAAAAAGCAGAGAGCCTAGGGAAACAAAGCCTTTCTGTTTGTCTTGTCTTTGGTGCTGGGTATTAAGCTCTCCCTGAACACAGACCAAAACAGCCAGAAAGATTAAAGCTTTGTTGGTTTTGGGTTGTGGGTTTCACCCAGAAAGATTAAAGCTTTTTAGAACATAGAGACGAGTTGTTGCTTTCTCTCTGCTCTTGGTTCTCTGTGTGATGGAGATGATATATTACCAGTCTTCTTACCAGGAGTCTTTGAATGTTATAGAGGCTGATGTACAGCATGCCAATTCTCTGTAAGTACAACTTTACTTCTTGTTAATTGCTGTGGTTCCTATTTTTAGTTTGTCCTGCATATCTTTTTCTCAAGTGGGAAGTTTTGTGTTTTGGGTCCAAGTCCAAATTTAAGCCTTATAATCATGATCAAAGATTATAATTTGCTAATTGAGGCAAGAATAAGCAAAACCCATATTGTCTAGTGCATTATAGACTGTATTTTGTCAATTTGGGATTTTTTGGGAGCATGGTTGAGTTATTGATTGACTTGGAAAGGTGGATACTTTGCTTTTAGTGATTGTAAATTTGTTTGGATTATGGTTTATGTGTAGAGCTGCTGCAATTCCAAGAGCCAAGGGTGGTGTTCGTTTTGAAATGAAATTGGTTTACAATCATTGGGCTCCCCTCTTCCTGCTCTTGTTACAGTGGATTGATTCCTCTTGCACTTGTCTACTTCCAAGATATCTAAATTTCTTCCATATACTTGTCTACAAGGTTGGTTTCTCTTCTCTAGTCTATTAGTGTATAATGATTGTTGGAAAGGAGTTTACTTTGTTTGTTATGGATTTTGAGCATGCCCTTTTTGATTCAGGTATACACAGATGGCAGGCCGAACATTTCAACCCATGGAAGGAAGGCAACTATAAGGGATTTCTATTGTATGTTAAGTAGCTCAGTTCTTCAATCTGCCAGTAACACGAGTTGAATTGATATTTGCTGCACTAAATTGATTCGAACTTTGTTTGTTTGAAAAATGATCTGCAGCTGTTATCTTACCGTCTCTTCAGCGGCTTCATGGGGATTTTGGGGAATTAGATGATGCTGAGGAAGAGCATCCTAGCATGAAAATTTCTGGAAAGAAGATAACTAAAGGAGATAGTAGTCTTGGCAGTGCAAAGATAGCTAAAGGAGATAGCAGTCTTGGCAATGCTGAGTTGGAGAGAGAAGAGGAGTGTGGGATTTGCTTAGAGCCGTGCACCAAAATGGTCTTGCCTAACTGCTGTCATGAAATGTGCATCAAATGTTACCGAAATTGGTATGTACAAGGATTCAAATTGAAATGCGTCCCCTGTATCATTTGTGGACTCTATAGCATTAATCATGAGTGGTTGTCTTCAAAAGTCGTTTTTTGCACTTGAAACCTTTTGTTGGTTTCTAGTTTACTAAAACAATCTATGCTTTGTCAATTGCAGGAACAGAAAGTCGGAGGCCTGTCCTTTCTGTCGTGGTAATATAAAGAGAGTAAATTCAGAAGACTTATGGGTGCTCACTTGTAATGATGACGTTGTTGACACTGAAACGGTTTCAAGGGAGGACTTGTTGCGATTCTATCTCTACATCAACAGCCTGCCAAAAGACTATCCAGATGCTCTTTTCTTGGTGTATTATGAGTACTCTAATTTGATTTGAAAAAGAAGAACAAATTAAGAGCAGGCGATGTACAGAAAGAAAAGAGGCTCCTGTCAAATGTAAATAGAATCTGGTAAGGAACTTTTATTTGATTCTTACCCAGAATAACAGTTCTATGTTATCCTTATTTAAGTTTAGAAGTCAAGTGTAAGATTGCTTCTTTAGTAATATCAAAATTCTCATTTCAGAGATTTGGGTTTCATCAGAAAATACAAATCCATTAGTAAGCACAAAAAAAAAAAACTTGTTAATACAATGGCTAAATGGCAGTGATGAGGAACTCCATGTAGAACAGTTTGTGGTGTGGGATGCAACTGGGTTTGCCTCATAGATGCTTTATCTTACAGCAACTTACTTATGGGCTTGCCTCATAATATGTAGCTTCCCTTTTTGGTGGTTATATATGGTTTGCTCCCTTAACAATCAGGAAATGAAAGGTTGGAGCCAGATTATTTAAATAAAGTGGGTTTTCTTTTCCGCATGAACTTTGTGTTCAGTGTGTTTGAATTCCTCATGAACTTTGTCTTCAGTATGTTTGAATTCTGCTGCTCTGCTTCTTTTGGTGAAAAACTCACTTTCATTAGTGAAGGCATAATGTTCACAATGAGATTAGATTTGATCAGCAACGATATCCTTGGGCTTCTCTGTGATGAAACTACTGATTGAATACAATTGTATTACAAATTTTGTTTCTCGTTATTCCTTATCGCTAGGTTTCTTGCCTTTTTGGTTTGTTTGCCAGAAATTTGGGCCAGATCTAGGGAGTAATTAAAAGTTTTGATCATTTTGGATGATTCAAAATGAAATTGAAACTGGTATGGCCGCTGGCCTGATTCACGAGTTTGACACTGCAATGAAAATTATCAGAAAAGTAGTTTCTTTTCCCTCAATGTTTTTGTTTTTTGTTTTTGCTTTGTATTTTTAAAGCAGGGCCATATAACAACAATACAGTTTGAACATCCTTTGTAGTAGACAAACCTAAGCGTGCTGCTTTATTACATAATAAGTTTGAACATCCTTTGTAGTAGACAAACCTAAGCGCTAAAGCGATTTTATTGATTAATTTAGATAATACAGTTAAAAGTACAACGACACGTGGATTTGCTGTATATGCGGCCACCTTCGCAGGATCGGACACTTTTGAGCACATATGTACCAGAGGAGTCTCATCAGCCAAAGGGACAGCACCATTGACGTCTTGCAGTGCAACCATGAAAAGCGTGGCTTGTTCAATGTTCATCTCAATAATTTTCTTATAATTGTCGGAGCATGTAAGGGTCTTCTTGTAGGGCTTAGCTTACGGAGCTCATTGATTTTGTCCAGAAATTCCCAAGATGATCATGTTTCGCAGTTTTGCCGTATGTATTTTCAACGAGATCCATCGGCAAATAAACTGCTTCCATTAACAAAACAAATTTGAAAAAAAAAAACTATGAAAACTGCTGCTACTGATATTAAACTCTCCATCTTCGACTCTGCCAGACAAAACGAGTTTGAAATTTTGGTTGAAGCTTGAGGAGAGTTGAGTCTCGCTCTCATGAGTTCATGGTATGTACAAACGAAAAGAGCTCTCGAATCCCCTCCCATTACGCAATTTATCTATTATTCTATTTATTCCATTAAAATCCAATTAATCCATGCAACCATTGCCTTTATAATCCCATTGAGTGTATCAACAAGGCTCCATCTATAGGGCAATGGTTTGTTAGGCCAATAGAGGCTAATATATGAAGATCGACTTCTCAGTAAACAGTTCCTACCTCAGCTGTCAAAGGTAGCCGCAGAGAAATTTTTTAGTTGACAAATAAAAGAGACATCAATTAAACATTAGGAAAAGTTACAGAACTTTGAACTTCAGTGTCTTAAATTGCCTAAATTTAATCTAATCATGAAGATAAAATCGCTTAAATCAAGATATGAGCTTCTAAGTTTGTTCTGATATGAGTTTAAGTTTAACTAAACAAGTCGATTATCCTGTCGTCATCGCTTTCTTCCTCTGGTTCTTCCTTCTTTTCCTCAACTGCAGGAGTAGCAGCACCAACATCAGGAGCAGCCATAGCTACTGGAGCTGGAGCCGAACCAACAGCATTCATAATAAGGTCCTCAAGGTTCATCTTCTCCGCAAAGTTGGCTAAGAGGCGTGGCCAGTATGATTCTACTGCCACGTTTGCAGATTTCATCAAGGTAGCAATGTTCTCTGCTGTGATTGGGATGCCATCGTCCTGAAGAATCACGGCGGCATAGATGCAAGCGACTTCACCGGTGGACATTGTGCTGCACATATTGGATATCGGCTTAGATGGTTTTGGTAGAAACGCACAAATACGATGAGTTATTCCTGAGTTTGTTTCTTCTACTTGAGGAGGTATTTATAATATGTAAATAAAATAAGACTCCTAAATATATTCGGACTCCTAGATATATTCAGAATCCTACTCAGGTACTCTTGCAGTGCAAGTGATCTTTTTACTTTCACAAATAGAATGTGTCGAAAACAAATTAAATATCCTCCCATCCTTTTAATGTTTTCGTTCTCCTAATTCCGCTGATGAAGATGATTTATCGCATAACTGAAGTAGGCCTAAAGGCACATTTGACTACCTTGATCCTAAGAAAGCATTACGGTATATGAACAGTCGATAATGTTGACAACGTACCGTATGTACTTAATCAACCATGTCTGTATTACACCATGTATATATTTTACTGATCGATGGTGGGACTAGAAGTTGATGAATATCATAGCAATCACTCAAAATGTACTGTTAATTTTCAGGCCACATGCTTTAACAGTGAAGGGAAAGTGTTTTCTAGGTGGGAGAGCCAAAACTGAGTCCATCAAGAGAATTGCTGAAGATGCAATCCATTGTGTATTAAGGCGCACTGAGCTCAATCTCAACCATAAATATATTTGAAGATTGAAAACGGCAGCGAGTTTTCTGGCGGTCATGCTGTACTCCAGTTGATGAGGGTGGTTTAGGGCTTAAGCAACTTGTGCTCTTGAATCGTTCCTTATTATTAAAGCGCTGCTGGGAGGTTTTTTCTTCTCAATCTGAAGGTTGCTCATTCATTCGGAACCGGTTTATTCGGCGTCGTTCTTATGCTTCTTCTTCTATCTGGCCTGGGATTCGTCAATTTTGGGTTATTGTTCAAGATATTAATGCTCGATGGTTAATTGGTTCAGGGGATAAGATTTCTTTTTGGAGGGATAATTTCTTGGGCAGACCCATTAGTGATTTCTTCGGTGTCCGTGTTGCATTACAGGACGATCTTCCAGACATGGTTTCGAGTTTTATTAGTAATGGTTCATGGGATTTGCCTCAGCTTCTACACTTCTATTTTCCATCCTTGTGTGACTGGATTAGTCAAGTTCCAATTGCTCTTTTACGGCTGCAATATGGCGTCATTTTACTTCTCTCTTTGAGTTGGGTGGAGTTCCTCCCTCAATTTTGGAGGGTTTACAAGTGGGTATGGTTGTAGGAAGAAGTGGACAGCTTAAAGACTTATGGTTGATTTGTTTCACTTCAATATTGTGGTTTGTATGGAATGCTAGAAACAAAATGAGACATGAGGGGAAGGTGTTTTCAGTTGGTACTATTTGTAGTCTTATCTCTTGTCATATTCAAGTAGCTAGTCGTTTGGCAACAGGTACCATGCATAATTCCATCCAAGATCTACGCATTTTGAAAGCCTTTGGGGCCCATTGCAGATTGCGTCGTGCCCCTAGAGTGATAGAGGTGAATTGGCATCCCCCATTGATTGGTTGGGTTAAGATTAATTCTGATGGAGCTTGGAAACATGATGAGGGGGTTGGAGGTTATGGGGCTGTGTTTAGGGATCATATGGGACGTTTTCTTGGAGCTTTTGCTTCTAATCTTGAGATTCCTAGTTCCATTGCGGCAGAGGTGATGGCTGTGATTAAGGCAATTGAGCTGGCATGGGTTCGTGATTGGAAGCACGTATGGCTAGAAGTGGACTCTTCTCTTATTCTGGATTTTATTAAATCTCCTTTGTTGGTCCCCTGGCAACTTCGTATTAGCTGGCTCAATTGTTTGTTCAAGATTTCTCAAATGACTTTTCGTGTATCTCATATTTTTCGTGAAGGTAATAAGGTAGCTGATGCTTTGGCGAATTATGGTACGACTGCTCCTAATATGGTGTGGTGGGATACTCCACCATCTTTTCTTTTATCGCATTGTCAGAGTGACCAATTGGGTTTTCCCCAATTTCGGTTACGATAGCTTATTTCTTTTCGTTGCTCTTGTAGGGAGGTTTGGTTTGGTCCCCCTCCAATGTTCCTTTTTTTCTTCTTACTCTTTTATTAAATTCAAGTAAAGGGCATGCCTCTTATTTGCTTCAGCTAAAAAAAAAAAAAGATGCATGTAAGAATCATAATGTGAACACATCACTAGCCATCAAGATTACTTAACACCAATTATGTGTATTACGTGGAGACTAAGTAATGAGATTATATAAAGATTCATGTGGTTTATTGTGATTCTAAAATAACAAAGATTGAGAATCTTATTATATTTACTTAAGGTAATAGATCAAACTATATTTAGTAAGTGATTTACTAATATCTTCATACTAACATTTTTTATTTGGACAAACCTGTCGGTGCGTTCGAGTAATTAAGGATCTCTCTCCAGTCCATTTTGGTCCAGTTTCGATCCTTGTTCCTTGATTTTATTGATTTCTAACTTCAGGTTATACTAGTAAAAATAAAACAACGGGCAATGCATTTCAAGAAGTATGATGTTTAATTAATACGCATGACAAGTGATCCAGCATCATTCGCAAGATCAGACACTTCTGAACACATATCTATTAGGTATGAAAAACCCTCACTGACACCTGATTTACATCCATCAGCCAAAGGGACGATACCATTACAATCTAAAACTCATGAGAATCTTCCGGATTATGGTTATCGTTGGAGGACGCCTCAACGTCAAAACCTATTCCTGAGAATATAGAGCTCTATGAAAATTACACTAGTGTACATGAGACGTGGGATAGAAACTCCATCATAATTGATGATGTAGTTGCGCATGAGTTTGTTGAGTCCGTTGATATCGAACCACGCTCCGTTGATGAATGAATGTCAACGTAGAGAAATTTGGCCTAAATGGAAAGATGCGATCCAGGTTAAGTTGGATTCTCTAATGAAGAGGAAGGTTTTTGAGTCAGTGATGCCAACACCTCCTAACATAAAACCTATTGACTAATGGGTCTTCGTTAGAAAGCATGATGAGAAAAAGAGATGGCAATCTCGCCTTATGGCGCAAGGCTTCTCACAAAACGCCCTGGAATTGACTACGATGAGATATATTCTCTCGTAATGGATGTCATTGCACTCCACTACCCTGTCAGTTTGGTAGTTTCCAAATAACTGATCATGCAGCTTACGAATGTGGTCACTATGTATCTCTATGGGGATCTAGATACAGAATATACATGAAGGTTCATGGTGGACTTCATTTACCCAAGTCAAGTGACTCTAGACCACGGAGCGCGTTTGCAATAAGATTGAAACGCTCACTAAAATGACTACTTGATTGGGAATGGATATGCCCGCGCGTTTTCATAACAAGTTTCGGATTCTATCGCAGTTCATGTTGGACATGATCTTCATTAGAAGCCCTTTGTTACGATCCCCGGGATCGTAGCCATGGAACGACATCGCAGAGGCAAGGAATTAAGAGAAAGATAAAGAAACTAAGAAGATAAAAAGACTGATTTTTCATTCCTGAATTCTCATACAATATAGGCTGATAGCTTATATAGCTCTATCTGCAAACATCCCTAGACATACTAATTTACCTGATGACCCGACCCGAGTCCAATCAGTTATATACATGTAAAGCCCAAGCTGAAAACACAGCCCACTTAAGTAATTCAACACATTAGCCCATGACAATATGTAATTATAGAACAAGAGTTCTAACATTCCTCCCCCCTTAAAATAAGGCATGCCCTAAGGCCTTAAACATGTAAGAAAATGGAATTGAGCCAAAACTTCAGCAAAAACCAATCTCCTCTCTTGCCTTGCTTTAATGATCATATCTGCTTCAACCATCCATTCGTCCGTAACAAAAGGAGTCGACAACTGGTAAGTTGGTGTAGTTAAAATTATACCAAATAAATCACGCACTTCAACAAGCTGGTCTGCGAGGTCATCCACACTAGGAAGAGGAACATCTGAAGATATCACATCAGCAGCCCACTCATGTCCAGCAATAAGCAAACACATCTTCTCCAAATTGTGTGCCAACCCACTATCACTTTCAATTTCAAACACTTTGGCAGGTGAAATTTTCATTAATGTCAATGTAGTAATCTGTTTCTCTTGGAATGAAGAAGCTAGCTTTGCACAGCAACTCAATAAAGTAGCATAAGAGAATGGCGTGGGAGGCATCTCATATTGCCTCATCTTCTTAAAGTAAGTGAAAGATTCCTTATCTTGAAAATTGAGAGAAAGACCTGCTATTATATAGTTCCAACAAATGTCTAATTCATGCATATTATGAGATTGTTGTACCTCTATGTGGTCTTCATTCTGGAAATAGCCCCATAGTATGGCACTCCAGGGAATCACATTTGAGCATAAGATGATATCCAACATTTGATGACCATTATTTATATCACTAGACTTGACACTTGTTGCAAGCAAATTGACATTCCCAAAAACTTCATGTGTACTAGCAAAAACCTTCTCAGCACTCTTCATGTTCGTACTCCTTGCATACATATCAAACAATGAGTTGTTTAAGTGAAGATCTCCCTCAAATCCAAGTTTAACTGTAAGGCCGTGTAATTTTTGCCCGTTCACATTACTCAGAATCCCATCACTATGATCATTAACACCAAACTCGCAACATCCTTTGGCACAAACACCCAACATACTTGACAAAGAATCCACACACTTTGTTTGTCCCATCAAAGAATATACACCACACACAGTGACTACAAGGTTTTTTGTAACCAATATGTTGGCGATATCATAATTGAGTTGTGTCTTCAGTTGGCAGCAGAGATACACAACTATCATGAAAAGTTTATTATGTTTTATAAGGAAGCAAGTGCCCAAAGGATTTTCATGACCTCCTGAGCAAGACTCTTTTATAGAAGCAGAGTGGGAGGCTACCAGATGACTTGAAATGCAACGTAACCACATGTGTTGATGCATGGGTAACTTACAAATTGCTTCCCAGATATCCTTTTTCCGGAAAAGGATGGCAGTTTCATGGGGAGAATCATGAGTGACAATATCGATGGCAGACAACAACATGCTTTTAGTCACTTGTAATACACTGTTGATATACTTGTGGACTCGTTTCTTCATGACTTCAACTTCAACCAACAACCTCAAAACCTGTGCTGCTACACCCCACAATTGCTGCTTCTCACACAAATACCAAGCTAGACTGTACACAAGGTCATATATCTGACTTGTTAAGAAATGAGACAAAATCCGACTACAATTGTGGCGAATTGGTTATGCGTTACTTGTTATCCTCATTTCTACAACTCTAGTAACAGGATCATATTTCTCCAGAACTAGCTTGCGTTTAACAATTGTCTTCGGAAGTGAAAAAGCAACAAACAAGGGGTCCCTTTCAATATCAACAAACAACGAAACAGAATCAACACGCATCCTTTTCCTCCACATCAGCTTAAACATTTCCAAAGCCTCCACGACTTTTTCCGTCCTCTTTAACTCACCCATCAGAGCCGTAAAATTAACCTCATTATGCCCAACCATGACACTGAAAACCTGCATTGCATCACTAATGACTCTACACTTAGCATACATGCAGAGTAAAGCATTCCCGTTCATTATTACCCCAATCCTATCATCAAGAGACCAATTTTCTTCTCCAGCTTTACAGTTCAAAGAACTATGACTATAGAGCTTAATCACATCACACAATACCCCATAAAATTGATACACCAGAGCCAACTGTTCTTTGTAAAATTCATCTTTCATCATATTCACAGAAACCTCTGATGGGAGAACATATTCAGGCATCAACACATCTTCACTGAACTGTACACCCACATTGATTTCAGTAACCATCTGAGAACCATTGCTTGCATTTGGGTCTACATCATGTGCAGACTCATTGATACCGGCCAAATTCACTGCCACAGCTGGGAAGTCCAGCGGTATATCTCCAACAACCCCTGTAGCCTCATGCTCCCCGTTAGAACTTAAAACATGGACACTCATCCCGTCAACTTAGCTACACTCCACATTCTGTTCTCTTTCTCTATCTTCATCATCTTTATCATCTCTCATCAAATCATCATTTCCCTCAACTGTCACAATCTTCCCATCAACTCTCTGAGAATCATCATTATAACTCAAAGAATGGTCACCATAACTCTCTGCAGAGCTCCCAAATATCACACACTCATTTCCCCCTTCATCATCCTTATCCTCATTATCATCTTCACCATCAGCAATATCAGAAAATTTAACACCATGAACACCTCCAGCAATATTTTTATCAACATTTAACACAAGTTCTTCAGTCACCACCGTTGTAGTGGTGTGCTCACTATGAATTTCAATAATTAATGCAGTAGCAAAATTCTTTTTCAAGCCCAAAATAACTTCATGGGGACTAAGATTTAAGTTAGGTTTTTCATAAATCTGTATACCTCTCGATGACGCCAACAACATTGATGACGAACCATTAGCCGCTGTGAGAGCGACAGAACCCGCATGTAGTGACCCAAACTTCAATGGACTCGAGGCCGGCTCAGTAATCGGAGTTTTTTGACCCACAAGTAGCTGATGAAGCTCCTCCATAATCGCAACTGTCGCCTTGGCGTTGTGGTGTGGGAATATATCGCCGTTTTTAGCCTTGATGACCCAGAGACCGCGCCTGTGGTACCTCTTGGACCTCGAGTACTTACCCACATCACGGAGCAGATCTGGATTTCGGGTCTTTTTGGAAACTCTCGCTTTTACACCCATGACGACTCGACATCTGCAACCCCGAAACTACTTGCTATGGAGAGGAAGAGGTTTTGGATTAGTAAATTAGTGTTGGGGCACAAAAGTGGAGACTGAGGGTGACTGAAAAGTTGGAATTGAAGGAGCAGAATGGTAAACAGGTGATGTAGATGCGGTTTTGGTGGAGACGAAGTGTGAATTGACACTAATAACCGATGGGTCATAGGAATGGCTTTGTGAAATAGAAGGATAGATCCAGGGATTTGGGTTAGAATCAGGTGAGTGATGAGTATGGGTTGATGGAAATTGATGAGGGAAAACAAACCCATTGATGATTGTGTGGGAAGGTGGTGGTGGTGGGGAGTAACTCGGTTGGAATGGAAATTGAGAAGGAAGTGGTCGGTAGCTTGGGTGCGATGGGAACTGGGTAACGTGAGGATGAGAAGAAGGAAGGCAGTAATACCCATCGCTGTAACCCGTCGGACTAGTCGGAAACAGGCCCAGTTGCAGGCTCTGATACCAATTGTTACGATCCCCGGGATCATAGCCATGGAACGACATTGCAGAGGCAAGGAATTAAGAGAAAGCTAAAGAAACTATCACTATCACTTTCAATTTCAAACACTTTGGCAGGTGAAATTTTCATTAATGTTAATGTAGTAATCTGTTTCTCTTGGAATGAAGAAGCTAGCTTTGCACAGCAACTCAATAAAGTATCATAAGAGATGGCGTGGGAGGCATCTCATTTGATTTGGATTTGTTTTGGAAGAGGTCTGATTTCAGTTGATCGAGAGGGAGAGACAGAAGTAGAGATCCATAGCAAGATTTGGATCCATATTAATCCAAGATTGTGGTGTTTTGATAGAAAGAGAAGTAAGAGTGTTTGGTTTCAATTATCTTCAATCTGTTGTGTTGGTGGGTTTCGGGAGAGTGAGGATTGCAGGTATGGAACTTTTCTTTTGCTATGGTTGTTGTTAGTTGTCGTTTCCGTTGATTGGGTGTTGTTGGTTTTGGATTAATGTAAGTTTTTATGTCTTGGGGGTTGGATTTGGAATCTGGGTAATCGATTGAGAGGGTTTCAGGTTGTAGTTTTATTGTTACATGGTGGTTCACTTGATTTCATGGATTTGTTTTGTGAGTTTTGGTTGGTATTAATTTTTGATCAAATTCTGTAGCAATTTGTAGTTTATGTAAAGGGATGAGTTTAGGCGGTCTACTTAGGCGGCTAATTAATTACATATTAATGTATATAGAGCTCAATCAATTAAGGGAAATGAGAGATCTGGGTAGGGAAGACTACAGTACTTTATACTTCATACTTGAATAACAATACAAAACCAAGATAATATTGAGCAGCAGACAAAGGGACAGCAGCAGAAAAGTTTTTTGCATATAATCTGCAAGAACAAAACAATTTTGAATTATTGAATGTAAAGAAAACAAAATATATACAGACAACCAAAAAGAATTTTTGGATGTACGTACACTGCAGAAAAGAAAATAAACTTTTTTTTCACACAAAACATGGAACTATCTGAACAAATTGTTAATTAGATCAAATGGCTAAAGTCTGTTTAGTCCCTGTACTATGTCTCTCTCATCGTTTCAGTCCCTGACATTCCAATTTAATCTGAAAAGTCCCTGAGGTCTCAATTTCCGTCTAATAGGTCATTTCCGCGGGAAATTAGGAATTAGTCATGGGTGAAATGTCCAATATACCCCTCAGTTATTTCTTTTTTCTTTTTTTTCCTTTTTAATTTATTTTTTTCCTTTTTTTCTTTTTCCTTTTTAATTTCTTTTTTCTTTTTCCTTTTTACTTTCATTTTTCCTTTTTTTATTTTTATTTTTTTCCTTTTTCCATTTTAAATTCTTCTTTTTTTCTTTTTCTTTTTCCTTTTTAATTTCTTTTTTTCATTTTTTTCTTTTCCTTTTTTAATTTCTTTTTTCCTTTTTTTTCATTTTTCCTTTTTAATTTCTTTTTTTCCTTTTTAATATCTTTTTTTCCTTTTTTATTTTTCCTTTTTAATTTCTTTTTTGCTATTTCTTCTTTTTTTCTTGTTCCTTTTTAATTTTTTTTCCTTTTTAAGTTCTTTTTTCTTTTTCGTTTTGCCTACTTTCTACTTCCTCAACCCACCAATCCCATTCTGATCAAACTCCACAACCCATCTGTTTCCCAATCAGCTCGGAAATTCGCCGCTAAACCACTCCCCTCTTATTTTCACAGCCTACTTCTCTCTCTCCCACTCAAATCCCACTTTCTCTCTCCACATCAAGCCTCAATTTGGAAACTTTTCACTGAAAATTACCATTTTTTAACTTTTCACTGAAAACTACCATTTTTTCAAACTCTGAGGTTTTTGGGTCTTGCTCAAAATGGTGATTTGGATTTTGGGTTTGGTTGAAATGGTGGTTTTTGATGGCCAAGTTGACAAAACCCAGAAGTGAAGAAGAAGAATAGTGATGGAAAAGAAAAATGGCCGCTGGCGTGGAGAACAAGAATTGGGGTTTCGGGTCGATCTGGATTGGTTCGCTGACGTGGCGCTAACGATGCAGCAGAATACGATGGTCATTAAAAAGGAAAAAGAAAAAAAAAAAGAAGAAGGAAAAAATAAAAATAAAAAAATAAAAATAAAAAAATAAAAAAAGGAAAAAAGAAATTAAAAAGAAAAAAGAAATTAAAATGGAAAAAGGAAAAAAATAAAAATAAAAGGAAAAAGAAAAAAAATGAAATTAAAAAGGAAAAACAAAAAAGAAACAAGAAAAAAAAGAAATTAAAAAGGAAAAAGAAAAAAAATTAAAGGGAAATGATGAAAAAGGTCACCTTAGAGAGTGAAATGATAAAAAAATCAACTAGTTTCCCACTTGATAAAAAGATCCATAATGAATTGTTAATAATATTAATTTAGTCCTTATGAATAATATGATAAATGTTAAAAAAGGTCAATTTTTAAATTTTTTGATTCCAATTCTGCCCTTGAAGCCTAAAAACTGATCAATACATACATAGATTCACCAACCCAAACCCGCATCCCTCTCTCCCCCTCCTTGTCTCTCATTTTGCAAACCCTGCATTTCCCGAAACCCTAGAAATCTAATTTCGATTTCAATTCAGTCAAATTCCTGCAATTGATTCGTTGATGATGGCCCACGGAAAAGTCAGTCTCACTCAAGAACTCCTCCCCTCGCCGATCTTCTCCACCACCAAAGGTTTGTGTTCTTCAGCTGCTCCTCTATCCTTATCTGTCCGCATCGCATTCGATTTCTTTCTTGTTTTTCTTCTCTGTAATTTTATTCCATTATTTGCTAGATCTTTCTCTCTGTGGTTCTGGTATGCATTTGAAATTTTTGTTATTCCAGCCAATTTTGAATTAGGGCTGCTAGCTCCAAAGATTATGCTGATATATGGATTAAGAAATTGTTGGATGTTGTTACTGGTTTGCATTTTGATTTTGATTTTGAGCTGTCTCAGACTCGGAGATGGCACTAAGGGAAGAGTTCGAGATGAGCGTCGCAGGATCTTGAGAGGTGGAGCCTTCGATCAGTCAGATCCTTGGAAAGATTGACAGGTTCACTGAGATTGTGAGTGTTTTCGGTTCTTGTGGATCCACAATTTTGATTTGTTGAGTTTGTGTGATGTTTAGAAGGCTGAAGAATCAGGTTGGTCGATTCATTTTAAGTCATTTTTCATTTTGATTTTACAGTATGTGCGTTTGATAATTAAATAGAAAAGAAACGGGTACGATCTGTGGTGTGGTCACAATTGTTGTCAAGCAAGAACAATTGGCTTAATTGAATTGACGAATTGATTTTCTTGTAAGATTAGCAGTTTGTTTGGAACACAGATGTAAGGGCGTAATGTTGATTTTTCTGGGTGGGTGAATTCGTAGTAGGAGGCGAATATGCCTTTCATCTCCATTTCATGTTCATCACATCTTTGCACTGCTGGATTCCTTTGGAAGATTGTAAGTGTTCAAGTGTGGTACAGTGCCCTGTTTGGCCTCGAATGCGATTGCAGGTCTACTTGTTCTTTTCCTACTTAAACTGATAGGGCCAATAAATGTGGTTCCTTAAATTGTTGACCATTTTATTTTGATTCGGGCATTTTGAGACTTTAGATATTAAGCTATTGTATGGGAAACATAGCATGTTCCATAGTGTAGAAAACATCTTTTACAAAGTGTTTTGACTATGACAAAACATATGCTTTATTTTATTATCTTTTGTAGCCACTGCAACTTTGTGTTTAAATTTAGTAATTGACATTACACTACGAAGCTAAATTGATGAACTTAAGTTGCCAGTGTTATTTTTATTTTTGGTGTGAAGTTGTCAGCGTTTTTTTTTTTTTTTAGCAGTTAGATTTGGAAGTTTCTTATGTTTTTTGGTTTACTTCTATGGATATTACACCTGTGGCATCATTAACTTATTTTTGAAATTTACATTAAATCCAGGAAAAAGCAATGTTTGGTGCCTCTATCCCAACAAAAATGTTGTGTTACAGGATGTCTTTGGCCAATAATCTTCAGCTGATCTAGAAGCTAAATTGACCAAGGTATTATTGTTTCAGTGCTATGTTTATGGGTGTTCTGTATGAGGGGTATTTGCTAAGTACAACTCTTGCTAGTCGTGTTTTTAATGGCACATAAAAAAAAATTCTAATATCAATGTGCTTCTTACATGGTGATCCCATTACATTTCCCGAAGAAGAGCCATAACTAGTGCTAGCTTTCGAAATAAATAAGAGCGTATCTATTGGGTTTTTTTTTTTGTCACCATTGAAAAATCCACCATACTGTTTGGTTCATTGGTTTCACTAGAAGATGCATGCAAGGAGGGGTTGCTGCTCTGTTGGATTTGCACAAGGAGGATTTTCTGCTCTGTTTTGTGCAAGGAAGAGCTGTTCTTCTCTCATCCCCAGGGGTGCTTATATATACATGTAACATTTTAGTTTTTGTCAATTATTGTACTTCAGCTGTCAGTTGTTTAAGCATCTCTATTTTTGTGTTTGTCCTAATGGAAATATGGGTTTACAGGCCAAGAGAACATAGAAACAAGGAGGAATGGTGATGTGCGCTACAGTACTCGTTATCATGTCCGCTTTCATGTTGGTTCTCCTAGTCCTCAAAGAGATACTTCTTTGATCTAAGTGGACAGTTGGTTCCAAATTTTGGCTCCATTCTAATTGTCATAATCCTTCCTTGAGAGGATTCAACACGAGAAGATATACTCTCCTTAGCAGAAGACAAGAGGGAATTTTGGCGTGCCTAGGTAGATATACTACATAAAAGTGATTATTCTGTTGTATCCTCTATATTTCTGGGTATTATTGAATAGTGGGTGGGGGGAGGGTAGTGATCAGTTAGGGAATGAATGCCATGGAAATTGTATGGAGCACATATTGACATATTGTATGTTGTTACTTGAGGAAGAGTGTTTGTTGATCGATCTATGTTGATTTTTTTGATTTCATTTGTTCGGGATTTTGGTGCTTTGATTCCCCTGCACCATATGAGTAAGATGAGGGGCTTTTGTTCTTTTCATATTTAATTTACTGATTCAAAAAAAACTTCAATATATACTTTAATTCTTGGCCCCCAACTTCCTCCTTAACATTATGTGATGTGGCTCATCTTTGTCGGTGATTTGATCCTAACAGTGACTTGACCAAGGATTGACAGTGACATGGTCAGTGACTTTGCCCGTGACTTGAGATTAACAATAACTTGGCCAGTTACATAGCCTATGACATGACCAGTAATTTGGTCAGGGATTGACAGTGACATGGTCAGTGACATGTATAATAATGACATGGTAAGTGACATGATCAGTGATTTTGTCGGTGACTTGAGGTTAACAGTCGTTTGGCCAGTTACATAGCCTATGACATGGCCAGTAACTTGGTCAGGAATTGACAGTGACATGTTCATAACAGAGACATGAGGTTAACAGTTACCTGGTCAGTGACTTAGTCAGTGACATGCCAGTGACTTGGTTAATGACTTGACCATCGACTTGTAATCAACATTAGATATGACCAGTGACCTGACCAGTGACATGTTCATAACAGAGACATGAGGTTAATAGTTACTTGGTCAGTGACTTAGTCAGTGACATGCCAGTGACTTGGTTAATGACTTGACTATCGACTTGTGATCAACATTAGATATGACCAGTGACCTGACCAGTGACATGTTCATAACAGAGACATGAGGTTAACAGTTACCTGGTCAGTGACATGCCAGTGACTTGGTTAATGACTTGACTATCGACTTGTGATCAACATTAGATATGACCAGTGACATGTTCATAACAGAGACATGAGATTAACAGTTACCTGGTCAGTGACTTTGTAATACCCCGAAAAATCCAAATTAAATTCCATGGATTTTTAGAAACGATTTCACGATAGTGGGAGCGAGTACGAAGCTTGGAGAAGTTGTGGAATTAGTTCGAACGATTTTATTTTCGAAAACGAACGTTTTTTTAGGGGGTCGAGAAAGTTGACTTTTTATACGTTCAAAATTTGGGAACACTTCCTTCATGAAAGTTGTAGAGCTTGTCGATACGATCGCGTGCATATGTGGAACGCAATATTCGGAGTTCGTATGAATAAGTTATGAATATTTGAAAATTAGGAATTTTCTATAAATATGGAAATTTTCTGATTTTTCATTAAGGACGAAAGTTTGCAATTTTGCGGAATAGTCCCTCCGGTCTCTCTCTCTCAGCCTCAGACCCGCCGGGTTTCCGCCGACCCGACCCGGCCGGAAAGGGCACTTCCCGGCATCCTCCGGCCACGACCCGGCCCTCTCCGGACTCGCCGTGCCACGCCCAGCCGGCTAGTGGCCTCCCCTTGCACCGCCGCTTTTCCCAGAAGGAGATCGGGGCTCCCCAGCCACCGATCGGTGACCCGGCCGGATTTCAAGTTTTCCGGCGTTCCCTCGGCCGATCCTTCCCATTTTCGTGATTTCCTCTTCATGCTGATCATCCCCATATAGGCCTAGCATGACGATTTTGGGTGTAGAGCGCTTGATCAAGGTTTGACTTTTTCGACGGCTCTGATTCAATCTGGAATCAGATCAGACGCTCCGGATTAATCCAACTTCAAAGCTTGATCTAGGACGATCTAGGCCAAACCAGACTTAGCTCCAGGTATGGAAGTCGATCACCCTTTCATTTTGAACAAGTTTGTAGTTGGTCGCTTTGCCATCGGAGGTGGTTGACCCGGAGTTGACCGCCGCGTTGACCGCCCACTGACCACCGCTTGTGGCGGCGCGCCAGACCATATTTCGAGTTTTCATTATCTAGGCGATGATCTATGCATCCATACGAGCGTTTTGATATATAACATGGTCATGTTAGAAAAAGTTGATAAATAGTGGATTTACGTTTTTACGTTACTATTTACGGTTTTTACGTTTTATCTTCGGTTTACGATCTGCGAAGATCAGACCATTGGTTTTGCTTCAAATTTAGATATGTTGATCGTATGACTGTACCGATGACTTTGTGAGGTCACGGGCGAAGATCCGACCGTTGGATCTTCGTATAATTGTAAAACAGTAATTCGGAAGGCGATTCGTGAGAATCTGACCGTCGGATTTTCATATAAATTTATGGAGATATTAGTAAGGGCGATTCAGGAAGATCAGACCGTTGGATCTTCGTGATAATTTTGGAGGATGGTCCTAAAGGCGATCCGTGAGGATCCGACTGTTGGATCATCATTAAATTCAGATCCGACCGTTGGTTCATCGTTTAATTTGAATCCGACCGTTGGATCATCATTATATTCAGATCTGACTGTTGGATCGTCGTTTAAATACGTTTATGAATTGTTGGCTAAGTTAAGATCATTATTGGATTAGGTGATCGATGGATTGATTTGGCGGACGATTCGTGGAATTGTAGTTTGAGCTGTTAAGAAGACGCAGCTGGATTAGAGGTGAGTAAACCTCACGTGGTTCATATTACGAACCGAATAAATTTAATTACTTTATTTTTATCGCAATTGTGTGAAAATATTTGTGGAATAAATATTTGTTTTAAATCATATGGACTTGATCAACTATGGTCCATAGGTAAGTAAAATGATTTTATTGTACAAATGAATTTCACGGTTTTTATGCTTGAACTATAGTTGGTATTAGTGGTCATCCCTGAGCGGATGATTACGTATATATATATTTACGTGGAATATATATATTGGTTGATGTGTGATTGGTGTGATGAAATGATTGAGAATGGATTGGATATTACTCAAGCTATTAATCTCGCATTTTAATTGTTGAATAATGAAATGTTGATCATGTGGTGTGAAAGCTATTTTATATGCCCAAATGTGATTATGTGGAAATTATTTTAAGAAATAAAGATTTATCTTGAAATAATATGTCTCTTTATGTGGGTGTACATATACATATATACGATCTATAAATCATAAAGATTGTATTTTGTGAATTTGATTATGTCTGAGAAGTACAGTTGTGAAGCCGGGTGATTCCTACAACCCCGTGCTTAAATGAATTACTGGTAAATGTGTTTTGGTGTTATGAGACGTTAAGCCTGGGCCCTAGTCCCTGTAGATAGTGCACTATTATACTCATAGGAAGGAAGTAGCCGACCTTGGGTATACATACTTTGGAAGTAGCCTTAGTATGCTGCGGCTTACCCGTATTTTGGGTATAGTAGACATACCCTAGTACGTGGATTTGTGATTTGTTACCAGTTAATCCGAAAATTCACTAAAATGAAAAGTGTACTTATATTATTTTGATCAAATATCTATCTGTGATATATTGCTAATATGTGAAGGTGTTAGTGAAAAGAGAATCAAGCATGCTTTGCTTTAATGTTATTTCACATATTAATGTTGCAATATTTGTTGGTTGTGATCAGTCAAATGTGGAGTTTTAAAAGAAAGCATCGAGAATATACTTATATGTTTCTGTGATTTTTGGAGTTACCTTGTGAGTGTGTTGATTGTTTACTTGAGTTATAGTAAATATAATTGAATAAATCAACAGTTCTTTCGTGTTTACTCATACGGGCTGTCAAAAGCTTACCGGGTTTTGTGTTGTTGCAACTCCCGGTACACTATTCAAAATGTGTAGCGGGTAATCCTACAGGTCAGGAGAATCAGGGCAGTGATCGTGCGGTTTAGAGTATTAGTATTAGATTTATAGCATTTGTTTTGTGAGGAGAATTGTGCTCTCTTGAGCTTTATAATTTGTTTTGGTGAGAGTGTATTGTAATAAGTAGCTTGAGGATTTGGTTTATGTAATTATCGAGAGGTGTAATGTACAGTTGATTTTGAGAAAAAAATTCTGAGATTATAAACAGGGTATTTGAGGTTCATGCTTCGAATATGAATTACTTAAATTCAGAATTCGGGGTGTGACAGACTTAGTCAGTGACATGCCAGTGACTTGGTTAATGACTTGGCTATCGACTTGTGATCAACATTAGATATGACCAGTGACCTGGCCAGTGACATGTTCATAACAGAGACATGAGGTTAACAGTTACCTGGTCAGTGACTTAGTCAGTAACATGTTCATAACAGAGACATGAGGTTAACAGTTACCTAGAAATAACAGTGACTTGGCCAGTGACATGGCAAATGACATGTATACTACTACAATAAGTGAATCAGACGACGGAGATTTGGAGTTGTGTGATGACCAGCCTCACTGTGGTCTAAACGAGTGTTGTGTGATTCAAAAATCACACAACGGTGAAATTGCCGTTGTGCAATATTCATTTCCTCAACAGATATTTAGTTCTGTTGTGCGAATTCTGCGCAGGCATGTGCCTGGCATGGCATGCGCGGGGATGCCTCGGCATTGGCATGGCCATTCAGACAACAGAAAATGAAATTTAGCTGTTGTCTGAGATTCATAACACACAACAATTATATTGTTTATCTGTTGTCTGAGATTCATAACACACAACAGACATAATTTTTTCTTTGTTGTCTGAGATAAGTAACAGACAACCCAATGAAATGATATCTGTTGTCTGTTGATTGATTCAGACAACAGGGATAATTTTATTTCTATTGTGTGTTATGAATCTCACACAACAGAATTTTGTTATTTTCTGTTGTTGGTTGTTGGTTCACACAACAACTATATTGTCTTAACTGTGGTGTGAATATTGTAATCGAATTGGCTAACATCTAGTAACTGTTGTACGAGAAGCCTTAATTTTGAATCATTTTACAGTCAGACAACATGTTATTTTGCATTGTGTTGTATGACTGAACCTTGGACAACTGAGATTGCCTTATCGAATTGTGTGAGGAGAACTCAGACAACATATTCTTTTTATCAACCATTGTGTGAGCATTATAAACCAGTTGTGTGATTATTTTAGGGTCTGTTGTTTGAGCTTGGTTCTCACAACTTGGTTGTCAACTGTTGTTTGTTCAATCATGACCTAACTAGCTGGAACAATTTTCCAGAAACAATAATGCTTCATGTATATATATATATATATTACCACAAAAACAGTACATTACCAAATGAACAATACATATAAAGCCACATTGATCCATATCATTAGTGTAACTATATAAGTCAAGTACAACTAAACATCCAAAGTAGATAATTAAACTACCAAACAAACAAAGAAAGCATTCCTAGTCTAGCTAGACCAATGCATGCATGAATCAAAAGCTGATAATTGTTTCATGTGATCGATATCTATCAGCACAAGCAAAAATTCATCATGTTTTCCAAAAACATATGCGATGGCTTCTACACATATCTATTAACCACAAACCTAGCCCACTCATTCCTCATCTCATCAATATCCACTTGGGTATAAACTTGGTTGCTTCTCCTCTCCCACTGAAAAAAATTCAAGTAACCCAAGTCAAAATTACCATAAAAAGCTTGTTGGAACACAAACAGAATAAACAAGCTTTAATTGTACCTTGTTAACAAATGAAAAGTCTTTATCCTCAATGATGTCTCTCATGTATCGCATGATAAAGTAGCCACACTCCTTGTTGTTAGGTTGAGGAGGAATACCCTAAAAGCAGTATAAACGAGTATAATAATTCTTTTGATACCCAAAACGAATATCAATATAAGATAACTACGTACTGAAGCAATTAGTTCACCAGAAAAAAAAGTAACAAGAAAAACCTAAGTTAAGATTCATACTTGAGACAAGAAGAAAGAGAGTGTGGAAACAAGGAGTTCTTAACATACTCCTGCACACAGAGGATTAATAGATAAACTGTTAGAAAAATTTAAGAGACAATGATACCAACACTATCCCCAAAAGAAACAAATGATTTGTATTAGTATAGAGAAGGTGTTGACTTGCTAAAACAGGTAAGAGTATCATACCAGCTCTTGTGTTAGGGTAGAGATGACCGATTGAAGACCATATTTGGATACATGTGATCAAATCAGCATTGCGTTGATTGACAGCTTCCAAATGTGTAGCCAAGTGACAGTTCACAAAGCACATTATCTGATCATAGACTCTGATTCTCATAGAGCCTGGACATGATTAGTAAGGTTATAAAAACATGCCAATGAACTGCAGGCTTATTATATTAGGTGAAAGTCTAATTCCTAGAGTTTAGTTCACGCTAATCACTTACCAAAGAGATATGAACAAGCCTGCTAGTTGCCTAGAACCCATACATTCATAATTTTTCCTTCTTGAAAAGCCTTTCCTATATTATCCAGCCACCAATGCCCAACAGAACTCCTTTCAAGCCCTACCTACCTACAAATGGAATAGTAATTTAGTTACAAACAATGAAAGAAGCTCGATACCTAATTACAACTATGCATCAGCCACTCTCTTGTTGGCTAGAGGATTCTAAAACACAATTAAGGCAATTCTCAAATCATGAACAAAAAACAATTGTAGCACAATAAAACCAGCAAATTCACAATTCATATCCCTACTGATTTGACGAAAACAGAACATATATTCAACACTAGAAACTTCAACCCAATAATCTAAAGGAGCAATCAATAAGGAGATTATCAAAGTATGAAAATAGATGCAGAATACCACAAAGTAGCAACTTGTAACCCTCACCTCAACTTAATAACTGAGCTTCTTAAAACCCAAATCGGAAAGAAGTTTAGTTCTTCTCCTTGTTTTCTCTTCAATCCGCAGTCTCAAAAAAAGAAAAACAGAACTAACCTACTCATCCCAAATAAGTATCTCGATGGGGAAGAAAAATAGAAAAAAAAAGAAAGAAAGATGAAAGTCAAACAGTGAAAGAGATAAGACCTTGAGCTAGGTGGCTTCTAGGTTTCAAACACGTGAAGCTAGCATCCACTGATGCTTAATAAACAAAAATAACCTTAATCTAAAAACTAACTAGCTTTATCAATAACAAAAAAAATAACCTTAGGTAAAAGAACTCATCCTAAAAACAACTTTAGGTAAAATATATAACAGATTAACAAAAAAGAAAAAGAAATTTTTTTTTTCAGGATTTCACACAAGAAATCAAGGTATGCTATAATCTTCTCACCAACATCTTCCCATTTAACTAAAGGACTTCTATCCACTATGGCACTATTTATCATTTCAACCAATTTTTCATCATAACCTGCACCAGAATCTTGCACAGGTTTTGATCTTACAATATATTGGTATGACTCCTCATTGCTGGTATGCTTGTACTGGGATGCAGAGCCTTGGGTCTTACATGATTTTGTGAATTCGACATTGTTGATAGCTACAGAACCACCAAGATCGACCACCGTATTAGCTTATAACTCCTTATCAAAGAGAAAATTTATGATTACTTATCACTATTGCAAATGCACATATGGAATTAAAAAACACAAAAGCAGCTGTGATGTGAACTAATCAAGGAATCTAGTAGTTTCAATATAATCTCAAGAAAACTGCAGCAAGAAATTCGATTCGGATAGGCAAGCAAGAAAACTCATCCCTACTCAACTCATTGCCTAAGCAGCTAATCACAATACTGTGATGAAATTTTTTTTAAGATTTTACTTCTACACAAGTTTGATTAACTTGAATGATTGATAAGCCAAAAGCAACAGGGAGCCACAGTTTTCAAATAAACAACAATTGGGGCACTTGATATTTAATTCAAAAGCAGTATATAAACAATCAATGAAAAAAACAAAAACAAAAACAAAAAACAGAAGGATAAATAAATCAGAAAATGAGTGATTTATACAAAAACCTGTTTCATAATCTTTAACTAACATTTATCAGATTAAGGTGGACTTTAGGATTTTAAGCCCTAAATTGATATGTTTCTTTACAAAGATACAAAACCTGCAGCGAGAATGCCTTCTACATTCATTGCTGAAATACATAGATCTATGTATTATCTAGGAAGATAACTATACTTATTGAACTTGCCTAAACTTTATTGCTCGCACCATGGAGGAGTGCGATGAGTACCACATGCTGCTTACACAGAAATATTTTTTGAAATAGACAATTTGGACCTAAGAAAGTATTGACAGAAAACTGAAACTTTCAGCAACAGAAAATAAAACCAGACTTTTTGACACAAATAACTAAATAAGAAGATAGTATATATACCGTGCGATATAAGTGACAATGTTACTTGTTGTTCCTGCATGAAGTCAACAAACAAAAAAATTAATTTCAGAGAGAAAGATGATGAAGTGAAGGATATAAATACAAATGTCTATATCATATGAAGACATACCACCGCGCAGCACGCAACCAATATCAAACCAGCTGCATAATGCGATGGCAGATTCAAAAGCTTGCTCACAGAATACCCCCTGATAAAAGCATCACCTGAAACAAGTTGAAGATGATAATAAGTTGAAGATGACAAGAGTCATTTGAGCCAAAAATTCAGATATAAACTATTAAACTAATAAACTGAATAATCATTCTGATTATATACAATAAGTTATCCAATTAAAAAAAAAGAATCACACTTGCAATTCTGATACTCATTTAAGCTAGACAATGCAAATTAGGTAGCGCCATGGCAACAACAGCTCACATATCTAATTTGAAACAAGGCATACCTGCTCAATTCAAAAGAATAATTCTTAACATTTACAATCATTGCAATCTTTGATACCCATCGAATAATTGTTTATCAAACTTTGATATATCAAAAGCTTCGAGTAAATGTTAAGATTGGAATCTTTGCAATCTTAACACATGTTAACATTTACAATACCCACCTACAAATCTTAAAACTTTGATAAACAATTATTTGATTTCTACACTAAAAAGCACCATATAATCACTTAACCTTGACAGAGAGTTAAAGCTTACATCGATGGTTTGCTATTTGAGATGGGCGGCAAGGAGCTATTCCTGGGTCTGAGCAGTCATGGCCATATATGCACAATTGTAGAGTTAAAAAGAGAGAGCTAGTGGGAGATTGCGTCGTCTTGCTGAAAACCCCAAAATCCCAAAAGTCTACTTTGCAGGGCCTAGATCAAAATGGAATGAACATAAATCTAAGCTCAACAACAACAATATCACATCGAAAACATCATATCAAAACACAAACCACAAATCAAAAACCACAAATCGATCGATTCTGGTAATAGATCCACTGCCAAATTGAAATAAGGATTGATAATCGCATAGGGTTGGATTAAAGCCATGATAAAGTGGAATCTAAAGAACAAGTTGTGAGATAGATTCTCCTGAAGCTACCATTTATGCATTTCAAGTGAAAAATTAAGAGCCCTAATTTGAAAATTTGGGAAATTCAAAAAATCAAAACCCTAGGTTTTGGGAGCGGTGGGAATTAGAATGCTTTTAGGCGGGGGCTAGGCGTTGTGTTCTTTCGCCGCTCTCTCTCACTTACCCACATCGACAAGGATCTGCATCTCTGGTAACAGCTTGCGGGGATTTGACACGGCAACGAGGAATGGGGTGCGTGTAAATGCGCGCAGGTTAGCAAGGAAGTTGGGGTAGGCAGACCTAGGAGTGGAGTAGGCGGTGAGAGAAGGCTTGGCTAGCGACGACATCTTCCTGGAGAGGAAGGTGGCGAAGGTGTGAGGGAAAGGATAGAGTGAGAGATAAGGGAGTATTGAGAGAGAGGGCGAGAGAGAGAGAGAGAGAGAGTCGGGGAAGACAGAGAAGTTTATTGAAACGTGGTCGTGGGTAAGCCAGTGATTTTTTTTTTTTTTTTTTTAAGTCTGTCAGACAACGTATAGTTAAGAATCTGTTGTGTGAATGTATATAGGTAAAAATTTGGACAAACAAGGGGAGGGAAAATTGCCGCCTATGCCTACATATGTTTGATTTGAATGAAACTTTGCCGCGCGCTCTGCAACCAAGTTCCATGATCTGACAATAGATCTTTAACAATCTGTTGTACAAATTTGTGCATCTTGCACAAGGTACACCTAGTAGGATTTTTCGAACTTCATACAACATTCAATCACACAACGTATAAGAAAAAACTGTTGTGTGTCGAGTTCAAATTCCATATTGGTGAGCTTGTTCTGAGAGGGAATTATGAGCTCAGAATGGAGGGAAATCAGCTTCCCATTTACACAATAGAAACGTCTTAACTCAGTTGTGTGATATCTTCCTAATTTTATTTTTTTCAATTTGCTTACATTCACACAACAGAAACAGAATTTTACCGTTGTCTGACGGAGTTTGTGTTAACACACAACAGCAGATTTCTGTTCCGTTGTGTGATGAGTGTTGTGTGTTTCGATTTTTGTAGTAGTGTAATTGACAGTGACTTGGTTAATGACTTGGCTATCGACTTATGATCAACATTAGATATGACCAGTGACCTGGCCAGTGACATGTTCATAACAGAAGGTCTATAAAAATAATGTTTCATTAAGGAAAACTAAACATACCAATGATGACACCATAAAAATATAAAAAAGTTATTTGATTTGGTAAGCTAGAGTTTACAATTGGTCAGGTCAGTGACTTGCATCCTAAGCCATAAACAAATTTCTAAAATTTCTTTTGTCCTTGCTACTGTTCTTTTTCTTCCTGGCTAGAACTTCTGCTTCTTCTTCACTTTCTTCCCTCTCTTTTCTTTTACCCCGTCCCATGTGTCCTATGCAAAATTTTGAAAATGAGAAGATCATCAATGACATGTTCATGATTGTGACAGGACCAGTGGCTTGAGGTTAATAGTGACATGGCCAGTGATCTCACTAACTAGGGACAACTTGACCAATGACTTCACTAGCCAATGACATGACCAATGACTTGATCAATGACTTAATTAGTGACATTGTCAGTGACATGCAATTATTACATAATTCAAATCATTGACAGTGACTTTTCTTATGAAAGAAAATATTGCTGAGAAAGAAATCTAAATATAACATTATGACCAAACCCCAATGTAAGTTGCAGCAGGCTCTGAGTGCTTTTCATTTGTCCTTGCAATGAATATGTCCCAGAAACGTACCACCATTCAAAGTAGAATCCTCCTGGTGCATCAATTGTTGCATATCCAAATCTAAAATATGTTTACTCTTGAGAAAATCACTCAATATATACCATGAAGTCATCGAAAACAACGTTATGCAAACACATACAAAGTGGAATTTTGTCAATATGACAACAAAAGGGAACAACTCAAAAGTGATGCATCAATTACACTATTATTACTAATAAATTAAAGGGCTAAATACAAATTACTACCCTGTGGTTTAGGTCCAAAATCAATTCAGTCCCTGAACTTCTAATTTCATCAAAAACACCCCTGCACTTTCAATTTTGATCTAATAGGTCCAATTTGTTAGTTTTCCGACAATTGAGTTATTTAACTTGTTAATGTGGCTCATATATGACCTATGTTTTATGATGTGGTGTCGAGGTGGTCTGCATAGTCAATTTAGGAGTGAGTCCTACTATTAAAAATAAATAGTTTTTCAACAAATAATCCAACTATAACTTGAACCCATAACAGAATATTAACAAATTGGACCTATTAGATCAAAATTGAAAGTGCAGGGGTGTTTTTGATGAAATTAGAAGTTCAGGGACTGAATTGATTTTGGACCTAAACCACAGGGTACTAACTCGTATTTAGCCCTAAATTAAAAGAGTATCAAAAGCTAAAAGCATTACCTACTGGATCTGTAGCAACCTTTCTTTCAGCCATAAATGCATTTGCAGAAGTAGTCAATTTCCTTTTCAACAAGCAATCATGAATATAAACATCAAGCCTGTAGCAAAAAACAAGTCAAAGTAGGGTAAATATCAAACTGATAATTAATCCAGAGCACAAAAAGGAAAAGAACAACACCCACCAACAAATTAATAAATCACATGCAGACCTAACATTGAATATAGAAACTCGAGTAATCCAATACTTACATCTTATCAGCTTCCCAATTATCTCATGGACAAGAAACATAATAATAAGGAGAGCATCTTACCACGAAGCGTTTTTTCTAGTTCTACTTCAAATCACTGTTCTTGATGAAGCAAATTTGCAATGAGTTCACTATCAGCATTGACACATAAGAGTCGCAGAACTTAGAATTACACCAGATCAACCAAAACCGAACCAGATCAACAAGAATTACACCATAATTCACTAAAATCTGATTTATACGCCTCACAATACACAATCAGTTCAAACAGATTGGCTATAAACAAAGAGATCCGGATGAACGAATTGTGAATTTACTAATTTCGAACCAGAGCACCGAAACATTATGGAAAATTGAGAGAAGAAAACCAGATCGAATTTGAGAGCGGTGAAATTGATTGCCTATTAGAAACAGGCATTACCTTCATCATCACGATTGTCGTCTTTGTTTACGAGAGGCTGAGCCATCGAAAATCGGAATGAATCTCCGAGATCTGGATGAACTGTACGGGAAGGGGTAGCCGGAGAAGCCCTCGATTGGGGTGCGGTCGTGCGCGGTGGAGACGGAGCAGCTGCTGTGGGCGTCCCAGTCGCACTCGTGGCAGAGGACCAAGTTGTCAGCGGAGCAGCGGAAGGCGACGGCCTCGGAGGCACAGTTGACAAGGGTTCATACGCGCTTAAGGGAGAGGGAGAGGGAGAGAGGGCTGCGGTGGCAGTTTTTGTAATTAAATGTAATTCTAGTGGTAGGTTGTGAAGATGTGACCTTAATTATCATGGAGACATTTGTGTATCTTGAATTATAATAAGGAACTTCAAAATGACCTCTTTTATCATTGGCCCAAAAATTAAAATGGAAAAAGGAAAAAAAGAAAAATAAAAGGAAAAAGAAAAAAAAAAGAAATTAAAAAGGAAAAAGAAAAAAATGAAAAAAAGAAATTAAAAAGGAAAAAGAAAAAAGAAAAAAGAAAAAAAAGAAATTAAAATGGAAAAAGGAAAAAAATAAAAATAAAAAAAGGAAAAATGAAATTAAAAAGGAAAAAGAAAAAAGAAATTAAAAATGAAAAAGAAAAAAAAGGAAAAAAATAAATTAAAAAGGAAAAAAATAAATAAAAAAGGAAAAAAAAGAAAAAAGAAATAACTGAGGAATATATTGGACATTTCACCCAAGGCCAATTCCTAATTTCCCGAGGAAAGGACCTATTAGACGGAAATTGAGACCTCAGGGACTTTTCAGATTAAATTGGAATGTCAGGGACTGAAACGATGAGAGAGGCATAGTACAGGAACTAAACAGACTTTAGCCCTAGATCAAACTTCTTTACATATTATTCTTGTTTCATTTCCACTTCATCATTAAACTGTAAAATTACTTCATCATTAAACTCTGAAACTATTACGTGACACCGTGAAGCCATGATCAATTCATATTATCTATAATCTAAAGGGCGTCAACTGTTCACTGACGCGCCACTGTTCATTCGCGTGACCACTGTTCATTCGAGCCCGAAGTAAATGACTCTTTTGCCCTTAATTACATCCCTGCCGTTCAGTCTATTATATAAACACCCGCCTAGAATATGCTAGAACTCCAGAAGGTTCAGGTTTTTTCGGTCTCTGGCTTCTCCTTATCAACTATGATTTCTGTGGCAAAGGGATTGATTTCCGTCTCTAACCTGCATTTGATCACTCGGTGCAGTTGGTTATTGCACGCCTGCCATTTGACTATATCCTAAACCGTGCTTAGCCGTTCTATTCCAATCGTTGTTTGCGTCAGATTTGTATTCCATCTCCAGCATTATCAGACTCACTCCTATTCAATCTTCAGCATCAGAGATCTTTGCAATCATCATCTGCTCTCTGCATCCGACTTCTATTCGATCTTTACCATCTGTTCTTTTTGTTTAATCTTGGTGACTGAGTTGGTTTTGGGTAGACGAAGAACTTGGGTCCAGCAAGGGTAAGTGGTTTTGAATTTTTCCGCAGTTTTTTTCTGATTGATTGAAGCTTTAGATAGTTGGTTTTTGTGGATTTGTGGTTTGATTCATAGATTCTTTTCAGCTGTTCAGATTTGCCGCTTATCAATTTCTCAAGTTTCAAGGGCATTTTCGATCGCTGTTGACCTTCCATAAGGTAGTTTAAAAGTGAATTTTTGCACTGTTTTTTGAGTTGGCAGAGGTTCAAGGTTTGACCTTTTGATTTTTGTTCTCAAGAATTTGATATCAGGAAGGTCAAAGTGTCAAATTGTCTGTGTTTTTTTCGACTGTGAGAGAGTAAGAGTTCATATAGAATTGGGAACGTTTTGGAATCGGCATGATTCAAAGATAGTTTCTTTTTGGTAATTGATTAAATGGGTGTAGACTGATAACGGTCCGCAGGTTGACTGATAATGGCATGTTGGGAGGTTTGGTTGGTTTTAATGGTCCGCAAGTTGACTTATAATGGCTTATACACTTTAGAACAATGATACTAGATTAGCAATCGAGTCACAAAAATGATATCAGTTGTTTGTAATGAAATAATGGTTTATATATTGCTACCTGTAACCTTATTTGTTTTTAATTTTTTTAGATTGAACATAGATCAGTTGCTTTGAGATAAAGGTTGACCGCGCTTTGCTGCGGGAGTTAGGATTGTTAGTGAATTGTTTAGGAAAGCAAGTGATTGTATACATAAGAAGTTGTTATGTGTGGGATTAAAGAAACTGAAACTGAATACAATTGACATGAAACTGAAAATGAAAGAGTAGAAAACAAAGTGTGAATACAGCTTAGAAAAATGTTTTGGAAATTGAAGTAAAGATCCAATCTGGGAGGCTGGCAGAAGCAGAAATTGCAGAAGGCTAGGAATTGAAGAAGTTTGCAGGGAAATTCAATTTTTTGTCTATGAAAAATTATTATCTATATCATGTTTATCTACTTTTTAGTTTTTACTGATCTAACCGAACTGCTTTTGTTTGATTTTGGCTATATGAATATGTTCCTGAAAACGATTGATCTCAAACTGTTTTTTCTACGATTCGCAGTCTTTATAAGAGATCAACCACTCCGATACAAAAGAAAAGACGGCAAATCAGATTGTGTGGATTTTGGAGAAGGTAGATACTGATATTTTGGTTTTTGAGATTGATTGGAATGAATTAAGTACTGCTATCTTCATAGTGATTGATTACTGAAATTTTCCAATTCATCAAAACAAAAACCTTTTTTTTTTTTTTTTCTTTGTTTTGTTAATTAAAATATCTGTTGTAGCTTTTGAATATCTATCGAAGCCAAAGCTTTTTTGCACTGTGAAGTCAAGAGAACAAATCAAAACCACAGTATTTGTTATATAGCATATAGTTAACAAAGCATCGTTTGTATTAAATAATTCCAATTTATCTTACATAATACACGTGAATGAAAAACTTCTCAGTAAAGCTAATACATGGATATAGGTGTTACATTGTGTGAACAACAGTCAAAATGTTATCAGCTAAGATTCCTATCATTAACTCATCTTTTTACTATACCATACTCAGTTCGAAGTCATAGTTTGTAATATTATTTACATCTTTGCATAACAGAATACCTTTCATGGTCACAATTCTATCTCTGAAATCTTAGAATGAAAGCAGCAAAGCCATCTCTCTTCGCGTTCTAAACTGTTTATAGTAGGTAATAACAGTGAACATTGTGATCTTTTACCGTACTATTTTTTTTTTGTCCTGAATTTCATTCATTGGGTTCAATATGTCAACATTTTAATAACTTTGATTTATTGCATTTCTATGTATTATCAAATTTCTTCTCTGATTTTCATGTTTCAAACACGAGACAGATTTGAATTTAGCATGATAACTTGCAGCTACAGTTCACCTGTTGAACCAGTTTTAGAAACAACAATGTTAAGGCACTGGCTACCTTTATTAAATTATCAGAACATATTAGTTTTTGCATTTAGGTTTAATTAGACCAATATAGTTTGTCTTTTCTTCCCTTGAATTGCAATGTGACATAATTTTGTAATTTACATACTCAATAAGCATAAGGAATATGTATGAACAAAAGTCCATCTTCCTTTTTCACACTTAGAAATATGCAAATTACTGATAGATTTTCTGTTTTCTTACAGCAAAAATATTCTCTGCACACGCTCACAAAAAAAACTTGGCTGACCAAAACAGAACTAGCAGGAGGCTACCTGAAACTAATCAATTTACATCTAGAAGGTAAATATATTTCTCAAAATAAAATCACATATACCTTTTATCTTCTTTAAAGTTCAGCATATTATTTTAATTTGATTCGTTTACCATCTGATATTCATACAGTTCTATTTCGAAGTACCTTTGGTCACTCTAACTCAGCTGTAGATTTTGTATTGAACTTTTTTGCACTTTTTGAACTTTTTTTGAATTGATATGCATTATTTCACATTAAATTGACAGAACAATGGGCCACACTCTGATTTGTGAAATCAAAGCATTTCAATTGAATTTCAAGTTAAGAGCTTTAAAATAATACACTCTGATTATGGAGGCCAAAGAAGATAAAAGATATTTAGCTCACTGATTTGTATTTGTATTTTTGTTAAATACCTATGATGATTTAGTTCACTGATTTGTATTTGTATTTTTGTTTTTTGAACAGCTCCCAAATTGAAATTCACTGATAGTCTGAGAGAGGAAGATTTGACTAAAATCAAATAGAAAAGGTTTCATTTGTGAACATACTTCTTTTCTTATTTCTTTTTCTTTCTTTAGCTATCCTTTGATTTTAATGAAATTTACAGGAGCTTACTTATTCAGCAAAGCACAATAGAACGGCTTTGAGTCTGCGTTTATTTGAGCATCTTCACTTACAGAGGTTGCTCTCTAGGTTAGTCAAGTAATTAAATCTATGTTTTAGTTGAATTTGTGATCTTCTTTCTCAGTTCAAATGAATTTCCTAACATTCAATCATTTTCAAAGACGTACAAGTTTTTCTTTTCTTTGTTTCTGGCATGTCTAAATGATTACTTTCTGATATTTTCCATGAACTTGCATATATGATTATTTGAAGAAAGAAAAAGGAAGAAAAAAAAAGAACAAGGTGACAAAGTTGTAGTAGGTGATTTAAGTCTCTGTTTTTATTCTATTATTTTTATTAATTTGATAGTTTGATATCTTATTATATGCTCCGATTCATAATTTTCGGATTTTGTTGTTCATCCAATACAGAAAAAGAGAGGAGACAAAACAGAGAGAGAGAGAGAGAGAAGAGAACAGGGAATAAGGAAAAGAAACAGAAGAGAGAGGCGGAAAGTTGTTACTCAGAACAAAACAAGTGGAAGGTATTTGTGATTTTGTGCGAATTTGATTTGAAATTTTTTTTGTGTATTTGATCGGTCAAGGATTGAATGCTTCAAAATTCAATACTTGCTGATAAAGAATCAGGTTTTCAATGATTTTGTGTTTTCACAGTTACCACATATATTCATTACGCTGTTTGTGTTGTTTGTGCATATATATTGACTTTACTTTCAACCATATGAAAACACTATTTTGAAAATACTATCCTGTTCTTGATCAATGAAACTAAAACACTATAGTGATTCAGTTGACGTTATTCTGCCTTTTTCCTTAGGATATGCATGCTTTGTGCTTGGTTGGTTTTGTGTGGCTGGTGTATTTTTCAGAAGTTTTTCTCATTACTTTGTTTTATAGGGTACAATAGTGAATCTTCTGTTTATGATGCTTCATTTGATATGCTGCTGATTAGGTATCAAGTGCTCAACAAACCAAGAGAGGCCAACACCTTATGAAATGAATATCTAAAAGCATCAAAAGAGCATTCTACCTGCAACCACTCTTTAGCTGGAGACCGAAACGCAAGACACACCTAAAGAATAGTTTCTCCCTTCCTTGGTAAGTTTTCTCTGCAAGCTATTTTATCACCATGATTGATAAAAATATACTCTCTACTACTTCTCCACTCTTCATATTAAAAAAATACGATCATCACTGTCTTTATATTTGATTCTTTATCATTTCCTATTTTCAGCATGAAATTGATGATTTACTCTAAAGTTACTTTTGATTAAAAGTAAATTGTATCAATGTTCATATAATGTATACTAGATTTCATTTCAATTCAATCTTGATATAATGTATACTTTTAAACTTATTTTCTCTCCCAACAGTTGCTCTCTGCATTCATCACGGTTTTCCTTTCTCCTTATTATTTCTTTGTTCTTTATCTGACTTTAGCCAATGAAAATCTGATCCAACTGTAAATATTAACACTGAATTGAAAAATCTGATCCAACAGTAATTCCCGCAGCAAAGCGCGGGCAAATATTACTAGTGAATAATTAAACAGAAAATGATGATCTGAAATGGCTGCTTCTCTTTTTACAAACCTTAGAGCAACTCCAACAGCTTCCCTATAATTTCTGTATTATAGGGAAGCAAAAGTCAAATCTCTAGCCTCTTTTTCTTCTCCAAGTCCAACAGATTCTCTATTTTACAACAATCTCTAAAATCTCCATATTCTTCCTTAAAATTTTAGAGTTTGCTGTAAATATAGGGAATTTGATTTTCTCTTTCCTCACTTTCCCTAAAATAGGGATAGTTATAGGGAATCTGTTGGAGCAAAAGAGGCTTATTTTTCCCTAAAGTAGAAAAAAATCAAAATATGGGGAATCTGTTGGAGTTGCTCTTACAAAAACATTTGTTTTCCTCATTTCCAGTGATAAAGGGGAGTCGCTCACTTTCGTCTATACTGATTTCCAATTTCCATGCGATGTGATGTTAGCATCTGATTTCGCAACCCGCCGTCCACCTTGATAGTCTGCAAGACTTGATGTCCGTCTACACAAGCGCGTAATACACAAGCGCGTCCTCTCCTTCCCTCTCTATTCTGCTTCACCGCCAAAAGTACAGAACCTTCTCCCTCCTTCTCTGCTTCACTTCCAGCCACCTCTGAATCTCACTATCTCGCTCTTTGCGTTTGAATTTCCCACGGGTAATCTCATCGGCCACCAAAGACTTCAATTTCTCAATCAATTTTACATTCGGAGGTCAATTTCTCCATCAATTTTACATTTGGTTCGGCTCTAGGGTTAGGGTTTTGGTTTTGTGCATTTGCGTTTTGTGGCTTTAAAGACGGGTTTTGTAGTGATGGAGGAGCAATTCGTACTCAGAGTCCCACCTTCAGTTGCAGAGAGATTAGATCATCTTCTCAGCGAGAATGCTTCTTCAGACGACAAGTCGTTGGATTTGTCTTTCGAAGGTCAGAGCAAATGTACTTTCTGGATTGTATGCATCCTCAGTAGAACTGTTTAGTCCTGCATTGCCATTGCTGTTACATAAAAAGGCAGAACCCTCTGATAGGATTAAAAAAGGCTAGATTTTCGGTGTTGTTTCGTCAATGAGAGTTGATTAGGGTCTTTGTTATGAAGCTGCTTTGAGAATGGTGGCTAGTGATACATGGATAGTACTTTGGCATGGGAGTGATGCATTTGTTGGATTATATTGGAGGATTTAGTAGCAATTGGTTTGGACTTGGGATGGCAATTCGGCGTGATGCTTTGTAAATTGTTCGATCTTTTGCCTGCTTAGTGTGCCTGTAGCTCTTGTTCATACCAGCATTGTGATTAATTATGATTTCGAGTATGTTATATGGACATGGCAACTGGCTAAGTAGAGAGGAAAACAGTAACGATGGTGTATGTGCGTAGTTTGTTTTTTCCTTACCCGGCCTGTTTCATCAAATGGTTTGCATGTAAGCTTGAAATATATTGCAGAGGATGGCCGGAGTGGAACATTTGTAATTGGCAATGACCGGTTCCCTGCATCGCTCTTGGATCTTCCTACTGTTGTGGAATCCTACAAAACGTATGATGATAGTGTGTTAATTAAGACTGCAGATATTGGTCAGGTGGGGGGTGCTGTATGTCAAAGGCATATTGAAACAGCTAATTATGTGAGTGCTTCATTTCAAAGGCATTTATGTGATATTTTTGGGTTTTGACAGATGATTATGGTTAGAGATCCAAATGATCCTGCTCCAGATACAGTTGAGTACAGGCATGGTCTCACCCCTCCGATGAGGGATGCTCGAAAGCGAAGATTTCGCAGGGAGCCTGATCTAAATGTAACATTACTATCTTTACATTGGATTTTTTATTTACTAATGCCATATATATTACGGTAGGAAAGAAGAAATCCAGTGTCGCTTGGTGTAAAAGTGTAAAAAAAAACATAAATAAATTGGAAAGAAATGTCTTCTGAGAGAGACTCCTATAATTGTTGAGGCCTTTCTTTTTTATTTTACAGCACAGTTATCTTACGCTCATATACTTCACATCTGGATGTTGTTGCTGATAGTGATATTGTTGCATTTTACAGCCCGAGCTTGTCCAGCGTGTTGAGCAAGATCTGCTGAACATTAGTGCTGGTGGACCAGCTGACAATGTGGATATCCTTTTATATAATGTTTGAACATTTTTTGTTAAAGTTTGGCAAAATGTGGAAATAGTAGATTTTGGTCAAGTGAGAAATATGATCCCTCCTACTTTTGGTTTTAAACTTATACTGTTAAGCCTAGAATGCATCCCTATTTATGATGATTTACTAGGCCTTATTTTCATGAAGGCTGCATAAATTGCAATTGTTATGTCTTTTTGTTTAGCTGAACATGTTATTTTCCTTGCCTTTTTCTCCTCTTTTATAAGAAATTTTTAGGCCTCTTGTTCATCAGGTTATGAAGCGTACTGTTACATCAATTGATATGTGACTCTATCTCACTGCTAATACAGAAACTTTTCTGGATCTGTGATGATGGATTTGGCACTGTTGTCTTGTAACATTCAATCTGTATCATGTGCAAAGTTCTGTATGTTCTGTTTTGTTTATCCCTTGATTTGATAGCTCACATATTGAAGTAGCTGAGCAAGAGAAAAATCGAGATGGCAAGGCTGGTAATACAAGTAAAAACCCTGCACCAGCACCTGAATCAAAAAATGATATTCCTGAGGCTGCTACAAACACAGGGGAGCCTGATGGAGAGCCTGATAGAAGTGATTCGGATGAATCTGACGATTCAATTTGAAGCAAGCCCTTGTGCTGATATCGTTTCCCCGTCAAGCTTCTTGATGAAGTTAAGATGTGCATATCGAAAAGAACAGGGATGAAAGCTTGTTTTCTGAATGATAGCATAAATTTATGTTGTGTTGATAACATTAACATGTATACTAACATTATTTTTGATCTCCTCCTAGTCGGTTTGCCAGTTCTGAATATCCTCAGGATTCTCAAAGAACTTGTATAATTTGGTAGTATATAGTGGAAAACTTGTCTACAAGTTTGTACTTTTGCAAAGCTATGCCAAGTTTCATTTCTTCGTTCCAAAGGCATTTATAGGCTGTGGTATTGTCTTTTTTGAAGTGTTGCTTGAATGTTTGGGCTACCCACATCCACTATAAGTTACCGTCTACTCCTTCCTATTGGGCTGAACATGCAGCCTTTTCTTTCTACTGAATGCTCTTGTTCTCTAATCTTTCTAAGTCTGCAAAATTAATTTTGAGCGAGTCTATGCGCAATAGACTAACTTGGTTTGACATATTCGTATCTGGGAATCAACAAATACAACTCCACATCGGACATATTCGTATCTGGGAATCAACAAATACAACTCCACATCGTTTACATGCTTCACCATTTTTTGTTCTTGAGTTCAAGATGACCCCTAACCCAATTCTGGTATGCTAGGATCTGGTACTTGGCGATTATCTCGGGTCAGGTGTGGAT
The DNA here is from genome assembly GCF_958449725.1 of Rosa rugosa. NCBI lineage: Eukaryota > Viridiplantae > Streptophyta > Magnoliopsida > Rosales > Rosaceae > Rosa > Rosa rugosa. Next base: position 9,905,698 of record NC_084824.1, on the reverse strand, counting down.
GCTCCAGCTCTTCGCCGGTGGAGATCGATGAGTTTCAGTTTAGAGAGAGAGAGAGAGAGAGTCTGAGAGGAGAGATCGAGCAGTTTCAATTTAATTAATAGGGGTAAAATTGTCAGTAGATGTTAGACTCTGGGTAAATGAGGTTAAAAAACTCATAGTGGAGTAAGTGGACAATTTGTAAGCTGAAATTGGATTGGTCACGGCCCTATTTTAGGAGAAATGATCATTTACCCAATTTTAGAGTTAATTAACCTCACTTCGGAGTCCGGCAAGGTCTCCGATGACTTGTCCCTCTAAGTGAGAAAGAAAGAGAGGGCAAAAAAGATACAGATTTAAATTTTATTTATTTATCATAATACAGATTTAGATTTGGTCATCAATAATTCGGTGAATTATCAGATCTAAATGAATTCAAATTTAGATTTATTAAGTGATTAGAAAGTAATATATCTATACTTTTTGGTATGAAAAGTAAGAGATATAAAACTTGTATTTTTCAGATAGAGACCAAAAATATTATAGAACGTTTACGCATGTCGACACTGAATGCAGCAAAGACAGTAACGTGATAACAAGACACGGAGATCCAACACGAAATCTGAAGCCCAAAGCAGCAGCATAAACACTCACGGTGCTCCTTCCTTCTTTCTCAGACACCGCACCGGAGCAACTCCTTCATCTTCTTCTGATTCATTCTCACGCGTTCACAAAGCCCGTACCTTTCGTCCTGTACCACAGGTCAAAGTCTGTTAATTCCCGCCGATTCCGTCTCAATTAGCAATTGCGCAGCCGCTGCGATGTCTGAGAAGAGCGATTCCGGCCAGCTTCCGGACGGTGCTGCTGCGGCTGCAGATTCGAATGCGATTTGGAACGACGTCGTTTCACCGGCGAACAAAACCGAGGTAAAGGCGATTCTCGAATTTGCAATGTCGCGGTTTCAATTTTTGATCGCTGTGGCTGAGTTGGTTGCGATTTTGATCTCTGAAGATGTGGTTTTGAATTTTTGGTTACAGGAATTGGGGAAAGTGTTGGAGGACGCGGGGTCAGGGAAGGAGGACATGTTCGAAGATTGCCCCGACGATATCTTGGTGGATGAGGTCGAACGTTTACGACTTCAGCTGGATGCTAGTATTGCAGAGAAAGATGACTTTGCTCGCAAATTTAAGGTACATAACTTTGTTCAATTCAAAAAAAATTTGATTTGTGTGTTTTGGGGTTGAATGTGGTTGTTATATGTATTGGGGTGCGTGCAGGAAGAGAGAGAGTCTTTTGTTAGAGAAGTTGGTACTCTTCGAATTCAGCTTAGGGGTCTCACTGATCAACAGCCATTGGTGGGTGAAAATGGCGGTGATTTTTGTAATAATGAGGCTGAAAGTGGAGAGAATGGAGAAAAGACTGCAGTGGTGGACAAGGGTACACCGTGGATTGACTTGATAAAGGAGAGTTCTGGGTTTGTTAAGAAGGCGTTGGAGAAACAGTCTCAGATTGAGGCCAGGGTGAGAGAGCTCGATGGAATTGTGTATATGAAGGATCAAGAAATCGAGGGTCTCAATGCCAATGTGAAAGTTTTATATGAGAGTCACCATGAGAAGGATGCATATTTTGAAGCTCTGGCAAATAGGATGTTGGCTTCCCTTAGCCGTGTAGTTGGTCAACAAGAACTGCTGGATGATTCTATTGGTGGAAAACTAGTACATGTTGAGAATGGCACGTCTATGTTAGTTGAGAATTTCACCCGGAAGCTTTCTGAAATTGAACATTTCAGACAGTGTTTGCCTGAGACCGGGTTTGATCATAGTTCGCAGGAGGTGGGGGGCATTTTTGCTGCTGCTCGTAATGAGTTACTTGAGCTCAGAAGAAAGGAAGCCGAATTTGTTGAAAGACTGAGTCTTCTAGAAGATTCAAATAGGAAATTGGTTGAAGAACTAGACAATCAGAGAGCGATAGCTGAAAGGCTGAATGCAGAACTTGGACAAACAAAAATGGAGCTGGAGCAGGAGAAGAATAGGTGTGCTAATACTAGAGAGAAGCTTACTATCGCTGTGCAGAAAGGCAAGGGATTGGTACATCAAAGAGACTCATTGAAGCAGTCCATTGCTGAAAAACTGAGTGAGCTTGAGAAGTGTCGGACTGAATTGCAGGAGAAGTCAAGTGCTCTTGAAGCTGCTGAATTAAGCAAGGAGGAATTGATTAGGAGTGAAAACTCAGTTGCATCACTGCAAGAAACACTTTCCCAAAATAATGTAATTCTTCAGAAACTTGAAGAAATGTTGTCTCAGACTGGTGTACCTGAAGAGCTTCAATCTATGGATATTGTAGAGAGACTTCGATGGCTTGTGGATGAAAGTGTTAAACTCAAGGAAATTTCTATGGAATTCCAAACCTTGAAAGATGCTATGTATGCTATTGGTCTACCAGAAGTTATTTCATCTTCTAGTTTGGAATCTCAAATAAGTTGGCTTCGGGAATCATATTCTCAGGCGAATGAGGAAGTGCTTGTGCTACATAATGAAATTACTGCAACTAAGGAAGTGGCACATAAAAATATTGACCAGTTAACTGAATCACTTTCAGCTGAATTGCGGGCAAAAGAACATCTCCAAGCAGAGTTGGACAACATAACATCGGAATACAATGAGATTATCAAGAAAGAGCATCAAGTGTCTTTAGAGAAAGCTCAGATGGTCAGAAGGTTACTTGATGTGTCTGGAGTTGTAATGGACAATGAGGATGTCTCTCAACTTTCCTCAGACATTGCCACGCTCATTGACACATGTATTGAGAAGATAAAAGAACAGAGCTCTGCTTCACTTTCGGCTGAAATGCAGGCAAAGGAAGTTCTCCAAGTGGAGTTTGACAGTCTTACATCAAAGTACAAAGAGATGGTTGAAAAGGAGCGTCAGGTATCTTCAGAGAATGCTGAGATGGTCAAAATGTTACTTGATGTCTCTGGAATTGTGATTGACAATGAGGATGTCTCTCAGCTTTCCTCAGACATTGGCACGTTCATTGACACATGTATTGGGAAGATAAAAGAACAGAGCAGTGCTTCATTTGAACAGTCAACTGCTTCGCTTTCAGCTGAAATGCAAGCAAAGGAATATCTCCAAGTAGAGTTGGAGAGTCTAACATCGAAGTACAAAGAGATTGTTGAGAAAGAGCGTCAAGTGTCTTCAGAGAAGGCTGAGATGGTCAAAATGTTACTTGATGTCTCTGGAATTGTGATTGACAATGAAGATGTCTCTCAGCTTTCCTCAGACACTGCCACGCTCATTGATAGATGCGTTCAGAAGATAAAAGAACAGAGCAGTGCCTCACTTGATTATCCAAGTTTCAATGTGGAGCTATTTGAAACAATTCAAAGCCACTTGTACGTAAGAGATCAGGAGTTGATGCTCTGTCGGAATATTCTAGAAGAGGAGATGGTGATGAAATCAGAGGTGAATAAACTGTCGGAGGAATTACGAATTGTGTCTCAACAAGTTGAGGCATTGAAGGAGGAAAAAGGGTCCCTACAGAGAGATATTGAACGGTCAGAACAGGAGAATGCTATGATAAGGGAGAAGTTATCCGTGGCAGTCAAGGAAGGTAAGGAAATGGTTCAAGAGCGGGGAAATGCTTCATTTGAACAGTTAACTGCTTCTCTTTCAGCTGAAATGCAGGCAAAGGAATATCTCCAAGTAGAGTTGGAGAATCTAACATTGAAGTACAAAGAGATTGTTGAGAAAGAGCGTCAAGTGTCTTCAGAGAAGGCTGAGATGGTCAAAATGTTACTTGATGTCTCTGGAATTGTGATTGACAATGAAGATGTCTCTCAGCTTTCCTCAGACACTGCCACGCTCATTGATAGATGCATTCAGAAGATAAAAGAACAGAGCAGTGCCTCACTTGATTCTCCAAGTTTTGATGTGGAGCTATTTGAAACAATTCAAAGCCACTTGTACGTAAGAGATCAGGAGTTGATGCTCTGTCAGAATATTCTAGAAGAGGAGATGGTGGTGAAATCAGAGGTGAATAAACTGTCGGAGGAATTACTAATTGTGTCTCAACAAGTTGAGGCATTGAAGGAGGAAAAAGGGTCCCTACAGAGAGATATTGAACGGTCAGAAGAGAAGAATGCTATGATAAGGGAGAAGTTATCCATGGCAGTCAAGAAAGGTAAGGGAATGGTTCAAGAGCGGGAAAACTTGAAACTTCGTGTGGAAGAAAAGAACTCGGAGATTGAGAAGCTAAGGCTTGAGTTACAGCAGGAACAATCCACACTGTCTGAATGCAGGGACAAGATAAATAGCTTGTCTGCTGATACAGACTGCATTCCAAAGTTAGAAGCTGATCTTGTTGCTATGAAGGAACAAAGGGATCAACTCGAACAGTTCTTACTGGAGAGCAATAACATGTTACAGAGAGTAACTAAAGCAATTGATGCAATCGTGCTTCCTGTTGATTCTTTTGAAGAACCTTTGGGGAAGGTGAACTGGCTTGCAGGATACCTGAGTGAATGTCATGATGCTGAGGCAAAAGCAAAGCAAGAGTTGGGAAAAGTACAAGAGGAAACAAGTAATCTTGTGTTTAAGTTGGAAGAAGCCCATTCAACAATAAATTCACTGGAAAATGAATTATCAGTGGCGGAGAATAGTTTGTCACAACTTGCTGAAGAAAAGAGGGAAATGGAAGTCAGTAAGACCAGTGTTGAAAAAGAGTTACAGAGAGCATTAGAAGAAGCTGTTTCCCAGGCTAGCAAATTTAGTGAGGTTTCTGCAGTTAAAAAGTCGCTGGAAGAGGCATTATCACTTGCAGAAAATAATATATCTGTTCTTGTCAGTGAAAAAGAGGGGGCTTTAGTCAGTAGAGCCACTGCAGATACAGAGCTAGGAAAGGTCAAAGAGGAAGTTGATATACAGACCAGCAAACTAATAGATGCCTACAAGACCATAGAGTCACTTGAAGTTGCACTTTCTCAGGTACAGGCCAACGTTTCTTTACTTACTGAACAAAACAATGATGCTCAAATTGGTAGATCCAATTTAGAGGCTGAGCTAAAGAAACTGCAAGAGGAAGCTAGGTTGCAGGATAACAAGCTTGCAGATGCCAGTGCAACCATAAATAAACTGGAAGATGCACTGTTGAAAGCAGGGAATGATATATCTGAACTTGAAACTGGAAAGAAAAATGCTGAAGAGGAGATATTAAAACTCAGTTCCAAGTTAAATGCATCCATCGAAGAGTTGCCTGGAACTAATGGCAACACAGAAAACAGGTCCTTAGAGCTCACTGGTCACCTTGATAATCTTCAAGTGCTAATGAAGGACGAGACTATGTTGTCCACAATGAAAAGATGTTTTGAGAAGAAGTTTGAGAGCCTGAAAGATATGGATCTCATTCTTAAAAATATAAGAGACCAGTGTGTTTCAGGGGGTTTAGCTGAGCTGCAAGGTCAGCAAGTACTGGAGGTATGCACAAGGTTTCTTCAATACTGCTGACTTGCTCTTACTTTTTTGCTTGCTATGCCAGGGGATCAACATTTATCTGCTTTTGGAGCTTACTTGTTTCAATCATTATGTTTACCAATCACATACTTCTTCCCAGGAAGGATATGTTTGCTAGTATATCTCAAGGTTAATACTTTACATCGAACATGGTCCTCAGATTGCATATTATTTTTTTATTAGCTCTGATAAAGTCCAATTCCTTCAAATGTTTCCATAAAATGGTTCCTGACGACTCAAAATCTTTGTGATGATTACCCTTAGTATCTGTGAGAACTTATAGGTTGTAGGTATCTCTCTCCTCCTATGTTTGTCTTTGCATTCACATACCCTCTCTAAATGTCTAAGGTACAATATAACACAAGTGTTTTACTGTTTTGTTTACTCTTTCAATCTTTCATAGTGCTCAGGTCTAATTAGCTCCTTTCATTACTTATTTCAGGAAGATTCATATGTGACCAAATCTTTTTCAGATGGTCTTGTCAATATTGTCAGTGTTGAAAAGGACAATGCTGAGGTCAATGGTGCAGATGGTAATGATATACCTTCATATTTGAAGACGACTGTGGAAAGGTTGCAGTTGCGCGACATGGTTCTGTCACAAAATTTTGAACGCTTCTCTTCTTTTATAGATGAGTTTATTGAAACTCTGTTAAGAAATTTACAGGCACGAAGTGATGAAGTAGCAGTTATGTTCGAGCACATGCAGTCTTTTAAACAAAAAGCAAATAATTTGGAAATATATAAACATGAACAGGAGAATACCATAGCCATTTTAGAAAATGATCTCAAGTCTCTTGTCTCTGCTTGTACTGATGCGACCAGAGAACTGCAATTTGAAGCTAAGAACAAGTTACTTGAACTCAGCTCTGTTCCTGAACTTGAGGAATTGAGACATAATTTGCCCCAAGAAACAGGAGCAACTGATGGAGAGACCACGGAAACACATGGGCAAGGTATTGATGACAGCAACTATGGTAAAACAGCAGGAATGTTGTCAGTTGCTTGCAGAAATGTTCAAGCTTTGGTCAGACAGTTTGAGATCACAAGTAAAGTGGCCGCGTCTACAATTGAAGATTTGCAGAATAAACTGAAAGAAGCTAGAACTACTTCTGAAAAAGCCATTGAAGAAAGGGATCTAAGACAAAATAGGATTTCCAAGTTGGAGGCGGATATATATGCGTTAGAAAGTTCTTGCACTAATCTGACGCTTAAACTAGAGGATTATCAAGCAAAAGAGGATAGATTGAAGGAAAGGGAGGCAGAACTTTCATCACTACACAATACTTTGTCAATGAAAGAACAAGGTAAAATACCTCTTTCCTCTTCTTTTCTTTTCTTTTCTTTTCCTGATATTTCTGGACATATCTACTTAGGCTGTTCTAATGATGTCTAATATTTTATTCGCTCACATATTGCCTTTCAGAGAATGAAGACTCCCTCCTATCAGCATCAGAAGTCAAAATCCTCTTCGACAAAATCAAAGGGATTGAAATCCCTATACCAGAGTCAGAAGTAGGAGACTTAGAATCCCATAATTCAACTCATGTGAAGAAGCTCTTTTGCGTTATCGATAACATTAGTAACTTTCAGCATCAGATAAACTCACTGTCTTCCGAAAAAGAAGAGCTACAGTCAACACTCCGAACGCAATTTCTTGAAATAGAGCATCTAAAGGAGGAGGTGGAAAACCATGTCAGAGATGGACAAGATACTGAGAAGATGAAAAATGAACTGTCTGTGCTGATATATGCTTTGCAAAAAATTATAGATATGTCGGGAGGTGATGATTTAGTTGGAGACGAGAAGTCTGCTGGTGTGAAGGGACTTGTGTCGGTGTTAGAGAAGCAGGTTATGGCTTTGCTACTTGAATCTAAAAATTCAAAATCAAAAGCTCAGGAACTTGGCACTAAGTTGGTCGAGAGCCAAAAGGTTGTGGATGAATTATCAACCAAGGTTAATTTACTTGAAGTTTCAGCTCAAGGAAGGGTTGCTCAGCCAGAGATTGTCCAGGAAAGGAGCATCTTTGAAGCACCTTCCTTGCCTACTGGTTCAGAGATATCTGAAATTGAAGATGTGGTAAGTAGTATTTATATGATTCTGTTATAGTTTCCTTCTTTCTGCATAGTTTTATTGATTCTGTTTGACTAGTGATATTTGATACAAGTTTTTCCCGTTAAGTTGAGATGTTTTATGGTAATATTATATACACTTAAACTTCCATAGGCGATTGCGGTTTTGGCTCATTAAGGTGCTTACTATTAGTTGGATGCTGACGAATGTGCTTTAGAGATGAACTGTGGTAGTCACTTTGTTTCAACATCTTTGTAATGTTGGGAGTGATTCTTTGTATGGAGATCTGTTAGGACTGAAGTGTTGCTTGTATTTCAATTATTATTTAGGGATCACTTGGAAGCAAAACGATATCCCCTGTTCCATCAGCAGCTCATGTGCGCATGATGCGAAAGGGTTCCACTGACCATCTTGCAATTGATATCGATCCCGAATCTACTCGTTTAATCAGCACTGAAGAAACTGACGAGGACAAAGGTTTGAACTCTAGGATGCCTGCCATTTCTAATTTCTAGTAGCTTTAAAGTCTGCTAACTTATCTCTTTCCTTCTTTTTTTTTTCATCCTATTATCCAGGCCATGTATTCAAGTCTCTCAATGCATCTGGTATCATTCCAAGACAAGGAAAGTTGATTGCAGATCGAATTGATGGAATTTGGTAAAGTCCTAAACCTGTTCTATAAAGAAGAGGGTGTGGTGGAAAATATCAGACCATGCTAGACATCTTTTTCTTGTCCTTAGAAAATTAATGATATTTCTTTCCGAAACATATTAGAGGAAAAGTCCATAGGAGGTGCCTAGCATCTAAGAGTTTGGTATTTGGTTGTCTTTGATCAATGTTGGCCACCACCCTTCTAATGGAATCGAGTTTGATTGGCCTGGCTACGGGTAGTCAATTCGGTCATGGTCTTATTTTACAATATAAAGTTGAATTAGGGTGCGTATTTGGATAATACCTACAGAACCCTAAGTTGACTATGATATCTATGTGCAGGGTATCTGGTGGTCGAAGTTTGATGAGTCGCCCAAGGGCTAGGCTAGGCGTCATTGCCTACTGGCTTGTCTTGCATCTGTGGCTGCTAGGAGTCATCATTCTGTAAAGAAGCCTTTGATAGATTACACCCTCGACTTCTCATTTGGGTCTGCAAGCAAAATTGTATCATAGATGGATGACATTTTGTAATTTTTTTTTCTCCCATTCTTTTTTGCCACTTTGCATAGATGCCCCCATCCCCAAATTACTTCTCTTCAATCACATTTTTAGGTTGCAGAGAATCAAATCAAAAGGCTCTATGCCCGTGGAAAATATTACACATTTGTTACTTGTTCGTCAGATTCAATCTTAGTTCAGTAGGCGACAGAGTAACAGACAGTGTTTGTAGTTACTAGTTAGTGGAGTTAAGTGATAGCTCTCTCAAGTTTCGACATTTCTTCTTTAGATTTCCCGTTTTAATGTGAATGGATATTACATATTTTTGTTGTAATAAAGAGTATAAGACCATAAAAAATATAAAAAACATGAAGAGCTTTAGCCTCAAACAAAAACCTCTAAAAATGAAAAACGTTAATGGCCTCACATTTCTGCTAATATCATAAATCCCGAAACTACCCCTTCAACTAGAACCCTGCATCAGGTTTTGACTTTAGACAGATGAGTGATCTATCATCATCTAATTTTTCTGGAAAATGGACTAACTGGGTTTCAGCAGGCATCAAAGAGCACCCATTAAACAAATGGGTTGGCTTACAGTAAACAATGCATCTACAACCTCATTGACTTGGGGGAACTCTATCTTCACTTGTAAGGCTTCATCACACCTCTTGAGTTTTATCTCTAGTTTTTCTGGGCTTCTCCAGGTTGTGTAAGATACTGGCCAACTGTTATGGTATTGCTTCCTGCTTTGATTGAACAAAAACCCTGAAATATGTGATCAGGTGGGAAGTGTATTGGCCTCTATGATGTGCAAAAGTGTTTACCAGCCAAATCATGCAGTGTGAGACTTTCATGGTTGCACTGTTTGGTCTATAATCTTAAGTACTTGATTTTTCATGTATCATTTCAATGGAAATATGAGTTTCTGTATTAGCAGGGAGTTGCATTTAGCCCAAGAGCTTTTGCAAGCCGGAATTCGGTGAAGAAGTTGAGAAGGGAGAGACTAGCAAGCGAAAGGGTAGCAGATAAAACTACTGCTAGTTCTGAAAATGTTCAAAATGACAACAAGGTGGAGCTTTCTGATGATTCAGCTGCAGAGAAAGGGGTTAATGTCCCTTCCAGAGGTGCTGTGCTTCAGGCTTGCACTGTTACTTCCGGGTTGATTGCTGCTTTGGGTATACTAATTCGACAGGTAGGAGTTTCTTCTAGGAATGATGTATGATGAGTAGATTATATACCGGTTTTGCATTTCTGAATCAATGTTGTTATGAAATCCTAAGCTTGTCTTCTTTTATAGTTTGTAATGTTGATGTATGATTGAGCTATTTTCACTTTCCAATTTTATCTCATTGAAACCTTCATCTTCTTGCTATGAGACAAACTGTCCTACTTTGTATGGTAAGGCTCGGCAGTTTTTCACTGATTAGCAACTATTGATGACCACACCACAGATTTGTAGTAAGAAATTGAACTATGAATTAAAAGTCCAAATATTTTAGTTAGGACAAAGATTCTTATCTCTTGCTAATGGAGGTTTGCTTAACTTGTTAATTATTCTGCATTTTACATTTTGTTCCTATATGTTTACTTGCAGGCATCTCATGTTGCATCGGTTGAAGGATTACCAGTCCTTGACTGCTCATTGGAAGTATCATGTACGCACTCTTCACAAACTCTTCTCTGTGCAAAAATGTCAAATCATTCAAACTCTATTTTCGTTCGTCTTTATGAGGAGCCCTGCATCTCTGGCAGAGAGACAGCCAATGAGAAAGCTATTCTGAAATAGATTATTTAAAAAAATTGCAAATAACTAATGGAATTCGCTGCAGTGATCATTAGTATAAAGAGTACTACTTTTTGCCTCCCTTCTGTACAGTTGATTTTGAGATGTGGCATCTTCAGTTGATTGCCGGATTGGTTATTTTGATATCATCATCCCGATATATATTACTGAAGACATGGCCAGAATTTGCAGAGTCTAGCAAAGCAGCCAATCAACAGGTATCTACTATTTCACTTTCTGTACCCAGAACTGTCTCTAGTCAACTACTAGCTATAAATTTCTTAACATTGTGTTGAAGGTAGAATACTTGAAAAACAAAAATGTCCTAGCTATTTGGTAATTGATATCATATAGTTAGTCAGCTGGACTTGCTGGCTGTCGGAATCCTTTAAAATTAAAATGAGGGTATTATCCATGGCTGCTTCTGCATCTCTGACATAATTCAATTTTGTAATTTAGGTCCTTACTTCACTTCAACCTTTGGATTTCATAATCGTTGCATTTTTACCTGGGGTCAGCGAGGTGGGCAGATTACACTTAACCACATTTTTGTTCTCTTCCATGTTCAACTACTTACACTAATTCATTGTGCATTATCTGGACAGGAACTTCTTTTCCGGGGTGCGCTGCAGCCTCTTTTTGGATCCAATTTGAGTAGTGCATTGGTGGTTGCCCTCGTCTTTGGTGTTCTACACCTGGGCAGTGGCCGAAAGTATTCCTTCGCAGTCTGGTACTTATCTTCTCAAGCCACACATTAATTAACTGCAATAACCTTAACCTTCTTTTGGTGTCTTTTTTTTTTTTGTTTTTTGTTTTTCCATTATAACAACTAAAAGAAAGGAAAAATAAATTAAAAAAAGAGGAAAGAAAAAAATATCTCAATTGCTTAGTGTTATGCAATTTTATTCCCCAAAAAGAAAAAGCTGAAAGATATGTGACAGGTTCAATGGTTCAATATTTTGGCCAAGTGATGATTTGATTTGTTGTTACAGGGCAAGTTTGGTTGGGTTTGTGTATGGTTACGCAGCCATCGCATCTTCTAGCCTTGTTGTGCCAATGGTTTCTCATGCAGTGAACAATTTGGTGGGAGGGATTTTATGGCGATACAGATCAGATTCATCAGGAGAGATATCAGAGTAAACTAGAAGTAAATGCTGTTAGCTAGAATAGGGAAAGATTAAAATGATACATGTACAAAATTCAAGATGAAATGAACCTGTCTGCCCTTTTAAAGTTTTAATATGAATGCACTAATGGCATTTCTTTTTCTGTTCAAAGATGTCGATTTGATTCGATATCATCAAGATGTAATTCATCCCATTGAATTTACAAATGTGATAATTTGTCATTAAATTTCAAGGTGCTATAAATAGAGGAGAAAAATGCTTTCTTGCAAAGCAGTGTGCAAATTAACCTTAAGCACTAGTATCTTATAGTTAGCTGAAAGAGAATCAACAAGATGATGAAATCATCATTGGCAATCATGTTTCAGTTGTTCTCTGTCGTTCTGATGGCTAACATGGGCCAAATGAAATTAGCAGAAGCCAGCGTTAACAGGATGCTCTCGCAAGCTGCTGATCAGAACGGCATTGTTCTTCGTATGTACTCTTACCTCTGATGGATCTATATATCCTCTGTTCTTAAGTTTAGTTGTAATATATATACAGTTGCTAATTAATCTTGCACTTGTATGTTCTTGTATGTGGATTTTGAATGATGGATCAGCTTGCCCGCCCGGCTGTCCGCACAATCATACTCATCCTAATTGCTGTGACTGTGATACGACCAAAGGTTCCTGCAACGAGTGTTGCAAAACCAGCACTCCATTGATTGTAAGGCGCAACAAACGTCCTTTATTCCCAGATGCTGATCAGAACGGCATTGTTCTTCGTATGTACTCTTACCTCTTTGATGGATCTATATATCCACTGTTCTTAACTTTAGTTGTAATATATATACAGTTGCTAATTAATATTGCACTTATATGTTCTTGTATGTGGATTTTGAATGATGGATCAGCTTGCCCGCCCGGCTGTCCGCACAATCTTACTCATCCTAATTGCTGCGACTGTGATTTCACCAAAGGTTCCTGCAAGAGGTGTTGCTAAATTTAATTCCCTTGAATTAATCCTGGCTGCTGTTGCAATTACGCTTCCCCAATTATCAAAGTGCCTAGCTTGTTCTGCTCAGCTCCAATAGTCAAGTCTGGCCGCTTGTTTTCTAAATTTGGGTTTCGTTTTGTTTATGCCTTGTGCCCTCTAATGTACTATCATCATTATGTTGTTTTTGTTATCAACGAATAATCTCTATATCTACAAGCAATTTGCAGATTAATTTCTCATCAAATAATGCAATTTAATTTTCACTTGTATTGTTACTCTTTTGAGGACTTATTTTGTTGTGGGATGACAAGTTAGACTACTTGGGCAAAAGAAACTTTATATTCAGAAGGACCGATATGAAGATCGGAAATTTACAAATTAAAAGGCTTATAGATCCTAGAAACTAGTATGGAATGATGTTTTTCGAGTTGCTAGAGTCGAAGTTCAGTTGGTACGGCGGACAACTTTAGGCTCTGTCATCGATTTAGGGAATCGGGTGAAATCAAAAGATGAAAATTTATCGAATCCAAAGCGCATCAAGTCTATCGCTCCCACAGAAATGAGTTTGAATTCTTGGTTATGGAGAGAGGTCGATCTGGGGAATAAGGTTACAACTATAGCACGGTAGGTAGCCCCCCCCAGAGGATTTGCTTAATGTGGCATCAATAGCCCCGTCATTTCAATCCGGAGAGACGGAAGTTGGAAACAGTATTTATTTCCTAGTCAAATCCTTGAAACGGTAGAGATAAGAGTCTTCTATTTCTGGTTGGAATATGTTCCTCATAATTTTTTCTTTTTATTACATTAGTAAACTCAAATTACAGCAATGAGTCATATAAGGCTCCATATACCGCAACTTTACTCCTTCTCTCTCTCTCGCTTTGCTAGGGTTAGGGTTTCAAGTATTCCAAGTTGTGCGGCGCCCTAGGTTCATGGCTGCAGCTAGCGATCACTTCCATGACTGCTAGACTGGCGACCAAGTAGTCACTCAAGGAAGGAGAAGAACCGGTTGACTTGGGGAATCTCAGGGTTCCAGGGAAGGAGTTTTTGGCTCGAAATTTCTATTTGGTTGGGAGGCTTAATACCTGCAGGGGGTTGGTGCTGGATTCATTCCAGAGTGTTGTGAGGTCGATGTGGAGGTTGACTGGTACCGTGGAAGTCCAACCACGGGGAGAACGTTTTCTGTTTACGTTCACCCATGAAAGGGATGTTGCTCGAGTGAAGAAGGGTGGTCTGTGGGGTTTTCAACGTGCCATGATTCTTTTGAACGATTATGATGGCTTCTTGGAGATCTCTGCCGTGAAGCTGGATTTTGTTTGGATTTGGGTGACGTTGGAAGGCATACCTCCAGGCATTTTGACGGAACCTACTGTCTGGTTGGTTGGTGAGACGATTGGCGAGGTGCTGGAGGTGGATCGTACGGCGCTGCGTCGGGGAGATGCTCGGGTCCGGCTTGTTCTCTCTCTCCATGACCCGGTGCATTTTGACCGTTGAGTTAGGGTTTCTCATGTGGATGTTCTAACCCTAAGGTTCAGGTATGAAAGGCTTCTAGGGCGCTGTTACTCCTGTGCCATGTTGAATCATGGTGTGGCCAACGTTGCCCTAGGGTGGAGGACTCGGCGACTGATTCTGTGGTAGAGGCGGGTTCGCAGCCGGCAATGGGACCGATCGTTCCAGCCCTAGTCTTTAGGGCAAACGTTCAACCCTCTATTTCTTCTCCGCTGCTATCTGTTGAGTCACAAATAACTTATGCAATTGTGCCCCATAATTATGAATTGCCAGCGTTTGAGTCTCCCGGGACTGAAAATACTTCGACTCAAACTCCGGTGGTGGGGATGCGTCGTCCCAGAGATGAGGACGGCCCTGAAGATGGTAAGCGTGCCAAACATGGATTGGATTTGGTTCCGGGCACTCTCCAGCCGGAAAACCTCAGCCTTCAGATTTCTGATGCAGGTTTGGTTGGTGGGAAGTGGTCTCCAGCTTCGAAGGTGTACAAGAAGAAGGGCCGGCCTCGTGGCTCCAGAAACAAGGCCAAAACGACACCGGCGGAGTCCTCCGGTGACGGTTCTGAGTCTATGGCGTCGGGGTCTCCTGACGGTGGAGCTACTGGTGTGAAGGGGATGCATGCTGGGCTAGCAGAGCCCGTCTCCCAGTCCGGGTAGGAGATGATTCCCTACGTCAACTAGGATGTGACGTGTCTTGCTTGATGGCGGCGATGTACACCAGAAGGGTCTTAGGCGTCAATGCGGTCAAGGAAGTGTCTCATGCATGCTAGAAGGCGTAGGTTATCGTAGTGTCGTAGTTTTCATTTGCTTTGGCTAGTAGTTTTCTTTTGGAACTTTAGTTTTGTTGGATTTCCTTTTGGTTTTAGTAATCTATTGAGCTTGCATTGTAATATGAAGGGTGCTTGTACCCTTTCATGCTTGACCGAGTGAGGTCGTTATGATTTCGATAAATTGATTAGTCTTCCGTTGCCCTAAAAAAAATATATATATTACAGCAATGAGTCTTTCGTGGATTGAACGATAGGAAAGGAAAAAATATAAAACAATAAATACACGATTTCCTCATTTATTTATTCATTTTGCAGAGATAGAAGAGTTTATTAATCCATCATTAATAGTTAGTTCTCAGAACAAATATACAACGGATATAAATACGTTGTTTATTAATTTATTCATTTTGCACAGGTCAACGAACCCATCGGTCAATCCTCGATCAGCTGAACTTGCAACACCTTGTGCAAACAGGTGGTATCACGCTGACATCACAGTCGCAGCACTGAGGATAAGTTTTGTTCTTTGGGCAGCTTGGGCAAGCTGCATATATGCAGATTAATCAATTATGAAACTAATCTTATTTATCCGGGATCAATTAATCGCAAAAAATAGACCAACACAATGTGTTCAATCGAGAGAGAGAGTGCTTAGTGCTTACGATATACCACGATCTCCTCGTTATTCCCACCAGCAGTTGGGGTGCCTCCGATCATTGGCATTATACCATTGCTGCTTCTAGCTTCCACCAATTTGATTCGGCTCATTTGAATTTGAGCGAAACAAACGGTCAAAAACAACGTCAAGAGTGTTGCCAATGACTTTTTCATCATCATCTTGATATGATTCTCTCTTAATAAATTTGCTTGCAATTTAAGTTGTTTAATTTGCAGTTACATGTACTTGATCTACCTCTCAAGCTTCAATTCCCTCTATTAATTTATATAGCAACTATGTACAATCATGTGTAGTCAGCGTCGGGCGAGAAGGATGAATTGACCATCCTTAATTTTTAGAAAATTCTTAATTAGGATTAATTACCAAATATTTAATATTTTGTTATAATTAGTCTTAATTATCCTTAAATACTTGGAAAGGAATGAAAAAAGAAGGATTAAATACTCGTTACTCCTCATACTTTTCCCTGAAAAACAGTTCGGTCCCTCGCCTTTTAAATTAAACTGAATAGTCCTTATTCTCTCTAATTCTCATATAACAGGTCCAAAATTATCTGAAATGACTATTATGCCCCTCATTTTCTCTTTTTATTATTATTTTTATTTTATTTTCTCTATTTTTTTAATTTTTCTCCCATTTTTTTATTCTCTCTCTCTCTCTCTCTCTCTCTCTCTCTCTCTCTCTCTCTCTCTCTCTCTCTCTCTCTCTCTCTCTCTACCCCAAGCGGAGGCAATCCAATCCCTCTCCGCCATCCTCCTTTCCCTCATCTACGGCCTCTGCCGCCGCTCGATCGATGATGCTGTCTGCATCCCCGAGATCTTCCGATCCGAGCCAGTGCTCGCCCAGACGGAATTGGCTCTGGTGCTGTTCAAGGAGCTCTTCCTCATCCACCTCCTCCTAGTTCTCCAGTGGTACAATCGCCGGCGATCGCAGATTCTGTCGTCGCTGTCCCCAAATGTCAGCTATGAAAACGACGACGTTTCGATCAACGACATGTCGGTGGCTTTTCTGGCGGGGTCGAATTCGCTGTCGAAGATGAGTGGGAACCAGACGGCGGGGCTGAAGGAGATGGAGAGCAGCTACGAGAGGGTTTTGGATGAGAATTGTAGGGTTTTCAGTGAATATTTCAGGGAGGTTTTGGAGAATAAAGATGGAGGAAGAGTGATTGATCCACCGGGCGTGGTGTTGGAATTGAGTGAAGGAAGTGATGAGTTCCGATATGATGATCGGAGCACCGGAGAAGATCGATGAAGGGTGAGGAGCAGTGACGCTGGAGCTTGCGGTGTGCGTGTGGGGACCGGGATCGACGTATGGTCCTGATTGGCTCGGGTTTCGGTCTGGATTCGACTGGTGATGGTGGTGCTGTGAGATGGTGGCCGGAAGTGGTGGTCTTCGATGATGGCAGAGGAAGAGAAGAAGAAGAGAGGTTGAGGGAGAGAGAGAGAGACCGTGCGGCCAGGAGAGAGGGAGAGAAATCCCGGGTTGCCAGTCGAGTTGGGGAGGTTGGGGTGGAGCCGATTTCAGGAGCAGCTTGTCGAGATTGGAGAGAGAGAGAGAGAGAAGCAGAAAAAATAAAAAATAAAAGAGAGAGAAAAATTAGAAAAAAAGAGAGAAAAAAAATATAAAAAATGATCTTGGGGGTAGAATAGTCATTTTAGACCTGTTTTGGACCTGTTGTGTGAGAATTAGAAAGAATAAGGACTATCTAGTTTAATTTGAAAGGCGAGGGACTAAACTGTTTTTCAGGGAAAAGTTTGAGGAGTAACAAGTATTTAATCCAAAAAAGAATTACTATGTTAGTACACTCAATCAAATTAATACATATTTTTGGAAGATTTTACCATAGTTTCATTTTTCTTCGTGTGTTAAGTGTGGTCAGTCAAATTAAATAATTAATACATATTCTTTCTATCCAAAAAAAAAATTAATACATATTCTCTCTCAAAGTGTGCGGCTATTGCCACCCTACCACTTTTTGTTCACCCTACATTTTAATTTCAAGTATTAAATTTACTTATCTAACCCATTTCTCTTTTCAGAAATATCCTTATATAACAAATATAATTAAAAAATAATAATTTTGAAGAAAATCTCTCATTTAATTTATACCAATAAAAAAACTAAAATATACTAAACTTTCCTAATAAAATCATAATCTGATTTACTTTCATTTTTTAAATTTTTTTCTTCCTATTTCAATGTTTCGTCTATTTCAATCCATGTCAAAAGATGAGTAAGTTAACAACTATGAGCAATGAAGAAGAAATTGATTTTTTTTTTCGGTTTTAAATTTTTTACTTTTAACGTTCACAAAGAGTATTGCAAAGATTTTGATGAAGTTAACTACTTAACTATAATGGTTTTGTGAATTGAATAACGAAATAACGATGAAGAGGCGGTTTTGTGAATTGAATAACGAAAAAAAGACAAAAGAAATAGTAATAAAATTTGGGTGGAGAAAATGAAGATTAATGTCATGAGAAATTCAGTAGTTTTTGTATTTAATTAATTGATTATATATTTAGTTTTCCTTACATATTTGGATCTTAAAAAATTAGTATACGTATTAGTTATTTTGCACTTCGGTAATATAGTTTTTTAATAATTCAAATGGTTGTAGGGTGAACTAAGAAAATGATAGGGTGGCAACAGCTGCACCCTTTTCTCAAATTCTAAAAAATTATTAAAGATAGTTTCAATTCAAGACATAGCAGCCTTATATTCCTACATGACCCATTAACACGACTCTAAATAAGCACAAAATGGAATGGGTTGAACCCGCACGATTAAAAAGTGGGTCGGTATAAACGGGTAAGTTGTTGGTTAACCTGCCAACATAAAGTGAACCTGTATCACCCAATTATTATTATTGTGAATTTGAAATATTTTCCTTCATCATTCTTGAGTTTAATTATACATGAATTATATATAATTATTTATATTATTCGCCATGCGGAGTTTGTAATGAATTTATTCAGTTTACATTTATATTAGTTAAAACATTGCAACTCATAACCCTTAAATGAGTCATTTTGTCCAACACGACACGACATATTTATTAAATAGGTTAAGCGAGTTGAAAATGGGTACCCCTTTTAATAAATAGGTTGAGTTTGGATTTAAATTTTCTACACGATTATTAAATATGTTGGGTTTTGATTTATCTCCTATGACACGACAAATACTTTAATCCAACACGAACCCGATATTAATGCAAAATCTTTAGTTTGTAAGTTTCATTGATTAATTGTGGTAGTGCAAACTGTGGCTATAAATTGAGCAATGCTGCGGAGAAGAGGAGTATATGCAAATCAACTAGAAGCACTGTTATTAGCTTAACACATATATTGTCCACAACTGAGTAGGTACCAAAAGATTGACAATCATCCATTAAGATGAAGAGATCATCGGCAGTAATCTCGTGGTCTTCTTCATGGTTTGCTTGGCCGGAATCTAAATCGACCAAATCAAATTGGTTCAAGCTAGGAGTGGTTGTCCAAGGATATTCACAAGCACCCCAGTTGGTGATCATCAATATATTGTTGTCTATCGGAAGTAACTCTAATCTCGATCAATTTCAATTTCAATATATTTATCATTTGCTAATTGATATTGAACTGATACTTAATTAATTGCATGTACAATAAAATATTAATTTGATCTGATTGCTGCGACTTTGACGTCAACAAGGTTCCACCGATTTGCACCTTGTGCTGCAAAATTTGATGAGTTCATGAACATCCACAATTTATAATGAATAATTAGTTAAGCAAGTGTCATAAAAAAAAATTAGTTAAGCAACAGAAGGAGCTCCGCACAAGTCGGAGCGTTCTAGGGTTTTGGTAAAACAGGGTTTCTCTTGGCGCTTGTCTGGCGGCACCCTCACGATGATGACAGCTCCTTACCTAGTCGGAATGAAACGGGTGTAGCCGGACGAGCTTGTTAGGTTTGGTGCCTATCCCTCCTTGGTGGAGATATTTTGCATGGCATGAATGGTATTATTGGTTTGTGTATTCAAGGTGACAACTTATGCATGAGAAATTGGTGCATAGTTAAGTGTATGCATTGGGTATATATAAATGCATGGTCAAATTGATGCATTGGGAATAAATGCATGGTTAAATTTCATGTATTGACCTTTTAGTCTTCCTATGGAGTTAATGAGGGAGATGGGTGGTTGGTTCATGAATGGAAATTGATGAAGTGAGTCTAGAGACTTCTATCAATGATATAAATAGATGAAACTTGTGTAGAGGCAAGCAAATGAGAGGTCAAGAGCAACTTTAAGGGTCTTCGTGTATAGAAGATAAAGTGAGTTGTGTTCAAGAGTGTGAATAGTTCTTGGGGTAGAGTGATCTTCTAGGTTGAGAGAGGGTGTACA
This sequence comes from Rosa rugosa, assembly GCF_958449725.1. NCBI lineage: Eukaryota > Viridiplantae > Streptophyta > Magnoliopsida > Rosales > Rosaceae > Rosa > Rosa rugosa. Next base: position 9,885,767 of record NC_084824.1, on the reverse strand, counting down.
AGGGGTATACTTTTGGATACAAGGACTTGGATTGGGCATAAACTTGAGCGGTATAATATTGTACTTATGTAATTATTTCATTCGTAAAGGTGAAACTCTCCAAGGACGTAGGCAAGGATATTGGTCGAACCTCGTTAAATCTTGTTGTCTTCTTGGCTTGGTTATTTCTTCTTTCTATCTCTATTTCTAGTATTTGCGTAGCGGAGGGATTAATTTCCCTAACAAGTGGTATATATCAGAGCTTCGGCTTATCGATCGTGGGCTGTTGTCATGGCAAGTTCTAGCATCTCACATTTCAAGGTGGAGCAGTTTCATGGAAAAGGAAATTTCACTCTATGGCAAAGGAGGATGAAGGACATCCTAGTTCAACAAGGTCTTGCAAAACCATTGAAGGAAAAAGATGCAAAGCCGGAGAAGATGCAGATGAAGATTGAGACGAGTTGGAGTCCAAGTGTGTTAGCACTATTAGGCTTTATATTGCTAACAATATTATCAATAATGTTAATGATGTAGATTCGACACCTGAGCTTTGGGAGAAAATGGAGAAGCTTCATTTTGGGAAAGACTTGCAGACGAAGTTGAATCTAAAGCGGGATCTCTCTACAAGCTCAAGATGGGAGAATGTGCGAGTCTCATGGAGCACATGAATGTGTTAAGAGGATTGGTAGATCAACTAGCAAGAGTTGATGTAAATATTTAGGAAGAAGATCAGACCATTCTACTTCTTACCTTGCTTCCTGATTCGTATAAGAATATCATCACTACAATCTTGTATGGTAAGGATACATTAAAGATGGAGGAGGTGGAATCAACTCTCTTAATTCATGAGAAGCGGAGGAAAGCCGATGATTCCCAAGGTTCCGTCTTTGTTGCTCATGATCGGAATCAAAGGGAAAGGTCAATTGCCAGGGGATCTAGTGGACATAACAAGTCTAAATCTAGGGGCAGGGGAAAAGGCAAGCAATGCTACAAGTGCAAGGAGTGGGGACACATAAGGCTGGATTGTCCATTGTTGAAAGAGAAGGATGATAAGGGCTCAGATTGCTCCTTGGTTGGTGTAGCACAGGTTTCAAATGATTTTGGGGAATTTCTCACAGTCTCCAAAGGTAATTACACTTGTTCTCAACGTGATTGGATATTGGATACTGGTTCTTCTCATCATCTTTGCTCCAGGAGAGAATATTTTGATACGTTCCAAGAAGTCCAAGGATTTGTGACTTAGGGTGATAGCACCAGGCGTAGTGTCATGGGTGTTGGAACGGTGAAGATCAAGATGTTTGATGGAGCAGTTCGCACTTTGGATGATGTTGTATACGTCCTAAGGTTCCGAAGAAATTTAATATCCTTGAGCCAGTTAGACTCCAAGGGCTGCAGGATTTCGTCAGCAGGGGGAGTTATGAAGATATCACGTGGCTGCATGGTCCTAATGAAGGGAGAAAAGTGTGGAATGTGTTCCGTCTATTAGGAAAACTCAGACCTTGAAGGTTGAAGGGAAACGATGTGCACAAGGATGCAGGTACCTTAAGCGGTTCTCGTTTGCGGGCATAACCGAGACGCCAATCACAAGTTTCCAAGTTTCAGACGATGGTGAGAAGGTAAATCCTGCTAGGGAATGGGTCAAGTCGAGGTCCCTCTTTGGAGTCAACAAGTGATCGTTGTCTCGGGGCAGTTACACATGGTATTGACCTATTGAATCAGGGGGAGTTAGGACCACATGTAATTGACTCTGATTATGTGTAACTGGTGCAAATAGAAGGCCAATGGATTGCTTGTGGGTATAACGAGCTGTGTCTCAGATTGAGATGACTTCAGGGATTGAAGTGGTGATGTGGAGCTCTTCACCAAAGTCGGGAGGGGGAGATTGTTAGGTTTGGTGCCTATCCCTCCTTGGTGGAGATATTTTGCATGGCATTAATGCAAGGTATTATTGGTTTGTGCATTCACTACCAGAAAAAATGTCTTTTACGGCCCACAATGTGCGCCGTAAATGGACATGCCGTAAAAGACAACTATCATTTACGGCACACATTATGTGCGCTGTAAATGAGTCTCAGCGTGCATCGTAAATGAGCTAAAAATGGGCCGTAAAAGAGAGGTGCATTTACGACACACTTACTATGCACACTGTAAATGAGTTAAATGTATGCCGTAAAAGAGAGTTACATTTACTGCACACATATCATGCACGCCGTAAATGATGTTTGAAAAAATAAAAAATAAATAAAAACAAAAAATTCACAATTTATTTATTATTTCTTGATTCTATATTTTTGTTAGTAAAATAAACTTCATTTATATAATCATTGTACATCATATAAAATTTGCTTACAAGTAAAGGAGAATCCATTTCCTACACTACTTTACATTCATTTCTTTCACCTACTCTACAAGATTGTAACTCATTGTCACAAGACTCACATCCCTATATGAACTGAACTAAACCCATAATAACTTCCTTGTGCCTCACCAAGTTGTCCTAAAAGCAAGGGTTCAGTCCATAGTACTAAATAACCCATAACAACTTCTTGTGCCTCACCAAGTTGCAGTCCTAAAAATAAAAACCTAACTGGAAGTAGCAACTACTATGATTTTACCTTCCAGACAAGTATATTGACATCGTGTTGCTGTCACCATAGAGGTCTGGACTGACCTGTTGTTATGCACCAACAAGTAACAAGATCAATAATTCAATTTTCAAAAAGAAAAAACAAGAATTCAACTTATCAGAGAATAAGATATATAATAAAACTGGACTTTGTTGCACTGAATTTAGGTGGTGATGGCTAGTGAACTGTGATCATCTAGTTCTAGTCTGAATCAATGAAAAAATGATTTTCAAATCATTTCTGTCAAAGTATTCGTCATTCAGCTTCAATCTTAGGTGTGGCCAACATAATACTTTTGGCATGTAATCAAAATTCAATCAAAACACCATGTCTATATTTGAAACTGTTAGTGATTTGAATAACCAACTCTTTGTCTCTCTTCAAATGCACTTGTACAAGACAGATATTCTGCATAACATGAAAACACAAGACAAACACTTGAACGGAATGAGTTATAACCCAAACAGCCCAAGAGCTCATACAACTACGTCAATAGAGAGGCATAACATAAAATTTTAGTTTTGTAGTGTGTACAACATATTAAGCACAGTGAAGAACAAGGATTATTATCATTCAAGCTCCAATAGTTAACAACCATAAAGAAGTTCTTGCAAGCAGTTTCCAATGTTGAGAATGTTAATTGGAAATCGTCTATGCATAAAACAAATACAAACTTGTGTAAAAAAAATATAAGAAAAAAACAAACACAAACTTCACAATAGCACAACTACACAAATCGATTTCAAATCGATAAAGATATTACAGTTACCTGCACAGGCGGAGATGAAAAATCGCAGCCAAGGTCAAGTCCTATCTCCTTCAAATCCCTACAGAGGCTCTGTCGATGTAAACAATGGCGTGCTCAGCTCCAATTCTCAATCGCAACACCTCGTCGCCACCGCCGAATACCTCCGCCATTTCAGTAATAATATTGGCATGCCCTCTGTTTATATGAAGAAGTGCCAATAATATTGTGGTCATAATTCCTGAATCAGAAGTCATGGAAGAGCATGAGAGCATCATCAAGGTTCTGTTAGGTCAAAGGATAATGAAGAAGATATAAAGAACATTGTCTAGAGACTCTAGACAGGTCCTGATATCATATAAACAAGGTAGCACTTCTTTTATTGCAGAAACAGAAATGACATTGTGAGAAAAGCAAGTAGAATTGTCATTGCACCCCACAAGGGATCTGGCAAGTACTGAACATCAAAAAATGTGTGCCCTAGTGATTTTGGTGCAGGAACATAATTGACAGAAAATTTTATTAGATAAGTCTGTTGTTTGATTCTGCCAAATATGTTGTTTGATTGGAGTATTTTTATTATTAAGGGACTGTTAGAGTTATCTGATATAGACATAAGGGGTATATGTATCGAGCCAAACACAAAAGCATTAACAAATTAGCCAACTTGTCATTAGGTTAATTGATGTCACTACATAAGTAATCATGTGAAGATTAATTAATAATTGAGATGAGCTTAAAATCACACTATTCAAACACCGATACAACTCAATCTCTGTCAACAAATGTAACAAAAGTTTTAATGATCAAACACCCCACATCAAAGAGGCCTACCTGAAACATAATATATTATATTTGACACAAAATATCTAGTTGCATTACCTTAGCAGATTTAGAGCGTGGCTTCTTTGGACCTTCTTGTTCAGGTGCTTCTTCAAGAAGTGGTTCAGGGGCCGGGCAACATTCAACAAAACGAGCAGTCACAAGTCTAACAAAGTTATCTTGAGCAGCATTCTGAACTGCAGAAAGAAAACCCAGAAACAGTACTTACTATCCCCAATAGAAAATAGCATGTATAGGCATGGAGAGCACAAAAAAAAAAAAGTACATTTAATCACAACATCCCATTAAATTCTCTTTTCCTTCCCACAAAAGAACACTATTGAATTCATCATTTTCCGATATCAAATAGGTCAAACATTAAAGCAATACCTTGACTGCTATTTGATTTGGATTTCTGATTGGCTCTGTCCATTAATTGTTGCTGTGTAAGTCTGCCGTGCTCAAGTAGACCAGCAAGAAATTGTTTGCACTACCAAAACAAAGCAAATGTAGATAAAACACCAATCCGACCCCCAAAATTCACCAAACAAAAAATACACAAAAAAATGAACTAAATCAAGCTCCTGGGCCACAACCGCCAGAAATTTTGCAAACCTAAGTCGATGGAGTATGTTATATCATACACCGCAATGTACTGAACTTTAAGCCCAGCCTCTGCATCACCACAAATCCACAAAAAGCAACTAACTTTACTCAAATTAAACCAATTCAATCTAGAGTTTTACAAACCAGATTCAAAGAATCAAAAACCCCCAAAAAAATTGAGACAAGGAATTCACAAAAAGCTATTAACTTTACTCAAATTGAACCAATCCAATCTAGGGTTTTAATAAACAGATTGAAATAATCAAAAACCCCCAAAAAAAAAATTGAGATGAGCAGAAGAATTACTGGATTCTTGGGTAAAGGGCTGGACGCAATTGTGCTAGACCAGAATCAGGATAGAATCAAGTCTCTCCACTCCCGCCTCGCCGCCGAATACCTCCGCGCCAAAACCAGAGTGAACGACGGAGATTCCAGAGTGAAGAGATTCTTCAATTCCGGCGAGAACCGAGTCTTCTCTGCGCTTTTGGCCTCGCTGCATTTGAGTCAGAGCGAGTTGTTCTTGTTCAAGTGCTTCGTGGTGTCGCTTTCTATGCGATTGTTGAAATCTCGATCGTGGTCATGGGCTCACACTTCTTCAACACCAGCTGCACGTTCTTCCTCAGATCTAAAGGAATTCATAAATAAAAAAATCTGAAACAAGCCCCAATTGAATTTGGGAGAGATGAGAGAGAAGTACTCACCTGATGACCAGATTATTGGCATCGGCCTTTTCATCAATGAGTGAGGATGAAGAGAAGAAGAGGAAACGAGATGGGAGATCGATGAAGAGAGAGATCTGGGTTTGCGGTTAGGTTTTATTTTTTGGAAAAGAATGTTTAAGTAAAAGGTGTGGTGGCAAATTAGAATTTAGGTGAGCGGGATTCTGAAATTTTTGCTCGTCATTTACGGCGCACAGTAATATAGGCCGTTAATGACTTTAATCACCTCATTTACAGCATATATGCTTAAGACTAAAATGAAAAGTTTTTTACGGCACACAAAAAAGCATGTCGTAAATATAACATGACATTTACGGCGCACATGCAAAGCACGCCGTAAAAAATCAGAAATGGAAGTCTTTTACGGCACACAAAAAAACACCCCGTAAATGACACTCTTTTACGGCGCACAATTTATGCACGCCGTAATTTGCGCGTCGTAAAAGACAAGTTTTCTGGTAGTGATTCAATGTGACAACTTATGCATGGAAAATTGGTGCACAGTCAATTGCATGCATTGGGTATAAATGCATGGTCAAATTGATGCATTGAGAATAAATGCATGGTTAAATTCATGTATTGACCTTTTAGTATTCCTATGGAGTTAATGAGGAAGATGGGTGGTTGGTTCATGAATGGACATTGATGAAGTGAGTCTAGAGACTTCTATCAATGGTATAAATAGATAAAGCTTGTGTAGAGGTAAGAAATGAGAGGTCAAGAGCAACTCTAAGGGTCTCTGTGTATAGAAGATAAAGTGAGTTGTGTTCAAGAGTGTGAATAGCTCGGGTAGAGTGATCTTCTAGGTTGAGAAATGGTGTACAAGGGTTATCCTTTTGGATACAAGGGCTTGGGTTGGGCATAAACTTGAGCGGTGTAATATATTACTTGTGTAATTCTCTCATTAGTGAAGATGAAACTCTATCTCCGAGGACGTAGGCAAGGATATTGGCCGAACCTCGTTAAATTTTGTTGTCTTCTTGGCTTGGTTATTTCTTCTTTCTATCTCTATTTCTAGTATTTGCTTGGCGGAGGGATTAATTTCCCTAATAGGGCTATGATGCTGTCAGTTCGAAGTTCTCAGTGGGAGATACGGCGCCTTTTTCTCTTTTCTTCTCAGGCAAAATCGATGGGGCTTCAAGGAGATTATGGTGGTGGTCTGGTGTTCTATGGCAGATTGTTGGGCCATGGTTGAAGGTCCATCAGTATCCGAGTCAGACCAGGTCAGTCTTCACGGGTTTGGGTGATTATTGGGGACACTCTTCAATGGCTGGGTTCATAAGAGAAGGGGATACCGGAATTGGCAGCAGTGGGCATGGTGGTTGGCAGTGTACAGTGCCATGGTCTACAATTGTTGGCTTGTTATGGTATTTTCAAGCTTTGCGTGGTACTAGAGGCTAGGGAATGTGAGAAATCGCTTCGTACAACGGCGGCATCCTTGTCGTTGGGCAAGGCTTTGTGGCTATGCAATTACCGGCACCAACCTCACTGTGTGTCTTTCTGTTTGGCAGGAATCAGAGTTTTAGTTGTGGAAGATGAAGATTGACGGCAACATCTCTTTTTATTTATTATTTGTTTTTTTTTGCTTTTTTAGATTTCTATCTATCTTTAGTTTTAATGTTTTATGGCTAGGTCAGTTGAGTCCCTCCCCTCAAGAGCTAGGGTTTGGGGTTCTTAGTGGTATGTTTGTGCCATTGTTATGGTGTCACTCCCAGATACTATTGGATTTATTCTTGGTATTATTTTAAGGTCGATGTATTGGGGAAGAGCTCCTGCACGTGGTCTGGCGGTTTTGGGTCACGGTGTTGAAGGGAGTCTTTTTCTTCTTGAGATTGGCTATGAGGATGTATGGAGACTTCTGGGTTGGTTTGTCTGATGAGTTGTTGATATGGCGTTATTCCTGAGGACTATATGTGATATTATCGATGGCTTCTGGTGGTCAATATGGCGGTGATTTATCCTTATATATACCTGGTCTAGCTAGTTTGGGACACGGTATGAAAGAGGATGACATGGTTGTTCTTTGTATTGTCAGCGATCTATCGTGACTCTTAGGATTGATATCGTTTTGTAGCCCGAGGAATTGGGCGATTAGTTTGGTTAGGCGTTGGGCCCACTTGGCTCATGGATGTCATGATTGTTGACGGATCTATAACTGAGGTTGTTTTTAGGGAGGAAAGTGGGGAACTTATGTCCACCACCGGTCATTCTCATCTTATGTAATCTTAGTATCTTGGAACAAAAGGTTTTCTCATTCTCAAAATTACAAAAAAAAAAAAATTAGTTAAGGTACCTATTGATCAAAAATAATAAACCATCGTGCTTGCCTATGCAGAGTTGCAAACTTTGTTGAGGAGCTGCTATTTACATCTTTCATATGGTTAATGTCATACTGGGAAATGATCTTATCAATAAAATTCTGTTTCAATATATGTGCATCGGTTAGCCATTTTCTCTCTGTACAGCTGTACTACTAGATTTTATATTCAACATCGTGCCGAAGAGAACAACTTTAGTTTTACCCATGTTAAGTTTTGGTGAGTTGACAGAGTGTACGTATCCGGTAAACCTAATATTTTTTTTTCCCCTTCAAGCTCAAGGAGCTAAGAACTTACAACTTTGAAATTCTCAAATTATGTATAGTAATTTTTAGGGTCGCAAATCAAGTTTACTGGTAGTGTTTGTGTCATGTGGCTTATGTCAACCTCACACTATTTAACTATTTAAGGCAACTATATCGTAACTTGGTAATTTAGCTACTTGAACTAATTATGTTAAAAGCAAAAAACCAAATACAAATCGTTTGTTAAACAGGTCTGATGATCAAGAAACCACATGTTTAGCAAAATAGGTTATGGCATTGATACGACACCACTTGTTTATAAACATGATAACATCTCTGATTCTCTGTACTTAAAATTTAATCATAACAAATGCCAATATAAACAAGTGATACGACACCACTTGCATGTTTAGACATGATAACATATCTACCAATAAGATAACACAAAATGATAGTGAATAACACCAATAAGGCACATGCAATATATGGTGCAAGCTGTATTTATCCTTCAAAAAAAAAAAAAAATGGTGTCAAGCGAGTTGATCCAAATAAAATCAGCTCAGTAAATGGTCAATTTTTTCCGACTTAAAACGCAGATAAAACTCTAATTAATTTTGTGTCTTCTTCTTGTTGTACCTATGGATCATTTTGTGATTTTTCGGTTATGAAAAACATGATGGGTTGAGTTATGATCTATTCGTACTTTTTTTCTTCTTCTGGTCAAAGAAGATAAGTAGTAGTGGCCAAAAGAAAAGCATAGTGATAAGTGTTTACCATAGAAGAGACATGGTCACTAGTGACAAATTCTCTGCGTAAAAACCACCGCGCTTACAGATTAGGAAACCACGCCTCAGCTTTGAATTCTAGAAGAAAAAGAAACAGCAGGCTGTGGGCAACTAGAAACGCGTCGTTTCGAACTGTGTTTCCTAAAACGGCCAAAGTTGAAACGACATCCTCCCTTTTTCGCGTCGGAGACAAGTTGCACCTGATAACAATACAGAATCTTTCAAACTTCTCCTCTTCCCATTTTGCCTTTAAAAATGGGCTTTCATTTTGTTTCTCGCATCCAATCCAACAGTACCTTCACAATTCTCAATCCTCAATCATTCCCTTTTATCCAAATCCTCTACACCCTCTGTGAATTGAGCTCTACTCTGCTCACATTTACCAACCATGACTTCGGTAACCTACCTATCTCTCTCTCTCTCTCTCTCTCTCTCTCTCTCTGTGTTCTGTTGGTCAGTTCCATTTGATCAAAGATTGAAACTTTTTCATGTGGAATTTTCTTTTTAGTGATTATATGGGTTTTAGGGATGTGGGTTTGCTTTTCTTCAGAAAAGAAGATTTAATATAATGAAAATTAATATAATGAATTTTCAAGGCTAAAGTGCCTTAAATCAATGAACAAGTATTAGAAGACGGAAATGTCTTTCTATTGCCTAATGTTGATGTGAAAAAGTAATGGGAAAAGTATTTCTGCATGCTGTATGATGCTTACTTGTTGCATAATTGTGCCAAGAAGAGAAAAATCATTCTCTGGCAAAATTTATTAGTACTGTGGTAGATAAAGTTTGAAACTTTGGTTGTGTTTACTTGTTGCAGCATCAGAGTGGAAGGGCTTTACCCAAATTTGGCGAGTGGGATGTGAATGATCCAGCCTCAGCTGAAGGATTTACTATCATTTTCAACAAGGCCAGAGCTGACAAGAAAAATGGTGGAAGTTTACTTACTGCTGTGGAATCATCAAGCAACTGTGAATCCCGTAAAGAAAATAATACGCAGAAGTATCCCAAAAGGGTATGTTTGCATGGTTATTAATTCGAATTTAATTTCTTATAAGTCCATTAACCTAGCTACTGGATCAATTTAAACTGAAAATCTACATTTTGGATGCAGAACAAGTGGCTTTGCATGGGTTGTTAATTAAGCCCCAAGACTAATGAAAACTCGAGACTTTGGTGGGTGTTTTAGTACCAGTATTCTGGATTATTGGCTGCTTAAATTTTGCTCGTACAATTGTGAAAGAGCTGTGGTTCTTATTCTTTATATCTTGGTTGTTTTTGTCTTCTTGATGATGTATATACTATATACGAATAAAAGAAGTGTCATTTTTTTGTTCTTATTCCCCCGACGTGTTGATGCAAACAATGTGAAGAGACTGAAATACATAGATCTAATCCTAATTTCAGGCGATTATAACTTGGAATCCATATTATAAAAGAAGAAAAAGAAAATCATAAACAACTAGAGATAAAGAAAAAGAAGAACATATTTATTAGGTTGTCTTAGTTGATACAAGCAAAGAAAATAAAGAGTGAAAGTTTCAAAGTATAAAAGAGACATAATCGCATAAATAATATAAACTGTTGAATTATTCTTAGGGTTAATGATAAAAGAGGTCATTCTGAAGTACTTTATTATAATTTAGGATGCACAAATATCCCTATGATAATTAAGGTCACCTATTAACAAACCTAACACTGAAAATACAAATAATTACAAAAACTGCCACTGAAAGCACTCAGTTCAAGACGCTAGGCCTCTCCAATTTCACATTCGACAGTTGCAGTTTGCAATTTCGTCCCCTCCGATCTCGTTTCCGCCGCCGCCTCCAGTTGGTCCTCCCTCCACAAGTACGCCTTTTTCTCCTTTTTTTCACTCACTCGTTCAGATCTGTTAATCGAAATCCTTCTAATTTCTGAATTCCTTTCTCATTTCATCTTCGTCGATTAAGAATCCTCTGTTTTTAAGTTTTGTTTTCGATGCAAAGCTCGTTCACTTTCATAGATTTTTTCTTCTGCCTTTTCAAATATGTTAAGCTTTCTGCTTCCTTGCTCTGTGTGATTTTCTTTTTGATGATGACAATGATGTGTTTCTTTGTTATAGGCAATTAGTTCATTTTGGCTGCAATTGATGGTGTGTTTTGGCCTCCTCCACTCCGGCGTCCTCTTCGAGAATTCCGATTTCGTTCGAGCTCGGACCCGACGACAATTACCGCCTCCAATCAGAGCCCTCCTCCAGCCAAATTCACCAACCACCGCCGCCAGCTTCCGATTGACTTTGGCGTTTTACCATGGCTGTGTTCTTTTTGGCGATCGACTGCTCTTCTCTCTTCACATCTTGAAGCTTTTCACCAAAACCAGAAGCAGGTTGCTATAATAATATGTGTTGCATGAAGGGACATATGTTTTAGAAGAAAATAATTTGAGTATTAATTTTCAGTTGACTCATTTTGCATGCTTAATGATCATTGGAGTCCACATCCTCTCTTGTAAGTGGAAGGGGAAGAAAGTTTCTTGATTCCTAGCCTCACTAGTATATATAGATAGTCTATTCCTGAGGCCTTATTGGTGTGATCCCTGAAGTTTCTATTATTTTCTCTTTATCTGTGCTTGTTTTTTGAACATGCAGGTTATTAGCAAGCTTGAATGCCGCACTGTTGCCTACCATGAGTCAGGGCATGCATTGTTGGTGGACTAACTAGCTTCCATCTGTACCTTATAGGTACCAATCAGGTCAGACATCTTCTTGGTATATTTGTTGGTTTAGCATGAATTGCTATCTACATTACTCTAGTTGGATTTGTTTCATCATATGTGAGAAAGGACGGACTTTAGGTCTAGTTATAGTAAAATGGTCCATAAAGTATCAGGGCCATGACTAAAGTGGTAGTACTAATTCCGTAAGTGTCTCACATGCTCTTGATGAACTTGACTAATGGAAAAATTGTATTTGCCGGCTTCTTAAATTATTCTCGTTATCATTTTTCAGGTGACATTCCTCGAATCAAGAGATAGACTTGGTGGCCGGTTTCATACTGATTACTCATTTGGTTGTCCAGTAGATATGGGAGCATCATGGTAAATTTATCTCTTGTTTACTTTTATTATAGTTTGGTTTGTACGTAGTTGCATGTTTCATAAACAAATCCTCATGAGTAGTGATGTGGTTATGTACTTTTCCCATCCCTACATCACTCTTCACATTTTGATGAATTTGTGGCAGGTAAGGTAAAGTAGATTGATTATCTTGTTTGTTGGGCATGGGAAGTAAAACTAAAGTATATGACACTTATATCTAATGCACGAATGCCTAATTTCATGTTGCTACCATATTGTTTAAAGTGTGCAGTGAAGCAAGAGCACAACCCAATTCCCTAAAAGCAAGAACATGGAAGCTTTTAAAGAGCTTGTCTCCACCTGTAATGGCTGCAGCTCTGCTCTTATCTCCAATCTTCATTACTCCTGATAATCACACTCTTGCTGGGTTTAGCTTCGTTCAGTATGTAATACTTGTTTCAGTTTCAATTTGATGAATGTTTAGTTGTAGACAAATAAAATTGTGCTTGTTGCTTTAGTGGGTAAATTTGTATTTTAGCATCAGAACCTTTTTTGGATTAGATTTTCAGTTGAAGCTCGAGTTTCTGTGCTTTGAGGGTGTCATTTTTTGCTTCATAATCAAATTGGTGAAAATCCCTCCCCTATTACTATTGCTATCATATGTTAGGAGTTGCTTCCAGTTTTCAGGTATCGCAAATGAATGGAAAGAATTGGATATTTTGAGCCACTTTTGTGTGGGTGATTTTCATCTTGATTGATAAATACTATTGTTATACACATTGCATGTCACTGTCATACACGCCACTAACCAATTATTAACCAAGTCACATTGCATGTCACTGTTATACACGTCACTGACCAAGTCACTGGCTAGTGAAGTCATTGGCCAGCTCAAGCGCCTAGTTACTGTTAACCTCATCAAGTCATACGAAAAGTCACTTATTATGTCACTGTCAATCACTAGTAAAGTCATTGTTAACTACAAGTTACTGGCAAAGTTATTGACTATGTCACTGTCAATCCCTGGCCAAGTCACTATCAATCCCTGATCAAGTCACTAACTAAGTAACTGACCATGTCACTAACCAAGTAACTGTCAGTAGCCAAGTCACATGTTAATAGCCAAGTCACTAATTAAGTAACTGACCATGTCACTAACCAAGTAAATGTCAGTAGCCAAGTCACAAGTTGATAGCCAAGTCACTGTTAATCACATGCCACTAACTAAGTAACTGACCATGTCACTAACCAAGTAAGTAACTGACAATGTCACTAACCAAGTAACTGTCAGAAGCCAAGTCACATGTTAATAGCCAAGTCACTGTTAATCACATGTCACTAATTAAGTAACTGACCATGTCACTAACCAAGTAACTGTCAGTAGTCAAGTCACAAGTTGATAGCCAAGTCACTGTTAATCACATGTCACTAATTAAGTAACTAACCATGTCACTAACCAAGTAACTGTCAGTAGCCAAGTCACAAGTTAATAGTCAAGTCACTGTTAATCACATGTCACTAACCAAGTAACTGTCAGAAGCCACTGTTACTGGTCAAAGTCACTGGCCAAGTTACTAGTCATGTCTATGTCACTGCCATGTCACAGTCATGATCATGTCACTGTCAATCTCTGGCCAACTGTTGTTAACCTCAAACTCATCAAACTCATCGACAATGTCACTAGCCATGTCACTGTCAATCTCTGGCCAGTGACATGTTAATCTCTTGTCAAGTCACGGGCAAAATCATTGCAATTAGCCAAGTCACTTATAAAATCATTGCAATATGATCTAATGGTTGCATTACATTAATTATACCTCAAACGAAAAAGTGTACAACCACCAACGTTACCCACCAAGGATCATGGTACACAAAAGTAGTACATGGTCAACAACTAGGAACCTTATAGATTCAAATATACACAGTTACACACTTCAGCTTTTCCAATTGCAAATTTTCTAGGCCAAGAACCTGCCACAATGAGTCAACGAGGATCCAAAATTAGTTAAAAATGCTTATTGAAGATCTTAAGTGATACCAATATAAGCAATATAAGCACAGTAGAAGAAATGGTGGTGAAAGATGTGATGACAAAAGCTACAAAACAGGTATATAAAAAGCAATTGGGATTTTATTTTGCTTTCAACTAAGCAAATAATCTGATTCATGTTTGAGGTGGACTAAATTTGAAAATGTAGATACTACTCAATAGGGCTTTGATCCAGAGGAAGTATGCAAATGGCCTAAATCACCCTAAAAATGACATGATAAAAATTACGGCATAGGGCAGCCAAGTAATAAGTATCTGATATCTTTTCAACATCATCCCTGAAGAATGAGGGAAGCAAACACCAGAAATAAAGATTGACGAGAGATGATGATGATGTACCTTTTGCCTGCCAAAAAGTAAATGTAGTTAATGGGCTTTTGCTTAACAACAATTTTGAAACGAGAAAACAGGGTAGATCAGTATCAAATAAGGTTCATTGCATGTAATCTGGGAACTTTCTAATCTCTGTGAATGAGGATTGGTATTTGATATATATGGAATATAGCACAGCTATGATTCATTTCAGGGAAAGCACAAAAAGGATTCAAATAATTCTGTAAAATTGTACAACGAATATGAATCAAAAACAAGACTAAAGTTTGACCTCACATTGAAGTAAATGATAAAGACTAAAGTTAGCATTCAACTTTTTTCTGAAACAAGAACAAAGGCGGCAAGTCAAAACATTTAATAAATGAGTGAAAAGAAAGGTAAAAGAGTAAACTAAAAGGAGGCATTGACTCAAAACTTCTTCCTAAACACGTGCAGGTCTTGACTCAACTTCAAACAGAACTACAAGGAGGCATGAGAGATCATAAGATATATACCACTCACTCGTGCATATTTCTTTTCAGTAACACAAAACATCTGGGGAACACCTAACCTACAGAACAGTTCAAATATTAAACTGCTATCCAGATAGATCACATTTGCATCTCGATGAATGTCAAGAAATGTAAGCTAATACCAATTCGAGTCATAATTCATAGATACAACTGGCGTCCCATCTAGGGTATCATTGCCTTTCACCAATAGTTTGTATTCTGGCAAACTGTATTACAGAAAGAGACAAGTCTCACATAGAAATCCCCTAATTTAATCACTTAAATGACTTGACACTTTAAATACGCATAGTAAGAGTCTTCTGCAAAAAAGTAGCCTAAGAATATTCAGGTTTTCTTTCTTGCCAAATAGCCGGCTATAGCATGATTTTCATATATAATATATCTATTTCAGAGTAGGTAACATGGTAGGTTATTTCACAAATTCCATTTCCTATAGAGACCATCAGAAATTGAAGGCCACACCATTCATGAGCTAATTAGCAGGATGTAGATATGTGATGCATACAAGCGGAGAAATCAATAGGCATATGTATATTCATTTACCTGCCAAGAATTCTCTTCAAAAGCAATCATCTTTTGTCCAATCAATACCCATCCAAAATCACCTTCCAGCGCTAAACAAGTTCTAGCATATATGCAGATGACTGCACTAAACATCAATTTATCAAACAATTTTATGAAATGCACAATTACGAAGAAGCACGAAAATAGAATTGATTCAAACAGTGGATGCCAACCTTCTTTACACCCAATCTCTGCAACTTGGGAACCTCTTCAAGCAATGGAGCCTTGGTCCGGCGAATCTTGGCAGTCAGAGCACCTGCAGATGCCATACTTTTTTCTTTTGAAGCAAGCTCCGCTTTCTGCAAATTAAGATTACTCAAATTTCAGTCTCAATTTGAAAAATAGGACCAAATAATAACTAAAATTCTACTCAATTTCATCCACCTACGTCCGGATATGACATTATCGCGTTTCAACTTCACGAACTTTTCCGGAAACCAAACAGAGATCAAATTAAGAGAATCGAGAGAGACTGAGAAAGAGACCGAACCTGAAGAGCAGCTTCAATGTCGGACTTGATGGCGGAGTAGAGGCGAGCGAAGGCATCGGCACCGGAGACGTTAGAGTCTTTCTACTTGTAGATGTCGTATCGGTCGTACTTGTTGCAGATCGCGGCGAAGGCATCGTTCCCGGAGACGTTAGTCCTTCCATTCTCGCCGACGACAACGTCTTTTGGCCGATCACGGCAGAAGAAACCGATCAAAATTGTTTGAGATCTCGAGAGAGCGAAAGAGAAAAGAACCGTGACTTTTTTCTCTGAGGAATTTTATCTCCGATCTCTGGTTCAACCTGAGGAAAGTGTAGAAGATAATGCATTGAGATTAACGGAGAGGAAAGAGAAGAAAGATCACGAGGAAGTAGATATTAAGATTCTCTCACAGAGCTTCTCCAAGCATGTATTAGGCTTTATGGGCAGAATAGGAATCAAAAAAATTAAAAATTGATCTTTTTTAACATCACTCATTATTAATAAGGACTAAATTAATATTACTAACAATTCATAATGGACCTTTTTATCAAGGAGGAAACTAGGTGACTTTTTTATCATTTCACACTCTAATGTGACATTTTCCATCATTTCCCTTTATTCTTAATATAGTACCAAAGTCTTTTTGAAATAAAAA
This sequence comes from Rosa rugosa, assembly GCF_958449725.1. NCBI lineage: Eukaryota > Viridiplantae > Streptophyta > Magnoliopsida > Rosales > Rosaceae > Rosa > Rosa rugosa. Next base: position 9,869,284 of record NC_084824.1, on the reverse strand, counting down.
TCACACGTTGACACTAAACTAATAAAGTGACTAAAAGTAAGAATAATCTTATCAATAGAAAATTAATTAACTCAAATATCAAATTATCAATACTGTAGCTATAAGCCAAATGGGTGGAATAGATGACGAGAATTCTGCTCCAACAACAATTGGTAAAAGAACCTACTTCAGTGGGAACACCTCAAGGTCAAGGTGACATCAAGTGGATGGTTAAGTTACAACTTCAAGGTCAAAGTGACATCAAGATTTTTTTTTTTTTTTTTTTTTTTTTTTTTTTTTTTTTTTTTTTTTTTTTTTTTTTTTTTTTTAGCTAGAATAGCTGATTTTCTTGTTCATTGAACTACCAACTGTTAAAAGATACAAAGCAGCACGTCTTGTTACAACTTTACTTACAAAAGCCCGAAAGTTCTATACATTACACTACAAATAATGAATTTTAGTGCAGCTATTGGGAAGTAGTAGTAGTAGTTACTGTTGCCGAGAGATTTTCAACTACAGGCTCATCTGGTTTTTCTTCAATGCGAAGCTTTTTAGTGCATGCTTGTGCCTCAGAGTCACTAGAGTCAGCAGCTTTGTGCTTCAGTGACAGAGGTGATAATGAGTCAGACTCAGCTGGTTGTGAAGGTGATACACCAGCTGATGGGGAAGGATGCTGTTCAGGGTCTTTAATGGAATTAGTAGTCAGTGACGACAAGGCTTGTGGAGAAAGTAACGCACTACCGGCTTTCTGTTGTTCCTCCAAGATCTTCTCCAAGTACTTTGCATGCTCCTCTATGCGTAGCTGAAGAGACCTTTGAACCTCAAGCTGCTCATGCAGTTGTTTCTGAACTTCCATTTGCATGCGGAGAGCCTCAGTGATATGGAAGCTCCCTTTTCTTCGTCCATCGCTTTCCATTCCGCTTGCAGCTGCTTTCTTTTCTTCAGAGCTAGAGGCCTTCTTATCTTCCTTTTTCTCGGGCATATACTTGGCAAGTCGGTACTTCTGTAAGTGGCTTTTCACATGATAGATGGTTAAGCCCTCAACATTCATAACCTTTAAAACGCCTTTTGGAGTAGCCTTTTCAGCCCCATCAAGCTTCTTTACAGCCTCTACAAAACGCTCATGGAGCTCAGGCGTCCATCGCATTCTTGGTCTATGTGCAGATGAAGGCCCAGGAGAGGGGTGACTTGAAAGAGCATCAACAGGTGGTGCTGTCGAGCCACAACTCTTACCACATGTTAATTCTATGGCTGGTTTCGATGAGGCTTGAGGAATTTCATATATTTCATCAAGCCGGGGATTTTCTCCATTGTCTGTGATAGCCATGTCAAGTTGATCTGACAAAAACTGAAACTCCAATTGATCTGTAAGTGCTACAGTGTCACTTCCAGAGCCAACTCCATGGAAGCTACCATCAGAAGCATCTCCAGCCAAATTAAGAAAGTCTTTCATGAGATACTCTGATTGTTCATCATCATATTGATCGCTCATATCCGCACTTAAAAGCATTGGATATTTTGAATCAACAGCAGAAATGGACCGGCTGTATGTTGGAGGGTGGGGAAGAAATGGCAGATTTCCAAGCTGCCGTTCAGAACTCGATGAAGATGACTGATACAAACTTGTACAAAAAACAGAAGAACGTGAAAATGTGCTCTTGGAATGTTGAAGACTAGATTCTCGCACATTAGTAGGAGAGCTAAAAGATTCTGTCCGTATGAAAGGTGAGAGGCGTGCTGATGAACATTCACGGGCCACTGAACTCCTGCCTTCTGATTCACAACCCAAAAAATCATGTACTGGGGATAGGGATGTACAGTATGACTCTGTGATTCCTTTGGTAGTCTGACTTTGTGATACAGAACTGACTCCATGGTGACTCATGATTACATGTGAAAGCCCTACCTTCATCGATGTATCAGATAGGTGGTGAAATGTGCCACAATCAAGTGGAGGAAATCTACAGGTAGGGATGTATATGTCTAGATTGGGAGACAATGAATTAGAATAAAGGAATAAGTGAGACGATCAAAAGTGAGATATGGTTGCACAACACTGAACACTATTCTAGCAGACTTTGAGTTTCATTTAAATTCAAAATCCACTCAAAGAATCATCAGCAACAAGCTACATTTCCACAGTAAAAGTACTTGGAGGTGAAACGACCAAGTCAAATCCAGCACACCAAGTAAACTGTACAAGGAGACATATAAAGCATAATCTTCTTAGCTGGAAGACAATCTTATCAGGTGGAATGCCATCTTCTAAGGTACATAATCTGAGAGAGACAGAGATCTTGTACTTGCAGGGATTTTGCAACTGAGGAAATGAAATGCTGAGTCAGTGAGACAGGTATGTAGTGTCGCTCAAACTACCAAGTGACATCAAGATCAAGTGGATGGTTATTGACCCAAAAAAATAAAGTTTCGATCAATATGGAGAGTTTTGAGTTTTAATCCGCTCAATACAAGTAAAATATATATATATATATTTTTTAGGGCAACGGAAGACTAATTTATTGATCGAAATCATGACGACCTCACTCGGTCAAGCATGAAGGGTACAAGCACCCCTCATATTACAATACAAGCTCACGAAGAGTACTAAATCCAAAAGAAATCCATACTTCAAAACTAAAATCCTAAAGGAACGGCTGAAAGAGAAAATACAGAATTTTAAAACTCCCTAACCCTACACTGCCCTAAAATGGAACCAATGTCCTGAACATTGTTTGGCTCCAGTTTTGTTGCAGCTGGTCAACGGTCTCTTTTCTGTGCGGGCGTGCCAGCACCATTCGGGTGCGGTCGTCGGGGGTGTCCCTTGACCTGACTTCTTTTGAGCGATTGTGGACGAGGAGAGCACCAACCTCGTCGCGGGATTCTTTGTGCCTCGCGGTGAGGACTTTTACTAAGCTTCTTCAAAATCACACAATCGATACTCGACGTCGTAGATCGAGCAGAGCGAAAATCACTGGGAAGTGGGGAGAACTTGCTAAAGCGTGACTTTAGCTTGGCTGGTTTGCGAGGGCGTTACCCTTGCTTAGCTGGTTCCGTAACCGTTGTGGTCGCGGTACTACAGTCGGCTCCTGAGGAGACTAGGACCGAAGCACGTTGATAGAGGGTTTGGTGGCACTAACAGTCGGCTCCTGAGGATTCTGGGACTGGAGTGTGGTCACCGGTAAGAGAAGGAGAGAGGTTGCTCTGGGATGACTTGAGTAGTCGTAGAGATTAGTTGATGAATTGTGTGTTTTGTTACTTCGTCGTAGCCTCTATATATAGGTTACCAAGCCATAGTGGTTGGTCTTAAACAAATCATGATGGGTTAAGCACTAACGGAATCATGGTGGTTTAAACACTTAAGCACTAATGGAATCATGGTGGTTTAAACACTTGAGCACTAATGGAATCATTATAGGTTTTCCAATTAAGCACTAATGGAATCATGATAGGTTTTCCCTATTGGCCACCATGAAATGTAGTTGAATGCTTCCCCACGTGCATGCCATATTCCTTCATTGAATGGAGTATGAATATTTGCATGGGCGTGCCTTTTCTTGCAGCTTGCATAATCTTCCATAATTCTGCAGGTAGGCTTTATTTAGCCTCTAAATAATATATTTCGAACTTATCGACAATATATAGCTTGAGCCACTGACATTGGCTCAATTTCTCCAAGACACGCATTGTTAGGCCAAAATGCTCATTTTGGGTTCAAACAAACATCTTGATGCCTAAGACCCTTTTGGTGTACGTCGCAACATTCAACACACCCACAGCAACATTCTAGGAACAGATGCAGGACAAAGAGCAGGGCAGACCACCCCCAAAAAGCCCAAATCCGACCCAAGTGTGAGAAAAATAGGGGAATTGGCCTAACCTAGGCCCAATTCTCTAGATTGCATCTCTGCAGCCCAGGAAGGCAGAGGCCCATGACCTGCTGCCCACACCCTACGCTCCTCACACCTAGCCGCCGAATCTGGCCCTTCCGAGATCCGCCTGCCACCGCCTAATCAGTATGGCGGCCTCCCCAGGCAGGAGACCATGGTAACCATCGCGCCGCCCACCAAAGCTTCTAGCGACTGCACTTGTTGCACTAGACTGGTTCTGCAAGCACGAACCTGAGGCCTCAACCGGCGATCCGACCACCGATCTCTAGCAGGAATTCTCCGACCTCGCTCCTCCTCTAGTCCCGAAACCGTGACGCCAATCTCCTCCTCGTCAAACCCGATTCCACCAAAGCAAATGCCGATCTCTATTGCAAAACCACCACAAGGTCTGTACTTCGCCTCTTTTCTCTAACCAGACCAGCCTCCGAATGCGCGACGGAGATGAAGCCCTTATCCTCTTACCGCTTGCAACGTCGGAGCGCCCTGTTGCAGATCAGAGCCAAGAAGCGCCGCCGCACTGCTCGCGAAACCTAGGTTTAGGTTTCGGTATAAGTTCATGTACCTAAGTGTCGATACAAGTAAATATTTGATTTAAAGATCAGTGATAATAATTTAAGAATTGGTCACGCGGATTTCATTCGACAACAATATTGAATCATACATGTTCTAAATTTTTTCAGCTTTCACTCAATTCAACACGGTGGAGTACATTCAACTGGAGTACCGTAAAATTTTGCCAAAGTTATGTACTTATAATCACACCCGAGTAATTTGGCCATAATTTTGGTACACTTTCATAGCACGCGACTTGTACACTTTGTGAGGTTCAAGTCTTCGATTTTGTCAAAAACAGACCGCAGATAGTTAGACCATGTTCCCTTTTGGTCAAACAATAATGTGGGAATGCCAATTAATCTGCCGTGCCGATTTGGGCTCTGAAAGAACACCTTGGTGGGCGTACTGCGTTTTAAATTCTTAGTACTCTCTGATCTTGAACATGAGACAGATAGAGACTCGATCATTGTTAACAATGAACTAGTCCAAACCAGAAGACGTAGAACACCCACATATGCAAAGAAATGGCAAGCTGTGCAGTTCACGGTGGCTGTGTCAGCGACTACATAGCCGTCACTGTTTCAGCCATTTGCTTCATTCTGTGAGTGTTTTTCTATCACAGTGTTAATGGGTTTTCTTTGTTGTTTGCAAATTAGTTTGCTTTGGCTCTTTGGGATTATCATGGTGGGAAATTAGATTGTGTGTATCTGTTTGATTAAAAGTCTGGGCCTTTGAGCTGAATTGCAGAATATTTGAAATTTTCTGTGGGAAATGATTAGAAATGTTTAACAAAGATTGAATCTTGGAACAAATTTTGAATCTTTCTGAGTATCCAAGTTTATGGGGATCATATTATTGTTTGTATATTTTGGCTGTGTTTAAAACATCGAGTCTTGAAAGATATATTTAGTATGGTGTTCAAAGTACTGAGGTTTTGATTTGTTTGCTAAAATGGGTCTTAGTTATCCCTGATACTTTAATTTTACAGAACAAACTTTGCTCAAGCGACTAACTGTGGTCCTTTTCAATTTGTTGGTTTCTTTCTTTCAGGCTTGTTTCGCGGTTAATTTTGCCCTTTGTGGTTCACAAACTTCCTTGTGCGAAGCGAAGTGGCTTTTGGATTCCAGTTATTCAAGTTTTCGCCAGCTTCAACCTTGTGTTATCAATTGTGGTAGATTACTATAGATTTTGATGTTCACAGTTTATCTATAATATTCTTGATAACTTCAGCCACCATTGAAGCAACTCATGTTTTTATGCAGATGTCTCTCAATTTCCTGAAATTTGAAAAGAGACATTGGTGGCAGTCTTGCTACGTCTGGGCAGGTTATTCACAACTTTTGTCTTTGAAGTTGCTCTTGCAGTTTCTCATTTGTGAATGTTTGTTATTTTGTGCGCTACTTGAAGTTTCTGTTGCTTGCAGTCTGGATTGAAGCTCCACTTGGCTTTGGTTTGCTGCTGAGCTGTCGCATATCACAGGCCTTTCAACTATATTATATTTTTGTCAAGTAAGCAATCATTGATCACCAGCGTAATGATCTGATCTGAGAAGTATTTGATCAGATCGTTATGCTGGTGTATCTCTATATGATCTGAAGATCAATTCATAAAGATATTTAGGTTACATTTTATTGGATCTATGTGGTTAATTTGTTGCAATCAATATTTCAGGAGGTGTCTGCCACCAATCAGATCATATGTTTTCCTTCCACTAATTCTCTCGCCATGGATTACTGGAGCTGCATGTGAGGATCCTTGAATTTATTTATGCTATCCTACCTCTAAAGTTGCATATGTCTTATACAATGTCTCTTGTATGCTTTAGTTATCCATATCACAAAGCCTCTAAATTATCGGTGCCACATGGGGGCTCAGTGGATCATCCCGTCTATGTCCCTCCACACAACATATGTTGCCATTTTGGTTGCTTTCACTTGTGCTATTCGGCATATAGAGTTCAGGTTTGACGAACTCAGAGACCTCTGGCAGGGAATACTTGTCTCGGCCTCTTCTATTGGTACACTACTCAAATCTGGCTTTCATTTGTTCTGTATATGTCATTATAAGAAACTTACTCTTCATTTCTAATGAAGAGGCTGTATGTCTTTCAATGCAAGTTCTGTCTACATGCTCTTTAGTTTGAATGATAAGTAGTCCCAGTGAATGAGATGTCACCAAATGATGTCCTATTAAATACCCAAGCACATTTAGTATCTCCAAGTATAAAGTGTTTGTGTTTTGCATTTGCATAAGAGTAGTGCATACTCACATAAAACTTATAAGGGATGTGGATGAGTCCATTTCTTGGGGGTCACTAATTGTCATCATCGTGGGAAAGTCAAATCATATGATCTGAATATATGCTTTAGGAGTAAAATCAAGAATACAATTAGCATCAAGAATATCCAGTCATTTTGTCATGTTTCATTTTAATAACCTTAGAAAGGGGAAGGCACATTTTCTAAGCATTCTCGATGTTTAGCTATTATGAAGTCTAGTTGCATCTGGTTTAAAAATTCTGGAAGAAATCATGATGTTACAGAAAATATAGCATTGTCTTCTGTAAGCTGATTAGGCTGTATATCATATCTGAGTAACACATTAAATTAGTATAACTTGTAGGCTGTGCTTTGTTAATTGGTTATCCTAATAACTTCCAGGAGTATGGGTGGTTGCATACGTTTTGAATGAAATTCATGATGATATCTCATGGCTTCAAGTTGCCTCCAGATTTGTGCTCTTAGTAACGGTATGACTTATACTGCTAGTACCTTTGTATATTATGTACTGGGGATAGAAGTCTTCCAACTGATGTGTTTTGAATACATTTCTTATGTATATGTTGCAGACGAGCATTCTTGTATTAGCTATCTTTTCGATATCAAGTTCACAACCTCTTCTATCGCAAATCAGCTTGAGGAAAAGGGAACCTCGAGCATATGAGTCAATGGGTCAGGCTCTGGGCATACCTGACAGTGGACTGTTAGTGCAAAGGGAACCAGCATGTGTCGTAGATCCTAATGAATCACTTGATAAACTTCTTCTAAACAAAAGATTCCGCCAGTCATTCATGGCATTTGCAGACAGGTGTGTTTTCTTCTTCAAGTTCCATTTTTTAAAATGCATTTGCAGAAGAACATTTATGCCCAAATTATTCTCCAGTACAAAGAAATGGTCCAGGGTGTGAAAATGACCTTCTCCTGAACCTAACTGAGAAGTAATATATAGTGAATTTTCCAAGGGTCAAAGTAGTTCTATGCAGACAAATGGAAGTTACAGGATCTTCAAAGATATATATCTATCCATAAACTTCCGGGCAATCTATTTTCTGTAATGTTAATGAGATGAGAATTCAGAAATAAACAAATTTATTGGCTGGCATGCAATGTATTTATTTTATTCTATTGTTCTTCTTAATCACAGTTGTTTGGCAGGGGAGAGTGTCCATTTTTTTGAGGAAGTGCATGAACTCGGTAAAATACCTGTAGATGACCCTGTAAGAAGAATTTACATGGCACGCCATATCATTGACAAGTACATAATTGCAGGTTTGTTATTTTGTTAATGATAATTACATTAGTTCTGTTTCTTTATGATAGACATTACCTTCAACGGTAGTAGACTCACATAGCTAGGAGTTCACTTTAGAGTTAAGACTCATAAGTATGTGGGGACATGAATTTCAATTTTCCTTCTGCAGGGGCGGCAGTGGAGGTGAACATCTCTCACAGAACCAGACAAGAGATCTTGACTACTTCCAACCTAGCACAACCAAATCTTTTTAATGACGCGTTAACTGAGCTAATACACTTGATGAAAATGGTGCGATGAATTCTTAGTGATTTTTGGCGAACTTTCAATTCTTTTAATACTATAGGAGTAATGTCTGAACTTTTATGTATTTATTTATTTTTTATTTTTTTTACTGTCTTTGATTTAGAACTTGGCGAGAGATTACTGGTCATCTATGTTCTTCATGAAGTTGAAAGAAGAAGTGAGTATGAGATCCGGGGCCCAAGAACTGGAACAGATGAGAGGTTGGAACTACTCTCCCAGGTTGAGTTCTGTACATGGTGCTGATGATCCATTTCACCAAGAACAAGAACCATTTTCGGTTGATTCTGGCTGCAACACTGAAGACCATGATGATGAACCAAGAATCATGAGTAAATTCGTATGAATGGTAAATTCGATCATACGTACGCATCATATATTCATAGTGTTAAATGTAGCTTACCTTCCCACTTCTGTACATATGCATTTTTCATAAGTTATAAAATGGAAAAAAAAAAAAAAAAAAAACAACAACAAAAACAAAAAGCTTACGATTTTGCCTGTAGTCTCTTCTATTGTTAATTAGAATTTACTATTCAAAGTCGTTAAGTAGTTTCCGTCTTTTGTGTTAGATATATATGAATGAAGCTTCATCCCCCATCCCCATGGTTTCCTTTTGTTTGATCTTTATCTAAGGACTAAGGTGATTTACTTTAGAGTTTAGACATTCAAGTTGGGATGATGGTTAATTTTCAAATGAGAAGTGATATGGTATTAGCTGTGAGCTCTAATATCAGACTTTCTAGATTCACAACATTAGCTTCAATTCCAACTTCCAAGATGCATGTGATTTTAATACTCTCAACTGCACTGTCAACTTCTTTAAGAGGGTAGACGTGAATAGTAATTAGGTTATTAAATGCGACTTGCGGAGGCCTTGGGGCTTAGAGTATGGTAGAAGCTCTCGATCGGTAAAAAACTACATAACCCGTGACTAAAATGTTGAAACATCGCCTATATTCTACGTGCAATCCCCATATCCCTTCCTTTATTTGGCCAATAGAGCAAATCCTCTCCTTTCAAAACTCCAAGCAACCCCAGAAGGCCAGAAGGAACTCTGTGTCAACCAAACTGCGAGAAAGAAAACAAAATATATGGTACATACATCTACAGCTGCATGCAATATTCATGAGTACCCAACAACCCATCTGGTTTCTCCTTCTCTCTTCTCTTGGTTTCTTCATCTTCCTCAAACACTCCATCTCTTTAGCCCGATGGATCTTCATAACTTTTCTCCGACCCGCTAAAGATCTGAAAAGATCGTACGGCTCTTGGGGTTTGATCACTGGTGCCACTGATGGCATAGGCAAGGCCTTTGCCTACCAACTAGCCAAGAAAGGCCTAAACCTTGTTTTAGTCAGCCGCAGCTCCAACAAGCTCGAATCAGTCTCCGAAGAAATTCGATCCCATTTCCCCGATGTGCAGATCAAAACTGTTGCCTTCGACTTCTCACGCGACCAGGGTTTGGTTAAGTTGGTAGAAGAGGAGATCAAGGGATTGGACGTGGGAGTTTTGATAAATAATGTTGGAGTGACTTACCCGGCAGCTAGATACTTTCATGAGGTGGATGAGAAAATGTGGGTGGATATTGTTAGGGTGAATTTGGAAGGTACAACAAAGGTTACCGTGGCTGTTGTACCCGGGATGCTTCAAAGGAAGAGAGGTGCCATTGTTAATATTGGGTCTGGGGCAGCCGTTGTGGTTCCTTCCCATCCTCTCTACACCATCTACGCAGCTACCAAAGCGTAAGCATAAACTTAATTAATTAAACCTCTTTGGTGATCAGACTAAGTAATTTAATTTTCAGATAAATTTTTACAAAAATGATCTCATTTAGAATACACTCCTTTTTACTTTCTCTTCCTTCAATGTGATCATTTTTGTTTTGACATGTTTTTTGCCATTTTGTTTTTCTATTTGGCTCATGTTCATATCACTATGAAAAGAAAAAAAAGAAAAACAAAAATTATGATTACACTACAGAAGAATATATTAGAAAACTCATCTAACTATACAGTCATTTGCCTAGTATCGTTTGATTTTTAGTGATATTAGTCATTTGCCTTTTTTTTTTCTTCTATTTGGCTCATGTTCATATCACTATGAAAAGAAAAAAAGAAAAACAAAAATTATGATTACACTACAGAAGAATATATTAGAAAACTCATCTAACTATACAGTCATTTGCCTAGTATCATTTGATTTTTAGTGATATTAATCTTTTTAGTGATATTAGTCATTTGCCAATTTTTTTCTTCTATTTGGCTCATGTTCATATCACTATGAAAAGAAAAAAAGAAAAACAAAAACAAAAACAAAAACAAAAATTATGATTACACTACAGAAGAATATATTAGAAAACTCATGTAACTATACAGTCATTTGCCTAGTATCATATGATTTTTAGTGATATTAGTCTCCCTTTTATAAGTAGGAGGTCCTGAGTTCCACTTACGGACGAGAAATTGTTGTGTATCTTAGTTATGGGAGCCATTCTAATGAGGACTAGTTGAAGATTTTTATGTTAGACCCACTTTTCTATCACATTTTTGCAAATTAACCGTTAGATGTTTTGGTATTTATGTGTAGATCATTTATGCAATTTTTCAACCAAATAGAAAATTGTTAAGACATTTATAATCGTGATTTATCAGTTATAAACATGAACGGTTTATGTTTGACAGATTTGGTTCGTCCATTGATTTGATCTAGTTTGATACCTTAACGATTAGCAATTTGAAAGAAAATTTTCAGAAGTGATTTACTCATATATACATAAACATCTAACGGTTGATTTGCCGTAGTGTAATCGAAAAGTAGGTCTCCTAAACAATTTATTAGAAAGTCCTCATTTTAATAGTCCTCATTAGAAAGTGGGTCTCCAGATTAAGTTTCTCCAGATGACCTCTTTGGTGTAATAAGGAAAAAAAACTATATAAAGTCTTTTTTTTTTAAGGATAAAAAAAAATTGTATGGTACAGATGGAAATGTTATTACGAGTGTGTATCTACTTCATGATCTTTTTTTTTGAGAATGCTACTTCATGATCTTGAATTATACATGAACCCAAAATAGTTTAGTTAAGAAAAATTGGTACTCCTTTAAAAAAAAAAAAACGGAAAATTGGTGATCCATATCATGGTGAGTTAATTACGTACATGAACCCAAAATAGCTTAGTTGATAAAAATTGGTAGAGACTAGTAGTTGCTCAACTGAAAAATTGAAGTGTTATACCAACACGCACGTACTACAGCCAAAATTCGTCATAATAAGAGTTCGATCAGAATGTTAGTTCCGGGCTTTCTGGGATCTGGAGTTATGATGCATAAACTAATCATTTCATTTTCTGGTGAAACATATGGTGTGAGTGAGACATTGAAAGTTGAACTTTAATGCTTTTCCAAAGTTGACAACGTCGATGAAAGCAGCTTTCACCGACCTTAGTAACTCATTCCAGTACGTACCTGAAAATGACCACCAAATCTTGCATGTAATTAATCTGTAGAAACTATTTTACTGTGCAGTTACGTGGACCAACTCTCTAGATCCCTGTACATGGAATACAAGCAGTACGGAATCGACGTGCAGATTCAGGTTCCGTTATATGTCGCAACAAAAATGGTGTCGAAAGTTGCTTCGATCGAGAAGTCATCATTGTTCATACCATCTGCGGATGCTTATGCAGAAGCAGCAGTCAAACGCATTGGATATGAAGCACGGTGCACGCCGTTTTGGGCTCACTCGCTTCAGTGGTGGTTCGCACGGTTGGTCCCTGACTCTCTTCTTGATGCCTGGCGCTTCAATATCGGCTTAAACAGAAGGGGAAAGCCAGCTATCTAGCTAGGTTGAATATTTTCTTTCTTGGGTAAAATCCTCATATAGTACCTGAACTATCACGAAATGCACTTTTTGGTACCTACAAATTTTCAGGGAGTCCAGTGATAGTACAGGTACCCCTCCGTTAGCCCTTATAGTACATCGGTCCATTATTCCGTTAAAAATGCCTACGTGGCGATCATGTGACACTCATGTGAGTAAAATAATAAGGGTAAAATAGTCTTTTCATTCATAATTAGAATTATAGAATTTAATATATTGAATATCTATAATTAAAAAACATTTTGACAAATAAAAAAAAAGATAAATAATACCCAATTTATTCTTCACTGTTATTGGGATACTTGGGTCAATTAATTTAAGTACTTTTTATTTTTGTTTAGTTTTTATTTTATTTTATGAAAATTTAATATATACTAATTTAGAGATAACTTTTTTCCGGAACAATTAATAGGATTAATCAATAGAGATGGTAGGTAAATCTAGATATTCACTAAATTCAATTGTAGGTCTTTCTTTTAACCTAGTCTAATTTAGTTTAAATCAAAAATTTGTAAAAGAAATATGAAAAATAGGTGTTTTACAATTTTACCCATACTTTAACGGAATAATTGACAGAAGTACTAAAATGGCTAACGGAGGGATAAAACAGGTACCACTAGACTCCCTGAAAATTTGTAGGTACCAAAAAGTGCATTTCGTGATAATTCAGGTACCATATAAAGATTTTACCATTCTTTCTTCCATATATTTGGTATGTATTTCTCTCGATCTTTAATTGAGGGGAAACGGTGTATATATGTGAACTGTTCATTTGGACGTGGTTATTGGTTAATCAGATGATCAAATCACATCGCAAATCATAGCTTCAGTGTGGAGTCTGATTTTCCAATACCTTTGATATAAAGTGTGAGGTTGAAAATGAAGAATTTGTATGTTTAGAATAATATTGACTAAACTTGCGATCTACAAAAATGTCGTCCCATACAGTAGTGTGGGCTTGTAATTGAAGTATTGAACGGAGCATTAAATTGATTGGTTGATGAGTGAAATTTATATAGTCGGGTAGCGCAGTTTGTGCCCCTCTCACTCTTCACTGCTCCACAGGGTCAACTTCCAGTCTTCTGCTTGACACTGTAGATTGAACACTTCACTGGCAATGGAATTGCCACAACTTTTCATAGTAGCAGCAACCACTATAGGCTTCATCTCTGTTTGCAAAGCTTCCATCAATTTTCTGAGATGGGTATATGTCATGTTTTTGAGACCCGCAAAGAATCTCAGAAAGTATGGATCTTGGGCCATCATCACTGGCTCCACTGATGGCATTGGCAAAGCCCTCGCCTTTGAAATGGCCTCAAAGGGCCTCAACCTCGTCTTGGTGGGTCGAAACCCTTGTAAGCTCGAAGCCACCTCACATGGGATCCATGAAAAATATGGCAACCAAGTTGAAATCAAGAACGTTGTGATCGACTTGGCGAAATTGAGTGGGGAGGAGATAGCTAGAGCCATAGAGGAAGGAATCAAAGGGCTTGATGTTGGAGTTTTGGTTAACAATGCAGGGGTGGCTTACCCTTATGCTAAGTTTTTCCATGAGGTTGATTTGGAGCTGATGGAGAGCATTACAAGGGTGAACATTGAAGCAGCAACTTGGGTGAGTAGGGCTGTGATTCCAGGTATGCTCAAGAAGAAGAGAGGAGCAATTGTCAACATTGGATCTGGGTCATCTGTGATAGTTCCTTCTTATCCTCTGTACACTGTTTATGCTGCTTCCAAAGCGTGAGTTTTTTTGAGATTGAATCTTTGTTTTGTGTTGTGAATTTTGTGGTTGGACTAATCTGAAATGCATGCTGTAAGTTATAGGATATGATTGGATGAGTATCAGTGCCTAGCTCCACATGGAAATTGGGTTTAGTGTCAATGCACTCGATATTATTCCCATTTCTATGAAGCCTAACCAATTTGTTTCCCTAAATGCACAAACTTTCCAAGAGGATTCTTATCAGAATCTGTGTTATTGATCATTTTCATTACGCAGCAGATGGACTTGATAGTTTCAAGATATTATGAATCTTGACCCTCTTGGAAAGTCCACTTTAACCTTTTCTCATTTGTAAAGGAAAATCCCAATTGACCTTTGCTTCTTGAATGGGGGGTTGTGGCCTCTAATTGTGAATAATCCTGCACATTTGTGACCAACTTCATAACCCTTATCATTGTGAATTATGTTCTTGTGAACTATGATACAGGTACCTTGCAATGTTCTCAAGGTGCACTAGTTTGGAATACAAGCAGCAAGGAATTGACATTCAGTGTCAGGTTATCATCTTTCCCCTACTTATATTCTTATGTTTAATCAAAATATCTGAGAGTTGAGCTAAGGTATCCATTACAGTAGAGTCGAGCTAAGGTATCCATTACAGTAGAGTTGACAAATAGTTTGTTCTGATAGTTCATGTCAAAAACTTAAAGTCATTGAATAGTATGGGAAAGTCAGTACTATATATGAATATGATTGTGTTGTTTTCAAAGAACACAGATTAATTGGTCCATGTGATTCACTTATACATGCTTAACGCAGATTCCCATCTTTGTGGCGACAAAGATGACAAAGTTAAAGGCATCTTCCTTCTTGATTGCATCTCCAGAGACGTATAGCAAAGCAAGCATACGATGCATTGGTTATGAGCATCTGTGTACGCCCTACTGGGGGCACTCAGTGCAGTGGTTCATAGCACGAGGTTTGCCTGATGCATTATTGAATGCGAGCATTTTCCGGTACTTCCTTGGGATGCGAAAGAGAGGCCAATTGAAGGAGTCTCGGATTAAAAAGATGCAGCAACAAGAAAATGCATTGGGAAATCGCAGTTAACTTGATTCTGAACCTTGTGGACTATTTCTCTTCATCATCTTTACAAGGAAACTGCTGATGCCGCCAATGGCTTTGCTAATTTGAGTCGGAAGTTTCATTTGGGGGCGCGCTTCTATGGCCAAATTCATTCGGTTCTTCACAGGATTAAGCTTCTGTGTAACCGTGTAAGTATTTGCAACTTCTGTAATACTGACCAAATAAAAGAAATATAAGTTATGTTCCACTAAATTAGTATGAGATTGAATCATTGAACCTATCTATATATTCAATATGTATTAAATTTAGATCCATAATACAATAACCTCTACAGTGAGTTAGTTGGATGTTGGATCAAGGCCCTTCAGTCTCCTTCAAGTCCTACCAGTATTTGGAAGTATGCATTGATGAGCATTTCAAAATAATTCAATCAACGCATTTCAATGCCACTGTCCATAAGCCAGAGTAGCCAAATCATGAAAACCTTCAGTCTCCTTCAAGTCCTACCAGTATTTGGAAGTATGCATTGATGAGCATTTCAAAATAATTCAATCAACGCATTTCAATGCCACTGTCCATAAGCCAGAGTAGCCAAATCATGAAAACAAATAGTAACTGACTGAAAGGTGAGAGTAGCCAAATCATGAAAACAAATAGTAACTGACTGAAAGGTGAGTCACTGAGTTGTAAATATCAATGATGTGGATGACTCAGATTGAATCTAAAACCATTACGGAAGTGTCGTTTTCGGTGAGAAGTTGAACGAAAGGTCATTTATGAGAAGATTTCAAATGCTTATGTTTTTTTGTTTTTGGTAATTCGCCTAGATAATACATCAATGAGGCAATGACTAGTGTGTAGCTGGGGAATATATAGTAGCCCATAAAACAAGCAAAAGATGCTAAAGTTTGCAGAAGCACATAACAGCAAGGCGCAAACAAGGGACAAAACCCAGTACGTACCTACTGTTTAAGGAAAATATGATTTGCAGAGAGATTGATGAGAGAATTGTGTGTGTTCTATTATTGATAATAGGAGCCCTTTATATAGGGATTTACAAAGTACATAATATTGTCATACAAGGAAATAGAATCCGAATATAATTAGGAAATCTAGAATCTTCTCTCCTATTACAACTCTAGAACTAAACCCTAGTTTGAAGAGGCACACTCAATGTCGATATCCTTCAACACTCCCCCTTGGGCCGCTCAAACTTGGTGATGATGTTTTGATCGTTGTCTCATTAAAAACCTTGCCAGGTAACAAAAACCCTGTGGGACAAAAATAACCCTGGTCGAAGGACAAAAAGAGCACATCGAAGGACAAAAAGAGCACAACACGTCCTTCACTCTTCGAGATCGATCATGTAGACATCATTCCTCCCCCTGATGTCGACATCTCCCCCTGATTGCTACAATCATGGGAGTTCGGATAATTTTCTCAATCCGAGGCTCTTCACATGTTTCTCGAAGGTGGATTTAGGTAACGACTTAGTGAATAAGTCCGCTACATTATCCTCTGATCGGATTTGATTCACTTCAATCTTTAGAAGTGATTAATGTTGTTGCTGATTGTAAAAGAACTTAGGCGATATATGCTTGGTGTTCATTTGCTCAATTCATAAATGCATGTAGGTTCATCTGTGGTAGACTTCAAACCACAAGCTCCTCGAAAGTGTCTAATTACAGACCTTAGCCATATGCATTCATGCATGGCTTCAGGTAGAGCAATAATCTCTGCATGATTTGAGGAAGTAGCAACAAGGGTCTACTTTGTAGACTTCCAAGATATCGCTGTGCTTCCCATGGTAAAGACATAACCGGTCTGGGAACGATATTTGTGAGGGTCAGAGAGATACCCTACATCAGCAAAATCTATCAAAACATCATCATGGTTTTGATTAAGGGAGGAGGATGATGCGGGCCACCGTTGGTGGCGGCGGCTTTGCCGGTCACAGCGTCTTGGACGGCGCTACTTGGGCTAATGAAATCTGTTCTCATTCTTCCGTCATTCTTTTCTCTTTGCAGGGATAGAACAAGCCCATATCTATCGTACATTTTAAGTAACGAAAGATTGTCTTTATACCAGTCCAATGGCGTTGCGTTGGCGCATGGCTACATTTAGCCAACAAGTTCATAACAAATGAGGTGTCCAGTCTTGTATTGTGTTAAGTATAATAATGCGCCTATTGCACTTAGGAAAGACACTTCTGCCAATTAACACATCTTCGTCATCATCCCTGAGACGAAGTGTATCCCTCTTAGGGTTGGCATCTCAGGCTCGAAATCTTTCCTCTTCGTTAGTGAATCCAATTCAACCTGGATCGCATCTTTCCATTTAGGCTAATTTTCTCTACATTGGCATTCTTCAACAGAGTAAGGTTCGATGTCATTGGTCTCAATAATTCCACGTCTTCATGTACACTAGTGTAATTCGTAGAGATCTCTATATTCTCAGGAATTTGTTCTAACATTGAGGCGTCCCCCAACGATGTCTCTTGGACATAACCACAATCCAGAATATTTTCATGAGACGGATTTTGAGTATCAATGATCAATGGATCAAGTTGTGCCAAACTCGCTCTCTTCCTAGGGCGAGAATCCATCGAACCTATGGGTCTCCTACGCTCTCTAGCGGAAATCATGGCCTATGACGCCATTATGCCACATTTGTGGGGTCACCATACCACCATCAATGGTAGTGGTGCCGTACCCATCTCCTCTGGGTGGTACCATGTCCTCTTGTGGGGACATCAATCCTTACAGACATGTTTGCAGCATGTATATGTGATCTCGTCACTTTTAGGGGATCAAAATGAGACATAGTGGGGATAGACCACGAAAATTCCTGTCGTTCCTGTTGAACATTGACGTTCTAATCTCCCCCTAACGACAGGAAGACTGTCTCATCAAAGTGACAATTCGCAAATCCAGCGAAAAAGAGATCGCCTGTCAAGGGTTCTACATAGCGGATGGATAGTTGGAGATTTATATCCAACATAAATATATATATGCATTCGTTGCAATGACCCATTTTGATGCGCTGTGGCGGCACAATTGGCACATAAATCGCATACTCAAATATGCATAAGTACGAGATAATAGACTCGCACCCAGTCACTAACTGTAACGCAAATAAAAGTTGAGTGGCTATGAGTCGTAGACGAATTAGCGTAGCTGCATGCGATATTGTATAACCCAAGCGGAAATATTGGTGCGCATTACCAAAGTCCGAGCTACCATCGTAGTCTTTTAATGGTGGCTTTTCCGCTAGACCAATTGGGTGTGTACATGAGAATATGATACTTGATATCAATACCCAATGATATGAAATAGTCATCAAAAAATTTCGATGTAAACTCTCTAGCATTATCAAGTCAAATTGACTGAATGGGATGATCTGGGTAGTGAGCCCGTAGCCATATGTTCTGGGCTAGGAGTTCATCATAAGCAGCATTACGAGTGGATGATAGCGCGACACGTGACCAGCGTGTCCGCACATTAACCAACACCATAAAACATCTAAGCAGTCCGCAAGTTGGTTGAACCGATCCACAAAATCCCCTTGGATTCTATGTAAGAATGGAATTATTTCTTTAGTGTCCTTTGCATAGGATGGTCTTGATCCTAAAAAAACAGGCTTTACAGAACGAAAGATTGGCCTTATAATCAACCAATAAAGGTTTTGGTTGAGCCACAATGTCACAATTTACTTTGAGAAGTAGAGAGAGGAGCCAAGTCTCCATACATGGCGTCAAAGCCATGATTTTGCCGCAGGGGGATCACGGCGCCGGCGTTGGCCGGCAGGTGGTGCATGGCGGCGGCGCCCCAAGGCGCGGTGGTGGTGCAATGCTCTCTTTGAATCAACTTTTGATTCTCACTTCTCTTCGTTCTGAAGAAGAGATGTCCGTGTGAAGTCTTTAGTATCACGGATCATCATATCATGACCTGGGTGTCCCAAACGGTCGTGCCAAAGCCTATATGTGTCAGAATCTCATAAGTCATCTCTCATGACATGGTTGGATACAATGACTCGAATAGTGGTTGCAGACAACCCACTAGAACGGCAAATAAGTTTCTCTAATACTCGTTTATGTCCGTAGTCATTAGAGGTGATGCAAAGGAACTCTTGTCCATTCTCACAATATGTTTCCACATGAAAACAATTGGCTTTTATATCTTTCAAATAAAGTTCGAATTAAGGTATGTCCAAGACATTAAGTAAAAGAATCGACACTTTATTAATAGCCAATGATTACATCAAAGTTTCTTAACCAAAGTCTAATCCAAAATAAAAATCAAACTTAGACAAATCGTTGTCACTCAATCCGTTTGGTAACTCCAATCAAATATGACCAGGGAAGTAGAGAGAGATGTCGGTTGAGCGAGGCTCTCTTAAGTACCACTAATCTCAATCACTTTCCTAGACATCATACTTCATTGGATGCGCCACTTGAGAAAGAGTTAATACAAAATTGTCATTTATTGATTAAGGCATAATTGCCATTACATAATTCTTGGAAAATAAATGAACTATTTAATCAAAATCTGCGGCATCAACATGGTTGTTTTCCTCGCCAGGTTTGAAGTCTGTAATGATGAGATTGATGTCATTGTCATTTCCATCATCTCCTTCAGCTGCGAGATGAGCCTCATGCTCTCTCATATCTTTATACACTTATATTGTGCAGCTTTGTTTTTCCACTCGCATTCTAGTGCTTGAACCAATGCTTTAAAGATCCCCATCTATAGCATTACCTCACCCATTAATTGAGATGCACCTTGTGCATTTGGACATCCTCCATGGACGTTGGTGGCGACACCACCACTACCGACGGCGCCTGTTTTGTCTCTCCCACGTTGGCCAATGTTGCCACGTGTCCGCGTATCTAGCGGTTTTCCTTCCTTTGTAGGGCGGTTGTATGGACCCACACGTCCATTTTGTTGTCCCCTAACTTTTAGGGTTCCGCTCCTTGCGCCCTCCTTTAGGTGCGTAATTTATAATTCACCTCATGAACGCTCTTAGTTCCAACGGGCCTTTGAATTATAAATTTTCACGAGTATGTTATCAGCTTACTCAGTAACTGACATAAGTTGATGAAACCTCGTGATCCGTCTAGCATTGCACACAAGCCTATATTGCTTGGCAATCATTAGCGCTGAGACGGGGAAGGTTGAGAGGATTTTCTCAATTAATCTTTATTCTGTGTGCTCTTCACAGAATCCCACTAGTAGTGAGGTGATTCTTGACGTTATTCACCCATCGGTGATAACCAATGTTATTTGAATCTGGTTTAGTGAAGTCGAGTTTTTGCACGTTTGCATTCGACATTCAAAAACAAAGGAGAATAGATTAGTTTCGGAGTAAAAACTTCCACAAAAACTAATAATAATAAGATTTCCGAGCTATGCTACCAAGAAATCAATTTCCAAGAATATTTGGATTAGACCGAAACAATGATGTTTAATATGGTCAAAAATTGATGTGGACGCTCTTAGTCCGAAGATTATGAACACTCTTAGTTTATTGATTACAAACGCTCTTAGTCCGTTTAGCGTGAATCCCCACAATTCCGCTTATTGAATAATCGAACCCATGTTCGTATATTGCAAATCCTGCAAAAAATAAAGGAATTTAAAAGACAAGAAAGCAGAAACTTTAATCTTTAAAACTTACTTGTTGAAATTCAGAGCAGATTCGCTTCTGAACAGCTCCCACTTCGAATGGTGTACAGGTCTCAAAACGACTCCAATAGGGCTGAAATTTGGAGGTCAGATAGAAGAGACAGAGACGAACAACTTTGATGAAGGAATGATTTTGATCTGAGATCAAGATCAAGACGTTTAGGGGCGTGCAAACAGGCTGATCTGCACAGGAACGAGCATGCTGCTGTGCTGCAGGGGCAGCAGGCGTACGACGATGCTGCAGGGGTAGTAGGCGGCACACGGGTGCTCAAGGGCTGCAGGAGCAGCGCACGGTATGGCTAGCAAGGGCTAGGAGCTTGCGGCAGTTTTTGGTGAAAGAAATTTCGGGTGTTAGGGTTTGCGGCAGCTTTTTGGTTTTTAGGGCTAGGGTTAGGGCTCGTGCTGAAAACGTGTTTAAGGAAAATATGATTTGCAGAGAGATTGATGTGAGAATTGTGTGTGTTCTATTATTGATAATAGGAGCCCTTTATATAGGGATTTACAAAGTACATAATCTTGTTATACAAGGAAATAGAATCCTAATATAATTAGGAAATCTAGAACCTTCTCTCCTATTACAACTCTAGAACTAAACCCTAGTTTGAAGAGGCACACTCAATGTCGATATCCTTCAACACCTACTTGTTTATTATGCATTTCTTGGACGGCAACTACTCTTCTTTATTTTCAGCACCCAACTCTTAATTACAGGGATGGAAGTGCATTGAACATCCTCAAACTTCAGCGTTCTTCATAAAAAAAAGGTGCGCTTGAGTTTTTTAGGAGGAGAAAAATCTAACCAAGATTCTTTTACAGAGAGCTGACTATGGCAATGCAATTGCAAGAAGGTTTCATTGTAGCAACAAGTTGCATAGGCTTCATCTCTGTTTGTAAAGGTTTCATCAACTTTGTGAGATGGGTATGGGTCATGTTTCTGAGACCCCCAAAGAATCTCAAGGACTATGGCTCTTGGGCTATCGTCACCGGCTCTGCTCAAGGAATTGGCAAAGTGCTTGCCTTGGAGTTGGCTTCAAAGGGTCTTAACCT
Organism: Rosa rugosa; assembly: GCF_958449725.1. Lineage (NCBI taxonomy): Eukaryota > Viridiplantae > Streptophyta > Magnoliopsida > Rosales > Rosaceae > Rosa > Rosa rugosa. Next base: position 9,847,612 of record NC_084824.1, on the reverse strand, counting down.
TGTTCTGATTGATAAAAACCATTCAGCGCTCGAAGCTACCTCCAATGAAATGCATGGAGAATTTGGTGGAAAAGTCGAGATTAAGAGCATGGTGATCGACTTAGCCAAATTGAGTGGGGAGGAAATAGCTAACGCCATAGAGGAAGGGATAGAAGGGATAGATGTTGGTGTTTTGATTAACAATGCAGGGATAGCTTACCCTTATGCTAGGTTTTTTCATGAGGTTGATTTGGAACTCATGGAGAATATTATTAAGGTGAACTTGGGAGCAGCAACTTGGGTGACTAGGGCAGTGCTTCCAGGAATGCTCAAGAAGAAGAAAGGAGCAATTGTCAATATTGGTTCTAATTCAGCTAACCTCCCTTCTTTTCCTCTATATACTCTTTATTCTACAACCAAAGCGTGAGTTTTCTTAACTGTCATTTATTTTGTTTCATGCATATTTTCCCTTCTTGGATTAAGAATCTCTTAACTGCATCAACATGTACCCTACTACTTCCCTCCATCACTTGAATCACATTAGAGGTCTTAAACGATTTTGGTTTTGTGCTTAGATTCTCAAGTATCTCGTCGATCTGTGGAACAATTTTCTCTCAACGTGTTTCAGAAAAGCTGTTATTGACATAATTCAAGTCTTAATTAATTAAGCAAATTAACACCTATTTACAATGGATATGGTTTGAGTCCTAGACTATTTAGGTTTCAAGAAAGCTTACTAGCGCTAGCTCTGTACTTGTTAGAGCTACTACGTGTTCTGGGAAGGTGTTATGCCTGAAAGATGGTATAAAATATTGTTTGTATCATCCAAAAGCATAAGAAGACATGGAAGTCGAGAAGGAGCTCTTTCAATGTGGGTATAGTAATTTTTCGTGTACAATGTTGAAACACAGCGCGACAATAAGTTGAGTTTTACACGATGCTAGGCCTAAGATGCTGCTAGGTCATAGAAAACATCAAAACATGGGTGGTATTATTCATCTCCTCGCGATCTTTGAAACAGAGATAGCATCACAGCTAGAAGTTGTGTATGAATCGATTTCCCAGTTAATCCTCAATTCCAGGCACTTTTCTTCTCTGCGTTTTAGAGTAGGATTCTCGCATGTTTAGAGTAGCCTTCTTATCTGTAAAATAGGGACTTTAAATGTGTTACCAAACTGACAAGATCTAAGAAATATATCAATCTCGAGACACCGACACTTGTGATAAGATGGCCGGGAACCTAATTAGTATTATCTAGTTTATTACGTATGGAAACATTACATATGTATCACAAGATGCATTAGTTTAGGATACATATACAATTATACATATAAATAATTATATAGCCTTTTGATTATGAGTTAATGAGTTATGAACTTGTGAAACAGGTACATTTCCATGTTCTCAAGATGCATTAGTTTGGAATACAAGCAGCAGGGAATTGACATTCAGTGTCAGGTTCTCGTTATCCACCTTTGTATTCTTTTCTTTCTTTTCTTGGGTTAGTATCACAAACCGGTACCTATATACTAGATAAAGATCCAAATTCAATTCCTCCAACCCGGAACCCCAAATTCTCTGTTTCTCCTATCTATTTCTGTGTCTGTTGATCAGTCCAATAATCAACTTGCTAGTTACACCATGATACTACACTGATTTTTGGTTGGAAAGTATGAACTCAGGATCTACCATGCTCAAAATATCTGCCACTATATATATAATTCTTAACAGTGTAACATATCAAAAGAAGTTTATCCCTACTGCTACTTCTTATAGATGATATTAATCCACCTGCGTTCATCTTCTCAACTAATGCAGACTCCTCTTTTCGTTGCAACGAGGTTGACAAAACATGTCAAGGGGCCTTCCTGGTTGATGGCATCACCAGAGAAATTTAGCAAAGCAAGCGTTCGCTGGATTGGTGATGAGCCTCTGTGTAATCCCTACTGGTGGCACTCCGTGCAGTGGTTCATATTACGTGTGGCCTCGCCGGATGTGTTATTGAATGCCATCATTTACTGGATCGGCATTCGGATCAGAAAGAGAGGCCAAATGAAGGAGGCACAGAGCAAGATGCATCAACAGGAAAATGCATTGTGAAGTAGTGTACAAGTATTTGATCGTATGTGTTTTACTGAGGTTGGCTTTATCATAAAGGAGTAATGTATCTCCCATCTTCTTTTTTCTTTGGGTACATTTTATATGAGAAATTGAACTAATAAGGAGCTAGCTGCTGGATTCAACCTATATCAAAGGTGGTTTGGATTCAGGCTCCTCACCAATAGTTAATCTGATGGCTTGGGTGTGTATTGTGTCACAATTCTATTAGTACTTGGAATTATTCAGGTTATGAGCTAATATTCTAGCTATAACTCGGTCGGAGCATGTATGTTTCCTGATGCTATCATTTTTTGGATGTGCAAGGGGATCAGTAAGAGAGGCCAAAATGAGGAGTCCATTAAGAGATGCCCTGTTAACAGGTAAATCTTCATACAATGATTGCATTTGATGCAGTAATTCTACCCATCTTATCTCAAAACATTAAAATCATGAGGACATTATGGTTTTATACATAAGGCCAATGTAATATGGGTAAAACATTTAAGTGTTTAAGGAAAATATGATTTGCAGAGAGATTGATGAGAGAATTGTGTGTGTTCTATTATTGATAATAGGAGCCCTTTATATAGGGATTTACAAAGTACATAATCTTGTCATACAAGGAAATAGAATCCAAATATAATTAGGAAATCTAGAACCTTCTCTCCTATTACAACTCTAGAACTAAACCCTAGTTTGAAGAGGCACACTCAATGTCGATATCCTTCAACACTCCCCCTTGTGCCGCTCAAACTTGGTGATGACACTATGATCGTTGCCTCGTTAAAAACCGTGCCAGGTAACAAAAACCCTGTGGGACAAAAATTCCCCCTGATGTCGACATCTCCCCCTGATTGCTACAATCATGGGAGTTCGGATAATTTTCTCAATCTGAGGCTCTTCACATGTTTCTCGAATGTGGATTTAGGTAACGACTTAGTGAATAAGTCCGCTACATTATCCTCTGATCGGATTTGATTCACTTCAATCTTTAGAAGTGATTAATGTTGTTGCTGATTGTAAAAGAACTTAGGCGATATATGACAGGACCCGCCCCGGATTTCACCTTGAAATCCGAAGTGGCCCTGCTGGGCCCACCTTAGAAGAAATTCTACCAAAAATTTGGCGGAACTCCCTCTAAAAGTGGACTACCCAAAAAAAAACCTGTAGAAAAACATTTACACTTCTAAAATAATCCACCACAAACTTCTGGAGCCACCATGCTCCCTAGATCACAACACCTCCCAATTTCACAAACAATTCTGAACTTAAAAAATATTAATCTCAAAGGTTATCAGAGCAATCTATTTCTTAGGCGTACAAGAAGGTAGAATACAAGATAAAGGGCCGATACTTTTATAATGCGGAAGCTATGACAGCTATGCCTCAACCCCAAGTACGCTCGACCTCAAGCTAAACTAGCCTGCAAACTGGGCATTTGAAACCGAAGGGCCCAGGGGAAAACATTTAAAAACTGTTAGAGTGAGTGGACGAAAAATAAGTAATTTCAAATGAATAAGTAAAACTTAATGCTTTCCCAAGTTATTCTCTAAAATCTCGCATACAGTAACAATCTTGAAAAATACTTTTAATCATCATCTTTACTGCATTCTTAATCACGTAGAAATAGAACATCTTGAAATCTCTTAAAATCTCATCCTCAATCCTTATAAAAACATCCTTTTCAAGAGGCTTGCTTGATGACTAGAAAAGACTGTTGTCTAGTCATCTCATGCCATCTGGGAGGGACTGCCACCCAGATGACGCATCGGAAGGGACTGCCAACCGGAATAGGAGGCGGTGGTAGAAGGGACTGCCAACTAACCACAGGTAGTAGACGGGACTGCCGACTAACTACCTCATGTCATCTGGAAGGGACTGCCACCCAGATGACGCATCGGAAGGGACTGCCAACCGGAATAGGAGGCGGTGGATAGAAGGGACTGCCAACTAACCATCTCATGCCATCTGGGAGGGACTGCCACCCAGATGACGCATCAGAAGGGACTGCCAACCGGAATATAGTCTGGAAGGGACTGCCAACCAGATTATTACCTAGAAGGAACTGCCAACTAGGTAATATGCGCATGCGCCGTAAATAGCCTCCTCAATAAACTGAATAGCCTCCTCAATAAACTGGAAACAACCTCTTTCAGTTACTTGCTTTCGGAAAGAAACTCGCTGTTACTTCAATAAAACATTAATAATTCACCGAAAGCATAACTCAAAATTATCTCGCTAACTCAAATCTCAATATCTCCATAAATCCTCAAAAGCATAAGTCAAATACTCTGTAAATCAATAAATGTTTTCGGAAAGAAATCTCAATCTAACTTCAAGGCTGATAAGTGCGGAGCTCAAAACTCAATAAATCTCGATAATTCAACCATGCTCAAATATTTGCTAAATCCTTCGTACTCGTATATCATCATATAAACTGATATTCGAAATCAATAATTCTCATAATATTTTCTGAATCAGTCACTTCTCGCAAATCATTTCCCAACTCAATAACTCATAAATAATTAGCTTGAAAATCTATTGAAAGCCCTCGGGAAGGAAATCCACTAAAAATCCCGTAACTCATAGAGCATAATAAATCTCAAGAAATCAAGCTCATAAATCATAATACTCAATAATTCAAATAATAAATTAAACCTCAATCGGAAAATAATAATATACTGCATGCACATTTAATTTAAAATAAATGTCCACTCACAGTACTATTTAGGCGACCACGCTACCGGTTTCCTACGTCGAGCAGTACCTCGGCATGTCGCCCTGTACACAAGTACACTTCCGTAAACGACAATTCGAATAAATAATTACAAACCTACACGAAACCCGAAAATCCCTATCTCTATTACTTCTCGGATTCAATCCAAATCACACCCATAACACCAATTCCTCGATTTACATATTCCACAACGAAAACGAGGGAAATCCGACGGCCGGATTTCCCACAATTCACTCACAAAACTCCAAACTTCGGAAAATCACAAACAATTCCAAATTCCTCCAAAATTCACCAAACTTCACATACAAGCTCTACAACATTTATAGAATTTAATGGGCTAAAAACTAGAATCAAAACACTGTCCTACACGCTGCAGCCGCCGCCTACAGTGGCAGCGCCACCGCTACCGCCACCAACTCCGATGGCCACCAAACTTTGGTAGCAGCACCTACTCAACAGACCCAACAACTTTCTCAACTGAGACAAAGTCAGAAAATGAGTAGAAGTACCTCAACAATTAAGGAGAAGCTTGAACTCGAACCGTGAATAGTGATCGAAATCTTCCAGCCATCAGTTCTTCCTCCATGCTTCAAATCGCTGCACATGATTCAGGGGGTAACATCTACATCCCAAGGCGCTTCCAAAGAACCGAACTTTATCGTCTGGGGTGGCCGGAATCGGAAGAAAACGGCGTTGACTTAAACTGCTACAGTAAACTTCCAACGCTCGATGTGTCGTTTTCCGGCCAAACCGCCATGAGTTACCACTGCCAGCGTCGAGAGGAGGAGGAGACGAGTCTACTGATACCAACCTTGCACCACCAGGTGGCCGGAAAAGGAGGAAGTGCCGGAGCTGCAGATCGCCGAAGGGAGAGAGAAAAACGCGGGGGAGGAGGAGAGAGAGAGAGAGAAAAGAAAAGTTACCGGCCAACAGTAGAAATTCAAATATATACTACTTACTGTGAACAGTAACTTTCGCATATGAGCTCCGATTTTTACGTACCACATATGCACGCGCTCGGTTTAACGTCCTCCACAACTTTCATGAAGGAAATTTTCTCAAATTTTGACCCGAACAAAAAGTCAACTTTTAGGGCCACTGAAAGTATCGAAACAAAGTAAAAAGTGAGAGTAAGTGTCGTTTACCGTCCGAATGACTAGTAAACGGGTAAATTGAGATACGGGACGTTACAATATATGCTTGGTGTTGTCGCCCTTGATGAAATCTAATTTCATTTGCTCAATACAAGCTGCATTATCTTGATAAATACATGTAGGTTCATCTGTGGTAGACTTCAAACCACAAGTTCCTCTAATATGTCTAATTACAGACCTTAGCCATATGCACTCACGCACGGCTTCATGTAGAGCGATAATCTCTGCATGATTTGAGGAAGTAGCAACAAGGGTCTACTTTGTAGACCTCCAAGAGATCGCGGTGCTTCCCATGGTAAAGATATAACCCGTTTGGAAGCGACCTTTGTGAGGGTCAGAGAGATACCCTGCATCAGCAAAATCCATCAAAACATTATCATGTTTTTATATAAGGGAGGAGGATGGGTGGCCGGCGTCTTGGACGGTGCCACTTGGGCTAATGAGATCCGTTCTCATTCTTCCATCATTCTTTTCTCTCTGCAGGGATAGAACAAGCTCATATCTATCGTACATTTTAAGTAACGAAAGATTGTCTTTATACCAGTCCAATGGCGTTGCGTTGGCGCAGGGCTACATCTAGCCAACAAGTTCATAACAAATGAGGTGTCCGGTCTTGTATTGTGTTAAGTATAATAATGAGCCTATTGCACTTAGGTAAGACACTTCTGCCAATTAACACGTCTTCGTCATCATCCCTGGGACGAAGTGTATCCCTCTTAGGGTCAAGACTACAGACGACCATGGGAGTGCATCTTTGACTTTATCAAAATGCAAAGCATTTATTGACACGGTATACAAGTTCTAAATCTAGACAAAACCATGTTCTCCCAAGGTCCTTCATCTCAAACTCGGATTTCAGGTGTTCAGCGGTTTCCATTAACTCTCAAGGGTTCCAATTATGTTTATCAACATAAACCGTGACAGTTGCAAATCCAGAACTTGTCATGAAAACGCAGGGGCGTAGTTCATCATATCCCTTCTCAATCAAGTAGTCACTTTAGTAAGCGTTTCACCCTCATTGCAAACGCGCTCCGTGGTCAAGAGCCACTTGATTTGGGTAAATGAAGTACACAAGACCCTTCATTATATTCCGCATCTAGATCCCCATAGAGATACGTAGTGACCACATTCGTAAGCTGCATGCTCAGTTATCCTACCAAACTGACAAGGTAGTGGAGTGCAATGACATCCATTACGAGAGAATATGTCTTCTCGTAGTCGATTCCAGGGCGTTTTGTGAGAAGCCTTGCGCCATAAGGCGAGATTATCATCTTTTTTTCTCATCACGCTATCTAACGAAGACCTATTAATGTCAACAGGTTTTATGTTAGGAGGTGTTGGTATCTCAGGCCCGAAATCCTTCCTCTTCGTTAGTGAATCCAATTCAACCTGGATCGCATCTTTCCATTTAGGCCAATTTTCTCTACGTTGGCATTCTTCAACGGAGTAAGGTTCGATGTCATTGGTCTCAATAATTCCACGTCTTCAATTCCACGTCTTCATGTACACTAGTGTAATTCGTATAGATCTCTATATTCTCAGGAATTGGTTCTAACATTGAGGCGTCCCCCAACGATGTCTCTTGGACATAACCACAATCCAGAATATTCTCAAGAGATGGATTTTGAGTATCAATGATCAATGGATCAAGTTGTGCCAAACTCGCTCTCTTCCTAGGGCGAGAATCCATTGAACCTATGGGTCTCCTACGCTCTCTAGCGGAACCCATGGCCTATGACGCCATTATGCCACCTTGTGGCGGTCACCATACCACCATCCATGGTAGTGGTGTCGTACCCATCTCCTCTGGGTGGCACCATGTCCTCTTGTGGGGACATCAATCCTTGCAGACATGTTTGCAGCAGGTATATGTGATCTCATCACTTTTAGGGGATCAAGATGAGACATAGTGGGGACAGACCACGACAATTCATGTCGTTCCTGTTGAACGTTGACGTTCTAATCTCCCCATAACGACGGGAAGATTGTCTCATCAAAGTGACAATCCGCAAATCAAGCGAAAAAAGAGATCGTCTGTCAAGGGTTCTACATAGCGGACTTATAGTTGGAGACTCATGTCCAACACAAATATATATATATATATATGCATTCGTTGCAATGACTCATGTTGATGTGCTGTGGCGGCGCAATTGGCACATGAACCGCACACTAAAATATGCATAAGTACGAGATATTAGACTCGAACCCAGTCACTAGCAGTAACGCAAATAAAAGTTGAGTGGCTGGTATGAGTCGTAGACGAATTAGCATAGTTGCATGCGATATTGCATAACCTAAGCGGAAATATTGGTGCGCATTACCAATGTCCGGGCTACCATCATAGTCGTTTAATGGTGGCTTTTCCGCGAGACCAATTGGGTGTGTACATGAGAATATGATACTTGATATCAATACCCAATGATATGCAATAGTCATCGAAAATTTTCGATGTAAACTCTCTAGCATTATCAAGTCAAATTGACTGAATGGGATGATCTGGGTAGTGAGCCCGTAGCCATATGTTCTGGGCTAGGAGTTCATCATAAGCAGCATTACGAGTGGATGATAGCGCGACACGTGACCAGCGTGTCCGCACATTAACCAACACCATAAAACATCTAAGCAGTCCGCAAGTTGGTTGAATCGATCCACAAAATCCCCTTGGATTATATGTAAGAATGGAATTATTTCTTTAGTGTTCTTTGCATAGGATGGTCTTGATCCTAAAAAAACAGGTTTTACAGAACGAAAGATTGGCCTTATAATCAACCAATGAAGGTTTTGGTTGAGCCACAATGTCACAATTTACTTTGAGAAGTAGAGAGAGGAGCCAAGTCTCCATACATGGAGTCAAAGCCATCATTTTGCCGCAGGGGGATCATGGTGCCGGCGTTGGCCGGCCGGTGGTGCATGGCGGCGGCGCCCCAAGGCGCGGCGGTGGTGCAATGCTCTCTTTGAATCAACTTTTGATTCTCACTTCTCTTCGTTATGAAGAAGAGATGTCCGTGTGAAGTCTTTAGTATCACGGATCATCATATTATGACCTGGGTGTCCCAAACGATCGTGCCAAAGCCTATATGTGTCAGAATCCCATAAGTCATCTCTCATGACATGGTTGGATTGAATAACTTGAATAGTGGTTGCATACAACCCACTAGAGCGACACATAAGTTTCTCTAATACTCGTTTATGTCCGTAGTCATTAGAGGTGATGCAAATGAACTCTTGTCCATTCTCACAATGTGTTTCCACATGAAAACCATTGGCTCTTATATCTTTCAAATAATAAAGTTCGAATTAAGGTATGTCCAGGACATTAAGTAAAAGAATCGACACTTTATTAATAGCCAATGATTGCATCAAAGTTTCTTTAACCAAAGTCTAATCCAAAATGAAATCAAACTTAGACAGATTGTAGTGACTCAATCCGTTCGGTTACTCCAATCAATTATGACCAGGAAAGTAGGAAGAGATGTCGGTGGAGCGAGGCTCTCTTAAGTACCACTAATCTCAATTACTTTCCTAGACATCATACTTAATTAGGTGAGCCTAGAGAGAAAGAGTTAATACAAAATGTCATTACTGCCATTACATAATTCTTGGAAATAAAAGACTATAATAAAAATCTGCGGCATTTTTTTTCTTCATCGCTAGATTTAAAGTCTTCTTGAACTCGATGTCATGATCGCCATGAGGTGGCTACCTTCTTAGGTACATTGCAAACTCAGGTCCATTGATCAGACGTTCCATATCAGAAATAGACACCATGAAGAGGATTCTCCCTTGATTGAAGCACATTGGCGCAATGTGCATGGTCCCTAGGATCGGAGGCGTTGGAAAATTATGACCATGGCCAATGTTGGCTCTATGGTTTCCAACCCTTCGTCCCTCAAAGTCACAACTCCTACGGTGGCGTGATTGTCAACTTTGGCGACTACCTTCATGAGCATTTCAATCATATGGATCATGACGTCTATGGCGACTTTTTCTAGCCATGGGACGATGCTCTGGATAGCTATCTCGAAGCCTATCAATTTCTCTTCTCACAAGCTCGTTGCCTTGCCTTTCAGCAATTTCCATAGCTTCAATAAGTTGTTGAAAGCTTGTGATCCGTCTTGCATTTATATGAGTCCGAAATAAATCACAGGACCTCATAGCATAGACAGGGAAGGTATTGAGGGTTTTCTCAATCAAGTGTTCTTCTGTGATCGTCTTGCCACAGAAGCGCATCATTCCTGTGATGCGGAGAGCTTCCGAATAAAATTGTATGACTGTATCAAAGTCAGAGAAGCGAAGATCATTCCATTCTGCTTCTAAATTCGGAGGGATGGAGTCACGAACATTGCCATAACGTTCACGAAGTGCTTGCCATAGCTTTATAGCACTATCCTCATTCATGAACTCAAACCTGAGGTCCCTATCCATGTGACGCATCATTAGGGCAAGTACCCTAGAATTGTCGATCTCAGTTTGAGGGTCTGGAGCAGTTCCTTTATGACAAAACTCTTGGATTGTATGCAATAAGTCACGGGCAATAAGGTGGAGCTCAACATCGTAAGCCCACATTAGGTATCTTTTGCCTGCATAATCCAATGGAACAAAATCGAGTATGTTCGAGTTTGACATCCTGAAAAAGGGTGAAACAAGAACGAATTAGTTTCGGAGCTAAACTTCCACGAAAACTAATAATAATAAGATTTCCGAGCTATGCTACCAAGAAATCGATTTCCAAGAATATTTGGATTAGACCGAAACATTGATGTTTAATTTGGTCACAATTTGATGCTTGCGGATGCTCTTAGTCCGAATATTGTGAACACTCTTAGTTCATTGATTACGAACGCTCTTAGTTCGAATATTATGAACACTCTTAGTTCATTGATTACGAACGCTCTTAGTTCGTTTAGCGTGAATCCCTACAATTCCGCTTATTAAATAATCGAACCCATGTTCGTATATTGCAAATCCTGCAGCAAATAAAGAAATTTAAAAGACAAGAAAGCAGGAACTTTAATCACAAAAACTTACTTGTTGAAATTCGGAGCAGATTCGCTTCTGAACAGCTCCTACTTCGAATGGTGTACATGTCTCAAAACGACGCCAATAGGGCTGAAATTTGGAGGTCAGATAGAAGAGACAGAGAAGAACAACTTTTATGAAGAAAGGATTTTGATCAGAGATCCCGAACTAGACGTTTCGGGCCATGCAAGCAGACTGATATGCACAGGAACGAGAGGAAAGGTGAGAGGAGGAGGATGCAACGTGCGTGCGGAGGTGGTTCAGGGGCAGCAGGCGGCACACGGGTGCGCAGGTACTGCAGGGGCAGCGCACGGTATGGCTAGCTAGGGCTAGGAGCTTGCGGCAGTTGGTATTGGCCGAAACAGGAAAAACTGGGCAAAAAGTCGTTTCTGCCGGTTTTTCTGCAGGAGGATCAGTTGGTGTGACGGCCGGTTCAGGGACTTCTGGACCGGTTCTTGGCCTTCCGCTTCCGGTTCCTGAATTCTAGGACAGAGAAGGTGCTGCTGAAAAAGTTTGGTGGAAATTGGGTGTCCGGAAGATGGTGAACCGGTGGAGAGATAGCAGCGGATGGTTTGGGGCTTCCGGCGGCCAGTTCGGTAAGTTTCCGACCGGTTTTGATTGTGTTGCTGCCGGTTCCTGACTCCTTGGGTCGGGGAATACTAGTTGGGAGGCGGAGGCAATTAGGGTTTGAGGGTTTCGACTTGTTTTAGTGTTTTGGTTATTTGTTTCAAGGTTAGGGCTCGTGCTGATAACGTGTTTAAGGAAAATATGATTTGCATAGAGATTGATGAGAGAATTGTGTGTATTCTATTATTGATTATAGGAGCCCTTTATATAGGGATTTACAAAGTACATAATCTTGTCATACAAGGAAATAGAATCCGAATATAATTAGGAAATCTAGAACCTTCTCTCCTATTACAACTCTAGAACTAAACCCTAGTTTGAAGAGGCACACTCAATGTCGATATCCTTCAACAATAAGTATATTATTCGGAGGATTTCATTTTATAGTTTGTTAAGAAAGTCGTTGTATGTTAATATAAGGGTCCTTGACCAAATGCCCCAAAATAGGATAAAATTATCCCACTTACCCCAGCAACAAAATTTTATTCTCACTAACCCAATTTAAAATAAAATGTCAATTTTAGCCTTAACCTAATTAACAAACTACATTTTATGCCACTCATCTCTCTCTCCCCCAACAACACGACTCTCTCTGTTTCTTTCTCTCTCTCTCTCTCTTCCCCTCCGATCTCCACCTCGCCGGAGTAGAATTCAGGCCTATGCGCTCTCTTCTTCATGCTCTACTCCAACCCGAGGCGTTCTTGGACAACCTTAGGAGTTCCAGAACATGGTGGCGAGGATGAACTCGGTGACCATGACGGCGCCGAGCCGGATTCCGAAGAGCTCCTGCACTCGTCTCGCGTTTTTCATGGACCGTTTTGCGAGGACGGCGATTTTGATCCAGAAAGGGTTGGCGAAGGTGAGGACCATGGAGTTGGGGCCGGCGTCGTTGTTGGTGGCGCCGGAGACGAGCTTCTGCGCCGGAGACGAGCTTCCGCGCCGGATAGCTTTTCCAAACCATATTCTGATTCCTTCGCGCTGTCTCTCTCCGCTGCGCTGTAGTCGAGGCTTCGGAGACGAGCTTCCGCGCCGTAGCCGAAGTCGCTGAGGTCGGTGCTGCACCAGGTTTCTGGTTGAACGACTTTGGCGTGCAGATGAGCTGCTGATCGTCGAGGTGAACTGAAACCGGGTTGGGCCTGGTTTGGTAAGAAACTTTAAACCCATAGCTTTTGGGTGTGGTCGATAGCTTTTGAGTCATGGCTTTGTTAACACTGAGGTTGGGATTGATCTTTCTATAGAAAGAATTTGAACAGAGAGATCAACCTAACAAAAGCTATTTTGGTATCCTCTACTTAAACCAAACCCAACTGAAATCACCACTAATGAGAATCAAAGACAAATTAAAGTGGTGTTTGTAGCTTCTCTTGGGTGTGGTCAATGGCTTTTACATTAACCGAGAAGGAAATCCGAGAAAAAAATAAGAAATGTTTATTAAAGGTCCGATAGATTACATCAATTTCTTTTTTCTTTTTCTTTTTTGTAAACTGTGGGCAAAAATCCGAAAAGGAAAAAAAGAAAAAAAGAAAAAAAAAAGTTGTATTGGGGGGCAATAGACGTCTATTGGGAGGCAATAAACGTTTTAAAATTGATATAATTTCTTCGTTTTTTTCTTTAATCAAAGTTTTATCTGTCTAATTTTAGAAATATTAGTTCCTATTCCGGCTACCAAAAGTTCTATTGGGGGGCAATACATGGCTGATAGTCGTCTATTGGGGGGCAATAGACGTCTATTAGGGGGCAATAGACTATCGGGGCAATAAACGTCTATTGGGGGGCAATAGGAGGCAATAGAGGTCTATTGGGGGGCAATAGATGTCTATTGGGGGCAAAAAAAACCTTTCCGGTGAGATTTTCAACAAATTTCGGTGACCGGTGACCGGAATCCGGCGAAAGTTAGCCGGATTCCGGCGGCCGGTGACCGGATTCCGGCGACCGGTGACGGGCTCCGGCGAAGTCTCCTATGGTTTCTCTCTCATCTATTTTCTCTCTCTCTATAAGTAACAAAGGGGTGAGGGGTAAAATGGTATTAAAAAAATTTAAAAACAAAAAAAAAAATCTTAATGGGGTATTAGGGAAGACTCGCTTAGAGTGTATTGGGTAAGAGGGAATTAAAAAAACTTAATGGGGTTAGTGGGAAAAAAATCCCTAGAAATGGGGTAAATGGACAAAAACCCTTAATATAAATCATTTTGAAAAGTTCCAAAAAATCAGAGTATTTATTTACGAATACATATTTACAAGTACAATATACAATCTTTTAATTGGCATCCAAGTAACTGTATTACCAGAATACCAGACAAGATTGAAGCACCACACTTAGTTTTTCGGTTTTTCTTTTGTTGAAGTGCCACCTCTAGCGTCACTATCAAGTATCAACAACCTCCTAGCAAGTAGCTAGTTCTTCAATGATTAAATTCCTAAATGCAAATACGAACCACTCAACTCTCAACACAATTACAAACCACGCTTTGGTTTCTAAACGAAACAATCAGCCTCTTAATTACACAATAATGAAGGGAGTCCTTTCTACTGGCGCTATTTTCTTACTCAGAATATTCTACTTCAGTTTTTAATCAAAAACTTGTGCTTTGCTGCACACTAAAGAAAGAAATTTGTATTCCATTGACCAATGTGAATCAGTTATCAACCATTCTTCTCCGAAATTTGTATTTAAGCCCCTGCAGCTGATTGATAACTGATTTATATTGATCAATGGAACCACGAAACTTTTTCATAGCGGCAGCTATGAACCACCAACCATTCTGGTTCTTGAGCATACCTGGGATATAACCTCAACCCCACAACTATTTATGAAGTACCAACCATTCTTCTTGTTTATCTTCCCTCCGAAAATCGGTCTCTTAACTACACAATAATGAAGGGACCCTTTTCTTCGGGCTACTTGTTGCTACTTTTAGCTAGTAAAAATCCTTTACTTCAGTTGTTATTTAAAAACGGTGAAAAATTTGTAATTCATAGCATCACCAAAAGAAAGAAACTTGTACTCAAGTCTCTTCTGAGAAAAAGACCCGGATATCTGATTCAATAATATTGGGCAATGGAATTGCAAGAAGCTTGCATTGTAGCAGCGAGTAGTATAGGCTTCATTTCTGCTTGTAATGCTTCCATCAATTTTGTGAGATGAGTATGGATCATGTTTGAGACCCCCCAAAGAATCTTAAGGAGTATGGGCTATCATCAATAGCTCCACTGATGGAATTGGTAAAGCCCCTGCCTTTGAAATGGCTTCAGTTTGTTTTTGTGGTTAAAATTTCAAAAGTACATGGGAAAAAATGAGACATTGCCTATAGGTTTATAAGGGTTTGGGTCACTTCATCCATTGTCAATTGGTTTTAGATGTGAACCTTAGATTAGTTTATCATGGTATCAGAACGGGTTACCCACGTGTGCATGCTTAACGGCCACAAGGGCTCCACGTCACCCAATGTTGTTCACGTGTATGGCTTGAAAATTCGTTACACGTGCGGGGGCTTGTTGAGATTATACATCCCACATGGGAAAAAATTGGACATTGCCTATGGGTTTAGAAAGATTTGGGTCACTCCATCCATTGCCAATTGGTTTTGGATGTGAACCCCAGATTACTTACGATGTTCCAAAGTATTGAAACAAGGAAGTTGGTCCGGTTCTATATTTTGCTTTTCTTTTCACACTCCTCACTGCGATCTTCTCCCGATTCAGGTTTATAACTTCTAATACTATCATTCCTTGGGTCTGCAGTAGCATCAGAAAGAGAGACCAAACTAATGAGAACTCACACTAGGCCCCAAGTTAACAGGAGAATCTCTACAATCTACATTATTAATTAATATATGGATGTGTTTGTGCAATACTACTTCCCCAACTTCTAAATGCAAACCAGGGATCTGAAAACTACCAACGGTTCCTATATAATCTGACAACCACCAACGAAACAATTGGGTTGTCAATTACACGATAACGCATGGTCCCTTTCTACAGGCCAACTTGTTACTTGCTACTTGGATCAATTTTTGTACTTAATTGCATGACCAAATAAGGAAAATTGTACACCAAATTGCATAACCAAATAGAGACATTTGTACTCCAAGTTGCTCTGCATTACTGATACATTATTGGGCAATGGAGCTACAAGAGTTTTTCATTGTGGCAGCAATCACCATAGGTTTCCTATCTGTTTGTAAATCTTTGATCAATTTTGTGAGATGGGTATGGGTCATGTTTTTAAGACCTCCAAGGAATCTCAAGGAGTATGGATCTTGGGCAATTATCACTGGCTCCACTGATGGAATAGGCAAAGCCCTTGCCTTTGAAATGGCTTCAAAGGGTCTTAACCTTGTCTTGGTCGGTCGAAGCCCTTCGAAGCTCGAAGCTACCTCTAATGGAATCCGCGGGAAATACTTTCATGAACGAGTGAAAGTTAAGAGCATTGTCATCGACTTGGCAAAATTGAGTGGCGAGGAGATAGCTAAAACCATAGAGGAAGGCATCAAAGGGCTTGATGTTGGCATTTTGATTAACAATGCAGGGATGACTTACCCTTATGCAAGGTTCTTTCATGAGGTTGATTTGGAGCTGATGGAGAGCATTACAAAGGTGAACATGGAAGCCCCAAGTTGGGTGACTAGGGCAGTGCTTCCCGGTATGCTCAAGAAGAAGAAAGGAGCAATTATCAATATCGGCTCTGATTTATCCGAGGACCCTTCTTTGCCTCTATACACTCTTTATGCTGCTTCTAAATCGTGAGTTTTCTCAACTAAAACCCTAATTCCTTCTATAAATTTTCTTCTGTCGTTGAACTTGGACTCCTAGCTAATTAGCAATATACATGCAACGTCGTAACTAATTATGATGCATTTATAAACTTATGATACAGGTACGTTAAAATGTTCTCAAGATGCATTAGTTTGGAATACAAGCAGCATGGAATTGACATTCAGTGTCAGGTTAATTTTCCTTCTTTCTTCGCAGCGTATTTTGTTATTGTTCTTTGTTTTCATTGTTGATACTACTGCTCATGATTAGTTAGCCATCTTCGCTCATAAACTTTTAAACTAATAACACGCGCAGGCACCTCGTTTTGTGGCGACCGAGATGACAAAGAATTTGAAGTCACTTCCAGTTCCCTTGTTGATTGCATCACTAGAGAAATTCAGCAAAGCCAGCATCCGATGGATTGGCTATGACCATCTGTGTAATCCTTACTGGTCGCATTCAGTGCAGGGGTTCATGATACATGCCTGTCCTGATGTTTTGATTAATGCCCTCTCCTTTTGGATGTGTAGCACCGTCAGAAAGAGAGGCCAAATGAAGGAGAGGCAATAAAAAGATCGATGATACACTAAATAAGAATCCATTATAATGATTGTATTTGATTGCAGTATGTAATACGTTTAAATGTCTACATCACAAGGATGAGCTATAACATTCCCCCCGAGTTAGGAAGCTAGATTGATTTTCCATTCTTAGCATAAAGCTTGCACCGTATTTCTCAATTAAATTTTGCTCATCACGTATCTTTCGTGAGGGTAACTAAATGAAGGATGTTTTGACAAATCATGACATTAACTCCACAGATTTGGTATGATGGGATCTACCACCCCATAAGTAGTTGTGATTGGTTAGGAATACCTAAATTTTGTTTCTATTAATTGTTTATAAGACAGGTTTATAGAGATGAGCTTCACTCTTTTGTATTCATTTTTCTAGCTTGTTTGGGATAAGATTTATGTAAGACGGGTTTGTAGAAATGCAGTTCACTTTTTTGTATTTCGTTTTTCTTGCTTTTCTGAGATGAGGTTTATGTCTTCTCTCAGCCCTCATATGCCTTTTTTTTTCTTAATAAATTTCCCCGTTCCACAGAGATTTGCCAAAAATAAAAGGGAAAAATGCACCAACAGTGTCCGGACACTGTGAGGACTGTCAAAATGATACCTAAACTTACAAAGTTATCAATGTGATACCTGGACTCATTTTTTCGTATCAACATCGTACCTACGACCAAATTCCGTCACGGAACCGTTAAATTTAAGGGTAAAATTGTCTTTTTACACATTTTTATTAAAAAAAAAAAACAGAAGAAATTTCTTATTTCTTCTCTCTCTCCTCTCACTCTCCTTCTCTCCTTGCCAACACCACCGCAACCAACACTAGACCACACCAGTCGATCAGTTCAACCAACACCACCGCCGCGCCCATCGAGCCCATTTCCTTTCTTGATCTCCGGCGAAACCCTTTTTATTCCTCACGGTCCACTTCTTCTTCACCCTCGTCCTCTTCAGCAATGGGCAACCTAACCCCCTGCATCCTCGTTTTCCAGACCTTCGTCGTCATCGTCGGCCTCCGACTTCACTCTCAATTCTCTGGCCTACAATTGCCTCTGATTGAACCCAAAACCCCCGGCTTAGCTCAGAGAGACGACCAATTCAGTGATGGGGCTTCACCCATTTACACTCTCTCTTCGCCCAATGAGTTTTGGTCCAAGCATCGCAACGATGTCAGCTACAATCAGCTCTAGAAGGTACTCAAATTGATTGGAAATTATTGAATATATGCTTGCCCAATGGGTTTGAGATTGGTATAGATCACTTTTGTGTGCTATGTTTCGTTTGATGAGTTTTATGGGTGAGTTGAGTTTGAATTGGATCTTATAATTTGATGGAGGGGTTGTTGAGTTTCTGTATGTGTGGTTGTTCATGTCGGGAATGACGGAGAGGTTGTTCATGTGGTTGTTGATGTTGTGGAGGTGGTGTTGCATGTCGGGAGTGACGGAGAGAATGGCGGGGTGGGATTGGAGTTGTGATTTGAGAGTGGAGGGCTGACGGGGTTTGAGTTTCTGATCAATGGTGTATACAAGGGGGTCGGAGGAGAGAACGAGAGTGTGGTGGTGGCTAAGCCATCGGCGGTGGCGGCGGGGGTGAACTTGGACGAGCAGTTCGACAGGCGGAGCAGGGTGAGGAGGTGTCTGCTGTGATTCACCGTGGCCGTAATCGCTTAAGGCGGCGCCGGTGTTCTTCAAGGCCATGACGTAGCCGGAATGGCCCGCTACTGAGATGATTTGAATCTTGATGATTCAAATCAGGGGAAGAACTCCGAAGAAGAAACCAAAAAAGAAGAAGAAGAAAGAAAGAAATAAAGAAAGAAAGAAATAAATAAATAAATAAATAAATAAATAAAAATTGAGGGTAAATCGGTCTTTTTGTCTTCATTAAGTGACTCACGTGCGTGGCACATGCAAAATTTAACGGTTCCGTGACGGAATTTGGTCGTACGTACGATGTTGATACGAAAAAATGAGTTCAGGTATCACATTGATAACTTTGTAAGTTCAGGTATCATTCTGACAGTCCTCATAGTGTCCGGACATTATTGGTGCATTTTTCCCAAATAAAATCACCATTCTTATAAGAGATTAAACGTACAAAGGCAAGGCCAAATAATAGGACACTCACTGTGCGCACCAAA
Source organism: Rosa rugosa (assembly GCF_958449725.1). NCBI lineage: Eukaryota > Viridiplantae > Streptophyta > Magnoliopsida > Rosales > Rosaceae > Rosa > Rosa rugosa. The sequence continues at coordinate 9,828,532 of NC_084824.1, read as the reverse complement.
AAACCGCATATTAGGAGACTCCACTCTCTTTATGTCTACAATACTCTTCAGAATAAAAATAAAAATGAAAATTGAAAACTGATAAAGATGACATCCCAAAGAATATTATATGACTAGAAATACTCACACACCTAATGGTGCGTGACTGGATGTGGGACTAGTGAAGCCGTGAAGGTAGTTTTCTGAAGAATGTGGGTAGTTATTGCAAATTTATTTCTTTTTATTTTCTTGCTAGCGGTCTGACATTTTTATTTTTAATTAGGAATTTTTATATATTTAGAGTATTATTTTTTTAAAAGATATATTTAGAGTATTATAATATTTGATTGATGAGCATTTATGTAAAAATATAAAAAATAAAAATAAAACAGAACGAAACAAAAATAATCATGGTTAATAAATTCTCTTCTCTTGAATGATGATATATAGAAATTATTAAAAATAACTAGAATATGAAGCAAAAAATAATTAAATGTAAAAGAATAAAATGAAACAATGGTTATTGAACCTTTAAAACTGAGGGTGAAATTCACACTTCAAATTTTACAATTTACACGTCATGTTTTCTTCTTAACATCACATATTTTATAATCCACACTACAAAAAGACAAAACTTAAAATACTAAAAAATGAAACATGGAGTGTGGATTGAAAAATAGAAGTGTGAATTTCACTCCCTTTAAAACGTAGTTATACAAAAAAGACAAAAAATTAGTTCACAGAAGATAAGAAATAATAAGAAAAAAATTTAACACATTCTTCACAAAAACTACAGACTATTTTCCAAATTTTGTTTACTTTTCTCCCACTTATATGGGGTGTGAGCTCTCTGCTAGTATGATACAATACACAAATTCATGGCTTAATTACGACATTTTACTTTGCATCGAAGAAAAAATATATCAAACTAGATTTAAACCGAACCAAAGCGAACATCTTCTTTTAGTTTTTCGGTTAACGAATGGTCAAATGATCATATCTATGTATTCTACAACAACCTCTCAAGTCTTTCTACTGCATATGATGCTAAGTGAATCATGTTTTCGGGCGTAAAATTTGGTTAGGTTGGTGGCAAGGTTGTATCGTTACTCTCGGGATTGGTTATCTTTCATTGTAGCTCGTGGTTTCGGGCGTAAAATTTGGTTAGCGGTTGGGCTCATTTGGCTCATGGATGTTGCTATTAGCGACGGACCCATAACTATGGATCTTTGTAGGAATGTGTGTCGTGGTGTAGTACAACAACCGGTCATTCCAATGCGTTGTAATCTTTTCGGTTATTAATGGATTTTATTTCTTCTAAAAAAAAAAAGTGAATCACATTTTGGTGTACCACCTAAAGTCTGCTTTATGTCACATATATTGTCACATAAAGTGGGTTATAAGTGGTGCACTAAAATGTGATTCATCTATTTTTACTTTTATTAACCGGTGTTGAAATTTTTAAACACCAATTAATTAGAGATATACTCTCCTTAGTCCCTACAACTACTAACTACTCCTTACTTTTCTCAACTGACAATCGGTGGTCTCTTAATTATCATACACGATAAAGAAGTCCGGCCCTTTTCTTAATTTTGTCAACTACCACCGATTGGTCTCTTAATTACATGTCCTTTTATACGTGCCAACATGCTTCTTTTAGTGAAAAATCTTCTACTTCAGTTCACTTGTTATTCACAGTGAAAACTTGCTTGAACTTCATTGCACCAAAAAAAAGAAGATATACTTGTAGGCTTGTAGCTAGTCAATTCTCTTTTGACCCTACTTACCGAATTGCTTTGCAGCTGATAACTGTTTCAATAATATTGGCAATGGAATTGCAAGAAGCTTTCATCGTCACAGCAAGTTGTCTAGGCTTCATCTCTGTTTGTAAAGCTTTGGTCAATTTTTTGAGATGGGTGTGGGTCATGTTTCTGAGATCCCCCAAGAATCTCAAGGAGTATGGATCTTGGGCAATCATCACTGGCTCCACTGATGGAATTGGCAAAGCCCTTGCCTTTGAACTGGCTTCGAAGGGTCTCAACCTCGTCTTGGTTGGTCGAAACCCTTTGAAGCTCGAAGCTACCTCCAATGGAATCCGCGAGAAATACAGTCATAAACAAGTGGAAATTAAGAGCATTGTCGTCGACTTGGCCAAAGCTAGTGGGGAGGAAATAGCTAGGACCATAGAGGAAGGAATCAAAGGTCTTGATGTTGGCATTTTGATTAATAATGCAGGGATGTCTTACCCTTATGCAAGGTTCTTTCATGAGGTTGATTCGGAGCTGATGGAGAACATGTTAAAGGTGAACATGGAAGCCCCAACTTGGGTGACTAGGGCAGTGCTTCCAGGAATGCTCAAGAAGAAGAAAGGAGCAATTGTCAATATCGGCTCTGCTTCCTCCAAGCACCCTTCTCTGCCCCTCTACACACTATATGCTGCTACCAAATCGTGAGTTATTTAAGTTAAAACACTAAATTCTTCGTATTTACTTTTCTTTCTGATGTTGAATTTGGAGTTTGGACTATTAATGTGAAAGATGGATTCTATTTGAGGGAATTATCTCTTCATTTAATTTTCAGTGAAAGGATAAACCAAGATTCTTATTATATTGTTTTGTAATGGGACAAAAATGATATTGAAATTTAAGAAAGAGCATTTAGTCATAGGAAGCTAACTAATTTATGGATCATTGAACCTAAGAGTTTAGAAACATGATTAGCTTCATAAATCATAATACACAGTGGACCGAACTGTACACGTACTCTAGACTCCAGTGTGTATGCACACACACACCCCCCTAATGAGTTATAAACGTATGATACAGGTACATTAAAATGTTCGCAAGATGCATTAATTTGGAATACAAGCAGCATGGAATTGATATTCAGTGTCAGGTTTTTACTCTCCTACCCTTTGGTTTAAAACATATTCTTGTTCCCCTTCTGTTTAAACATATTCTTGTTCTTAAAATTTGTTCTTTGCTTTCTGGAGATATTAATCCTATTGGTCGTCATTGATAGTTCAATATGCTTGAACCAATAATGCTCGTAGGTGCCTCATTTCGTGGCGACGAAGATGACAGAGGATTTGAAGAAGTCGGTTCCCTTGGTAGTGGCAACACTGGAGAGATTCACGAAAGCAAGCATTCGATGGATTGGTTATGAGCATCTATGTAATCCCTACTGGTTGCATTCAGTGGAGTGGTCCATAGTACATGCAGCTCCTGATGCATTAGTTAATGCCATCACGTTTTGGATCTGCAGAGGTATCAGAAAGAGAGGCCAAATGAAGGAGTACGTCACAGTAAAAAGATGCAGTGATTAACAAGAAAATGTACTGTGAGATGCATGTATAAGTATTTGATCGATCATGTTGTGCTGAGGACCTCTGAGGTTGTATTAGTATTTGGAACTTTTCACTGTCTATTCCAGCCTACAAAAGGGTTGTCTTTGATGTGATCATTTGGATATGTATGTATCACGTCCCAGTGCTATTATTGAGGAAATTAATTAGTACCTTATATTCCTCCAAAGTTTCCCATATGTTATTGGGAGTCTGGCCACTTTGACAGCTTCGGGGTTCGAACCTATGTTGGAGAGCACACCCAACTAGGCAAGAACCACTAGGCCACTTGCAGTGGTTAATTCTGTAATTCATTAGTTTCAAGTACAAGGTGATGGAAAAAGGGTGAGAGAAATTAAGTAAATCTTCCTACTATTCTGCTAAGGATCGAATTTATGAAAGACTTGATTGAACTGTTGCAAACAGTGCTGCTCTTTCTTTATTTCCTCATTTATCTTTAAATAATTTGCATATCGATCAGTGATTCTGATCATGGTTCAATTTACTTAGCCTTTAATCCTCGTATGCCTAGAAAAAAGAAAATTGTTAAAGTTGAGGCTATGCGGCTGTCTCATCCTAATTTTCATTATGTGGTAAATAGAACTCGGCTCACTGCCTCTCATGGAACTGCTACTAAAAATTTTGTTACTAAAGTTCATGCTTTTCAGACTCTTGCCAGAGATTGGAACTTTTCTGTGTTTAATAATATATTTTAAAGAATGAAGGACCTTCATAACCAATTACAACTCTTACAGAATCAACATAATAATACTACTAATTGTTAACATGGCAGCCATAGATGCAAAAGCTTAAAGAGCACAGAGAAGGAAGAAGAAGCTTACCAGAAGCTAGAGAGAGAAAGCTGAAAATATCTAGCTGGAAGTCTCTTCAATTATGAAAAAACGTAAAAAGAATTATTGCAAGCCAACCTATATATAGTAACTAGCTGAACCAAGACTAGGGATGGCAAAAATCTCTAGCGGGGCGGAGCTTCATTGGATACCCGCCCTTAATGGGGGGAGAATTCAGGGACAAATGGGGAATGGGGATGGGGATGGGGATCCCCAATACCCGCTATCTAAGATTGGGGATGGGGCGGGGATGGTACTATGATTTCCATCCCCAAACCCGCCCCAATAATATATATATATATATATATATTCGTCATTTTTTCTTTGGGTGGAGTCATTTCACAAAGTTGCGTAAGATTTCAAACGACCTATTCATGAGGTAAATTTCATCATTTGCTTATGGGTTAGAGACTCTCTTTTACACAGGTACATATATCATATTCATAATTCAAATCACCTAATCATCAAATTTATTTAGTATAATATCTTCGTTAATCTCTTGGTTTTGTGTAAAGCTTTAATTGGGTGGATTTTTAGTAATAAGAAGTTTCAACCTATGAATCTGGTACAAGACTTAGTTTCATTCCTTCAAAATAGAACTGTTGTTTCTAATTACCTGATACTTGGATTGCTTTAATATGTCATACATATGATTTAGACGTCTGTTTTTATAATTTTAAATTACTTGTGTGACTCTATATCATAATTTGTTTCTTTCCATAACCTATAGTATTGACAATTAATATACCTATAATTTAGATGTGTTTAAGGAAAACTAAATTGGAAGAGAATTGAGTCGTGTTTTCATTGATAATAGGGACCTCTTTATATAGAGGATTACAAGACATAGAATCATAATTGTACAAGAAAAGATAATCGTATAATTAATCGGATATCTATGAATATCTCCGAGAATATCTCCGAGAATATCTCTAATTCTAAACCCTATTACAACTAGGTCAAGTAACTTAGAGTTTGGGCCATACACATTTTCTGGATTTACTTGAACACTCCCCCTTGTGTCGCCCAAACGTAGTGCTCCTCCCTTTGCCTCATTAAAAACCTTGCCGAGTAACAAAAACCCTATGGGACAAAAATAACCTCAATCGAAGGGGAAAAAGAGCACAACACACCCTTCACGTTTCGAGACCATACATGTAGATATCTCCCCCTGATGTCTGCATCTCTACCTAATGACTACAGTCATGGGAGTTTGGATAACTTCCGCAAATGATGCTACCAACATGTTTCTCGAAAGTGGAATTTAGGCAATGATTTAGTGAGCAAGTCTGCCACACTGTCCTCATATTGAACCTAGTTCACTTTGATCTTGAGGAGAGTCTGTTGTTGCTGATTATGCTTGGTGTTGTCGCTTTTGATGTAGCCTTACTTCATTCGTTCAAAACAAGCAGCGTTATCCTAAATGCTCGTAGGCTCATCTGTGGTAGACTTCAAACCAAAATTGTTCGGACATGTGTAATTATGGATCCAATCCATATACATTCACGAACCACTTCGTGAAGGGCAATAATCTCTGCATTGTTCGAATATATAGTGACTAGGGTCTATTCTGTAGACCTCCAAGATATCACGGTCTTTACCCATGGTGAACACTTAACCAGTTTGGGAATGACCTTTGTGTGGGTTAGAGAGATACCCAATATCAGCAAAACCTTCCAAAACACATGTTGTTTTGGGATGGGGATAGTGGACGCAGGCCAGTGTTGGCGGCGTTCCTGGTGTACGTGTGATGGGTCCGAATCCATCATCTCTTTGTAGGGATAGAACAAACCCATATCAATCGTACATCTCAAGTACCGAAAGATATCTTTTACACCAATCCAATGGCGTTGCGTTAGCGCAGAGCTATATCTAGCTAACAAGTTCATGGCAAATGAGATGTCGGTCTTGTGCATTGACCTAAGTACAATAATGCGCCTATTGTACTCAAGTAAGGCACTTCTGCCTCTAGCACATCTTCGTCATCATCCTTCAGACGAAGATGATCATTTTCAGGATCAAGACTACGGACGATCATGGGGATGGCTGAAGGTTTGACCTTGTCAAAATGCCTAAGCATCTATCAACACGTTGCTCAAGTTCCAAACCGAGACATAATCGTGTTCTCCCAAAATCCTTCATCTCAAAATCGGATTTCAAGTGTTCAGCGGTTTCCCTTAACTCTTTAAGGGCTTCCAATGAAGATCATGTCCAACATGAACTGCGATATAATCCGAAATTTGTTATGAAAACGCGCGGGTATATCCCTTCCCAATCCAGTAGTCACTTTAGCAAGCGTTTCAACCTTATTGCAAACGCACTCCATGGTCTAGAGCCACTTGACTTAGGTAAATGAAGTCCACCATGAACCTTTATGTATATTCCGTATCTAGATCCCCATAGAGATACGTGTTAACCACATTTGTAAACTGCATGTTCAGTTATTTGGAAACTACCAAACTGACAAGGTAGTGGAGTGCAGTGACATCCATTACGAGAGAATATGTCTCATCGTAGTCGATTCCAGGGCGTTTTGTGAGAAGCCTTGCACCATAAGGCGAGATTGCCATCTCTTTTTCTCGTCATGCTTTCTAACGAAGACCCATTAGTCAACAGGTTTTATGTCAGGAGGTGTTGGCATCACTAGCTCAAAAACCTTCCTCTTCGCTAGAGAATCCAACTTAACATGGATCACATCTTTCTATTTAGGCCAAATTTCTCTACGTTGGCATTCATTCATCAACGAAGCGTGGTTCGATATCATCGGACTCAACAACCTCATGCGCGATTACATCATCAATTATGATGGAGTTTCTATCCCACGTCTCATGTACACTAGTGTAATTTTCATAGAGCTCTATATTCTCAGGAATAGGTTCTGACTTTAAGGCATCCCCCAACGGTAACCATAATCCGGAAGATTCTCATGAGACGGATTTTGAGTGTCGATGATCCAAGGATTGAGTTGTGCCAAAGTATCATTCGACCTCACGGGCCTCCCACGCATCCTAGCTGGGGCCATGGCCTATAACGCCAGAGTGCCACTCTCTTTGGTGTTGGCGCCATGCCTACCTCCGTGTAGGGTGGCGCTACGTCTTCTCGTAAGGACGTCCTTCCTTGCAGGCATATTTGCAGCAAATGTGTGATCTCGTCACTTTAACAGGGATCAAGATGAGACATAGTGGGGACAAGCCACGATAATTCCTGTCGTTCCTGCTGAACATCCGTGTTCTTATCTCCCCCTAACGACGGGAAGACTGTCTCATCAAAGTGACAACCCGCAAATCTAGCGGTAAGAAAATCGCCTTGCAAGGGCATTAAGTGGCGGACTATTGTTGGAGTCTCAAATCTAACGTAGTTACCCATTCGTCTATAAGGACCCATCATAGAGCGTTGTGGCGGCACAATTGGCACATAAATGACACACTCAAATATGCGTAAGTACGATATTTATACCCAGTCACTAGCTGTAACGCAGAGGTAGATTGAGTGACGGTGGGTCGTAGACGAATTAGCATAGCTGCATGAGATATTGCATCACCCCAAGCGGATATAAGAAGATTGGTGCGCATTACCAATGTCCGGACTACCATCGTAGTCATTTCCGCGAGACCATTTAGGTGTGTACATGGGAATATGATGTCCAACATCAGTCCCAGTGCAACAACCATCGAAAGACTTCGATGTAAACTCTCTAGCAATGTCAAATCCAATTGACTGAATAGGATGATCCGGAGAGTGAGCCCGTTGTCATATGATATGTGCTAGGAGTGTAGCATAAGCAGCATTTACAAGTGGACAATGGCACAACACGTGACCAGCGTGTTTGCGTGTCAACCAACATCATGAGATATTTAAACGTCCGCAAGTTAGTTGAATTAGTCCACAGAATCCCCATGGATTCTATGTAAGAACAGAATGAGTATTTTCATATCATTTTCATAGGACGGTCTCAGTCCTAATTTCCCTAAGGACCGGGCTTTGTAAAACGAGCGAAAGGCCTTAGAAGCAACCAATGAGGATTTTGGTTGGGCTTAAGCGTCTGAGACGCTATTTTAAGCAAAGTTGGTGATTGCAGCATCACCTTGGGCACCATCACCATGATGGACGCTATCCATGGCGTCATGGATAAGGATTGTGCCAGCCCTAGGCTGGTGGTGGATGGTGGCGATGCCAGAGGCAGCAGCGACGGTCACATTTAGTCTTGGAATCAACTTTTGATTCATGCTTCGTTTCGCTCGAGAGTAAAGATGTCCATGTGAAGTCTTTAGTAGACGGATCATCATATAATGACTAGGATGACCTATCTTGTCGTGACAAAGCCAATATGTGTCTAAATCCAAGAGATCTTCTTGCATAATTTGGATTTAATAGCTCGAATAGTGATATAGAGTCCACTAGAGAGACACATAAACTTCTCTAAGATATGCCTTTGTTCGCAATCGTTAGAGGCATTCCAAAGGAACTCATTTCCGTTCTCTACATGCGTTTTCGCATGGAATCCGTTGGCTATTCATATGTGCGATTTTTCCTAGGAGCGTAGAGAGTTTCTGTGACAGTAATCAAGGTGCCATTTGGCAAGGGGAACTTGGGCTATTTCATGTCCTTGAATTAATACTGATGGCCCAGCCATCGTAGTCACAAAGAAATATACTCAGAATCAAAATTGAGTCATAATGAAAAGAACTCAAAATTTTATTCATAAGCCAACGGAGTACATCATTGTCTCTTAACCATTAGGAGAATCTAATCCAAATGCTAGCTAATGCAAAACAAAGGTAGTCGTTTGACTTCTTTTGGTAATTCCAAAATAAATATGACCAGGTGAGTAGAGAGATGTCGGTGGAGCAAAGCTCGCTTAAGTACCACTTATCTCAAAACCTTCCTAGACATCATACTCATTTTGGATGAGCTTATGTGAAGAAAAACTAAACCAATGGCATTTACTGCAAAGTATATGGCAATCTAAACAGAATTGTAGTCTTCAACCCTTCACTCTTGAAACAGAATTGACGATCTATTGATCCCAGTCAGATTTGTAGTCTTCAACCCTTCACTCTAGATCATCATCTTGATCTTCTTGTTCCACATCGTGAGCTTCTCTTGCTTCACAATATGCTTTGTAGGCGGTGACAATTTCTTCACGAGCTCTACAAATGTGTGCCCAATGACCGGATACTCCACATCGAGAACATACATCTCTTTGCTTAGACTCCATTGATTGAGGTGCTTTGAAAGCGTCATTTAGATGACTATTAGTATTGGTGGCACCACCAACATGGCCAGAGGCGTTGCCTCCCTCTCTCTTTCCACGTTGATATCTTCGGTTCCGTGTTCGATTATTTTGGCGATTACCTTCCCAAGTAGAGCGATTATATGGACCAGAACGTCTAGAAATATCCCTAGGATTAGGGTTTTGCTCTTAGCGCCCTCTCTTAGAGGCGCGACTATAATTGGATTCCGGAATATGCTCTGTTTCCACGGATCTCGAATTGTAGTTCTTCACAAGGATGTTGTCATTCTTTTCAACGACATTCATAGCTCCAATAAGCTCATGAAACCTTGTGATCCGTCCTGCAGTAACATCGATTCGATAGTTCTTAGCAACCATCAATGTAGAGACGAGGAAGGTAGAGAGAGTCTTCTCAATCAACATCGCATCTGTGATCTCTTTACCACAGAATTCCATTAAGGATTTAATGCGAAGTGATTCCGAGTTGTAGTTAAGAACTGACTTGAAATCACAGAAGCGGAGGCTATGCCATCTCACTTCTAGTTCAGGAAGCATGGAGTCACGGACGTTACCAAATCTTTCTTCGAGTGAGACCCGCAACCTTTTGGGGTATTCTTCATTCATATACTCGTACTGGAGCGAATCATCCATATGACGAGTCATTAGGATGATGGCTTTCGCCTTATTTGCCTCTAAGGCTGCTCTATTTGCTTCCAAAGTTTGAGCTTGCTCAACAGTTAACACATCCTGGCTAGGCTCAAGAATCGTATCTAGGATTCCATCGGCCTTGAGATGCTGGTGAATATCACGAACCCACTTGTGATATCCAGAGCTAGTTGTTCCTAATGGAGCAAAGTCCAGTTTGTTCAGGTTACTCATCCTGAAAGAGAACAAGAAATTAGGGTTAGTTTCATAGCGTAAAAAGCTACCACAAAAACATATAAAATTTCTGAGCGTAATCGCTTCCAAGAAATTCAATTCCAAGAGGTATTGGATTAGATCGAAACAATGACGTAAGTGGTCGATCATAAATTCTCTACAAACTCTTAGTTTGGAGATCTTAACAAGCTCCAAGCTTGGAGTGAGCACGAACCCCCACAGTTCGGCTTAATTAGGTCTCCCCTATGATGAAGAAAGGGACCAGAAGAAGGGAGTTTGCAAGTCCCCGAGAAAAATAAGAGAAATTGAATAAAAACTCAAAAAACGGGAACTTTTACCTTGAAATAGGTCGCAGAAAATTTGGCCGGAAAAAGTCGCCGGAAAGTTGACCAGAAACAGTCAACCGACGTTGACTGGTGCTGACGTGGCTGTAGTGCTGACGTGGCAACGGCTGTGGGTCAGTGGGCCGAGTTGACTTTGGGCTACTGGGCTTGTTCCTTTCTTCTCTCTTTCTTCTTCCTTTCTTTTCTGCCAATTCAAGGTGCATCTAGAACTTTTGGCTGGTTCGGGGATTAAGTGGCCGGTTCCGGGAAAAAAATTTTCGGTTCCCGGATTGTGGGATTGAGACTCTGCTTCTGTAAAAATTTGGTACCAATTGGAGGTCTGGAAGGTGGTGAACCGGTGAAATATTTGTTGCGGGTGGTTTGGAGCTTCCGGTGGCCGGTTCGATAGGTTTCCGGCCGGTTCTTGGGGTGGCGCCGCCGGTTCTGGACTCCTGGGATGGAGGGCTTCAAGGTGGGCGGCGGGGGCCGAAAGGGTTTCAACGTTTTGTATTCGGATTTAGGGTTTTGGCTATTAGGTTTTAGAGTTAGGGCTTCGTGCTGATAACGTGTTTAAGGAAAACTGAATTGGGAGAGAATTGAGTCGTGTTTTCATTGATAATAGGGCCCTCTTTATATAGAAGATTACAAGACAAAGAATCAGAATTGTACAAGGAATGATAATCGTACAATTAATCGGATATCTATGTATATCTCCGAGAATATCTCTAATTCTAAACCCTATTACAACTAGGTCAAGTAACTTAGAGTTTGGGCCAGACACATATTCTGGATTTACTTGAACAAGATGATATATTTCGGATATATGTATGTAAATTCTAATAGAGTTTTACCTTTGAAATAGGTCTATGAAGGTACTTTGCAATGAAGGAACCACAACATGCAAGGCACTAGTAGTGGGGAGATTTTTGAATACTACATAGCAAAATGCAAGTCGAGATGATGAATGAAGTGCTATCATGTTCTTTATATTAGGTTCGCAAATGTAAAGTCTATATTTCTATTGTAAAAATAAAATTGAAATTGTGTGTAGTTCAATATTGGATGAACGTCATTTACAGTTGTACTCATTGTCCCTAGTACAATAAATTTTTAGATTTTATTCCTTCAAAAATAAATGGTGTGTTTAAATTACCTTGATGTTAAAAAGAAACTTCTTAATGTTGTAAAGTTCATTTTCAATTGTAAAAACAATCAATGATAATAATGAGTCTGCTAAATTATAGTGCAAAAACTCCTCAACATTCAAAATTATTCAATATGGCCAAAATTAAAGGATAATTATTTATTGAGCAAACACTACAGTTACACATAACTATTACGTGGTTCTGGATACCACATAGGATACCGACATCTATGCGGAGGAAAATGAGGGGCGAAAAAAAAAATCTTAAAGTAATCAATCTACAACAGGTATATTTTACATGGACTAATTACATTAACTCGGACCACCACGTGTACAGTGGTGCTTAACTATGTAATAATGTTTCCTATACTTATCATACATAAAAAAGATGTAATGCATTTTATATTTGACAATATGATGTCAGTTATAAAATTTGTATTTGTTTGTAAATGGAGTACTTCAAGATTGTACCTAGATATGTCAGGTTGTGATTCTTTAAAATTAAATTCATATTTAATGAGTTGGTGTTGTGGATACAATTTTTTTTTTCTATTTTTTTATTGTGGTTCTGCAATTTATCAATTTGGTTGAGGGAAGTCAGAATACACTTGCGAATAATAAATAGAAAATGTTGAAAGGGAAGGCGAATAATGAATTGGGTTTATATCTAATTTTCTCTATTCGATGATTGGATATACGAATGATTTTTGAAGAGTAAATTAGAAAACAGCAATTATATATAAGAAAGAGTTTGAACAGGTGTGTCTAAATTAATCCGGAGAATAGCACAGTATATAACAATATGATCATCTACGGATCTACCCCAACTAATTGCAAAGTGCAAACCTTTACTCTCACCCCAACTACCAACTATTGTTCTTTACTTTCACCGGCCAGCAATAGTGAAGGGTCCCTTTCTTATTGAGATTCTTCTTCATCATCTAAATAAAAACTTGTGCTTCTTTTGAGAAAAACCCCACCTAATTGCTTTGCAGCTGATAACTGATCCAGATCGGCTATGGAATTACAAGAATTTTTCATAGTCCTAGCAATCACTATAGGGTTGGTATCTGTTTGTATATCTTTGATCAATTTTGCGAGATGGATATGGGTCATGTTTCTGAGACCTTCAAAGAAACTCAAGGAGTACGGATCATGGGCTATTATCACTGGCTCTGCTCAAGGAATTGGGAAAGCCCTTGCCTTTGAAATGGCTTCAAAGGGTCTCAACATTTTCTTGGTTGATAAAAACCATTCAACCCTTGAAGCTACCTCCAATGAATTAAGTGAAAAACATGGTTGGAGAGTTGAGATCAAGAGCATTGTGATGGACTTGGCCAAATTGAGTGGTGAGGAGATAGCTAAAACCATAGAGGAAGGAACGAAAGGGCTCGATGTTGGCATTTTGGTTAATAATGCAGGGATGTGTTACCCTTATCCAAGGTTTTTTCATGAGGTTGATTCAGAACTCATGGAGAACATTATGAAGGTGAACATGGAAGCAGCAACTTGGATGACTAAGGCTGTGCTTCCGGGAATGCTGAAGAAAAAGAAAGGAGCAATTGTCAACATTGGCTCTGCTTCCACTGAGATAGCTCCTTCTTTTCCTCTGTACACTCTTTATGCCACAACAAAAGCGTGAGTCTTCTTAAACATCTATCTCATATGATCATCATCATGTTTTTCCTTTCACGGGATGAACAAGGAAAAGCTTGTAACTATTCTCTAGAATTCATTCTGATATTGTTTGTATATTATTAGCCTCTCTTCTTTTGGTCTCCTTTGCTTGTCCTCCATCCTATATACAAATATACAATCGATCGATTTAACTGCATACTTGATTACAAGCTTCCACTACAAGGAAATAATGTCATACTAAACAATAAGGGCTAAATACTAGTTACTACCCTGTGGTTTAGGTCCAAAATCAATTCAGTCCCTGGACTTCTAATTTCATCAAAAACACCCCTGCACTTTCAATTTTGATCTAATAAGTCCAATTCGTTAATATTTTGTTATGAGTTCAAGTTATAGTTGGATTATTTGTTGAAAATCTATTTATTTTTAAAGTAGGACTCACTCCTAAATTGACTATGCAGACCACCTCAACACCACATCATAAAACATAGGCCATATATGAGCCACGTTAACAAGTTAAATAACTCAATTATTGGAAAACTAACAAATTGGACCTATTAGATCAAAATTGAAAGTGCAGGGGTGTTTTTGATGAAATTAGAAGTTCAGGGACTGAATTGATTTTGGACCCAAACTACAGGGTAGTAATCAGTATTTAGCCCAAACAATAATTAGGAGTGCTATGAATAATTAATTAATTGACAACCATGAGTGATGCAGGTACCTAAAACTGTTCTCAAGATGCATTAGTTTGGAATACAAGCAGCATGGAATTGACATTCAGTGTCAGGTTCTGATTCCACCCCATTTTATTCCTTTTCTGCTTCTCTGTTTTTCGTTTGACAACCTCTTTAGGCTAATGATTAAATGTTGTTATTTGGATATCACTAATCCACCTGCATTCATATACGTAATGCAGGTTCCTGTGTTCGTCGCGACAAGGCTTGCGAAGATAAAGGAATCTTCCTTGTTCATCCCATCACCAGAAACGTTTAGCAAATCAAGCATTCGGTGGATTGGTTATGACAATGTTTGTACGCCCTACTGGAGCCACTCTATGATGGGGTTTGTAGCCCGTGCATTGCCCCATGCTCTCCTGACCGCGACCATTTTTCGGTATTTCCTTGGTAACAGAAAGAGAGGCCAATTGAATGAGTTGCAGAAGAAAAATATACTGCAACGACAGAGCAATCAACTATAGGTTAATAGGTGTATCTGATGCAGCATTGAAATTGTCAGATTTGCAGGCTTTTCATTTTGCACGATTCCCTGCCTCGATCGAACCCTTTTTATCTGTATTTTTTTTTTCTTTGTCCTTGTTTCTGCAATTGAGTTTAAGCTTAAATAAGTTCAGGCAAAATTGCCAATTTGTTACCTAGGTTTCATCTTAATGTCAATTCACTCGAAAATTCTTCTATGTGCCGGCAGTGCAAGTGACTAAGCACTTATTAGGTGATTATAACTATTGTTATTTGTAGTCAACCTTTCTTTTAATAAAAAAAATATATACTTGGTGTAAGTGCACGTCGGTGCTCTGAATCCCTTCTCGTTTTGTTGTAGCCAATTTACTACCATTCTATCAAATTTACTACTCTAGATTTTTTTAAAATAACCGATTTGCTTCCCTAAATTTTCAAAATTAGCCGTTTATTACTCTAGGTTTTCAAAATTAATCAATGTTTAGACGGAGGAATGGAAGGATTAAAACAAGTTTATTGGGTCTTTCTAAATGTACCCAGCAAATATCTATTTAGACCCAGCAAATCAATTTAATATGAAAAGACAGTTGTATCCTTATACGAAATGACATTAAAGTCATAGTAAATTAAGATAATAACAAAAGAAATCATAAAATCTGAAACTCTTTATTCTATTTGTACCCAGCAGTTCACCGTGTTCAAGTTGTTACGTTGTTTCTTCCGACAAAACTTCAAACCAAAATTTCACTTTTCATTATAATTGTCTCATCTCTCTAGCAAAGTTGTGAGTGCAATTTGTTGGAGGACTGACTTGGGAGACCCATAAGGAGACTATGAATCTTGAGTAGTTTGGTGACATCTTGGACGTTGTTGTCATCACTGACAAGGCCACCGGCAGATCCAAGGGCATATTTATGCATATATACATCTTATCCTCTCTTCTGTTCATCCATGTCTTCTTCAATTCTTTTGTTTTGATCTTGTTATCACATCCATATATATATATATTTTTTCTTTTGTAAATATTACATACATGGCTTCCTAATTGTTTTCTGCCAGATCTTGATGAACATATACATGATTATATTTAATTAATTATGATATTAATCTTGGTTAATTTGTACTAGAGTACTAGTAGCTAATTTAATGGTGTTTATATATACATATGATCGTATCTATGGGTAGGTAACCTTTCGTGAAGGGGAAGCAGCGATGAGTGCTTGTGTCGACACTGCCCCAAAGACTTATTAAAGGCTTCGGTAGATAGTCACCAAACTAATAGGAAGAGCGAAGGAGGTAGCAATGACGACGAACTCTAAGAGATAAATTTTGAGTTTGGGACTAGGTGTGGATTTTGCTGGGTGTGGGTTTTGCTGGGTTTAATTAAAAGTGAGGGTATTATTGGAAAATTTGCTAGGTGCAATTAAAAATTATATCATTTTGTTATCATTTTGTTGGGTGTAAGTTTTTGCTGGGTCTAGATAGATATTTGCTAGCTAGGTACATTTAGAAATACCCTAATTTAATGAAATGGTAATAAATTGACAAAAATAAAACCTAAATTAGCAAATTGACTATTAAGCCTAAATTATAGTTCACCATCTGTCTTCCTCTAGTTCAATGCAATCTTCTAATTAGTGGTGATACATGTACTCAAAATCACCAAGATCTATACAAACCGTACGGTTTATAAGGGAATGACTATGTACAAACAGAACTTTTTTTTTGAATAAAGGGCTGGTGCGGCTGCCCTCAAGCCTTGATTAATGAAACTGTCGAATACAATGGGGGGACATGGAGCCTAAACCCCTGATTACAATAAGCATCTAGAGTATTTTCCGAAATAAGATCAGAAATCTCTACAGGAGACTTGTATTCTAACAAGCACCAACTAGCAAAGAGTATACAAGGGGGTGCGGCTGCCCTCAAGCCTTGATTAATGAAACTGTCGAATACAAGGGGGGGACATGGAGCCTAAACCTCTGATTACAATAAGCATCTAGAGTATTTTCCGAAATAAGATCAGAAATCTCTACAGGAGACTTGTATTCTAACAAGCACCAACTAGCAAAGAGTACACAAATAGCTACTCTATTTGCTTTAACATAGCAGTGACACAGCGGAACTTATAAGGGATTGAATAACCATTTTTAACGAATCTGGGAGATTAATGATGTTTCCCCTCAATTTGGATCAAAACTCCAAGAATCTGGTATCAAAATTTATTCAAGTGGGATAACAATCTCCCATTCCCCATATGCATATAATATCAGGAGCATCAATCAGAAGCCAAATAAATATGGGTCAAGCAACAACCCATTAGAATCCAATCCTGTGCTAGTATCAAGTATACACGAATAGTGCACAAACTAACTTATTTTTTAGTATAAACGATGATGATTTATAGATTGGAATTTAGAAAGAGTACGTAGCCAGATTCTAGCTGCATCCTTGAGTTATAACTAAGGTGGTCCGCCAATTAGATACGCTCTCAAGAATTATGAACCAGGGTACAAATCTGATGGCCACATTTTATGAAGTATTGAACTAACACGAATGAAAACTTTGGGATCATAAACAAAAATCTATAGTTATAATTTCATAAAAACTATTAAAAAAGAAAACGAGAAAAATGCACCAACAGTCCCTCAACTCTTGTGCACTAGTTAGTTTGATACCCAGACTCACAAATCTATCAATGTAATACCTGGAGTCTTATATTGCTATCAATGACACATCTGTCAAATTTTTGTGACTGTTCTGTTAAAAAGCTGACGTGGCAAGCATTTAGAGGAAAGAAAAAAAAGGGCAAACATGTCTTTTTACCCAAATGGCATAACTAATCGATTTTTTTATTTTTTTTATTGTTTTTATTTTTATTGACAGTAATATCAATAAAATTCTAAATAGGTTGAAGGCGTCAAGGCGTTGTCAAGGCCCTCCGCCGAAGACGACGTCTTTTGCAAGTGAAGGCTTCTTGGGTCTGGGAATGACAGAGGAAGCTCCCAGAATCACACAGTTGTCCAAAGTAGACCGAAATCAGCCCTCCATTTCAGGCTTTCAGCAACAGAGAGAGAGAGAGAGAGAATGAATTGTCTAAATAAATAAATAATTTCAAGGGTAGATAATTCATTGAAGCCATTAGTCTGGGTTATTTTGGTCATTTCCCCCTTTATTTTTCTCCACGTGCTTGCCACGTCAGTTTTTAACAGAGATGTCACAGATTTTTTACGAAGGTATGTCATTAATGGCAATATAAGACTCTATAGGTATCACATTGATAGTTTTGTGAGTCTGGGTATCAAACTGGCCGGTGCACAAGAATTGAGGGACTGTTGGTGCATTTTTCTCTTAAAGAGTCTTGCGTAAGGCAAACGTACCACGTGGCTGGTATGGCTGCCCAATTAGTGAACATGCAATGGGTGTTTTGAGTATTTCATTTTAATAAGTAAGGATAGTTCCGGAACACTTAAATTTTTTTTTGTTTTAATTGGGCTGCCCCCACCGCCACGTGATACGTTATGGCAAGCTCTTTAGAAGTCAAATCAACTTGTGTGCCACCCTAATTGCACATTTTTCTGATTTTAATGTTGATTAAAGGGGAGTTCGTGGAGAGAATGTGTACGGTTACATGTAATATGTGACCACGCACTTGTTCAATCTTTTATTAATCTTTAAGAAGTGTATACGTAGATACACAAGATGCTTGACATTGATTAAGGAGTTAAGGTCTACATTAGTACAAAGTTTGGTAATATTTCTCTCCGATATGAAACTATTTTAAGTTCTTCAAAATAAAGTGTCAAATACACGAAATTTGACTTTAAACTGCATACATACTCTAATTTCAATTTTAAGATTATTTGCCTAACCATTGTTGGAAACCCCCTCTGGGCTGTGGAACTGTCTCTCCATTAACTCCCAACTGCTTACAGCTGCAATATATTAAGAGAACCGTATCTGAAGGTTGTTAGGCAGTGATGCATAATCAAGTTTCCTTGTTCTACCAATGAATGCATAATCAACGTCTAAAGGTCTACCCCAGAAAAGGACCTTGAGAAACTATAATGATTATCAGCAATCACGAACCACTTAAGCTGTTAAAAAAGATTTTACAAATCAATTAACAAAACAAATAACTTATTACTTGTGTTGAGTATTCTTTTTCAGAAAGATTAATAAGTAACCACACAATTTCTAAACCAACATAAGGCTCAGAAATCCAACTTGTTCACTTGTGAGTTGTGACACCACCTTACACAAAGCAGGTCTCCCCAAACTGTCCTACAACCCCAACAGCTTTCTAGTTTCTACTCGTGTTGAGTATGATTAGTATCTCCATGTGTCGATGCTGCTCTCAAAAACGAGACAGTTCCTACATTGTATCCAGTATAACAAGGTAGTTATGCCCTAACAAGAAAGCAACATCTTTACTAGCCTTCCTCATTTGCTTCTTTTTCTTTCCATGGATCAGTGCCTAGGTAAACCAACATTTCAAAATTGAAATTCTTCGTTACCAATCAGAATAATGGGGAGTATAGAAATTTGTCCACGAAACAGTGTTAGTTAAATGCGGTGGTTTTCCGCTCATCTACTTCATCAACCTCTTCTCTCCTCCTATCACACGCTTCTATTTAATAAATACTAGCTCCCGGTCCTTCAATTTCCCACCATAACTCTCCCTCAGCTTCTTCTTCACTACGAGACTCAAAATCCAAAGCCTCTCTAATTTCTCAGATCCCAAAACAATGGAGTGCTGTATACTCGGGCACCTCAAGACTCAGCCTTGGTGGGTTTTGGCTCTGTTCTCTATTGGTTCCTTGTCCATTCTCAGGTTCTCAGTCTCTGTACTCAACTGGGTCTTCGTCAATTTCCTCAGACCCGCCAAGAATCTCAAAAAGTACGGATCTTGGGCACTCGTCACCGGGCCCACCGACGGCATTGGCAGAGGCTTTGCTTTTCAGTTGGCTCGCAAAGGGCTCAATCTGGTGTTGGTGGGCCGGAGCCCCAGTAAGCTGAAGGACGTCTCCGATGCGATTCTGGCCAAGTACGGCAAGACCCAGATCAAGACCGTCGTCGTTGACTTCAGCGGCGACCTGGACGACGGCGTGAAGAGGATTCAAGAGAGCATTGAGGGTTTGGATTTGGGGGTCTTGATCAACAACGTTGGGATTTCGTATCCTTATGCCAGGTACTTTCATGAGGTGGATGAGGAGTTGTTGCGGAACTTGATTAAGATAAACGTTGAAGGGACCACTAAGGTTACGCATGCTGTCTTGCCGGGAATGTTGCAGAGGAAGAGAGGAGCTATTGTCAATATTGGGTCCGGTGCCGCCGGGGTTATCCCCTCCGATCCTCTCTATGCTGTTTACGCAGCTACCAAAGCGTAAGTGATAATGGATGCATAGGTTAATTGGTGTTGGTTTTTGTGAAGGTGATTGTGTTGTTGAAAGGTTTTTTTTTTTTTTTTTTTTTTTTTTGTGATTGTTTTCAGGTATATTGATCAGTTCTCTAGGTGCCTTCATGTGGAGTACCAAAAGAAGGGGATTGATGTCCAGTGTCAGGTATTTATTTCTATATTTTCAGATCATTTCGCTTTCTATTCATTTGAGTTCTTATAGTTGATGCTAACTTGCTAAGTAATGCTAGTTGTATGAGTGAAGATGCTAGCTAGCTCAGTTGTAAGGTTTTAGGCTACTTGAGATTAATCTATAGAAGCTCAATATTTGGTGACTTTCTCTTACTCATTTGAGCGTACTGTTGAGAACTGAAAAGTTAATCTATAAAAGAATTGTTGTTTTATGTGTTGCAATGATCGGCCATGATTGTTCCATATTAATATTAAGGCCGGTTGTGGCACAAATGCATAAAACACTCAATCTGTTTATAATCTTATGTGCTCTTTCCTTGAAAACTATTGGAGAGAATTCTGGTTTCTTGGTTTCTTCTTCATCTTTCTTGGACTTCACAATTTGGTTTGAGGGTATCAGATAATTTTCCTGGCCGGATATCATTTCAGTTATGTGCTGATGGTTAGGTAGTGCTAAAGTGCTTTTTCTTATCTGTTTTCCTTTTCAGAGGCCGTCCATATTATTGAACTTCATTTCTTATGGTATTGTAGGTATATCTCACATTCAAAATAAATGAAAATAATCATGAACGTTTTGTTGGTTATGAAAAACTGAGAAGTGATGACACAAATTAGGATGGCTATACTGCACATTGAAGACTTATGAATGTGACAGGCAGTCAACAATGATGCCCAGTAGCTTGATTGTATTATAACCTCCAACTGTTGAGATAGCGCAAGTGGAGATGAGTCATGTGCATTTATGACCAATTTAATGGGCTACCCTCTTATCCTCTCATGCTTCTGATTGTTTTGGTTTAGAGCAGTATGGGGTTAAAGAAATGTTAGTTAAGTGTTCAATAACTAATGATACACAAAGCATTTGGTTTAAATGATATCTAATTCAAGGAGGGTGAGAAGAAAACATTGTCATGACTATAATGTGTAGTTTGGTGCTAACCTGTTGATCATTGAATGTTTGGCACTAGAGCTCATTGTTTGTGTTGACTTTGCTCTGGAGTTTGTATTATTTACTAAGGAGTTTCTTTTTGCAGGTTCCATTGTATGTGGCAACAAAGATGGCATCTATCAAGAGATCTTCCTTCTTTGTACCATCAACTGATGGTTATGCGCGGGCAGCTTTAGGCAGGATAGGCTACGAACCTCGTTGCACTCCTTACTGGCCCCATACTCTTATTTGGAGTTTCGTATACTTGCTCCCGGAGTCCATTGTTGATGCATATCGACTTCGATTTAACTTAGGCATCCGAAAAAGGGGACAACTCAAAGATTCAAGGAAGAAGGATTAGACCTTTTGACAAATTTCTATTGAGAATGCAGTTTGATTTAGCATATTAGAACTTGTGAAAGTTCATTGTACGCTGTGAATTCATCTTTTGTTATTTGTTTTTGAATTTCATGGTTTTTGTTAATCGATAACTTTTTCTGTTCAGAAGTTTCAATAAACTCTTTCCCTTCCCTCTTATGCATTCTTGTTAATGAATGCCTTAAACAAAATTCGGCCTCCTAGTGTTCTAATATTATCAATACAACGGTCTCATTAAAAACACTTAAATGTTCAAAAAAAAAAAAAAAAAAAACCACATGATAAACCTGCATATCTATCATATGGACTTGAATTGGAGGAGCACAAAAGTTCTTCTGCAACTTTTTTTCTGCCTACTGTTTAAAAAAATAATAATAATAAAAAATTGAAAAAAGTTCCATTGCCGGGAATCGAACCCGGGTCTCCTGGGTGAAAGCCAGATATCCTAACCGCTGGACGACAATGGAATTCATGCTTGTTGTGCTTCTGGGAAATTGATATAGGGCTCTTCAATATTTGAAGCCCGGGTACCCGACCCGGGCACGAGTACCCATATTGCATAAACCTCGCAGCTATATAAAGCTTCGTAGTTGTAGCTTCCCTGCCGCCATTGGAGTACTCCAGAACCGCGAGAACTTCTCGTGCTTCTCTGAGTCCCAACAACAATGGACAAGAACCCGAGCTCCGCCTCGGATGACGTCACTGTGTTCCTAGACACGAGCCTTGACACCCACTTGGCCATCACCGTCTCCGGCAACGACACCGTTTCCGACCTCAAAAGTAAGCCTACCCTCTTCCTTATCTCTGCACTATCACTGCTTTTATTTACCTCCGATTTCAAAGACCACAACTTTTTTATGCGCTTTTGTTGGTTTCTGGGTGTTTGCGGTTTTGGAAGTTGCGTCAAGTAATGTAGGCTAAGCTCAGATTATTAAACCCTAAATACCCAATTGAAAATGATTCTTATTCATCGTTTTAAGTAGTCTTAAAAATCCATAAGCTAAGCAGCTAGGTGTGTTTGTGTTATGTTCACCATTCCTATATGGAAATCTGATGATTTTTGTAATGTGAATGATTGTGTCAATGCCTCTGTATGCAGGAAAATTGGAAAATGAGCATCCGTTGAGCTTCGAAGAAATCAAAATTCGAGCTTTGAAGGTAATTTATATATTGATTTACTTTTTGTAATGTACACACTTTGCAAAACAG
Organism: Rosa rugosa; assembly: GCF_958449725.1. Classification (NCBI taxonomy): domain Eukaryota; kingdom Viridiplantae; phylum Streptophyta; class Magnoliopsida; order Rosales; family Rosaceae; genus Rosa; species Rosa rugosa. The sequence continues at coordinate 9,805,835 of NC_084824.1, read as the reverse complement.
TTTGGTGGTAATGAGAATGATTTGTGTACCTGCTAGGTGGACCGGAGGGGAACCTTGTATCACCTCTCGGATTCAATGCGTGTTAAATGTGCTGTCAGTGGCGTCGACAGGGAGTGTTTTCTTTTTGCTGATGCTTCTATTATAGAGAAGAGGGGTGAAATTCAGCATGGTTCCCGCAATTTTGGTTCTCGAATTTGTGATAATCCTTTGGTTAGTGGGGCTGATCGTCCTTTTGATGTTCTTAGCAAAAGGTTGTTCAGTGTTGATGATTCGGTACCATTGCTACTAGAGGGCAAGAAGAATAATATTGTAGACCAGAATGGTTCAGTGGATTCTGGTACAGAAACTTTAAAAGATTTGGAGATGGGAATCAAGCATTCTGATGATGATCATTGCAAAACTTCATTTGATGAGTCAATCAATGGGCTAGAACCTAAAACACAGGCGGATCGCAGCCGATGTAGTGAGGGGTTTAGAGTTCCCACAGCACAAGAACACAATGAAGATACCTCAAAGGAAGAAATAAGTGAGGCCAAAAGCAGCGCATCTTTGGGAAAAGCTTCACCTTCTTCAAAGAATAGACAACAGAAGGCTAAGCAAAAAAGTGAAGAGACAGCACATCTGAAAGAAAATGACACTCCAGTTTATGGATTCAATGAAGAACAGTCGCGGATAGATATTGTACCTCCAGAAGACTCATTAGGAAATGAGGGTGGAGATGTTCCCTGTGATACGGTGGTAGTAAACAGAACTACTACAGAAGAACCTCCCAGGGCTTCAGCTTCTAATATGGATAACAGGTCAGATTCTGGACTTCATAGGAACAATGATACATACAAAGAAACTGAAGTTTCAGGAAAACACACTGACATTAGATTGGATACATTTATGCACTGCAATACAGCAGTAGAAGATGCTTCACAATCTCAGACTGTTTCAAAGAAAAAGCGCAAGTTTGAAAACATAACTGATCTTGAAGATTCGTTGAAAGAAAACAATGTCTTGATTTGTGATTCTAATAAAGAGGCTTCCCAACAAGATGCTTCTCAATCTTGGACTGCTTCAAAGAAAAGGCGCAAGTTTGAAAAAGTAACTGATCTTGAAGATTTGATCAAAGAAAACAATGTCTTGATTTGTGATTCTAATAAAGAGGCTTCCCAACCAGAAATTACATCTGAACTCTCTGCAGGGAAAACTGCAAGTACTACCTTAGATGGTTCACTTGCTGAAACCACAGATTTGTTGACAAACAGTTCCAGGGGAAAGAAGAACAAAAAGAAAAAGAAAGCATCGAATCCTCTGCACCAAGTAGTTGATGCAGCTCCTTCTGGAAACGGTGATATGGAAGAGAGATCTATGGTTGCTTCTGCAGGAATTAATAATAAAAATTCAAGTGGAGAAGATGTAGCACCTATCAGTAGACTAGGTCCGAAGGAAGATAACTGCGCTTCTATCCGAGAGTTGCAGGAAAATCGTAAAGCACCCTCTTCACTTGGTGAGTTATGTTTGCTTTATTTATAGGTGATCCGGTATAGTTTTTTTGACGTTGTTTTGAATTTAACTAATTTAGAAGTAAACAGAAGTCTATTTCAGTGAGCTTATGATGCTGTTTCTTTTATAGATTTTAATAAAGCTACTGAAGAAAAACCAGAAGGTCATCCTCCCCTTGTTGTCAAAGCTCCTAGTGAAAATGGAACAAGTTCAGCTGAAAGAGTTCGAGAGAAGAGAGAACCATCACAGACAAATGACTCGGAAGCAATGCTGTCTGAAAGCCAGGGTAAAACAGATGGGAACAATGCAAAACTAATTGTGACATCTGAATTATTGGATACTAATGAACCTGTCACCCCTAGTAAGAAGAAAAGGAAGAAAAGGAAGACCAAGGATTCCGTCGGTGCAGAACACATTGTAGATTCTCAGTGTGATATTTCATTGGCTGAACCTCATGAAGATGTACATGGTCAACAGGATAGTGATAAAGCTAAGAACGAGGAGAGTAATTTTTCTCAGAAAAATGGGAAAGACGTATCAGAAAAGGATACAGAGAGTTGCCATTTAGTTATGGAACCTGTCACCCCTAGTAAGAAGAAAAAGAAGAAAAGGAAGACCAAGGATTCCACCGGTGCAGAACACATTGTAGATTCTCAGTGTGATATTTCATTGGCTGAACCTCATGAAGCTGTACATGGTGAACAGGACAGTGATAAAGCTAAGAACGAGGAGAGTAATTTTTCTCAGAAAAATGGGAAAGACATATCAGAAAAGGATACAAAGAGTTGCCATTTAGTTATGGAAGCTGATAAGTGTGATGGCAATGAGGTTGAAACGTCACAGCAAGTTGGCAAAACTCCAGCAAATGCAGAGAGTACGAAAAAGAAATCGAAGAGGAAACATGATGCCATGACAAAAGATCTCCAGAAGTTGGAAGCAGAAGAGAAGAGTGCTAGTCACCAGGATCCTGCTCTAACAACTGATAATAGAACTGAGGCAGTAGCCAGCAAAAGAAAGAAAAGTAAGCTGGCAAAAACAACTCTGATCGATCAGTCAAATGCAAAATGTCTGGAATCTGGTAGCGAGTATGGAGTTCAAATTGGTAGTCTCCATGCTTGCTCAAATTTCATGTCTGAGTCTACTAAACTTCCTTCCCATGCACAAGAACACATTGCTGGGATGTCTCTCAAACCTAATCTTTCTGGCAACCATGAGGAGGTTTCTTGTGAAGGAGAAGAGATTAACTTTCATAAATATATGGTGCCTAGCCAAAGCAAGAATGAAGTTGTTGCTTCTGGTGAAGTACATGCTGAAGAGGTGACGAAATCAAAAAAAGCGGATAACAAGCAGAAGCCTAAAAAGAACCGCAAAGCGGTTGATTCAAGTGGCTGCTCATGGGATCTGCAAAGTCCACTCAAGTCGCATGATAACCAAGGGATTGGTGAAAAGTCTGAAGCTAGCAAATCTAGCTCCATACAACCGCATGGATCAATATCTAATGTTGATGGTGTTGTGCCTCAGCCCGAGGAAATTGTTCCCAAGAAAACTGGGACTAAAGCCCAATCATCTGATGCATCTGGTAAAATAAATTCCATTCCCAAGGTAGCTGGAAAGCGCAGTCTTGCCAATGGTTCTGGGGCCAATAGTATTACCGAGAAAAAGAATGAAGCTGTTGCTATATCAAGTTCTAAGACGGAAAAATCAAACAATAAAGACCAAAAGAAACCAGTTAAGAAGCACCAATCAGGTGTGAGTCAGAATGTTGTGGCCAGTGGAAAAGCTTCTGGTAATGATGATGGGGAAGTGTTGAATAGCTCAAAAGGCAAGAAGAGCTCAGCGACACCGTTGGCCCCTGAGTACAGGAATAAAAGTTCTGAAGGCAAAGATGGATTTGTTGATTCGGGTGCCAGCACCACCTCGTCTGATTACTCATTGTCCTCTGAATCTGACTACTCAGATGGTGAAAGCAATGCAGGTAATGAACTTGCCAAGAAATTGATTTTTTTTTTTTTTTTTTTTTAGTTTCTGTTTTAGATTGTTGAAATCCACAGCAGTTGTTAACTTGTTATCATGACATTGTTATCTAATGTATTGCAATTGCTATAGGATCTTGTGCCTCATCAGGGAAGAAGAATACAGGGACAAGCGGGTGAGTTAGCAACTGTTTTTTTTTTTTTTTTCTACTAAAAGAATCTGTATTTCATTTATGTTGCAAACATGATCTTTCATTCTCATCATTCCTGTATTATTTTCAAGCAGTTATTCTAGCATAAAGGGTAAACTGACAAGAAGGCTAAAAAACGATGAGATTTTTCTAAATTCAAGCGTCTACAAGAAGGCCAAACTTGCCGCATCTCAATCACAACTCGAAGAAGACAGCCAGGCTCCTGAATTTGTTCCAGACAGTCAGCCTGCCTTCTAGTTATTTGGCTAAAATTTCCAATGAAGTTTTGTGAGATTTTCTCTTTCGATGAGAGTTTGTAGGGCACTTGATAGGAGGACATCACGAGGTGTTCCTTTTTGTCCAAGAATCTTCTATAGTTTGTTTCATGGTTCAGGCAACTAGAATCTATCAGTGTCCCCCATTTTCCGCTTGGTTTTAATGTGTTATGTTATTAGCCAACAAAATCATGCATTTTGCCCATTAAAATTGGATCCCAGTTTTGTAATCCATAGGTTGTTTTGATTCTATTTAAATTCTCATCAAAAGTGGAGTCTTAAAGTAAGCAAAATATGATTATGGTGCAATCCTTGGATATCCGATTGAGCCTTTTTCTGTACTTTATGTTTAGCACTATTAAGCACCTAGCTTAAAAGACGCCATTGTAGAATATAATTATCAGTAAACATTAAGAAATTGAAAGTTCAAATTTTGAACCGGCCAAACCTTTGTCGGTAAGGTAGACTCCCTGAAACGGCAAAATGTGATATATCTCCGCCCAATATGTTAAACTTGTTATGACAAAATGTGTGTCCTATCAAATTTAAATTTTCTATATGTAGTCGATCAACACTCTTATCGACTTGTATGAAACTTAAATCAAATTCCGAAAACAGTGATATTCACAAAAGAATGTCGACAAAAATAAGTCTACATACTACATAGGTATGGTATACCTTTTTTTTTTTTTTTTTTTTTAAAAAAAAAAACCCCACCCCATTCTCACCCTTGATGGGGCTCGAACTCCTGACCTCTTATATATGAGACCAAAGCCTTATCACCCCACCAAACAAGGTATGGTATACCTGAACAAACAAGTCTAACAGTGATATTCAGATTTTGAATAAACAAATATTCGTCAAAAACAAGAGTCTACAGGTATATTCGTCACACGGATAACATCTTCGACCAAAACTCTCCTAAATTCAGATTTTGAATAAACAAAAACAAGAATCGACATGTCACCGTTGTTGGATGAGTTTGACTTCCCGTTTCCGAAAGACGACCTCGGTGTCCAACCCAAACCCGTCAACCTTCCTGACATAAACCAACTCGGACCTCTGAAACATCTCCACCAATGGCCGCACACTGAACAGGTCGTTGGCCGAGTACTTATCCCCCCGCTTCGATATCGCCACGTGTAACACACACACCCCGCTCGGCCTCAACGTCCGTTCGATCTCCGCCACGAACTTCCTAGGGTACAGCGCGTGGTCGAACACGTTAGAGAATTCGAAGTCGAACGTCTCGTTCTGAAAAGGCTGGCTGTGAAAGTCCCCCTCCACAACCAGGGGAGGGTAGGGCACGAGGTCCATCCCGATCGAGTCATTCACCCCGATTCGTTTCAGAGCCTGGACCTCCTGCCCTACTCGGGCGCCAATACACAACGCCCGAGAGTTATTTGACAGGAGCTTTTCCTGCTTCAACCGAGTGAAAATCTCGGAGAAGACCTGGATTTTGCGGTCCCAGTCGCGGGTGGTCCAGACTTTGCGGAGTTTAGGGTTGAGGGTCTTGTTGAGCTGGTGCTGGAGGTAGGTCTTGTAGGAGGTGTAACTGGAGCGGATTCGGATGTCGGGGACTTGGACGTGGTGCGGCAGTGAGTGGTCGACGATGGCGGTGAGGTGGAGGTTGTGCTTGACGTGAAGGAAGAGATAGAGGACAGGGAGGAAGAGGAAGGAAGAGAGCAACGTTATGTATTTGGAAGTGACTCGTCGTTTTGGTGGATGAGTGCTCGTTTTCATGTGTGTGGGAGTACTGGTTTTCCTGTGTGTGGGAGTCATGATAACCGGCGCTTTTCAAATCTTTCTTTGCTCTGCCTCTTCCTCCACCTCCGTCTCGGTCTGTCTTGGTCCCTATGACAACCGAAACGTGCATATACTGGGGGAGAGAGATATCCGGGAACAGTAGGGTTTTATATACCGTTTTAAAGGTATCAAGGAAGAATGACCTCTATGTAAAGAAAGATAAATGCTCCGTTGGGGTAAATGGAACAGAGAGGGGTATGGGTCAAAATAAGAATGAGGCGTGATAGACAATATTATGCGAGATGGCTTTTGTTGTATGAAACAGAAAGAGAGGGAAGATTAGCATGAATGGAATATTGGGCCAGCACTAAATATATATTATGCTTCAGGTGTGCCTTTTTTTTTTTCCTGTGAAAATGCTTTAGGGGACTTCGGTGGTGAACTGGTGATTAGTGTGAACTAATAAGCAATACCTAAAGAACATGTGGTATAATTAGTGCGCATCTGTTAGTATAAGTTTATGTTTGGCATTCCCTCTTTTAACAAAACTCTACTCTCATTAAGAAGCTCAAGTTTTGGGCAGTCCACAATTGTTTAATTATACCAAGTGTGGTTGTCTTGCTGTCAAAGATCCATTTGAAGTCTCAAAGATCAATTTGCTGCTTTGCTGTCAGCTTCCCCATCTTGGCATGATAGTTTAATTGCAACTTGCTTCTTCTTCTCTTTTGTGTGGTTGTGTTGCTGTCGAAAGCCAAGGCCAAGTTTGAAGATTAGTTCAATTACAACTTGATAACCTCATCACAGTTTGCTGCATTGCTGTCGTGCTTCCCCATCCCATCTCATCTTGTTGTCTTGTCCAAGATCAAGCTTCAAACTTGAAGATCAAAAGAAGACCCCTCTTCATCATGGCTCAGGTAAGCTCATACATGGCATCTCTTTCACAAAGTCAATGGTTTTTCATGGGTTCCCTTCTTGTGTCAGCTTTGATTAAGGAATTTAGGAGTTGGCTTCTAAATTTGGTTTTCCAAATTGAATTTTGGGGAATGGGTTTTCAGGAGCAATCTGAAATTGAGGGCATGGCTTTACCTACTCCAACTTAGCTTAGAGGGTTGTTAAGTGAACTGATTTTCCTCTTCCTCCTATATATACTTGGTTACTCTGTTCATTCTCGGTATTGAAAATATTTGGGTTTTCAATCCCTTTGTTGTTTAAAGTTCTATCTCTTTGGTTTTCTGTTTTTCAAAGTGTCTTGTTCCATGTTGAAAACAATTTGAAAAACAACAAACCACTCAATCATTCATACATATCATATCTTGCATCCCATGAGGTCATTTGGGTATTGCAAACTTCAAACGTGAAATCTCCAGAAGAACTTGTTGCGTTCATAGCTTGTTTCATAGTTGAGATTTCTGAATTGTTCACTTGTGTAAACAATTAGCAAGGAGTGATTACAACAGTCTAGTGAGTTAGTCTAGAAGGATTGCCGCGTCAGTGTAATCCCTGGGTTGTAAACTTGTAATCTGTTTTTCATTAGTGATTTGGTTTTGGTCTTTCAAGAGTTAAAGGCCACACAGATGTTTCTCCCTCGATAGGGTGTTTACTGCGTTAACAAAACATGTGTTCTTTATTGCTTTAGTTGGTTTGGTTGATTGTTCAATACATTCTGTTCAATATCAGCACTCAGGATTGATCACCCAGTTGCAATTCCTGAGAAAGTTTTTGAACGAAAAAAATTGGTTGTGAGCCTATTCACCCCCCTCTAGACTCCTTCTAGGATCTACAGCATCCACTAGACGAAGTGACATGGGTTACTTTCGGGTGAAATGTTATTATTATTTTGATTTTTTTTTTTGTTTTGTTTTGGCAGAGGATTATTATTATTAGTGTGATTATTATTTTGATTGTTGCTTCTAAGCCCTAATCCTGCCGATAGTTACAAAGTGCGGTAATGTGGAATTATGGACGGCTTTTGGCTTTTGGCTTTTGGTTTCTTAGCCTGGTTTCATGTGATAAAACTAATAATGAAACTTGTTTGTCATTTTGCTTTTGATGCTGACTAACTAGTTAGCTTTTCATTTTCCTCCTTCGATCATAGAACTCACTCTCTTCAAAACGTTACAATGATCAGCAAAGTGAAAAAAAGAAAAGAAAAAAAAAAGAACAGAGGTAAAGATCGATCCATATTGGGTCGTGTTAATTTTTTTTTTTTTTTGAAAGGCGGTCGTGTTAATTAATAGTCTTCAGCTTAGCAGCTTAAGAAAACTGTAATGTTGCTCATACTTTATCAATTGCTGTCTTTACAATTTACATGACCTATAGATCGTATTGTTACCTGATAACATCATGAACCGTCTTATAGCTGCAATCCCCATCACTATACTCATTGGCTTATTGAAATTTACACTAAATTACATATAACATCATATCCATGTACGCTCTACCCTCCTATGCCATACTCATTGGCTTATTTATAACATCATCTTCATATACGGTCGTATAGCTGTAATCTCCTATCGCCATACTCAATTGGCTTATTACAATATATATAGTATATACACTAGAATATCCAAAATTATACGACTTAGTAGCTAGTTGGAAAAATGAACAGTTGCTTCCTCATCTTCAGAAAACATTGACCACTGCACAACTTCACACTAAACAACTGAAGGAATTATGTCCTAAAACAATCATTTTGATGTAATTATTATTAATCAAAAGGGCAAGTTTATTGTTCATTGCTTATATTTAATATTTGATTGAACAATGTCCAAGGAATATGAGTTAAAGAGAAAGTAATCTAAAGAGTTAGATGTGTGAGACCTTTACTCTTTCACACTCTTATCCTAAAAGGTTCCTAGTCATAGGATTATCACTTGGACATTGATAATCCGGAAAGACTAGCACATACTATGTATGCTCAATATGGAGGATGATATGTCTCTTGTCATTTGTGTAGAGACACTAATACAAGTATGTGGGTGCTCTTAACTTAAAGAGTACACTGAACGCGATCATTAGAGTTCTTGTATGGAGTCTTACTTACATGTCAAACTTGAACTCTAAATTGCAATAATACAAATTAGTCCTTTGACCTGAGACACCATAGTTGTCTTATGAGTGAATGGATTATCTCTTGATGATGCAATAACATTGTGTCCCTTAATGGATATAATAGATGCATTCATTGGTATAATCAATTCGGTCATGGAGACATGTGAGTGTACAATAAGGAATCTCTATCCTTAAGTAAATAAGGTGTATGTTCAAAGATGTGATTCAATGAGTCTTTGGCCAAAGCATTGAATGAGATTAAAAAGGAGTTTTTAATCACATTCTAAGAATCACATAAGAATGAAAATCACATTAGGGGATTGACATATCAATTCCATACCCCGATGATGTGATTTAGAACATAGTGTTAGAGAATGACCGTATTGTATTGTAATTCCAATTGAATAGGTTCTTTGTCATTCTACATTAACTAGGGTAGTCATGATATGTTGCAAGACGTCACTCATGACTTGTGAAGTCCCCGAGGATTAATAAACATTTATAATCCTAATAACAAGGGAGAATCAAAAATGGAGTTTTTGATTCGTAAACAAAATAGAATGGTTTCTATAAGCTTCACTGCCTTGTTAATTAGAACCTAAGAGATCGCACACCATATAAGTGGATCCTTGAGATTGTATATGAAGAAGATTAAACAAGAGTTGGTTATGACCAAATAATTAATTAGATTTATTATTTGGACATAATTAAGTTTTTCGGGTAAAACCGAACCTATTGGGCCTAAACGATTGTCGGGCTTTTCGTGTGGACTTGGGCTTCACTAAATGAGATTTAAATGAAAGCCCAAGACACATTTTTAGTGCCCAATAACAAGTATGGACCAGCCAAAATATTGGCTTTATGAAAGTCAATATTTTCTTTTAGTAATTGGAGTTATTTCCTATTATATAAAAGTGAAAGCATGGACAAAGAGAATAAGTGTGTCTCCACACTATTATTTTCAGATTTGAGAGAGAGAGAGAGAGAAAGAGTTCTCTCTTGGTCCATTTTTCAGAAATTAAAGGAAAGAAGAACACTTGCATAATTTCTTCTTTTCTTTCATCTTTCTTCATCTCTTGATTCACTTGGTGAAGATCCTTAGAGGCCATATCCTTTTGTGGCTTTACTTGTTACATCAAAGAGAAGATTACAAGCACAAGAAGGAGTACAAGAAGGAGTTCTTAATCCAAGGTGCTTCAAGGTGGAGGAAACACACACAAGGAGAGATCAAGGAGAGGAACTTTGGTGGTTCACTTGGATCGGATTAAAATCACGCTCCAAGGGTGAGTAGAACATAAACTCCATCTTTGTTCTTCCTTACTATGCATGCTATGTTTATATACATATCACAATAAGCCAAGATCATGGGTTAAAGGAATGGATTTTATGTTTAGTTAGTAGTTTAATGGTTAAACTAATTCCGCACTAATTAAAAAGTTTTGAAATCCATCCATTCCTTCAACAACATGGATTAAATTCGTTATCAAAAAGATGCATGGGGTGCTTCAATTTCATGGGTTATCTGCTGTTAAAAATTGACTATATGATCGATTTTAAAGGAGGAGCGACTCAAAATGGACTCTAACTACTATCAAATATTGTATGATACACAGTAGTTACACATCAAAATGATCAAATCTACTAATAATAATATCTGAACACTTGAGGATTTGAACAACAGAGAACAAAAAAAAGTACTAATAAACATAAAAGGAGATATAATTGATAACATAAGGTGCAAATTACAAGTGATTATTAACTTTGTGCCATCGCACCCTTCACAAAATCCAGGACCGATCTTATCATTCTGACCTCATCTTGTTAAGCTGGTTCAAAGCCGGTTGTAGAATGTTGTAGAGCACCCAAAGAATAGCCGGAGCCACCACTATGAGGAGGAGCTGTCCCCTGCTGTCACCGGCCTTTGCAGCTGCTTCACCAATCATGGCCATTTCATTGGCAGAAGCTTCAGGAGTGGACACGAACCCCGAAGCGGCGAGACCGCCAAGCCCTAGACCAATGATGACGCTCTTGTTGACCATGCGGTTGATTTGGTTGAGAGCCGGCTGGAAGATGTTAAAGAGGACCCAAGCGATGGCGGGAATGATGGGGAGGAGGAGGGCAAGGCCACGGTTGTCGCCTTCGGCGATTTGAGCGATTTGCTGAGCAGCCAAGGCGGGTTCGGAGGCGCTTATGGTGGCGAAGATGGCTCCGGCTAGGGCTGAGCTGGTTAGACCCTTTGGAAGGTTTTGGATGGAGAGGAGGGAGATAGGTTTTGTGATGGTGATTGGCTTGAGGTTGGGGATGAGTTTGGAGGAGGAGTTGGTGGTGGTGCTTAAGCACTTGGCGTTCATTATTGCCATTGTAGTAGCCATTGTTGCTGCCATTGATTACTTGTGCTTCTTCTTGGTGGTGGAGCTACTTTAAGATTGATTTGCTTGAGGTTTCAGCTATAATGCAAAGGAGGGATTGATAGGCTTCAATGGTTGGTTGCTGGTTGTAGTTGAAAATATGGAATATAGAGGGGTGGGGCAGAGGGAAGGAAATGAGAACCAATGGAATGGTGTTATGTGGATTGTTTTCTTATCCAGAGAGAGTGTGATTGGTGGGATTTGGACCTCATGTTCATGCCCAACACACTTTCTTATCTCTTGTTGTTACTGGGAAAAATTGGTAGCTAAATCGTTCACTTTGTGGATGCTAATCTGTTTGTATGGTTACTAGTCACGCACGCTGTCACTAGGCTATAGTTCTCTTTTTTTAAAAAAGTTTTGGAATTCAACCTCCCAAATTTGTATGAGGGAAGAAATGTACATTTCTTATTGCCATGTTACATTGTAAAGCATCAATCAACTTTCAAATTCGAATCCATGTCAAATACCTATAATTATATGGTTGTGATTCTAAAACTTTAAATTAAGTTATGTTGTGGTCGCCTATTGACTCAATTAAGAAAGATAGAAAAATAAAAGAGAGAGAGAGAGAGAGAAGCGTGGAGATCAAGAAGTTGCTTTGTATTGATTTAGTTGTGAATGATTCAATTGATATATGGAATGGTGATATCTCAATCTCTTTATATAATGAAGAAGTTGATGCGTATTCATGGTATATCATAGCGAGAGTAACCCTCTAATTTTTCCACTATCACAACTAACCCCACTAACCATATAACTAATGTTCTCTCACAAGTAATGTTAACTCTTATGTAATAAATAGAAGAACACCAAAGATATCAATCTTGCCTAATGTATGTAGTCTACTTCTATTATATTGTACATACATTAGTTTACTGGACAGTCACTCCACTAATTTTGAACAACAAAATTCCATGGGCCTATGAGATTCTCTCTCTCTGAAACTTGGGCTTCATCCTCAACAGTCAACACACACCAAGTGACACATGAAGCAAACCAGACGACACGTCGTTGTACAGATATTTTGGGTTTCAGTAGTCCCAGCAAAATTGGAAAATGAGAAAACACCAAACTTCTCCTCCCTCATTCCCAGGAAGCAAGTCACAGTGATGCTGCTGAACCCAACCTCAACCTCAACCTCCTTCTAGGGTTTCCAATTTCCCCAATTCCCAATTCCCAATCCCTCCAAAAAATGGCTACTTTATTATCCTTCCAACCCTCCCCACTCCTCGCCCCGGCTCCGAATCCCCGGAACCCTCTCCTCCCTCGAACCCACCTCCACTACGGCTTCTCCTACCGCGGCTCGCTCGCCGTCGCCCGCCTCGGACTCGGGTCGGGTCTCCTCCCCGACCCGGAAGACGCCGAGCCCGTGCTCAAGGAGCTGCTCACTAAAGCCGAGAGCTTGCTGTACACGGTGGCCGACGCGGCGGTCTCGGCTCAGTCGGCGACGGAGAAACTAAGCAGCAGCAAGCAGGGCAACGATTGGCTCTCCGGGATTACGAATTACCTCGAGAGCGTGCTCAAGGTTTTGAAGGATGGGCTCTCCAGTGTTCATGTTCCTTACTCTTATGGCTTCGCGATTATACTGTTGACTGTTCTCGTTAAAGCTGCGACCTTTCCTTTGACGAAGAAGCAAGTCGAGTCTACTATGGCTATGCGATCGTTACAGCCTCAGATAAAAGCCATACAAGAACGCTACGCTGGGGATCAGGTACAAATTTCAGTTCATTTACTCTCTTTAATTTACTTTTATGGATTGGTGAATTGATGTTTATGAGGTCAAGTTATGTACTTGCAGGAGAGAATTCAACTCGAAACTGCGCGGTTGTATAAATTGGCTGGCATAAACCCCTTGGCAGGTGCAATTACAATTGTTTGTTGGATTGATTTTGAAGTGTTTCCGATTTTGAATTTTTAGCTTATCGTTGTGGTTTTGTTGCTAGGATGCCTGCCTACTCTTGCAACGATACCGATATGGATTGGTCTGTATAGGGCTCTTTCGAATGTGGCAGATGAGGTACTTACTGACTTCGTGTTTGTTTTCATTGGTTTCTTAGCAGCTTGTTGTTTGTGAACTCTTTTTTGGTTATAATCTGTTTCATGGATACTTAAGATGTTTGATGTTCTATTACTAGGGGCTCCTTACGGAAGGCTTCTTTTGGATACCATCGTTGGCCGGTCCTACAACAATTGCTGCTCGAAGTAGTGGCAGTGGAGTCTCTTGGCTTTTCCCTTTTGTAGTGAGTAGTGTGTCTTCATCTTCAACACTTCCTTTACTTTTATATATTGCTCACAACTCACACCCATAACAACTTTGTGTAACGTACATTCTGTATGAGCCTCACAAATTTTTCGTGAAAAGTAAGTTGTGGAATTCGTAATCATATTTGGCTACCTTGTAATTTTTCAGGATGGTCATCCACCCCTTGGATGGTCAGACACCTTGGCATATCTTGTCTTGCCCGTTTTGCTGGTTGCCTCGCAGTACATATCTGTTCAAATTATGCAGTCATCACAGCCACAGGTTTTTCTTTTCCCTCATCTGAATTGGGCCGGTTAAACCAGCACTTCTAGGGAATTCTTAGGAGCCTTTTTTTTTTTTTTCCTATGTTTACCCTTTCCTTTTATTAACAAATGCTGTAACTTTCAGACTAGCGATCCAAACATGAAGAGTTCACAAGCAATTACCAAGTTCCTTCCTTTGATGATTGGTTACTTTTCTCTTTCAGTTCCTTCCGGTCTAAGTCTCTATTGGTGAGCAGTTGTTAAGAATTTCTGTCTTCTGAATAACAGTCCTTTCATGAATCATAAATCTCCATCTTGATGACATTAGCAACTTTCCTTTTGGGTGATAGTATTGCCTATGTTCTCTTACATCTTTCAAATTTGTGAATATAGGTTCACAAATAACTTACTGAGCACAGCACAACAAGTATGGCTTCAAAAGTTTGGGGGTGCTAAAAATCCAATTAGTCAACTAAGTGATACCATTGTCAAGGAAGAGGAACCCCAAATTCAAAAGTCTGTCTCTGCACTAAGTTCAACCAAGTCTGTCTCTACTCTAAATTCAACCAAATCTGTCTCTGCTCCTACTTCAACCCAAAAGGATGCGAAACAAGAAGTGAAGTTGACTTCAGAGGGTCTGCGCCCTGGTGAAAGGTTAATAGTTCTTACTGTCATTTCTATCTTTTTGCTTTGCTTATAGTTACTATTGCCTTAATTTGAGAATTCAGACCTAAAAAAATCTTAATTTGAGAATACTTTTCAGATTTAAAATGATAAAGGAGCAAGAAGCCCGGAGAAAACAGCAAAGAGAAGAAGAAAAGAGGAAACTTGAAGAGGCAGCAGCCAAAGGAACTCAAATAGCTAATGAGATACATGGAGAAGCCAGATTACTTGAGAGAGAAAATGGAGTTGCAGTTGAAGTAGTGAAAAAGAGAGAAGAAGTTGAATCTCAGACCACAACTCATAATTCCTCTCGTGTTGGGGTTCCTGTGAATGGTGATGGGTCCATACAGGAATTGAAGGAAGATCAGAACACAGTGTCTGCGCTTCAGATGGAAAGCAGTGAAGTTTCTACCATTCCAAATGATGAGCACGAGTCACTCAAAAGTAGAGAAAATGAAAAGGTATATTTGAAGTATGCTTTGCAATCTGAATTTTCATATGCTTGCTCGTTAGACTTGCATTCTGATTAGCAACTGCCATATGTACTATGTTTCAGGAAGCGGTTAAAGTACAAACTTCCACAACCACTGTGGATAAAACAGTATCTGGAGACGGCAGAGAGTGACAAACCATGTAGCATAAGCATTGTTCATTCGGTAAATGAGTCTAGCTATTCACGTTGAGAGGATTGTTACTGATCACCCAAGTAGAATATGGATAGGGTCCGAGCCATTCAAAGCAGTCAGGGTTGTATATTATATCCAAGAGAGACGAGTAGGATCTACGAGATTTTGGGGTTAGCACTCTGTAGCTGGAACAAGCGTTTGAATACATGTTCTGCAGAAAAAGGTTACTTTCCCTTGTAATGGCAATGTTCTTTATTATTTTTGTGAAATGGGAAAAATGGATAGGAAACTTAGCAGATGTATGGGATTTTTTTCTTTTTCTTTGTTGTTCATTGTGTAGCCGCACAAGTTATGAATGAATGATATACAAATTCAGCTATTGCTATGTAACATTGTAACCGTTGTATGTGTTTCCTTTCCTTTCACAACTCTTTTTTCTCAGAGTTCTAGTCAAATAGATTTATTGATGTAACATTATCAGGGATGTCTTGATTTGATTGTCAAGATGATTTCTTGAGTGTCATTCAGGCCTTGAATTTTGAAGAGACTTATTGTGCTCATCTGTTGGATTTTCATTGCACAGTGACTCAATGACAAGAAAAATAATAATAATAATAATGATGACAGAGACGATCTTTGGCATATTCATCGGTAGAAGTTGCTCGATGAAATTAGGAGACAAATTTACGAACGAATATTCGTAGGCAAAAGCGGCCAAACAAAATTAGGAGAGGATTTTTGCCGAAGAAATTTTGAGTGTACAAGTGTAACAAATTTCGTAAAAGTGGCTTTACAAAATTAGTTGAGGACTTTTGCCGATAAAATATTAAAATATCATCAGCAAAGTAGCTCAAAATGAGGTGAAGACTATTTGTGATGATATTTCGTCGGTACATGTTCTTAACATAACTTTCGCTGAAGAAATTTCCTTGTTAGTTCTTTTTCCGACAAAATTCTATCAGTATCACATTTGCCAAAGAAATTTCCATCATACAAATGCTTGAGAAATTTAGAAGGCAACTTTTGCAAATGAACTTCTCTCGGTATAACTTTTGCATGACATTTAGTCGGTTTAAGGGCTTAACAACTTTGGGAGGCAACATTTACAGTCAAAATTTCGTATATAAATTTTTTGCTAACAAAATTTTGTCGATTTAAATGGTTGACAAATTAGGAGGGAACTTTTGCTAACGATACTTTGTTAGTTTAACTTTTTTTGACTAAAAGTTCGTTGGTCTAAGTGTGTAACAAAATTAAGAAACAATTTTTGCTGACAATGTTTTCGTCATTACAACTGTCTTAGTAATTATTCATTTTTTTAAGTTAAGCAAATTCTTCGTTTGGTCTATCATATTTGGGGCTTGTAATTGAGATCTGAGACCCACGTCATTAAAAGTTAACAAACTTAATTTTTGCTTAGTTTGTATTTTTTGTTGTTGTAAAATGTTCATCTCATTCAATCAAGCAAGAATGGTACTTACAAATATTTTATCTGCTTATAATCTGTTGAACTGCTCATAATCTGTTGAGCAAGTAGGAAACTCAGTATTGCATTAAAGCTCACTTGTACATTGATTTTGTAAGGTATAATATTCGGACACAAAATTAAAATTTAGGTAAGATTTTTTTTGCCAATACACTCAATTTTGATGCTATAAAAATCCACTCAATTCAGCGTACAAACACTTCACTTAGTATGTACGCAGTAAAGGTTAACACAGCCTTAATTACAACTACGACCCAGCCCTAGCTGGCTGACCCACTCCCAATGAGGCCGAAGGTAGGGCCCAAAGACCATACGCCGTCGTGGAAGTGCCACTGCACTGCACCGCCACCATAGAGAGTGGGTGCACCCGCTCTGGCAAGCCCAAGCCGGCCACCAACCATCGTATCTGAATCAGAATCATATTGACGAAGAGAGCCCTGGCCTGCTTACCCATATAGCAAACAGCGAAACTAGAGATCACTGACCCATGGCAGGCCTCCTGTCCACGGCCGGGAACAATGCAGCAACCTCAACCTCTCGCACCAGTACCTGCGTCAACCAAGGAGATCCGAATTTCTATCATCCCCACCTCATCTGAGACTATTAAGAGGACAGAGGAGAGAATGTCATTGGTTTGATGCTTGAATATGGCCTGAGCCATCACCACTATGGTCACCATTCCCAGAATGGGCGCGATTTCTGTATTAGGGTTTTGTTTCAAATACTTTTCATAATTTGTATAAGACATACCCGAACGGATGAAAATTCATGTTTAATCATGGAGCATAATATGCAATACTTTTTTTTTTTTTTTTTTTTTTGAGAATATGGAATACTATCAGTTGATTATGATAGTCGATAGCTATAGCCTATATATGTGTTCAGTAAAGTAGCCCGCAAAAAAGAGCGAGAGGTTTGATTAAAGGTTGAGCTTCTATGACTAATTTTGTAATTAATTACTTGTAACCCATAATTTATGAAGGATATAACATAGTGTTTAGTATTCTTTTATAAGCTAGCAATATCTCGATTTGTTATCCCTTTGTTATGTAATCGTTTACATATGAATAAAATCTCTCTCTTCCAAAACAAAAAAAAATTACTATGAGTGTTCAGTATGATCATCTGAGTGGAGGCTGCAGGCTTAAAAATTAAACTATTTGAATCGTTGAGACGTAATTACATGATGAAATCCAGATACATATTCTCAAATCATGTTGCTTAAGGAATTACAAGATTTAAGGGATAGTACGATTATGTCAAAATAATAATGTCATGATATCATGGCTTGTAACTAATTGAGATCGAAGACAATAAGTTCCCTTGTCCGCAATTATCAAACGAGCAAGACATATGGATCTAGCTGTCACACACATGCAGAACAAGTGCATGGCACGCATTTTCATTTGGTCTCTTCATGCCATTAAGCCTTTTAATCATTTAACAAAGTTCTTAATCATCATCTTTCTCTTGAGTCTTAGTTAACTTGTTTCGAAATTAAGCTTCGATCAGTTGCATGCCAACTGATCATCTCTCAGTCTCTTCAATGTTCCAAATCGATGCTGCATATGAACTTCTCTAACGTACGAACTTAATTGGTTACTTTGGAGACGTCAGAATGAAACTCTTGACTTAGTTTAATCGTAACATAATATCGCTAGCTTAATTAACACAAAATAGTTAGTTATGATATATAAGACAGATGGATGGTGCATGCTGTCTGTTTCACAATTGGGGGTGTTAATTAGTTGTTTAATTGCTGATCAATGCCATAATTGGAATGAATAATCAATTAATCATTATGTTAATGGATTGTGAAGCTGACCCCATACTTGCATCATTATTTTGTTTGAATAATGTTTCCAAAACAAGATTCATCAGCATAAGAATGCATGATTAGTTAAGACTTCCTACCAAATTGTAAAGTTTAAACACGCACCTACGTACGGATGTTTAATTTGCGTCTTAACCGGTCATTTGCTGCAATTTTCTTAATTAGCTAAGGGTTAAGAAGCAATGTTGAAGACTTGAAGTTCATACCTCCTATACATCACTGGTTATTTACGAAATCATTTGGTTTTCTCTTTAGTAAGTCGATCGGGGACTTTACTAATAGTTCATGATCGACAATCAACTAGCTGCTTATAAATTTAAATGTATGTACAAATGTAACCTATATAGATAACAATCATAACATAGCCAAAAAAAATCACTTTGTTATCATTGTTACTCTTTGTTTCTTTTCTGGTTAAGTCTATTATTACTACATATACAACATAGAGAATTCATGAATTAGCTAAGAAGTTATTTGGGGAAAAAAAAAATTAGCCAAACAAAGATTTAAGATTAATACAGCCAAGTGGCCAACTTTAAGATTTTGAGATTCGAGACAAACAAACTGGGGTAAACTCAAAATGCTAAAGACTCATACAATGGTAAGAGCATATGTGGGTACGCGGCTACTAAATCGACCTATATATGTGTAGTGTGCCGACCCTGATTTCAATGATACATTGAACAGTTTGAATTCACGAATAAATTCACCTTGAAATGGACAGCTAGCATAGCCTACACCTCTTTCTGGGGGCTAATTTGAGACAGATTAACCATAAAGAATGGAGTACGTACTTAATTGGAAATGTGATCTTGTTTTAAAAAGTTAATAATCACAACCTCACTTAATGGAGATCCAAATCATAGGAAAAACCATCATTTTTACCTTTTTTGGGTTTACTCTCCAACTGTTTGCATGCAGGTGAAATTGGGTTATAATCTATAATGCCTTTCTTTTGTGCCAGAAGAGTGCTGAAGAAGGTTGTGTCTTTCATAATGGAAGCCTATGTTTCTTTCCTTCCAACTTTTGACAGCTAATTGAGTTGCATGTGGTGTGTGTGTCCCCTTTAACATGCACCTTCTTCATTCATCGACACATATCCACCCCAGTGCTTTCAGATGATGATGATCGATCAAGGTTTTGTTTTGAAAAAAGGAGAAAACTTTAACTCCCAAATCACAGCTTTGGAAATTTTCTTTCACGGAGTTTGCTTGTAACTTGAGTATTCTTCATAATAAAGAGCCCAGGCCAGATATATCTTGGTGAGAATGAACATCACTTGGGTCGTTCTTCAAAGCTCATCTACCTAAGATCGACTTTTTTCCTCATTTGCAGTTGTTATTAGCATGCAGCCCCATTATAATCAAGTTTACCTAATATAGAGTTTTATTTGTATTAATGATTTAATAAAATAATAGGTTTCAAGTTTGCATTTTGGATTTATATATGCAGGGTTGGTACCTGCAGCTTCTAGTCCTTAATGGAAAGGATCCATGCAATTTTGGTGATGAGGATATTTGATGCAACAAATTCAGGCAAATTGGAACCTTTCAATCTTCATTCTTTTGATATTTTTTTGACTCAATACTCAATAACTTAAGCTTTTTAGGGTGACTAATGAATAGTTAAGGAAAGTGTGAAGTTGTTATGTTTAAAAAGGTTTAACTCAATCACCACTTGAGTTAACCCAAATACTTAAAAGTTTGCTAATACTAAGATAAGTTAGAAATTCAATCACTTCAAATACAATTGAAATAAAAAATCAACGTCTACTTAAGCCACAAATACAAAGATGTGTCGAGCAAATAGCTTGTTCTAGCTCATGCCATGCATAATTGGGACCATTGAGCAAATAAATCATTATGTCGACATTCCCAAATTCTAATTTTCTAAACATAATTGACTTTCTTATATAAAGTGTAATATAACACATAACATAAGCAAATATAAAATCATCAACTCGTCTATAATGTCCAAAAGCCAATATAAGTTCCAATTTACACTTCGGTTCCAATACGTAAATGGAATGAAACACGACAGCCAGGAGAAATTGGAAAACAAGACGGCAAATAAAGCTACTAAAACGTGCAAATGCGGAATACTTGAGCAGTCTAAAGTATTTAACATCATGGTCCTTTCCCCAATGTTACATATTATTGATCACTACATTTAACAATATCATCTTACTTAATGTGGATTGATAGCGTATCACATACTAACACATAACTATTTGATACGTGTGTTTTGAGACAAATGACCATGTTAAGTTATATCAAAAATAAAAATAAAATAAAATACAAAACAAAAATTGAAAAGTAATCAACAAATAATAATGATGATATTAGAGACAAAAAAGAATTTGTCACTAGATAATCTGTGAACTTCATTATAACACTGACATCCATCTATTATCAGAAATTCCCTATACATGTGTGAAAAATGTCATATACATCAACTTACTATTCGGCGTTGCTCACATATGCATGAAACTTGTCCTTAATCTCTTATAAATGATAATATCCACGTATTAATCATCGATACTTATACTACTACCAAGCAAATAATGTCATATTATTAACCACATCTCTAACAAAATTACCACTAAATTATTACTTTGGCTTTGGTGGAAACACAACACCCTACTAATTTGATTCCAAAACGTCTCAAACAAGAAGAAGAGAAAGAGCTCAAGTTGTCACCATCCACCAATGAAGCAACCAATTAGACCTTTGAAATCAATTCCACTGGAACGAATAAAACACTCCAAGTTTATGTAATCCTCAATCTCAATCTGTCCCATATAATTTTCACCTCAGTTTCCGTAAAACCATAGGATGTGATGAAATCGGTTATGGAGTCACCATAGTCAAGAGGAAGCTTACGTGTAGGAATGGGCATAGTAGAAATATATAGTAAAGTAAAAGCTTGATCACCACCCAAGCTAGAAGATACCACCTCATCTTTAGGAAATAAAACTCTCACAATCCCCATTAGAAAAAGAGAAAAGAAGAGAAAATAAAAAAGCTCAACTATTCATATTCATCATCCACTCTCTCTCAAACACAAACACAAACCAAACCAAAAATTCTCCCTACCTCTTCTTCTCTCTAAATCCTTGACAGAATCCTCATACCACTCTATATAGGATAACACAGCAGCCTTTTGATCAAAAACCCACTTCTTCTGCTCCATAATTTGATCCAAGTTTGGCTGGTTATTTTTTTGGTCTAAGAAAAACGTTGAATTCTTTGCAATTATTGACGGATGCAGATGGGTTTTGTGCAATCGTGGGTTTCTCTGATATGTAATCTTCATCTCTGAGTTGTTGGGTCTCGATCTGTTGCGATCATAATGTAGAATTGAACAAGTTTCTTAAGCATGTGATTGTGTTCTGTTCTCTGTGGATTCTCTCTTTTTTGGCTTAATTGGTTATCTGATCAAGTATTCTGTTTGGTTTTGGATTTCTCTGATGATTTTCTGATCTGGGTATTGCAAAAGTTTTGATCTTTTTGGTTAATTCCTTGCAAAACTTTGCTTTATGACTGCAACCTCTGTTTTTGGTATTCAATCATGGAGGCTCAATTTGCTTACTTGGATCGTTTTGATCGGGTTATTCCGACCCGTTTGAGTTGCAATGAGTTTACATGGATCAAGTTCTCTATTTTTATGTCAAAATTCTTTCCTTTTTCGGGTGTCTTTTGGCGTTGGGTGGGAAATGGATATCCTGGAAGACTCGTATTCTTCTCCTCAAAGTCACCGTCTTTCAGTGTACATCAAGTTACCAAACTGTTTAAAGCTTTTGGGTTTCTTTGTTTTGCCCCTATTCAATTGGAGGCTCTGAAAATTTTTCTGATTTGCTTTGGTTGAACTATGATCGGATGATCCGCTACTGAGTTTCTTCCGGGGCAAGTTTTGTGATGTTTGGTGTTTTGATCTGAAATTCTTTTGAATGCTCAAGTCCCAGTTCATGCCTTTTTGTTTCTCTGACACTATTCCCAATGACATGTTGAATGGACATAACTTGTTGCATTATTTGTTGTTGTACTTGCTGTCATATAAACAGTTTTTTTATAGGTATGCTTTCTATTTGTAGGTTTGAGCTAGACATGAAGTTTGTTGATCAATAACATATTTTTGAAGGTAGATACTGCTGCATAGATAAAATTAGCAAGAACATTATGAATTTCTAAGACATTAGATGCTAATGCTGGATATTTTGAATTTCCAAAATATTAGAAATTCTTCTTTGCCAAGCTTGGCCACTGCGAATTTAGGCAGTGCCAATGGATGCTACAGCGAGCGGAACCCCAACTATACAATACCATAACATTCCTGACCAGCCAATTACCACCATTGTTGCCACTCCTGTACCAACATTTGAAAGGCGGCAACGCCATTGCTTTGGGACCTCCTCAACCCCTGGAGAGTTCCCTTTAGCTGCCAACCCCTCAATTGTCCTTCATGTCCTTACTGCTTGCAATTTGGACCCTCAAGACCTTGCAAAGTTAGAGGCAAGTGATCTGTTGCTCTGTGTTTTGATTTCGTGGGGATGCTTTAAGTCTTAGATTTGATGATGCTGCCGGTTTGATTTTGGATGTGTGTTTTTGCAGGGAACATGTTCCTTTTTCAGGCAGCCTGCAAACTTTGCTCCTGACTTTGACTTGTGCATATCTGAGCTTGCTGCTCTGGACATGTGCCAAAAGAGAGCTATATTTAAGCCAATGACAACTGAACAGCGCCAAGAATTGAAGCAAAGATGTGGCGGTTCATGGAAACTGGTCCTGAGGTTTCTTTTGGCTGGAGAGGCGTGTTTCAGAAGGGAGAAATCGCAGGCAATTGCTGGACCTGGTCACAGCATTGCTGTGACTTCAAAAGGAACTGTCTACTCATTTGGTTCTAACAGCTCAGGACAGCTTGGACATGGCACCACTGACGAGGAATGGCGGCCTCGGCCAATCAGGTTGCCAATTTTTGACCACTGCTTAGACACCATTGTGTAAATTGCGAGAAACAGGAAAGAGAAATTGTTGACTTAATGGACCTCCATTATGTTGCAGATCTCTGCAAGGCATTCGAATTATTCATGCAGCTGCTGGGGCGGGGAGGACAATGCTGATCAGTGATGCTGGGAAGGTTTATGCCTTTGGGAAGGACTCTTTTGGTGAAACTGAATATGGGGTCCAAGGATCAAAGCTGGTTACCACTCCACAATTGGTTGAATCCTTGAAAGATATATTTGTGGTGCAAGCTGCAATTGGAAACTTCTTCACAGCTGTGTTGTCAAGGGAAGGCAGGGTATATACATTTTCTTGGGGAAGTGATGGCAAACTTGGTCACCAAACTGAACCGAATGATGTTGAGCCCCATCCTTTGTTGGGAGCACTTGAGAATGTACCTGTGGTGCAAATTGCAGCTGGATACTGCTACCTTCTTGCTCTGGCTTGTCAGCCTAATGGAATGTAAGCATTTTCTTCATCTCTTTGCCTCCGTGGCCTCAAAAAATAAAAATTAAAAAAATTAATAGAAAAAGAACTTGTTTTTTGACACCAAGAAACTACTTGTTCCATAATCTTGTTCACGATTTTTGTGAATGAGTAAGATGAAAAATTGGACTGTCATGCTAGCCAAGTTATTTTTAGGCCACAGCATATATCTCCTTCTCATTGTACTTTTTTAATGCATTCCAGAGGACTTCTTGCCAACATCTTTATGTTTGTTCCTTAAACCCCAAATTTTAAGCTTTTCTTACTGTATACAAAATTATAATTACTCAGTCATATGATAACCATTTCAGGTCTGTTTACTCTGTTGGCTGTGGCTTGGGTGGCAAGCTTGGACATGGTTCAAGAACTGATGAGAAACACCCCCGACTGATTGAACAGTTTCAGCTTTTGAACCTTCAGCCCATGGTGGTTGCGGCTGGTGCCTGGCATGCTGCTGTGGTTGGCCAGGATGGACGGGTCTGCACGTGGGGTTGGGGTCGTTACGGGTGCTTGGGTCATGGGAATGAAGAGTGTGAATCAGCTCCTAAGGTTGTGGAAGCATTGAGCAATGTGAAAGCTGTGCATGTAGCTACAGGAGATTACACAACCTTTGTGGTTTCCGAAGATGGTGATGTGTATTCATTTGGCTGTGGAGAATCAGCTAGTCTTGGACACAATTCTGCTGCCGATGGACAGGTCTTGCTTATTACTGCTTTTATTTCATTTATATACTCTAGTTCTGCCTCCTTAACTACATTGCAGAAAGTCAACATGTTCAATGAATTGTGAACATAGTTAATGATTCCAGAATCTATTTTTGAATCACTTGTTCCAAATGGTATTGAAATCCTTCACTCTCATCTTTAAAACGTATACACCATTCTAGAAGAAATTTGATGCTTTCCACTTCTATCAAGAATTGTTCTGCCTATTGGCACAGTTACTACCAACTTTTTTTTTTTTTT
The DNA here is from genome assembly GCF_958449725.1 of Rosa rugosa. NCBI lineage: Eukaryota > Viridiplantae > Streptophyta > Magnoliopsida > Rosales > Rosaceae > Rosa > Rosa rugosa. The sequence continues at coordinate 9,781,135 of NC_084824.1, read as the reverse complement.
AAACCAGATTAATAATGATCATGCACTACACAGATGGTCCAGGAATGGCATGTTAAAGTCGGTGAATCGTCTTGTATGTTGTGTATTTTACAGGGAAATAGGCATGCAAATGTATTGGCTCCAGAGCTTGTGTCATCACTCAAGCAAGTAAACGAGCGGGTTGTACAGATCAGTCTCACCAATTCAATATACTGGAATGCTCACACTTTTGCACTCACTGAATCGGGGAAACTATATGCATTTGGGGCAGGGGACAAAGGTCAACTAGGAATTGAGCTCGTTGCTAATCAGACTGAAAGGGGAAATCCAGAGCTGGTTGATATTGATCTCAGATAGTTCATCAATTTCAATACTCAAATCCATTTCCCTACCTCACCATCATGCTCTATTTATCCTCTAATTTATCTTCATCATGACTGATTGCATTTGATGTTTAGATTTCCATGTCAATTCTTGTACATAGAAGAAACAAAGGATTTGTGAAGGTTCAAGCTAGGTACATAGGGGCCTAAACAAATACATTGGTTGTTGATATTTTAAAATTTGGCTTGCCTTAGGCTTCAAGTTGTTGATAGCTAGTACATTTGTCAATGTTCATTTCATATTTATCTCAATTTGATTCATATATCTGCTAAACATGGAGATATTGAATCCTTGCATAGTTTCCCTCTCTTTGATGTCTTTGAAGATCAGTGTTCGCGTAAGTTATAGTCTTTCGACTCTTAACGAACTGTAGGAATCAAATTGGTCGCATAATTAGTAGAGATAGAAATATAGTCAACAAAAAGAACAAAAGGACTATTTCTACTTCTTTTTTTGAACGTAAGAGAATTCAGTAAAGAAACCAGAGTACGGAATACAACAAACAAACTGAAAAGAAAGAAACTAACCCCTCCCAAAACAAGCAGGGAAGAGAAGCAAGACAACCCAAAAACTAAGTCGGAGCATGTCCGGCATCATACAAGAGAGTGTGAGAGAAGGAGGAAGGTGGAAACTGAACCCACTCAGCTGGACACTGCCTCCTGCGAACTAAACAAGCAATGTGGTCTGCTGCCTGATTAGCCATTCTGCTGGTCCAAACCCAGCTGTGAGAAACAAGATCAACTGTCAAATCTCTAATATGATCCACAAGAGGCAACACAGCCCAATCTGTAGATGTAGTGGAATGGGAAAGGAGATTGACAAGTTGGAGAGAGTCAACTTCAAACAGAAAATGAGAAGCTCGCAATGAAAGGGCCAAGAGTACACCCAATCGGATTGCCAAAGCCTCTGCAACTAGTGGTGAAGCAGCAAAAGTGAACGTAGCCAGCCCAGAAACAAGACAACCAAAGGAATTTCTAGCCACAACAGCTAAACCAGAAGCCTCCTTTGTCCAAGAAGTGTCAATATTTATCTTAATCTGAGTAGGAAGGGGAGGAAGCCATTTCGGTTTAGGGGGAGGACGCACAGGTCGATATAAATTGGCATTTGGAATGGAACTATCAGAAACAAGACCCAAGAACTCAGAAGATGCAGCAAAAGAGAGAGAGGCTACCAATGCAGAGTTAGGTTGGGCGTCATTAAACACACAATGGCATCTATGTTTCCAAATATTCCAAAGCAAGAAACTGATATGTGTAAAAGTACTACACCTGGTTGTAAGTGAAATAGAAGAAGGGAAAGATAAGTGGAGAAACCATTTAGCTAAAGTAGTGAGCTGATGAAGGGGAGGGCGATAACCTAAAGGATGAAGGAACCATGTTTTAAGAGTCCAAGGGCAAGATAAAAGGAGATGCTCAATTGTTCCGGGAAAGAGATGACAGAGAGGACACAGAGGATCTTTTGATAATTTCCTACGAAACAAATTGGCCTTAGTGGCTACAAAGTTAGAAACCGCTCTCCAAATGAAATGCTTAATTTTTGGCAGAGATTTAAGGGACCAAACAAGCTTCCAAAGAAGGGGGTTGATAGTAGAAGATGAAGAAGGATGAGAAGTAGCGAGGACTGGATGTGTTGAGTGAGCTAAATGATATCCCGAGCGGACCGTATAAATCCCTGTCTTTTCCATAAGCCAGATCAATCTGTTTCGACTATTTGGAGATGTTAAAGGAATGGACAGAATTGCTTTTCTTTGAGTGAATGTAGTAGCCCCCACAATTGTTGAGAGATTCCAAGAGTGTGATGTCCAGTTAATCAAAGATGATACTTGCAACATATGATCAAAAGGAGATGATATTGTAAGATGCATACCAGGAAGCTGAGGAATCCATTTCGAATCCCAAACTGGAATATTAATTCCATTTCCTATCTGCCACACCACATTAGGCTTAAGAAGATCTCTTCCATGAAGCATACTGGACCAAAGCCAAGAAGGAGAGGATCCTTTTCTAGCAGTGAAGAAAGTATCCACAGGAAAATACCGTGCCTTAAGAACACGAACCCATAGAGCTGTAGGATTAGTAAGAATACGCCATCCTTGCTTGGCTAGGAGAGCTTGATTAAAGTCTTGAAGATCATGAAATCCCATGCCTCCCTTAGATTTAGGAAGGCCTAGCCTTGACCAATTCAGCCAATGAATACCAGAGTCGCCTCTGTTGCCCCACCAGAATCGAGCAACCATAGAATTAATCTGATTACACAGAGTTTTGGGAAATTGAAAGCACATCATAGGGTAAGCTGGAACTACCATAGCTATGGACTTGATTAAAATCTCCTTGCCAGCTTGAGTTAAGCATCCACACTTCCAGTTCTGAAGTTTACGATTAATGGCATCTCTGACATAGGCCAAAGCAGAGACTTTCGATCTCCCCTAAATAGTTGGGAGACCGAGGTACTTCCCAGGGCTTGTAACAGAAGTAACTCCCAAAGCAGCCGAAATAGTATTGATCAGAGAAGTATCTGTGTTTGGACTAAAAAACAAGGAAGACTTCGAGTAGTTAATCTGCTGTCCGGATGCACTGCCATAAGTTTGTAGGAGAAACAAAAGATGAGAGGCATTAGCTGAAGTAGCTTCAAAAAAAGAACAAAGAATCATCTGCAAATAACAGGTGACTAATCTTCGGTGCAGAGGGTGTGATTTGTGAAGGGATAAGCCATTGAACATCACAAGCTTTCTAAACCAAAGTAGATAACACATCACTGACAAACAGGAATAGATACGGGGATAAGGGATCCCCCTGTCGTAACCCACGAGAAGGAGTGAAGAAAGCATACGGTTTTCCATTTACCAAAACAGAGAACATAACTGAACGAACACATTCATAATAAGCATAACCCAATGAACATGGAAACCCAACTTGAGAAGCACAGCACGAAGAAAATCCCATTCCACAGAGTCATAAGCCTTTGTAATGTCCAATTTCAATCCAAGAGCTCCCATTCCAGAATTTCGAAGAAGCTTCAGATGATGAAACATTTCATGTACTATGACCACATTATCTTGAATCTGTCGACCGGAGACAAAGGCAGCTTGGTTTTCAGAAATTAAATCTGGCATAAAGGGCTTCAAGCGATTGGCCATTACCTTAGACAAAATTTTGTAGGAGTAGTTGCACAACCCAATTGGTCTAAACTGAAAAGCATGCTCTGGATGAGGAACCTTCGGAATCAGCACCAGATAAGTCTTGTTTAACTCTGATAAAAGATTCCTTGTTTGAAAGAAAGAAGTGGTAGCTTGATGAATCACCGAGTTCACAATACTCCAATAAGTTTGGTAAAATATGCCAGGGAAGCCATCTGGTCCAGGAGCCTTAAGAGCCCCCAATTCAAAAATGGCTTGTTTGACTTCGTCCAATGTTACAGGAGCCAACATATTATCATTCATTGCAGGGGTAACAACCGGATCAAAAAGCAAAAGAATGTCAGCCAAATTTCTTGCTCCTGAGGTAGAGAACAGTTGCTTGTAGTACTGAAGAAAAGTATCAGCTATAGACATGTCAGAGTCTAGCCACAAACCATTTGCGTTTCGAAGACGAAGAATCCGGTTACGTTGTCTCCGTTGAGTAGCGGATTGATGAAAAAACTTGGTATTGTTATCACCAAGTTTTAACCAAGAAATTCTTGAACGTTGTTGCCAAAAAATTTCTTCCAGCACCCATAAATCTTGAATCTGTTGTGTAACATCCCGAATTTGAGAGCCTGCATAAGGGACTGAGCTATTATGTAAATGATTGAGTTGGATGAACAGAGTATCAACCTGTTTATGAGAGTTGGGGAAAGTCTTCAAGCACCAATTGGATAAGGATTTCTGACAAGCCTTAAGATTGGCCACCCAGATAGGCATTGCAAGGTTAGTTGGAGCAGATACCCAGGCAGCAGCAATGATCTGTTCACAAGAGACTGCTGAGGTCCAAATATGTTCAAAACGAAAAATTTTGGGGGTGTGAGTTTCATTTGGATGAGAATCAAACAGTAGGGGTCGGTGATCAAAGCCGACAATCAATAAATTGAAAACCTGAGACTGAGGCAAAGCAGCGCACCACTCAGCATTGCCTAAACAACGATCCAATCTTTCCTTCATAACCAGTTGGTTATACTGAAAACGAAACCATGTATAACAAGGGCCCTGAAAGTGTAAATCACAGAGACCAATGTGATTTAGGAAATTACGAAAAAGAGCCATTCTCCATTTTTGAGGGGGACAGCCTCCCCATTTTTCATCAGACCAAAGAATATCATTAAAATCCCCCAAACAAAGCCAAGGTAGAGATCGAGCTGAAAAGTATCTACACATGTAACACCAAAACAACTTCTTTTTATTTTCATTAGGGTTGCCATACACCCAAGATATGTTACAACGGAAATCCTCATTTACAAAGTACACCATAGTGTCAATGACATTAGGGATATTATGCAAAACAGACACTTGAACAGAGGAATTCCACAAAATGGCTAAGCCCCCAGAGCTAGTATTTACAGGGTCAACTACAATGTAGTTGTCAAACTTAAGCTGAGTTTTCCAAGAAGAGACAATCTGCTCCTTCTGGTGAGTTTCCATAAGGAAGATAATCTCAGGGTCATACTTACGCCATAACCGTCGAAGTGCCTTTGCTGTCAAAGATGACCCGAGTCCTTGACAGTTCCAAGAGATGAGCCTCATTCCGCACCCGTAGCTGCACCAGGCCAGCTACCTATGCCTTTATCAGCAGTGGATGAAACAAGAGAAACAGAAATGCTTGGTGGTGCAACAGTAGAAGTACCCATGACCATTGGAATAGAAACCATCTCCACTGAAGACACAGCTTGACCATTACCAAACCCAGAGTGGAGAGGAGGTGCCTGAATAGTTTAAAGTGATGAAGAGATGCCACCACTAACCTGGAAATCAGTAGTAGAGGATGGTGGGATAGCCTGTGTAGATGCGGCTTTGCGAGGACGGCCCCGGCGACCGCTGCCCCGACCCGAAACTGAAAGAGTTGATTTCCCCCTTTTGGCTTTGGAAGCAGTGATTTTGTGAGAGGTGGGTGGGAGGGTCTCTGGTTCTTGTAATTCCATTGCCTTGTATTTTTTCAGCTGCCTAGTTGTCTCAGCCAAATTAAGCATCCTCCAGACGCTTACGAACACGAAGATATTGGAATTGATGGGCTAAGGTAGCCAAGGATCCCAAGGGAGGAAGTGATTGAGAAGGTCCCCATAAAACCCTAGGTGAAGAGAATCTGGGGTTGGGACGAAAGCGGGAACAACAGTTGGTAGAAGGGGATCATAAAAAGGAACAGGGTGAGTGAAATTAGGGATTAAGGTTGGGAGCTAGGGTCGGATCAAGTAGCATCAGATTGGCATGGGCCGCAGGAATAGAAGGTGGGGTTGGGTAAAGAAGATTTGGATCCAAAAGCATTTCTTGATGGGCCAAAGCTGACTGGAGCAAATCAGGAGGTATAGTTGGGCCCATATGCTGCATGACATTAGAACCCGAATCATCAGGATGAGGACCGAAGTGTTGAGAAGGATTCACCACGTCAGCTAGTGAGAGAGATATAGCCAACTGCATGTCCTCCACGTCAGGAGACATAGGATGATCTGGCGAATGTGGTGTGAGTGGTTGGAGCCAATCTTCAACAATCGCTTTGCCCTTATCAACAAATTTGGAGTGGGAAGGACCCGCTTCTGCTGAGGTGGCCACAGGGACAGTAGATATTGGTGAATTAATTGGCACATCTTGCCACCTGCCCTGTTGGGGATGGGCAAGAACTAGGGCTCCCGTCACATGCAAAGGGTTCCATGGCCGGGAACGGTAATTTCCATCTTGATTATTACGGCGCTCAACATATCGATTTCGGCGGCTCTCAAAGTATTGATTCAGAGGTCGATCCCAGCCTCGGGGGTTGTCAGCAAGAAGGCGACGAAGGGGCGGAGCAGCCATCCAGGGTCCCATCTTATCCGAATAAGGGTGACGACCGAAGGTACAGGTATGGATAGTATGTCCAAGTCGACCACAACGAAAGCAGAAATCAGAGAGCCTCTTATATCGAAATTCTGCCCAGATTGCCTCCGTTTCATTACGGCTAAACCAAAAACCTGGAGAAAGAGGTGATCTAGAATCAAACTGAACACGAATTCTAAGAAAACCTTTGCTACATGTAGGAGAGTCAGGATCTTCAATAGCCAAGACCTGACCCACACTCTCACCAATCATTGTGGCAGTGGTTTCCGTCATATGACCACGATGGAGCCCATGAACCTGAATCCAAAAGGTGATCAGATGAATGGGGATATCATCAAGGCGACAGTTGAGTGGCCAAGGATGCAGAGAGAAACTGCAGCCCATAACTGACCAAGGACCCCGATCAAGAAGTTGATCCGCAGCAGCTGCAGAAGGTGCCGTGATGGAGAACACAGAGGAACCACTGATGAGAGCCATATGAAAGCGTCCTATCTCCATCCAGGCATTAGTGAGAATACGGATGAGAGAAGGGCATTCAGTGTACGGTCAGAGATGACCCCACCAACTAATTGAATACCTTGATCCTGGGCTGGTACAGGGGTAGGGAGGTGGAGGTATAATTTTGCGCCAATCACCTCCTCCTCAGTAGGGATTGGAGGAGATGATATAGAGTAAGACTTTGGGGGTGAGGGGAGGGATTTGGACTTTGGGGGTGAGAGAGATTTCAGGGGTGATGGAACTGACTGAGTCGAGGAAATAGCCATGGTGATCATATGAAACTGTAAGTGAGAAAGGTGAGGATGGTGAGGGTTGAAGGAATTCGTACATGGATTTATACGCATGCAACCATGCAGACCATGCACGAAGGGAGGAAAGGACATGCATAATCGTAGGGAGACAAAGATTAGGGGGAGATTTTACAGATGGAATTAGCGGGGAGAACAGATGTTAAGAAACTAAAGAACAAAGAACAAAATGATTACAGGGAAGAAATTAACCAAGAAGTAAGTGAAAGTAGATTGTAATAATGTAAACAATGATTTCCTCTTAATTCAATTGTGTTTACAATGTACAGATATATAGGCTATACATAAGCTACAGTTACAAAACTCTAAGAATAGCATTAAAGACTAAATACAGAATATCAAAACTGTTACAGCAGTTACTGAATCAGTTTTGAATGCTGAGAGGAAATCTCTCTAACATCCCCCCTCAAACTTGGCGGCAATGGACGAACAAGTTTGGCAGAAAGAGTAGAATGGCGAGACTTGTGGAGGGGCTTGGTAAGAAGGTTAGCCGGCTGATCTACAGAAGGAATAAAATACACGCGGTGACTGCCTAGAGCAACCTTTTCACGTACATAATGATAATCAAGCTCAATGTGCTTGGTGCGGGCATGAAACACTGGATTCGAAGCCATATAAGTAGCACTGAGATTGTCACAATGTAATGAAACTGGAAAAAGAAGTCGAGCACCAAGTTCATATAACAAGAAACCTAACCAAGTAGTTTCAGCACTGGCATGAGCTAAGGAGCGGTACTCGGACTCAGCACTTGAACGAGCCACAGTGGGTTGCTTCTTGGAGCACCATGATATTAAAGTGGAACCTAGATAGATAAGATACCCAGATGTAGAATGGCGGGACTGAAAGCAACCAGCCCAATCAGCATCCGAGTAGGCAGAGAGACGAATTGGCTGACGTTGAGGCTCAAACCACAAGCCCTGATCAAGCGTGCCTTTCACATAGCGGAGAACCTGCTTCACAACAACAAGATGAGGAACTCGCGGTTGACTCATAAACTGGGACAAAGAGTTAACCGCAAAAGCTATGTCCGGACGTGTAATGGTGAGATATTGTAAAGAGCCCACTAACTCCCGAAAAACAGAAGGATTGTCAAGAAGATCACCATCTGTGGCAGAAAGAGAAGACTTGGCACACATAGGAGTGCTCACTGGCTGGCTGTGCAGAAGATCATGCTTGGCCAGGATGTCATGAGCATACTTAAGTTGATGGACATGAAGTCCCGTGGAATGGTGAGTGACCTGCAGACCAAGAAAAAAGTGGAGAGGGCCCAAATCTTTGATGTCAAAGCCACGTCCTATAGCAGCAACGAAGCTTTGAACAAGGCGTTCATCACTACCCGTGACCACAATGTCATCAACGTAAAGCAGAAAGTAAATGGTGTGAAGTCCATGTCAAAATATAAACAATGAAGAATCAGCCACACTTTGCACAAAACCAACAGAAAATAGAAAAGAGGTCATGCGATGGAACCAGGCACGAGGGGCTTGTTTAAGGCCATAGATAGCCTTGTTGAGCTTGCAGACATAGGACGGTCTTGCTTGATCAATGAAGCCCGGAGGTTGGGTCATGTAGACGTCTTCCTTAAGAAAACCATGGAGGAAGGCATTCTTAACGTCTAACTGACGAAGAGGCCAACCGCGAGAAACTGCAAGACAGAGAACAGTACGAATTGTGGCTGGCTTAATCACAGGACTAAATGTCTCAGTATAGTCAATACCGTGCTATTGGTGAAAGCCCTTAGCCACAAGACGAGCCTTGTAGCGTTCAACAGAGCCATCAGGATTGCGTTTCACTCGGAAAACCCACTTGCAGCCAACTGGATTCTGAGAGGGTGAGGCAGGAACTAAAGTCCAAGTGTTATTCTTTAATAAAGCATTTATCTCATCAACCATGGCTGTGCGCCATTCTGGCTGTCTGGAAGCTTGAGTGAAACAGGTTGGCTCAGTGGATTCAAGAGCTGCGAGAAGAGCACGAGGAAGTGGATACCTGGTGGTTCCATCAGTGCGTATGCGTGGCTGCACAATACCATTCTGCAATCGGGTCCGTCGGGGCTGAACAAGTGGAGGTGACGGAGGTGGTGAAGGGTCCGTCGAAACAGCAGTTGGCGGGGCAGCAGGCTCCGGCGGAGCAGCGTCAGACTGCAGCGAAGAAGAAGGAGGCAGTGGAGGAGCAGGCGGCGCGGGCTGGCGGCGGTGGTAGGTGAGGATCGGAGTGGGGGACGGAGCCGGGGCATCGTCAATCCGCGAAGATGAAGGAAGCGGAGGCGGAGCAGGCGGTGCGGGCTGGCGGCGACGATTGGTGAGGATCGGAATGGGGGATCTGGATCCGCTGTCGTCGATCTGTGAGGAGGGAACTGACGGGGAAGATGGCACGACAGGTGGGGGAGCCGGCGGTGCCGAACTGGAAACCGACGATGGGTGATGGGTCTGAAGAGGAGCCGAGGTGTCGGTCATGGAAGGGAAGGAAGTGGACGATGGCTCCAGGTGAGGAGCTGCTGCAGGATGCGGCTCAGAGGAGTTGAGGTGTGAGAGAATTGGACTCGGGCTGGATAAAGAAGAAAAATCCAATGGGCCAGAGTCTTGGGCCGAAGTAACCTGCAAATTTTTATAAGGAAAACAGGATTCGTTAAATATGACGTGCCTAGAGACATAGACACGACCACTAGTGGGATCAAGACACCTATAACCTTTATGATGAGGACTGTAGCCCAAAAAGACACACTCAAGGCTACGACTAGACAGTTTGTCGGAGACATATGGACCAAGATGAGGATAGCATGCAGAACCGAAGACACAAAGAAGAGAATAGGAAGGTGGACAACCATAGAGGCGAGTATGGGGTGTATCCCAAGCAAGGACGGGTGTGGGAAGTAGATTAATAAGGTAAACAGATGTCAAGACAGCCTTAACCCAAAGATTATGTAGTACACCGGAGGTAATGAGAAGTGTGCGTGCCATGGTAGCAATATGGCGGTGTTTTCGTTCGGCAAGGCCATTCTGTTGTGGTGTGTGAGGACAAGAAAACCGCTGTTGGATGCCCAAAGACTTACAGTAGTGAGAGAAGGCATGATTGACATACTCAGTGCCATTATCACTTTGAAGGAATTTGATGGAGTTGTTAAATAGATTCCGGATCTTTGCGACCAGAGTTTGAAAATGAGAGAGAACCTCATTTTTACGACGCATAGGATAGATCCAAGTGTATCGTGAAAACTCATCAGTAAAGAGAACATAGTATTTAAAACCACTAACAAAAAGAGTAGGGGACATCCACACATCACTATGAACAACATGAAACAGAGAAGTAGAGGAATCATTATTGGATTGAAATGGCAACTGATGAGCAACTGATGAGATTTGCTAAGTGCACAATCTCTACAAAAGGAACTAGATGACAACTTAGTACCAATAGAAGAACTTAAACGAGCGAAAACATTAGAGGAAGGGTGACCGAAACGATTGTGCCAAATGGACGAATGAACGGAAGTAAGAGCACTTGGAGTGGTAGGGACATTGGATAGGCGGAGAGGATAGAGGCCATCTTTACAAGGGCCCTGAAATAAGAGACGACCAGAGTGTAAGCAATAGATCTGGTAAAAATCAGGCGCAAAGAGGAAGTAAACATGATTATCTTTCGTAAACCGAGCAACAGACAAGAGATTTTTACGGATAGATGGAATACGAAAGACATCATATAAAGAAAAATGAGAAGATCCGAAAGACATAGGAAGGGTACCGGTATGAGAAATGGGCATTGAGTCCCCATTCCCCATATAGACATTGTGTGGGCCACCATAGGGTTGAGAATTGTGGAGAGGCATGGCAGTCATATGATGGGTAGCTCTTGTGTCAGGATACCAATTTGGATCAGCTACAAAATGGGCTCCCGCAAAAGGTGCAAATATAGTTGGACCTGAAAACCGGTGAGGGCATTGATGAAGACCATGCTGATTGGTGTGACAATTAGGACACCAAGTTGGAGCCGGCCCAAGAAGCCCATGGGTGGGAGAAGAGCGTGCAGCCCAAGCAGGGGAGGAAAAAGACCCAAAAGGCAATGAGTGTGGTTGCTGGGCGTTGAAAGGTTGCACGGCCTGTGGTGTTGACGCAAAAGGAGATGACGACTGGAAGGGACGAACGTCGCTTTGTCTGGTGCGACCGCCATGGCTGGGACGGCGGCCGGGCTGGAAATTGCGGCGATTATCACTGCGTGGCGGTGCACTTTGATTGAAAAGGGCAGTGACTGAGCTGGAATCAGAGGGCCGACTTTGCTGCGCATCAAAGGAAAGGATGCGAGCACGAAGCTCAGTAAAATCAGGAAGTGGTGGTTTTTGTGTGAGAGCGGTGCGGAGCATGATATAATCAGGGCCAAGGCCATGAAGGGTGGCAATGACCAAATCCTCATCGGGCACGGGTTTGTTGATGGAGACCAAGGCGTCAGCAATGGATTTGGCATGGCGGAGGTAGTCATCGATAGATTGGGTGCCTTTGTGGAGATCCAAGAGCTGCATTTTGAGATTGGTTGCACTTGCCATAGACTTTTGGGAAAAGTGACGTTGAAGACAGTCCCAAATCTCCTTGGAAGTGTCATAGCCAATGGTAAGCTGTGCAATGTTTTCTGTGTGAGTGGTGGTGAGGGTACTGACGATCAATTGATCTGTCGTATGCCATTTTTCATATGCAGGATTGGGTTCTTGGGCAGTGATTTGGCCAGTAGTGGAGGGTAGAAAACGAGGAGGAGCTGGTTTGGACCCATCAATGTAGCCCCAGAGTTGATTCCCTTTGAGATAAGGCTTGAGTTGGCGAAGCCAAACGAGATAGTTTGTCTCGGTGAGTTTGATGAAGCTAGCAGTATTGGGAGAAGGATTGGAGGAGGTGGTGGTAGCCATGAGAGAGGGGAAGGAAGGATAGGAAGACAAGAAAGACAGAGAGGATCGAGGTGAGTAGCCTATACTACTGATACCATGTAAACAATGATTTCCTCTTAATTCAATTGTGTTTACAATGTACAGATATATAGGCTATACATAAGCTATAGTTACAAAACTCTAAGAAGAGCATTAAAGACTAAATACAGAATATCAAAACTGTTACAGCAGTTACTGAATCAGTTTTGAATGCTGAGAGGAAATCTCTCTAACAAATAATAGGTACTAAACCAAGTTGCATGAGGAAAGGTGGTGTGAAAAAAAGGAGGAGCTAATTAAGTAATCCAAGTAATAAAAGTAGAGAAGGAATTAGCCAAGAACTAGGTAATATGAGAAGTTAATAGGGGAACATAAGGGAAAGTTTAGAGGGAAACAGATGAACTAAGGACAAGGAGCACTAACTACAGTGCGGGTATGCACTAACTACAGTGCGGGTTGCTCAGTAGGGGCAAGGTGCTCTCATGCTAGAGAGAGAAATTTCTTGATCCACCAAAGCTAAACTTCAATTAACTATTTCTAATTCTAACTGCGAAGTCGCTGGCAGAGGTGTTCCTTTTTGGTAACCGAGTTCCATGGGTGGATCCTCCTGGGCTCCAGTGAACCTATGGAACCATATTGATGCATGATTAGTAATATACCAACCCCAAGTAAAGAAAGGAAGATTACTTTCACTGATGAATTGTTCGTCAGCTCATATATATAGTTTTTTGGGTCCTTGACTCAAAGCACTAAAATAAGCAAAAATTATCTCACTTACCCCAGCAACATATTTTTGTTCTCACATACACAATTTAACAACAAATGACCATTTTGCCCTCCACCCAATTAAAAAATTACAACCATTGCCTCTCTCTCTCTCTCTCGTCCTTGTTCACGCTGGCGTCGATGCCGCATCGGATCTCGTTGGCACTAAGTCGCCGGGGCAGGGGACACTCTGTTCTGGATCTATTTTGTCTGCACAGGTTCGGATCCTGGTCCCGCTCGTCAGCAGCAAGGAGTGCGATCTGAATGATTCTTCAATTAGACCTGGTAGGTGCGCGGCTACCGGAGTCGAGGAGCGAACATGTAGAGACCATGGCACGAGAAGTACAACAAAGAGATAATGCAGCGGAAGATTTTGAATGACGAGTCTGACTCGTGCCTTATCAGAAACGATTTTCGGGGACTGTTACTGAGTCTCTGCCAGAACGAGTCGGACTCGTGCCGGGTTATGGACTACGTCGATTCTCGAAACTTTCTCAACTCGGACTTCGACCTATAGCCGAGGGGGATAGCTTTACCCGGAGGTCTATTTTTGACTGGATGGTGGCCGTTTCAATCCCGGTTTTCTTCTGGAGGCGAACCGCCTTGATAAAAAACGTGCTCGCCGGTTACGTGTGTTTGGATGGGCAGCAGAAGCAAGATGACGGTTTGACGATGGGTTTGCTCCAAATCTCCAATTCAGTACCCAGAGCAATTTATGGGTGCCCATATCAATTATTATTATTTTATTTTTTTGGGTAAAATGGCAGAATGCCCAGAAGGAAAGAAAAAAGTTATAAAAAAAAAATTATTTTGGGGGAATAGACGTCTATTGGGGGACAATAAATGATTTGAATTGATGTAATCTCCTCGTTTTTTTTCTTAATCAAAGTTTTATTTGTCTAATGGGAAGTTCTATTCATACCTTCTAAAATTGTATTTAGACCTCCAACAATTTTTGGAAATTTTTAAATCCAACTTTGCCCTTCTAAAAAATGAACAAAATGAAAGATAAAAAAAATTAAATAAAATATGCACCTTTTCTTCTCCCCCCCTTTCCCCCTCCCTCATTCTCTTACAGCCATACATGAGGATTATTGGGCAACTTTGATTAAGGTAGAATGTTAAAGATTGCAAAATGGAATAAAGGACAAAAAATATAGAGAAGAACAATCGAGAAAATAATGATCGAAAAGCATAGAAATTTTCCTATTCTTTTTGTTTCTTTCCAGTTTGGCTTAATTGCTTCACTTCATGGAGTTGATCGTTAATTGTTATCTTGGTCTCTTTTTATGGTTTTTTTGTGTGTGCTAGAGTAGACTATGTTGCTAGCCTGATTTGGGTTTAGGGAAATTGATTTTGATAATAGTCCTCCTGTGGTATTGTAAATTGCACGTTTTATTAAGATATAGAAGGAGTTTCATAAGAGTATCCAAGCTTACAAGGTGAATGGTGTTAAGTCATGGCTATGAACTGAGTTTTAAGTAGGGCTGGGCACCTCAAACTGGAAAACCGATCCCGAACCGAAAATTGGAGGGACGGAACGGTTTGAAATCTTGAAAATCCACTATTTGGGCCCGTCCCCGTTCAGTTAAAACGGGACGGGCTTCGGTTCGGAAGGTAGGAATCCCGCAAAGGCTCGGCCCGGCCCGTTTTAATTTCATTTATTCTGTTTTTCTTATTTTTCTATTTATATGGCATTTGATTGGTTGATTTTCGAGTCTATAGTCTTAATATGAACTTGAGCACACTGGATAGGTCGATCCTAACGGTAAGATAATCCCCAATTCTCATCCTAACGGTAACCACTCAATCACTCACCGTTCTGATCGATTCCAAGCTTAGAACCCTAGATCCCCAATTCATCGTTCATCAATTCAGCACATCACGTCATCAACATCACCAATTCCCAAATTCAGCAACTTCCGAGTCATCAATTTCAGTTCAACAACATCTTGCAGCTTGAAGAAGCTGATGGCTAGAGGGAAGAAAATAGCTCGACCTCGATCAGATGCTTCTGGTCTTGAGGATTCTTAAACAGCCACATCACCAGCTTTTCCTGCACAGCTCGAAGCTACAAGCCAACCCGAAGCTACAAATCGGCCAAATCCAACTCTTGAAGTAGGTCAAGTAGCTGCAAGTCAACCTGCTCCAAGTCAACCTTCTGGAAGCGAATCTGCTGCATCTGTAGGTGAGGCTCCTTCTGAAAAATCAGGTATAAAATGTAGCTTTGTTTGGGAGCATTTTAAAGAGTATGATAAGATTGAACATGCTAAAGATGCTGATGGAAAAGACATTCAGATAGTTCATAAGAGAGCTCATTGCATCTATTGTCCTAGGGGAAAGGTCGGTGATTTTGCTGTTGAGAGTTCTAAGAATGGCACTTATGGTATGATTAGGCACATTAACATGAATTGTTGATATTATCCTCCTAATATGGATAAGCCGCAGAAAAATCTTGTTGGTGATAAATTTAAGGGCAATAGACTGACCACAGTAACTTATAGTCAAGATGATTATTTAGAAGCTTGTGTAGAGATGATTGTCATTGATGAGCTTCCTTTTAGTTTTGTGGAGATCGAAGAAAGGCTTTAACAGATTTTGTGTTAAAGTGTGTCCTCTTTTTTATGTTCCCTCTAGAAGGAAATTGTGTAGGACCTTTCTAAGTATGTATGATACTTCAAAAAGAAGGATTTGAGGAAAACTTTGAGGAAGTATAGGTTGAGTCTAACCACCGATACTTGGACTAGTGTTCAAAATGTCAATTACATGGTGCTTACTGCCCATTTCATTGACATAGATTGGAAGATGCACAAGAGGGTTATTAATTTCTGTGTGATTCAAAATCATCAAGGGTCATCAATAGGGAAGCTTATTGAGTCATGTTTAGTGCATTGGGGAATTGAGAAAGTCATGTGCATTACAGTTGATAATGCCTCTGCAAACAAGTCTGCTTTAGAGTGGCTTGTGTCTAAAATGAACAAGTCTGCATCTTATCAGCAGATTTTGAGTGGCAAATACATGCATGTGAGATGCACTGCTCACATCACTAACTTAATAGTGGGGCATGGCTTAAAGAGGTTGCAAAAGTCTGTGTTAGCAATTAGGAATGCAATGAAGTTTGTGAGATCTTCTGCAAACAGATTGGATATTTTTAAGAAGACTATGGAGAGAGATAAGCTTCCCTGTAAGGGACTTGTGTGTTTGGATGTCCCAACTAGGTGGAACAGCACCTTTCTAATGTTGGAAGCAGCTTTGAAGTTCAAGAAAGCATTTACAGTGATGGCTGAAAATGAAGATAGCAATTTTGTAAACTACTTCAAGGAACCAGATGAAGAATATGATGAAGATGGAAATCTTGTACCAAGCAAGAATAAGAGAAATAGGGTTGGACCTCCAGAAGTGGGAGATTGGGAGAAGGCTGAGGTCTTTGTGGAGTTTCTAAGAGTGTTCTATGATATCACATTGAGAGTTAGTGCATCATTGCACCCCACTGTGCACACAACTTTCCATGATGTGATTATCATGGAAAAAAACATAGAGAACATGTTTTTGGCACCTGAGATTGCTAGTGAATCAGAAACTGAGAAAATATTGATGGATATGGCAGCCAACAAGAGATCTAGATGGTTAAATCATTTCATGAAATCAATCACATGATCATCATTGGCCTTGTATTAGATGCAAGGTTCAAGTTGAAGAATGTGACTCACATCTTTCAAACTGAAGGTTTAGATGATGATGAGGTGCAGAGAACAACCTTGGAAATTAAAACCCTTCTACTTGCTCTCTATGATCAGGTATTACACTAGTTCCATACTTCCATTGTTTGAATTTCAGTTGCTTACTTGGTTTCAAATATATATTAATTTCTGTCTTTTTTGTCTTAGTATGTCCTAGTTGTAGATGGAGGTAGACACCTGCAAAGGCAGCAATCTCCAAGCTCTTCGTCTAACACAGTTACAAGTAGAAGCAGCAGAGGAGGAGTTAGAGGCCAGTTGCTCAATAATTGGAAGAATGTTGTTGAAGAAAGCAGTGAGGCAGTGGTAGCACATGAAGTGGATCAATACCTGGATGCTCCATTGGACCCAACTGATGATGAAGATTGCTTTGACATCCTGTGCTGGTGGAAGCTAAATTACTTCAAGTTTCCAGTATTGGCAGCAATAGCAAGGGATGTTCTTGGAATTCAGACCTCCACAGTGGCCTCAGAGTCTTGTTTTTCAACAGGAGGCAGAGTGATTGACTATTTTAGGAGCTCATTAACTCCTAAAACAGTGGAGGGACTGATTTGCATGCAGAACTGGTTGCTAGGTGATGATATTGCAGAGGTTGTTGATGATTGCTCAATTGAAAACCTTTAGTTTTATGAAGAAGTTGAGAAAGGTATCTACTTTTTAGTTTTTACATGTGTTTTGACTATTTTCAGTATTTTCAATGCATAGGCATTTACATCACTCTTTTTTTTTTTTTTCTTTTGCAGACCATGAAAGCACTGCATCTAGCAAAACCAATGTGTGTCCAGCTCCAATTCCAAGAGCAAAAGGTAAGGGAAAGCTTGGGGCAGTTGGTAATGTGATAGATATTTGGACTTTGAAGATTTCATTTAGTGGTGTGCACATCTTTTCAGTTATGGCTTAAGTGTTTAAGAACTTAATCTTTTACAATTTGGAATTGAAGTGTTTAGTTGTGTGGACTGTAATGGATTATTGGATTATGCAGATTTGGTCTTCTTTGAATATTTTCTTCTTTTTTAGCTTTACCTGCAACCTGCAGGTTTGGTAATTTGCCCATTTGGTATGCATTATGCAATATTGCAATATTGCAATATGCAGATTTGGACATTTGGTCATTTTTTCTTCTTGTTTAGCACTTTAGCTTTTAGGCTTTTAGCTGCAGCTTGCAGCCTTGCAGGTTTGGTACATTGGTATGCAACAAAGCACTATGCATATTTGGTCATGCTTTTGTTTTTCTTCTTGTTTAGCTTTTAGCTGCAGCTTGCAGGTTTGGTAGTTTGGCAGTTTGGTATGCAATTGCAAGTGTGGAAGTGTGGAACTATGCATTATGCATATTTGGTCTTTTTTAGGTTTTTTTCATTCAGTTTTAGGCTTTAGCTTTTATTGAATAAGATCAGCTTGTTGGATTATGAAATGATGAAGTGTTGTAGGGAATTGCACTCTTGCTTGTTCTCTTTTTGAAATGATCATTTTAATGCAGTGTTGAAATAATGGAAAAGTAGAAATGCAAACTGGAAGATTTCACCAGATTGCAAACTCAGGAAACATGTCTTTTTTTTAAAAAAAATCGGGTCTGTCCCTGATTGGGCCCGGTCCCGGCCCGATACCGATCGGGTTCGGGCTTGTCGGGATCATTTCTCAAAATAACCTAAACCGTCTCGGCCCGTACCGAACTCTATTTCCGGGACGGGCTTCAGGATTACCACAATTTCAGCCCGTGCCCAGCCCTAGTTTTAAGTGATGAAAAAAAAAGATATTACTAGTAGATTTGTATTGGAAAAAATTGTGTGGATACAAGAAAGGGCAAGATTGGAAGTTTTGTGTAAATATTAGAAGGGGAGGTCCAAATACAAATTTAGGAGGTATGAATAGAAGCTCTCTTGTCTAATTTTAGGGAGATTAGTTCCCATTTCGACAACTGAAAGGTCTATTGGGGGGCAATAAAGGTCTATTGCGCACATGAGATATCCGATAACCTCTTTGGGGACTTCCAGCGAGGTTTCATAAACCTCTATTGCCCCTCAATAAAGGTCTATTAGCAGGCAATAGAAGTTTATTAAGGGGCAATAAAGGTCTATTTGGGGCAATTAACCTTTCCGGCGACCTATGAGATCTCCGAAAACATCTTTGGGGACCTCCGGCGAAGTTTTCAGAGAAGTCCGGTGGCCTGTGGCTGATTACCGGAATCCAGCGATCGTTGGCCGGAATCCGGCTGCCTGTGACCGGATTCTGGCAAAGTCTCCTATGGCTTCTCTCTATCTCTCTCTCTCTCTCTCTCTCTCTCTCTCTCTCTCTCTCTCTCTCTATGTAACAAAGGGGTGAGGGTAAAATAGTCTAAAAAAAAAAAACTTAATTGGGTATTAAGGAATACCTTATTAGAGTCTTTATAAGTAAGGGAGAATTTAAAAAAACTTAATAGGATAAGTGGGATAAATGACCCTAGAATTAGAGTAAATGGACAAAACCCCTAATTTTTCATTTAAATATATATGGGCCCTCTTGGGCTCTTAATGAATAGTGGGTACCAGATTTGTTGCATAATTAGTGGAGATAGTAATGCCCCAATGAAAAAAAGAAATGTTAGTAGACTCTCATGGACTCTTAAAATGTACCGTAAGTATCAAATTGATCACGTAATTACTCTACATACTCAACGAAATTGGTCAGTTCTAATTGAGATATATTTAACATTCTCCAGATCGCTGATCTTTTCTGGTGACAGAAGAACGCCACTCACATAAACATCGAAACTTCCCTCTTTCCAGCAACAAATTCCCAGATATGCCTCTTCCACAAATTATTCATCTCTAAATCCCTAGTGATTTCTTCTTGTTTCCGCCCACATGCATGGACTAAAGGCTGAAACTTGAGCCCTAATTCCTCTCCCTATCTCAGGTAAAAAAAATCGATCTACATCCAAATCCATCCATCAAACTCAATCCAACCGAACATGCTTGATCAATAACCAAAACAAACCCAGCTGTCGGGAAGTGTATTATTCTCCTGTGCACCTTCGATCACGTACGTACGTTGTTTATATCAGTGGGAACAAACAATAATGCAACTAATTAGCTAGCACATGATCCAATCATTAAGTTATTCCAGCGGTTATTATAAAATTCTGTTTATCTGTTCCATACTTCCATAGTTAGGTTATGATGATGAACGATTGCAGATCGAATTGCAAATTCTACGTACAAATCGTATACGACTTGGTGTCCTTGACTGTACCACAAGAAACCTTTTTTTTTTTTTTGGGAGAAGATACAACAAGAAACCTAAGCTAGCTACTAGCTAGCAATACCTGTGAATCAGATATTGTTAATCAAATCAATGAAATTAATTTCAAATACTGTCGATTTTCCTTAAAATTAGGGCATAATGTGAAAGAATAAGGGCATGCATGTGATGGAGTTTGACCCTCGACTCAGACCTGGTCCTCAAAGAGCCCTGGTCTTAAGGGCGCATTAACTTGTTTTGATTCAATAATAATGAAACAATAACTAGTAATCAATTAAGGAGTACTTGCACGATTTAAACATCTATCACAGATTCCTAGCTTGCACAAAAAATGTAAAAAACATGCATGTGAGTAATTCAACACCAAATTTTGGACCCTGCAAAGCGCAAACTGTTGGAATATATATAATCATGTGAACAAAAACGATCTACTTCACAACGAATATATTATGTGTGAAGAAGTGTACCATTAGAGCAACTCCAACAGATTCCTTATATTTTGATTTTTCTCTACTTTAGGGAAAAATAAGCCTCTTTTGCTCCAATAGATTCCCTATAACTATCCCTATTTTAGAGAAAGTGAGGAAAGAAAAAACCAAAATCCCTATATTTACAGCAAACTCTAAAATTTTAAGGAAATCTATTGGAGTTGGAGAAGAAAAAAAGGCTAGAGCTTTGAGTTTTGCTTCCCTATAATACAGAAATTATAGAGAAGCTGTTAGAGTTCTCTTACATAATTTATAATTATGCCGATACAAATTGCAATAAAAAGTATACATTATGACTCGAGATGTAGCTGGTTTGCAGTTGTGTCCCACCAATTTTGATCATTCAAACGATTGCATACGTACCATATCATTGTGATCAATGGTCTAGCGATTATGTGGTGTATAGTCACCTGTAATTTGCTTAATTATATGGTGTACTTGTGCGGCTGGTGTAGTTTTTCAATCTCCTGGTTTGTTTCTTATGGCTACTGCTAGCATGTGTGGTTGTTCTAATTGCTATGGCCACCCATAGATCTTACTATAGCCTTGTTTTGCTTTCTCTGTTAGCTTTTTTCTCAGCTTTCATTTCAACTCTCTGGGAGGGGTTTTGATTGATGTACCCTCTTTTTTTTTGTATTTTCTCTTAATCTTTTAATAAATTTAACTTAAAAAAAAAAAAACAGTCTAGCGATTATTTTCTTCTGTGTACCCTTCCCAGAAGTAGGACAAAGTTTAAAACTTTGTAAATAGAGGTGCAGTTGTGTAGACGGTGTTACCATCTTTGGATATTTATTGTATGCCTCCACTATTGATCGAACAGTCCTGATCCCCTGGTCAGTATTGGGGAACACAATCAAATCCATCTTCGGATCTTCCTCTTGCCGACACGTACATGTTCCTTCACTGCAGTAACTCACATGCTCACATGTACGTAACTATACTACTACGTACACCCCCAACCAATTCATTGTCATAATAATAAGATCCAACTACATAGATCGACCCCGATCCATATATATACAAATATACAATAGTACTGATACTAGCTACTTAATTTGCATGCATTGATTATACGTACCTAAGTACTCATTATTTCTTTGGTGACTTGAATTAGTAGTTCATATTCTTGTTTCACATCACCAAAATGTACGTAACCGGTCCCTTCTTCGCCTTTGCCTTATATGTATTGCCCATCAGGTCCGAGGATCGACCGACATCACCAACAACAATAAGAAGCACAATGTACATAGTACCCGACTATGCTTCTAGCTTTTTCTGCTTTCGATCACAACAGAATTAAAGCTATGAACTTGTTGGGTACATAGTACTCCAGTTCCCTGCATAATTAAGTTCATATATATAATCAAGTTCGTTATTAAATCGACTTCGATCTTGATCAGCTTGTACGTCCCGGGGGTTAGCTAGCTAGGAAGATGCGAAATTTCGTACTAGATAGTTGACTCAATCTCAGCAGATCTAGGCAGGTAGAGAAAGATAGAATGAAAACAAAACTTTGATGATCACTCATCTGTGTGAAAATGCTTCATGCACAGTTGTATACCCACCAGATCAAAAATAAATAAATAAATAGTTGCATTCCCTCATGCTATGAAGTTAATTTTCACTGTTTCCCCAGTAATTATCTGCTTGAATTATTAGACCTAGCTAGCTAGAATGAGACAAATGGATTAAGCTTTGCTATTAATTTGTTTAGAAGCTAGCAATTAAAGATCACGAGCCCCATATAGATGGCCGCAAATTAAGCTTGTTTTCTGGGTCCTGATTTTTCGATCGATGAGCAAGGTGCAAGATACTCATTATGAATTTATCATCATCATCATCATCATCTGCCAAATGACACTGTGCTTTAGCTGAAGGACACTACGTACTTATCACATCACACCGCACTCATCACTGATCATGGTGAGAGCAATTTTACTCATGATTAACTCTACTAATTTTTTTTTTTTAAATCTCCATCATGTGTTATGTAATCATAGTTGATCATTTGAAATTGATAAGGAGCATTATTAAAGATATTCTGATTAACTTCACCGTATAGAGTAACACTAACACCAACACCAACACCACCTTCGATAGATTCAACGAAAGTAAATTTCAAACATTCAAGATTTTAGAAGCAGATTTCACATAGCAGTAAAAAGTAAAAAATAGAAACGCAAAATGGTTACCCACAACTCCCTATGATATGACCCTTCTTGTCTCTAATACCAAGCAACCAAACAAACAAAACAATCATCTGACTTCAACCTCTTTGTCTCATAGGAAGTGATGTGATCCATACAAGTCCCCATGATATGATCCTTCTTGTCTCTAATTAGTTTATAGGGAAGATCAGCAGATGAGAGGTTCTAGTACTACTGTTCTAACTCTCATGAAGGAGGTGAAGAGAAAGTTATCGACCCCAAGAACTTTTACCAGGCAAACGAACACAACCAAAAAAAATGGGAAAATTTTGGGTGCAGTTGCGTTAGGAGATGAACAACTACCAGCAATAACGGCCTGAGATTCGTAGAATTAAATAACAGAGGGTTCAGATTTGACCCTTAAGGTACGATGGGACCCACAGAAAGCAGAATGTAAGGGAGCAAAGCTCACATGGGCGAACGTGACTTTCAACATAAAAGTCGCCACGTCATCATATTGGACGGATAGTACGGACCCTCCCCCATGTGAACCAACGCCCTCACTTAATCCAACCACAAACCGAAGATTAATTTTCTGGTCATTTAATTAATTAAAGATTTATGTTGCCAAAAAAAGAAAAAAGAAGAAGAAGAGGATTTAGGGGTTTACCTTTCCTCTTTATCATAGACTATGTAATTTCGGGTGAAAAGTTGAGTGAGAACATTTTAGTGTAGATATGTAGCAATTCTATTAGTGCTCACCCAATATGTATTGTATTAAACCTCACACTTTCAAACAACTTCACTAAAACAATTAATGTTATTTTGAATATATCTTATCGAGATTTATAAAAAAAAAAAATCAAAATTGTCTCTTTCTTACAAAATAGGTCCACTTACTAAGGATGTGATGGCTACGGAGGTTGATATCTAGGAAAGTGAGTTAGTACCAATTGGAGTGATAATGAACTTGGTTTTCCTTATCACAACAATAGTGCAGGTGAATGTAATGTGGGCAATGAGGAAGTGAGCTGGGGATAGAAGAGAAAAAGGAAGAATACATGATAGTCCCTAGTTGAAGAATGGCCATATTAGGTTATGAAAAGGCAAATATTAGGAAACAATCCGTAAATTCTATACCATATCCCTAGTTGGAGTGATAATGAACTTGGTCCTCAATTACATTTCTTGAACTAATTTAGTGGGGTGTGAAAAGGTTATGAAAAGGTTCATATTAGGAAACAATCTATAAATTCTATACCATATAATTAGGATTGAGAAAATGTAGCAAAAAATTAGTGAATGAATAAAGGGTAGGGTGAGGTATGCCACATGCAACAAAGGCACACAAAAGTCTATAAGTCTTTATGATTGTTTATCTAAGACCTTCCACACTGGGTAAACCATTTACACACTATGCTCCATGTCATTGATCTCACACATGTGCTTCTTTCTGTGCAATTTTGTTCTATGTTCTAAGAAAAGGGTATTTTTTGTTGGTTCTTTCTTTCTTTTTCCTTTGTTCAGAGGACATTAAATTCATAAGGAAGGATCGGAATAGTTTCAAGTAGAATAGCTATTCAATCCGAAGCCACAAAGGGTTAAAAACCGGAGAATTAACTAACACAATGAGGTAAATAAATCATGTCATCGAATAGGTTAAAACTTAGGAGGTTGCAACTCAGAAGAAACTAAGCAAGAAACTTCAGAGTGATTGAGGTGTTTTTAGCTACAAAGGGCACAAACACATCTATTTTAGGTGTACGATAATAGACCCTCCATAAGAAGATGCAAAAGGAGACCTCCCTGTGTGTGAATGTGACTGATAGAGAAGGAAATGTTCTGCCCTGTGCATTAAACTAAACTCACCGACACAATTTTTTCATTGAGAAAGTGTCGGTGTACATTAGTGATTTTCATAATGCATTTTGTTAGTTTCGTTTCCTTGGCAATTTGCATCATAAATATATCATATAGTGATGTTGCAACAGTGTTAAGACGTTGAGGGTCCAATGTTTTCTAACGATTAACATCTGCGGCGGTAAGCATTTAGTGACGGAGTGATAAATTTTGTGTGTGCGGGATGAGATACACTACCTTACTCTTAATTTGTGTGATATTTGTTGACATTTTTTTAGACAATTCTTCGAACACTTTATCTTCATACCATATATATAAGATGCTAAATAATATAATCATCGAACAACTAAATCTCCCCGTACCCATATTCAAAGTCCTGAGTTTGAATCCTTCTCTTTTAACGTCGATTGATAAGGGAAAAAAAAAAACAATCGGATTAGTTTAAAGCCGATCGATCAACAGATTGGCTTGCAAAATCTCCTCCGGGAAGAGAGAGATTACTTAACGGCCAAACTACTGTCTTGGGACCCCTCAACTCAGAAATCATGAACCCCCATTTTCTTTTGTATCAGAGAAATCATAATCCTGTTGGACCATCACCATTAATATTGTTTATTATTGAAGCTCTTAAACCCCCATTGTTCCCCTATTTATACAACTTCACCTCCCCCTCAACTTCCTCACAAACCCACACTCCTCTGTTCCCTCTCTGCCTTTTCCAACCAGCAGAGACAAGAACCATGGCAATGCCACTCTCTCTTCTCTCACTCCTCTCTCTCCTCCTTATCCCATCTCTCATTTCCTCCTCCCCGGTCCCAAACCCCGATTCCGTAATCCAAGAAGTACACAGGTATCACACCATTATTAACCTCACTATGATTCACTGCTCGAAACTCTCTGTAATATATATTCGAAAGTTTCTAATAACAATCATGTATAATTCTTTGTTATTTGCAGGAGCATTAATGCGTCTCGAAGGAGTTTGGGTTTTCTTTCATGCGGAAGCGGAAACCCCATCGACGATTGCTGGAGGTGCGACCCCAAATGGGAGCAGAACCGGCAGAGACTCGCCGACTGCGCAATCGGGTTCGGAAAGCACGCCATTGGAGGCAGAGACGGCAAAATCTACGTCGTCACCGACGCCGGCGACCACCCTGTCAACCCAAAACCCGGGACTCTCCGCTACGCCGTCATCCAAGACGAGCCGTTATGGATCATCTTCAAAGGTGACATGACCATCACGCTGAAAGAGGAGCTGATGATGAACTCGTTCAAGACCATCGACGGCCGAGGAGCCAATGTACACATCGCCGGCGGGCCTTGCATTACTATTCAATACGTCACCAATATCATAATCCACGGCTTGAACATCCACGACTGCAAGCAAGGCGGGAATGCTTATGTTAGAGACTCTCCTAGCCATTATGGGTGGAGGACTTTGTCCGACGGAGACGGGGTCTCGATTTTCGGGGGAAGCCATGTTTGGGTGGATCATTGCTCTCTCTCCAACTGCCGTGATGGTCTCATTGATGCGATTCATGGCTCTACGGCTATTACGATTTCCAACAATTACATGACGCACCATAACAAGGTCATGTTGTTGGGTCACAGTGACACTTACACGCAGGACAAGAACATGCAGGTCACTATTGCGTTCAATCACTTTGGAGAAGGCCTTGTTCAAAGGATGCCAAGGTAGTCAAAATCAGTCAAAATTGGGGTTTTACTGAGGTGAGCTTTCGACCGGTTAGAGTACTAATTCAGTGGTAAATTGCAGGTGTAGGCATGGAAATTTTCATGTGGTGAACAATGACTATACACATTGGGAAATGTATGCAATTGGGGGTAGTGCTTCTCCAACTATCAACAGCCAAGGGAATAGGTTTCTTGCACCTAATGATAGATTTAACAAAGAGGTGAGAATTCGAAACTCAACCGCGGTAAATTTGATTTCTTGTTTACTTGCTCTGATGTAGTATGTTACTTTCTTTGTCACAGGTGACTAAACATGAGGATGCACCACAGAATGAGTGGAGCAAATGGAACTGGAGATCTTCAGGGGATTTACTGATGAATGGTGCATTTTTCACAGCGTCTGGTGCAGGAGCTTCTTCGAGTTACGCCAAGGCTTCGAGTTTGGGTGCAAGGCCATCTTCCCTAGTGAGCTCAATCACAGCTGGTGCTGGTTCACTCAAATGTAAGAAGGGCTCACGTTGCTGATCACAAAAATGGGATGTATTTACAACTAGTAGCTAATAGGATTTTCCATTGCGTTGTTGTATATCAGTTTTTTTACTTTTTAAATTTGGTGTTCTCAACCTTGGCTTGTTTCGCCATTGAACCAAGTGTGTAATTTTTGTGAAGCAAGACCAAAGTGTTGATGATTAAACGTGAAGTGAAAGTACAAGTTATATATCTATGACTATCTCTGTCTGAATTGTCCGTCTCAGTTTTCCCAGCACATGGGTGGTGCAGTGGTTAGGGGACTTTGGGGATTTGAATGAATGAATGAAGTTGGGCGCAAATAAATGCTTGCTGGCTCTTATTGATGGAGGTCCATCTTTTGCAGACCTAAAGAAGAACATTTTTCAACAGGAAATGTAGACTTGACAAACTTGTATGTCGAGTATATCTCCTTGTCTCCATCTAATTCGAACGAAAAATTATTTAATGTACCCGATATATTGTTAAGATAATGTATTATTGTGATCACATATGGAACCGTGGTTACTATGACTTGAAAAATATACCTATAGCTTTGCGTAGGTTTTCATATATCTGATAAACCATTGAGATCCCCAGATGTCTAATATCAAAGAAAAATAGGCCTAACATTGAATTGAAATCGTAAATTTTGGTTCTCTTCACTTGTTTAATTTTTAAAAATTATATGACATTATCAAATTACAAAATTGGCATGGATCATCCGATTGACGGGATAATTTTAACGATTCAACCGTCACAAACAACCCAAGTGCATGCAATTAATTTTCTGATTTAGACAACGCCAGATTGCCATAAATGTTATCACCAACACTCATGAGGACTAGAGCTAGCAGTCCTAGCACCATGCCATCCACAAGTAGCAACAGTATCCACGGCAGAGATTACTTGAAAAAAGGAATGGCACTTCCGTCATTCTAATTCAAACAACTCTTAACACAATTTAATTCTGAAGGTGATATTGGTAGCTGAAATAAATATTAGCAACCAAACGAAGGGAAGATTGGATCTCTGGTTTAGCAGAGGCTTCATCAAGTTCCTATGAAGATAACATATCACGTTCCAAGTTTTCACATATGCCCAATTTGATCAGATATTCGGAGCACCATGCAATTTGAAAAACTGACATTAATTATTAGCAGGATATGGGTTCATCTCTGACGACCAACATTTGCAGTAGATCTACAAATCAATGAAAATAGTGATTGTTTTTAGCTTTTACAGTCTCATGAATCTCAGGATCGAGGTTCTTGAATTAGCCTACACGACAATGCAAACATGAACATTAGATGACATGAAAATGATTGAGAGCCTTCCAAAGGACAGAAGGACCTACACTATCAGAACTCAGAAGCACTGGAAACTTATCTAGTCTGTATTCCATAAAGAACTGAAGACAAAGAGGCAATAGATAATTTGCGTGTTGAGGGGATGTGGCATCTTATATCTCAAAACAGGAAGATTTACGATACTTGTTCCAAGAACTATGATACCAGAAGCAATTCAGCTAAGACCTACGAAACCAAAAGCAAATACCAAAAGTAAATCCGCCCATATCAGCGATAAACTCTCAAGAGGTACAACAAAAAGCAATCCATTAAGATAGGGGAGTGACGATGCTACAATATCAGTGAACGCCACTCCAAATCTACAGGCAACCAGTTTTCCTCAAGTGAAGCAATATGGTTCAAGTCACTCAAAATTAATTCTGAACCAAAAAGCAAGAAACATTACAGAAATTCCTTCGTCAGATGAAGCAAGCATCAATGTATCAAGCCAAACTATCAGTACTCGGAGGGGGAGATAACATCATCTATTTTAAGTATCATCTTGACAACTTGTGTGGCAAGTAAGATTTGCTGCTGCTTTCCAATTAAAGTCTCGAAGACATTCTGCTCACACATATCATTAGTGCCAACATCGTTGCAGTCTATTCCACAGTGGGGATTTTTCTCCTGCATACCAAAAATATAAAAACGATCAAAATTGAATGCTACAATGAATGGCTGAAGTTAAAAGTTTACCACAGAGAGAGACTGCAAAATTCAGAATAAATTCGAATCACAAGCTCTATTTACCTTGATCTGCTGAGATTTCACTGCATTTAGTGTTTCAATAGGTTGAAGGCCACTATTCTCTGCAAGTGCCATAGGAACAGCATCCAAAGCATCTGCAAATGCTCTGATAGCATACTGTGAACACAAGGAAGATTCATTGTCACGACAGTAAACTAATAATACAGAGAAAATGCAAGGGAAAGAGTGATGAATTATCTTCATACTTGCTCAACTCCTGGGTGTTTATCTGCAGCTGCCTCTACAGCAACCGAGCAAGATATCTCTGCCGAGCCACCACCGTAGACAATAGAATTGTTCCGAATAAGATTCCTAGCAACACACAGAGCATCGTGGATACTGCGCTTGGTCTCCTCTATCATCATTTTGTTACCTAATGAATCAAAACACCAAAATCTCTCATAAGAACTTTATAAGCCTTAAAGATGATCCCTTGTCAGGCAAAAAGTACATTAAAAAATCTGGTTGATGTGAAATCTGCCAACCCTCCACAAATTCATACATTAAATGCTACTAAAAAGGGTTCATCTTATACGCACCATTTCCACTCAATTGACATGCTGATTCAAGTTGGAGGTAAAAGGAACACAAAAAGTAAAATAGAACCATACCTCCGCGGATAAATATGGTTACAGCCCTTGAATTTGCACAGTGTTCAATGTACAGCATTCGATCTTTTGTAGTACCAAATGATTTTTCACGAACCAAGCCAGCCTTTTGAGAAGCAAAAACTTCTTTATTAGGTTTGAATAATACCAATAAAGAATATAAAACATACGCAAGAAACAATGAATACTTAATATGTGAGATTGCTACAAGAACAAAACATGGACAATATTCCTGAAGAGTTATACCTTCCCCAACTTATCTGGTGTCAACTCTTGGAACCTGGGCACAATTCTTCCCCCTAAAAATACATAAATGTCAGCAATTTGTTGGTAAGAAAGATGACAACATTATAAGACAGAAAATGCTCATATTGTCTATCGAAACAACAAAGAAACAGTATCCAAGTGCTGAAAAGTGCTAAAAATCCGAATACCTGTAGCTATTGCAATTAGTTCCAACTCAACACCACCAACCCATCTGACAGCAGGCAAGTTCCTGTGCATCAATAGGTGATTGGCTTCATCATCAAACCCCCATTGGCAGATGACCAAGGTAGCACCGGCATCCTGCAACTCAATGTATCCATAAGTAAATTCAAATGGAATGATAAAAACAGTGAACAAGGAGTTAACCCCCTTCCCCAAGAGAGCCCACCACAGAAAACAGAGAAGATTCTTGATAGTCAAAAAAGTGGCAGTCATGAAAATCAGAAATTGGTTATGGTAGATATAAACTAGGATAGGAGGCAATCTTACCTTGCATTTTTGAACCATCTGATCAAAGTATTCCTGTTCTTGCACACGCAGAGTCTGAAACTTTTCCACAGTATCAATATCGACCTTATGCTTTGTCTTTGGCTTCGGGGGCTCAAAGGGACAAGTCAAGATAGCAATTTTTGCATCTTCAATACGCTTGGGCATTTGTGGATGGCTCATATCCTTGTCAATAAGAATACCATAAACCAGCTCAGTATCCTCTAATTTTCCCCCTACTTTCCCCTCTACTTTAATCAAATCTAGGTTCACATCCTTCCTCTCTAAATCAGCAACAGCAAGAACTGCTCTGACAGCAATCTCAGCAAGGGGACGCTTGCACCGATTGACACTACATAATTACGAGGAAAATATTACATTCAACTCAATTATACCAATGATATATAGTAAGACAACAAGCCACTAATAATCGGCAATAGAAGGGAGAAAAAAAATAAAGCAGAGCACCACATCTACATAAGCCAAATTTTCAACATGAAAGCATGGTTTATTACTCGAGATAAAATTGTCCGTGACAGAAATCATCATACAGGATGGTGGTATGGCTAAATCATCATAACTATGGGTAAATCACAAAATGGCATACAAGTAGAAAGAAAATTCCAAAAAAGTTTACTTACATCTTTGATGACAAAGTAGTCATGCAAGTCTGAACCAAAGGCTCAATATTTTCCAGTCCAAATTCAAATTTCTTTGATATATGCTGCAAATGATCAACAGCAATCCTGGATGCCATCTCATATCCCTCTGCAACCCTAATGGGATGAATACCGCGCTCCAAGAGCCGCTCAGCCTGCTCTAGAAGTGAACCAGCCAACACAACAACTCCAGTTGTCCCATCACCAATTTCATAGTCCTGACTCTGCGACAGTTCAACCATCAGCTTTGCAATTTGATTGTCAACATCCATCTGCTCCAAGATCGTGGCACCATCATTTGCTGAAAAGAGGATACCAAAGGTAAGAACATCTCAAACCCTATAACTCTATAACATAACCAAAACCCATCGAAATTGAATAACAGAAATTGACAGGAAAAAAAAAACTTCCAAATCAAGCAATCAGGTTCATAATACACTAACCAATAGTTCAGAAAATCATACAGAATTTCAAAACAAACAATCACACAGTGAAATAACCACAAACGAAGAAATTGTTTCTTCTTGCCTACGTAGTTTTAATCTGAAAATGAAGAGCTCACCTCACAGATCCCAATACCCTAAACCCTAAATCTCAAAACAACCACGAGAAATGACGAAGCAAAAGCTTGAGAAACTTACTGACGGTGACCTCGCCGTCGGGGCTCTGGAGCATCTTGTCCATGCCTTTGGGTCCGAGCGAGGTTCGGAGGATTTTGGCGACGGCCTTGCCGGCGGCAATGTTGGCCTTCTGAGCATCGAGGCCTCTCAATCGGGACTTCTGCTCCTGCTCCCTCAGGATTATGAATGGCCGGCCGAACTCATCGAAAGCCAGCGCCATTGATGCGCTGCTCTGCTCGTCTCACTCTTCACTGAAACTGCTTCTCGCTTCTTGCTTCTGCTTTAGGTCTAGGATCTTCTTCTCTCTCAGTTTAAACTAGGGTTTGGGTTCTAGTCACTCTATTCTATATGAGGTGTTTGTTAATGGGCTTCTTTGTTTTGGTTGGGGCTTTGTACAACATTTCAGCCAGGTTGAGCCCAATTTCAAAGTGGGTTACGACGCGGGGCTCCGCCCCAACTACAGTATCGGTTATGTAATACATTTTTTTTGTTCTCACATTATAATGGAAAAGTTCTGTTGAAATCTCAAAATGTTATAAAACAACAACAAAATAAAAGGGTATAAGAAATGATTGTACGATCGTTTTGGAAGTTTAGAGTATCATGTTTGATTTTTTTATACATGACTTTTATCAGAGCGATACTTCTAGTAGTGTATTATAGGGAGCCAAAGCTCTTTCCATTTAAAAACTTTGACAAATTGATTGAGTTGTAGATTCCATTACTTTCTTTTTTCCATTCAAATGTAAAAGTTTGTTTGTTTGCTTGCTCAACTCGTATTAACATAACGTTTAATTATGTTCACGCTTTACATTAACAATTTATGTTCACACTAACAAAGCTTGCATGTTCGAGCTTAATTGTTCCTGAGTTTTGATTCTAACTTAAGGTTGATGCATCTCAAGTGTGTGTACATAGCGTTTAATTATGTTCACACTTCACACTAACAATTTGAAGAACACCGGGTTCATAAGCTGCTAATATTGTTGGTAAAAGTTGTTCAATTTCCACTATACGTACATTACACTACTACAGAAAATGAATCAGACGACACCTCTCATACGACGCTACACTGTTTTCCGTGGTGTGAATTATTTCTCATTATTGAGACGACGGTTATAAAATTTCCGTCTTCTAATATGAATTCAACCAACGGGTGTTTTTCATATTGGAATTATGTATTGCTTCAGAAGACGTTTATAAATGGAAGCGTGGTGTGAGGTTAAATTGTTAGAGAGGCGGCAAGTTTCACACCAATTGGCACCACTTAAATTTCCTCAGCATGTAGTGTTTATATGACGGTTACTTTAAAACTGTGGTGTGAATCTATAGATTTGTAAGTCAAAACATGTTCACCGACATTCCCACCAACATTTCCCTCAATTCTCTCCCCCCAAATCTATTTCCCTCTCACCAGGCAGCATGAGGAGGCAAAATTGAAAATTTTGAAGTGGCATTCAGACGACACTTATATGTAAAACCATTGTCTGATGGCTTGTACATATGCATCGACTAATTGCTTATACATGTGTCCATGCCAAATGAGCCCATTTAGACAAAATATACTTAAGAAAAAACGAAAAAAACAAAGCCCTAGAAGAAAGCGGCATTCACTCCACAACTACCCCCGACACTGAGAGACCCTTACAAACGCCTGCCCTTTCTTCGACATACCCCGACCTCTCTCTTCTTCACAAACCCTGACCTCTCTCTCTCCTCGACAAACCCTTTCTCGATAGACCCCAACCCTATCCCTTCTTCGACAAACCCCAACCAAAGCTGTCTCTCTCTTCGACAAACCTCGACCAAAACCATCTCTGCCTCTAGCGATCTGGGCAGCGATCTGGTTACTCGATCTGGGAAGTAGTGAAGGGGAAGAAAACCTAATGGGTAGCCTCTAGGGTTCTTCAGATCTTTCGCCGAAGGTGGTTATTGCTTTCGGGTGGAGTTGAATCAGAGAAAGAAGACCTCGTATTGCCAGGGTTCGAAATCGGAGTCGGATTAATTAGGGTTAGGGATTTGCGTCGATTTTGGACAGGCTTCAGGATTTTGATTCGAAATTCAGCTATGGGTAACTAGGATTTGAATTTTGTGGTCTCAGTATTGGATTCGAACGTACATTGGAGCTGTGGATTTGAGATTGAAGGCAAAAATGTCAAAATTTGGGCCAAGAAGGTAACTAAGTTGCTACTACTTCAATTAAGAGATCAATAGTGGTTTTGGCTTTACCATCTTTTGCGATTGCGAAATGAGGGCTTGGCTTTGGGGGTTTTGGTCCTGGCGAGGCTCGTCCACCATCTATTCGCAGCAGGCGTGACTATGGGAGGCTGCATTGAACAGACTGAGGATGTTGCTTATAGGATCACTGCTAAGGCCTCGGATGTTGCGCATACTATGTATGCTGTTCTTAATTATGTGAGTTGAGTCTTTCAATTTTCGAATGGCTGGGTGTGTTATTTGTTATGTGGTTTTTTATTTTTTTGTGTGAAAATGACAGACTGTTGTACCCAATGCTCTGCAGATATCGGTTATGGTGGTGAAGATAGTGGTCATCAGCCATATTTTATCTGGGATTTCAGCTGTGGTGAGCAAGTTTTGTTCGTGTAAAGTCCCTGGTTATGTGCTTGGTTTAGGGCGTTTGTGATTGTGGTTTGGATTTTGGTTGATTGGTAGATTGTATCTTAATCTCTAATGAGCCAACGACCACAATCTGGTGCTCCTGCTCCCAGAAAGGCATGGTGCACTGCCCTTTGTTAAATGTGAACCTGTAGTTTATACAATATTACTGATTTGCTTTGTTTTGACTCAGAGGAGGTTCATACCAAAAGCTCGCCTAAAGGCTGAAGTTAAACCGTATAAACTCCTCACTTTTTGTTCAAACCAATGTACTTTATTATTAATTATCCTTTTCTTTTCTGGTTAATTTGAACATTACTCACTTGTGTTGTTCTTGATGTCTCTATAGTGACCCGGAGGAGGAAGAGCAAGCTAGTCATGCTGAAAAGGAGAGGGAGTTGCTCAGACATTTCCATGTATGTATTACGACACTGATTGATTAGTTTGCATTGATATGATCTCGAGTTTTGATCCCAATATCTGATTGTTTGTATGTTTTGTCTTGCTTTGTGTCTTAAAGGAACAATCTTTGAGGGCAAAGCTGAAAAACGAAAAGAAAGGTAGAGGCTTTTCTCAAGTGGATTTTTGAGTGGGATGTTGAAGAAGGCTTATACCAGATCCTTCAATTCCTTGCAGAACAGCCTTGGTCTAAAGTGGGTTTTTGATTTTTTTTTATTGTTTGTTTCAATTTTGATGTCATTTCTAAATATAGTGGATACTGATTATTGGAGTGGATTGGATTGTGTTGTGGTGGTGCAGGAACAAACTGGATGTTAGAGAACTTGCAATTCATTTTGGGGTGTGTTCGAATCATTCCTGTTGTGCAAAAGGTTTATACCTGTAAGTTTTAATTTCCTTTCTGCAATGCAGTTTTCATGTTGACTGAAGTTTTAAATCTTGAGATTGCAATTTGGATTTTCAGTAGCGAGGGGGTTTATTGATTGGCATTGAGTATAATTTTCCTCTCTTTTGTTACTCACAAAGAAGTAGAATTTGAAATTTTTATGATTTTGTTATGCATCTGATTTTTCTGTTAACATGATCATAATGTTTTAGCTAGTTAGTTGATAAGAGTGACTTGATCTTCTATTTATCTGTTTTCGGATAAGTTATTTAATTATTTCCGTTCTTTTTCTGTTTCTAAGATTTTAGTATGAACCAGGGGAGTAATGAAATCGCTTCTCTATGTATCTGAATTTTCTAGTTTACTGATTATTTATAACCAGGTTCCCTGATACCATATTTAGAGTAAGCATTTCTCTTCGGAAAATGAATTTTAGATTACAAAAACTGTGTTTGCTTTCTAATACGTAGTCATTGATGGTCTTTTCTTTGGTGTAGAATGCTGTGGATATGGCGCTGGCAGATTCGGAGTGTAACAAGCATGAGAATTCCGAATTGAGATTGTCATGTTTCTGTAACAAGGTTGGTTGTCTTGTATCATAATCATTCGTAATGTGAATTCCTTGTTAGCTAGATCATATGGTTCAGTATTATGTTCCGGTTGTGTAGGCTTTAGTCAATGTTGGTGCTGATTTGGCAAAACTAGTTCCTGGCCAAGTGTCCACTGAGGTAGATGCACGTCTTGCTTATGACACGCATGGAATTGTAAGGAAGGTACTGGCTTTTCTTTGTAACTCAACTTTTTTCCTTTTTCTTTTCAAAGATGATGCTAAAGCATTGGAATTCTATTA
Source organism: Rosa rugosa (assembly GCF_958449725.1). Taxonomy (NCBI): domain Eukaryota; kingdom Viridiplantae; phylum Streptophyta; class Magnoliopsida; order Rosales; family Rosaceae; genus Rosa; species Rosa rugosa. Next base: position 9,745,586 of record NC_084824.1, on the reverse strand, counting down.
GCTTATAACTGATGTTCAAGAATGATATGTTGGTTGCTAGTCTATTTCAAACTATGAATGCATCCTGATTATACTCATTTGTTCTTTCTTCTTTGTTGCAGTTACTTTCACAAATGACAATTTGAAAAGTTTTGTCATTTTGTTATTGTATTGAGCCTGTCATGGTTGGTGCAGTAGTTCTGCGTTGAACTTTCATATCCCCCATAATATCCGTAGATTCAATAGTTTCTAACTTAGGTGGCTTTGTCATTGCAGAAAACTCTTTTCCTCTGCAACCCTTTTTTTTTCTTTGGTCCAACATTTGCATGTTAGATTCAGACTTCTACGCAATGTTTTAAAAAGCGCGCCTTAAGGCTTAGAAAGCGTGAGACGCTGTAGAAAATGAGTCTGTTTGCAGGTGAGGCGCAGAGGCGGACAAGGCGCCGATGAAGGCGGAAAAGGCAGCCAAAGCTCGCCTTAAGGCGTCTAAAGCGAACGCCTGGGAATTTTTTTTTTCTTTGGATGGTTTCGTGTTTCTTTGTTATGTGCAATTGGAATTAAAATTTGGATTTCGTGTTATAAGCTTCTGTTATTATCTAATTCAAAAGCCTCTGGTATTCAAAAGATATGCAGGATTTTGTGTATTTATGTGTATATGTCACTATGGTTACTGCAATCAACGGCCTTAAATGGGTATCGTACAAAACATGTAAATAGATTTGAGTAGCATCTCACCTACTGTGCCTCTAGCCTCTAGCCTCCTAGCTATGCATATACTCTGTTATGGTAACAAAACATGTAAATAGATAGACGTGTAGGTGCTTGTGTGTATTCTATGATAGAATATCCAAATGGATTTAATGAGGCTTGCAATGTTAAGTCGCTCAGTAGCATCTCTTGTACTTTAACCCTCATCAGAATATTGATCAAATCTTTTCTGTTTTTTAATTAGGCTTATTTGTCCTTACCGTGTAAACAACATGTCGAAGACAGCTCTGCTTCCAGTGAAGAAAGAAGTAACAGCTCCCTCATTGAAGTTGAGAATATAATATCTGCATTTAGAAATCTGAAGACTGCAGACAAGTAAGTTCAGAATTAGAATCAACTTTTACTTTTACTTATGCTTGTGTTATTTTTTTTGGGAGTGACTTGTTATAATTCCTCTACAGTTTATCAACTGTAGCTGGAGTCCCATTGTTAGTAACTTCAGTGCTATTCTTTTAACCTTTTATAACATTACATGGTTTAGAAAAATGGAGATTTTGCCACTTGGAAAAGAAGCATTGTTTATGGCAGCTACTATCATATCGGCACAATCATCTTGTGCTCAAGTCTACATGGTGCTTGGACGAACTTGTGCAGATTTTGGAATGCAAGGAAAGACATGGGCAGATCGTTATACCCATTTTTTACAGAATAGATCCTTCACAAGTACGCCTCCAGAGGGAGAGTTATGCAGCTACATTTGTTCAACTTGAAGAATGTTTCAAGGACAAGGTGCTCAAGTGGAGGGATGCTTTGACAAAAGCATCCAAACTAGCAGGGTTTGATTCATGCAATATCAGGTAACCTTTTAACTTTCTAGCAGTAATGCAAATATCTCAATAATCCGGATTGTCTTCAACTATTAGTTATTTGTTCTTGGTTATTATGCCAGCCTTGAATCGAATTAGTGGAGTTAGTAGTTAAAGATATTGGTTTATATAAGACTAGTTCTATATACATGTTTTTGGGTTACAATACATGTTCAATATATAAGACTAGTTCTATACATAAATACAGCTAATTTATACGTAAGGCTTACGCCTTACGCCTCAAGGCAAACGCCTTGCTGAGGCTCTCCCGAAAACGCCTCGGCTACGCCTCAGCCTTTTAAAACATTGCCTATACGTCTACGTACTGTAATTAAGTCTTTTGTCATAGACAAGTGAAATAAGGGCGATTGATAAAAATGATTCTTTACTAGCTTGCTTTTTCTTTTTCAGTATTGGCATTGGTCTGGGTGTTATCTATTGGTCTGCTTTTGGTCTATGTATTGTTGGTCTACAAGATACGAGGATTCCATTCTCACTAGTTCCACTTTACTTTTGTCAATAAGAATCAGCTTACACGACCAAGTGTATTTTCATGTGCTCTATGGGTGCCACTAAATATAGTGTCTAACAAAGTTTCCTGAAAGAGTTTAGGGTATATATATGCATCCTCATATGCCATCATACGCCTTTGCATTTGTACAATAGAATATTAGACCTTTCTTTATTTACTTGAGTTAATCATGGTTATGAAAGTTACTCTTTTTCCTTATTTTTCTTGTCCTTTGGTTATAAGAAGATACTCTTGCAACTGTGGTACTAAGGTTTGTTATTTAACTCTCTCTGTAACCTTCTGTTGGACTTTACAGCATGGCTCAGTGTATAAGCTTGCGTTTGGACCGAAAGGATTTGTTGCGGTATATATCAGATCCTATTGTTGCAAGGCATATTCTTCGAGAAAATGCATTTGGTTAAGAAGAGCAGGTCCTAATTTTGAAGACAAAAGCTAAGAAGAGCAGGAGATCAGTGAATTAGAACTTGACTTGGATTTTTTTCTGTTCTCCTATTTTGTATTATCAGACCCATTTAGATTGTTATGAGATTATATCAACTATCTATTATGATTAATTTTCTGTTCTTTTGGTCATTTTTCATTCCAGAATCTAAATCTTGCCATTACAACAACAATATATAGAAAGATATGTCGTATGATGAGGATTATAGGGTGGAATCAAACAAAAATTCTACAATTCACACGACGGTTCTTACTTATATCATTGTTGGATACACACACAGACAACGAGTAAGCAAAAATCATCGTCTCAAATGTCACAATACAACGGTTAGAGTTATATCTGTCGTGTGAAAGCGCGCGCACTGAATTTTTAAGTCATCACACCACATTTTATGCTGGAAGAACTGTCGTGTGTATACAATTTACACAACGTCTTAAAAATAAAAACTGACTTCTGAACAACAAAGAGACAAAGGCTGGAATCTTAAAAACCGTGGTATGAGTAGAAGTCACACCACACCACGCTGAAACCGTGGTATGAGTAGAAGTCACACCACGCTGGAATCCTAAAAACTGTGGTATGAGTAGAAATCACACCACGACATATTTCTGTCGACAGCTTGTCGACAGCATGTCGGCAGATCTGCCGGTCCATCAGACGATGGAGTCAGCTGCAAACCGTCGACTCAATGATCGGTATACGACGGTTGAAAACCGTCGTCTGACAGCGTTTCATCAGACGACGCCTCGATAGACCACGGAAATGCAAAACGTGAGACGACAGTTTTAAACCGTCGTGTGAAGCCTTTTGTGTAGTAGTGTTACTTAAAATGTTAATTAGTTTCTACTTAATTATTTCTTTCTTCCTCCAGATATATTGAGCCAAGTCGAGAGACAGTTATTGGCGAAATGGCATGGGGGCTGATTTCAAGCTGTAGTTGCCATGTAACTGTATCATCTATGGCGGTCCACTCGTTCCAACTTCCCAGCCATGAGCTAGTCTTTGGCTCCTACATCCCGTAACATGTTCATCCTGAATTGTTCCCATCTCTCTCTTAATTCAACTGTTATACTTGAGTAGTTAAGTTCAGGGAACATATATAAGCTTTATTCATAAACATATAACTGATATTCTTTACAGATACGCCCGGCAGTTTGTCCTTATCTCTCCTTCATCTTTGGTGAGAACATTTATTCTCCCCATCTTGATCATGGCCTTGAGAAATTTTTTACTCCAAGTTTCAGAGCTAGCGGCCATTCTGTACACAATTGCTCCGGTTTGGGGATCAGCAGTCTGTACTTGATCCGATTGAAGCAAGCCTCTCCCTCTCATCAGGTTCACATAGTACTGATTGTCGAGGTCAAGTGGTGTTGTTGGATCAAAGTCCACCATTGTACGTAATGCTTGCTTCGCAGGTAATGTGTCTGGTGCTGGGCACTTTCTGGCTAGCTCATCAGCATAGGTTGGGTCCAGGGAAGGGTCTTGGGGCTGAGCTTCGCTATATTTGTATAATCTGTCTTTAATTTGGGTGCATTGTGCTTCGCCAATGGAGTGTGCACCGGACAAGACAACCATATCTTCTGTTGTCAAGCCTCTTTTGGCGAACATGTCTATAATGTCTCCCAAAGGCGTTACAGGTGTAGGGAGGTTGACATTGACATCAGAAGCACGTGAAGTCCTACTGTCACGGCGACCGGCTGGGACATTGTGACGGGGTAGGCCGGCTAGGTAAACGGCTTCCCGAGCAGCAAATGCTAATATGTCAGCGCAGGATACAGTTTGGGGGCACTCCTGCTCTACCTGGGCTTTGATCTCATCAACAACCTCAAGACCTCTGAGTGTTTCACCATTGGCTGGTGATGTTTTCTCTATAGGCTCACCAGATGGTGTCGCGTCCAACAAGATCGAGGCATCACAACCCTGTTGCACACATGATCGAATTGTTAAACATTCTTTAGAGTAATATTTATATATACGCACACAATGACAAAGCCAGAATTCTACTATAGGATCGAGTGTTCAGATCATAAATGAGTGCGGGTTTAAATAGTCAAGAGTTTTATATAATCCACCGTCATTAAAATAATTTCTCTTGACATGTTATACGAGAAATGTTATATATAACCAGCACATAAAGTAAATTTTTTAAGGAAATTCTTACCTTGACAAAGCAATCATGGAAAAAAAGGCGGAGGAGGGCAGGAGGGAGCTTGGGATCTTGCTCATGAACACGGGCCACAACCTCAGCAACAATGTCCTCAACCTTGGGGCAACTCGAAGCGTAAAACCTGACATGTAAGCCGTTCCCTTTGCCTTCTCCCTTGGCCTCGGAGGGAAGGATGACGATGGTGAACAAGGTGAAGGTGAGGATAGTTGCGGCAATTAGACGACGACCCATGTCTATGTCAATACTCAATAAATTGATTGATGACTACTGCTTTTCTTCTTCTTGCAATGTCACAACTTGTATATTGTGTGGGGTTCTTTTATGTGCCTATCACAAACAGCGTGGTTATTGGAATTCTTGTTTTTAGTTCTAGAAATGTGCTGGAACTGTGAAATTCAGTTTTATGTTGGTATAACCGGCCATTGACCGATTGCCAAATATGTGTTTTCTCGTTTTTGGTTCTTGAAAGTTGGTAATGTTTTTCCTTTCAAAAATTTGTTAGGCTGTTGTTCTGTTCTAAAACTCAAGTTTGGAGATTGGTGGTGGAACAAATCAGCTATGTATCAATAGTTGCCTTTTTTGGACACAGAGAGAGGGAAATAGTTGCCTTAGATTCGATTCTAACTACTCTAAATTCGTGCTTTTATAGAATGAGCATTTCAGTAGAAATGATCCAAACGGGAAAGAATTGTATTAAACGTCATGTTGGGGATTCTCTGTTTACCACCGAGTACCGTCAAATTGTTTTTGGTAAAATAAAAAATAAAAAATCGAGACAGAGTTTAGTGGAGAATGAGTCAAAGAAGTCGAGAAATATTCTATGCACTGACGGTGAAGAACTTAGAAATACTAATTAACTATACATAGGTCCTTCAATCATATTCCCTGTAAAAAAAAAAAAAAAGTTCCTTTCGAAGAATAAAAAATAAAAAAGTTCATTAACTATTTAAGCCATTCTATTATTGGATGAAATTCCATGCCCACATTTTGAAGGTGATGATCAGGACATACTAAAAGTTATTTCAAATTAAAATTTGCATGCTATAATTGAAGAATCAATACATGATTTAGAGTGAAAGGTGTGTGTTTCTTATTTAAGTATTGTAGTGTGTTCTAACATGAACTGAATCATTTAGTTTTTGTGGAACTACATGGTAGTTAATGATTGCAGGTAATGCAAAGGATAGGTTGAAGTAACTCTGTTAATCATTAAGGAAAGTTTATAATTATCAGTTAGAAGGGGTGGACTGTTCTTGTAAGGTGCTTGTTCTCCTCACTGTTGTATATAGGGCAGTCTTCATTTGTTAGTTTCTGAAAGTTTACGATGCTGTCTCTTGTACTTGTATATGTAGCCATACCAATGTATCGTCTATTTAAGAATTTGTATATGTAAATTATATGTAATGGGTCAGTACGTGGAAGTGGAAGCCAGAGAAGGATGCAGTAATCTCTAGGAAGCAGATATATTCAGGTAAATTCCTCTTCTTAGTTCCTATACCACTTTTACAGTTGTAGGTATGTTCTTTTATTCATTTATACATTGATATCAAATGAGTTGAGAATAACGGCAGAATTTAATTGAATGTAAAGAATGATTGAAGCTCTTATACCATTTGTAACAACCCAACCCGAAATAATCCAAAAATAATCAGAATTAGAGGTGAATTGGAATTGTTCTTATCACTATATATCTTATCCTTTCAAAAAAAAAATATATCATTATCTTATAGACACCAATTCAAAAACTATAACCACATACACTATTGTCTAGATTTCAGCAGATAGACTAATTAAGATTGATACCTTTTCATCACCACCATCAAATATCGTCATAATTGTATTGAGAGAAGAGAAAGTGTTGGGAAAATCGGTGTTCAGAGATCTATTAATCTCCTGCCCTGACGCCCTTGAATTGAATAGGTAGGAGTGATAGCAACCTTTCTCTTTTACCTATGAACTTAAAAACTAGCTCCTCACTTGAAAAAGATTAGAGATGATATTAAAGCCGTGAGGTGTGATCGGAAAAGAGAGACAAGGCTAATGAGTGGATCAGCTAGGAGTATGGGTTTGGGTAATGCAGCAGTGCGAGGAGAGAGACGAGACTAAGTCTTCCCGAAGCGAGAGGAAACTTCTTCTTCTCTTCTCTCCCGTTCTCTCTCTCTCTCTCTTTTTTCCTCCTTTTCTATCTTTCTTTTTGCCTCCACGAAGATGCTCAACCTTTCCCTTTCTCTCCAGATTTGCTATGTGTCAACAAGAAATATAATACCACGTGTATGCTTAGAAACCTACATATATATAATTCATTTAACTTTCTTTGAATACACATTGAGTACTCAATTTCTTGATTTACTACAAGTAACTAATTTATATCTAATTTATATTTATTTGTTTTAGTTAACTTCTCAATACTGGGTATTACAGATATATATCAAATACAAACATCCAGTCAGAGAACATCTTGAATCTTATTTTAACTTGGTAATTAGAAATACATGCAAAGAGGGACAACGTATATATGGATTAGGTCACCTCCTTCCTGCACTTAGTTGGTCGCAGCTATATGTTTATTACTGCTTACACACCAGGACGCTCATGCGTCTACACATATACAAACACACGTACACATATAACACGTACAGAATCTAAAATACGTACTTAGCAGTTAAGCTCATGCATGAACTAAAAGCATGGTTTAATTACTTTGCGGTTTATACCTTTGTTTTAGGGTATAGGTGACAAGTTCATTGAGCTCGGTCTCGAGAGAGATGAAGCCATCCTTGTCGGCATCGGCACAGATTCGTCCTCGCCAAGCTCTGTAGTAGGGCAAGTTTGCCCCAAGTTTAGCAAACGCAGCCTTCACCTCATCCCAGGACAGCTTGCCGTCTCCATTCAGGTCAAAGCTCTTGAAAATATTTATGATCTGCTTCTCAGTGTACGGAACATCAGGACATCTATGCACAATAGCTGGGTGCCTCATCTTACAATCTTTCCGCTGAGCCATATATCTGTGTATGATGGATCACTGGGTTGAGCATATATATAGGGCTCTGGGCTGGTCCCTCCATATATATTCCAATTCTAGGAGTCAGTCAGGTGTACGTTTCCTGTATGGCAAATACTTAGGTGGGGGTTTCCCCAACACGTGGCCTTACGGCCACCCAATCAGAACAAATGAAATTTTCCATCTCTTTCGAAACTGCCCCTGCTCCCTAAAGTGAAATGCCCAAAACACCCCCCCTGCTGGGCAGTGATTGGGCCTCTCCACCACATGTCCCTACGGGTGCCCCACGCAAGATCTTCTCTTCGTGTATAAGCTAAATACACAGTAGCACGATTAGAAGTAGATTGATATAATTGATTAATTATCGTGGATTAATTCGTTTTGCTCTGGTATATACGTGGACTTTGAGCCACTTATATTGGACGATATGAAATATGTACTCGTAACACTACACATTTATTCAAAAATACTAGCATTTTTCCACACATGCTCTGCATGTGCAAGTTATTAAATTTTTTTTTTCAGAAAAGAAAAAAGAAAAAAGTTGGTTATTGCAGAGAAAAGAAAATGGGAGAGAGAAAAGTGGGTTGTGGATATTTTTTTTCAAATTTTTTTAATAAAAATATATTTTGTAAATGTCTTAATTATCCTTGTGATTTAATTAATTTTCAAAGTTTATTAATCTTCTAGGGTTAATTCTGTCAAAATTTAAGATTTTGGCTAACAAAGCCTCTTCTCTTAATAATAGTATAGATAAATTGTAACTGAAATTTGTGGTCGAGTTTTTTTTTTTTTTTTTAATATCCGAATTGTAGTCTAGTTTACTAAAACGTAAAACTATTAATTAAGATATTGGACGTGAATGAATAGATTCCTACATGCTTAACATTTTCCCATGATCATATGTAGCTAGCTTTAGCGTTCAACATTCATATTGATAAGTTTCTTGCGTGCACATGAAGCTTGGAATGTACTTTAGCGTGCAAGTGAATTAATAAGAGATGCTTGTATTACTTGGTAGAAAGGGTTCCTGATGAGCTTTTCCACAATAGTAAAATGGCATAGCAATGCCGTTACTCCAAATGACTGATTGAAAGCAACGACAATCCAAGGTACAGCTGGATCAATGATGTAATTATCAGAAGGCTGAAACAGAGATGTTGGGATCGCTGGGTTTGCCGGCGACCCGCCATCCCAATCGCGCGATCCGAAACGTGGTACGATCGCGAACCAGATCGGTAATTCCAGCAACCCCATATTTACCCAGCATCAAGTCGGGTGTTCTTCAAGAATCAACACTTTGTCGTCGGTGAGATCTCTGAAAAAGCTTCTGTGCTTTCTTTTCTGTGAATAATAGCATTTGAGTTTATCCTCTTTTTGTTTTTCTGAAGAAGATAATTAATGACTCGGACCAAAAAAACAAAAAGAGAAGAAGATAATGACTATTCTGATAGAAAAGAAGATAATATCTAAAAGATTTTTATCCTAAATCCTTATTACCTCTAGTATCTAATTTTACTTGTCTACCCTTTCAAATTAATGTTGTTTGAAAAATTCTTGCGTGAGGGCTGCCACGTGGTGGGGCTGTGCGACCCTCCAATCAAAAACCCCAAATTTTTTCCTCTTTTCCAAAACTGTCCTTGAATTTTAATATGCAATACCCAAAATGCCCCCTGCTTGGGCAGTGATTGGCGCCCGACTGCCACGTGGTGCGGGTGCCGTACAGAAGACTCCCTCTTGTTTTCCTAGTATATGTATAAAGGGTATTTACGTAAAATATTTATATTTATCATATGTATGGTTATCTATTTATTATTTTTTCATAGTTATGTTTATCATATGTAATCTATCTTTGATTAAAATTTTAACTAATATATTTTAGCGTACCGCGTAGCATAGAGACTGATGTACCGCGTACTCGTACCACGTACCCATACCGCAACGACTCGCGATTTAGGTAACACTGGGCTGAAAAAGGGTGTAGTATAGTTCATAGTATAGTTCATCTTCTTTTTTTTTTCGTTTTTTTAATCAATTATTGGCTAGCGATCGAGTACAGATGAACTAATAATCAGTTTTAGACTTCTACCACATGGTTCTTCGGAATTAGTCACCCTAATGGGAGATTCTGTCATACAGAGATAGAGCTACCACATATATTATATTTTTGGACCATTTCGATCAGCTATTGAAAGCAGTTCTCTAAGAGTACTGGAAGAACATGATGCACATGTGTGGTAGAAGATCTCCTAATTAATATCTTGAATTATTGGATCGTATCAGGACCCCTCATGTGACCTGAGAGTCTGAGACCGCTTTAGTCAGAGAGGCGTCTTCTGGTTTCTGGTCGCTTGCCCTAGCTCTTCTGCATCCACAATTTTAGTTCAAATGTCTGGAAGAACTAGAATCAAAAACGAATAGCTTGAGACAATCATTCCTCGTCTTTTGGGTGGGTGCGACGTGCACATGGATTTTAATCCTTGGGGTTGAAGTATTGAACTATGAGTGGATGAAATATCAAGTCCCCTGATACCATGGTAGATTCTTTAGGATATGTTGTAACATTTTAACATTTTATTTATTATTGAAATTAAATTTGGGTGAATTTATTTGTGTGTTTAAATTCTGAATTTATTTTGAATTTTATTTTGTAACTCATGGTGTTTTATTTTGATTTATTTTGGGTTTTAATTTTTGTAACCTATGGCATTTGGTTACTACCGTATTAATTGTAGGGAGTGTCCTAAGAGCCTATAAATAGCACCATTTGTTGCATGCTAAAACACATCAAACTTTTACTCAACTATTCACCCATCAACTTTCTTTCCAAAATCCCCCAAAGAGTCTTGTATATTTTTTGGCCAGAGAAAGGTGTTCTTTTGGTGGAGCTTTGGGTTCCTCCAATTTGTGCAGATTGGTGTGAGCCATACAACTTGTTGTTGGGCTGTTGTATCCTGGAGGGGACAAGTCAAGAGATTTCTGGTGCACCGGCATTGTTCCGCAGAGGGCTTGAATCTCCTTAAAGAGAGCGAGATACCCGCGCCTCAGCCTTGTGTCAACGAGTCTCTCAAGAGAAATTATAATATTTTATTGTAATTTCGCCAACAATTTTAAGGAGAATCAACAACATGGAGCATGCACAAGAGAAACCGTTCGACAATATGGGAAATCTCAACTTGAGAAAGATGAGTATAACTATTCTTTTTTATCTCTTGACTTATTTCTCATGTAATGTTTATTATTATAATGAACTACTCACTGTTATTCAAAGAAATGTTGAGAAGTTTTGTAGATTAACATGGAAAGAGTTCCAAAAATCCATGCGTTACAAACAAAAGGAAATTTCCTTAGAGACCTTGACGACTCGCATCCGCGTTGAGGAGGAAGCAAGAGGTCAAGATGTTCTTATGCAAGATACAAACAATGACACCTCCAAGGTAAATTTAGTATCTTCCTATAATAATATGCCCAATGGTCATTTTCATAAAAATTCTCATATGCAGCCAAACAAGAAAAATATGAAAAAAGGTGGTAAATCTCACCAACAGAATAAAGGCAAACCAAGCTATGTGAATAAGAACCAATATCCTCCTTCAGAAAATAAGCAACAATATACTTGTTGTTATGTTTGTGGCAAAAGTGGGCATATTGCTCGAAATTGCAATTATCGAAAACGTGACGCTGTTCCTCAAGCTCACGTCACTGAAGAACCATATGTGGCAATGATAACTGATGTAAATATGGTTCAAAGTGTTGAAGGATGGTGGGCAGATTGTGGTGCTAATAGGCACATCTGCTATGATAAAGATTGGTTCAAGAAATACACTCCTTTTAAGGAGCCCAAAACCGTTATGCTTGGAGATTCACATACTACTTATGTGCTTGGAACTGGTGAGGTGGAACTCAAATTTACTTCTGGGAGGATGCTAATTTTGAAAGATGTGTTGCATACACCCTCCATGAGAAAAAATTTGATGTCTAGTTATCTTCTTAATAAGGCTGGTTTTAAACAAACTATGGAATCTGACCAATATGTGATCACCAAAAAAGGTGTATTTGTGGGCAAAGGTTATGCTTGTGATGACATGTTCAAATTGAACGTTGAGAATAAAAATTATTATAAAGCATCTACTTCAGTTTATATGCTCTCTTCTTTTAATTTTTGGCATGCACGTTTATGTCATATAAATAGTAGATATGTGGGAATCATGAGTAGCTTAGGTTTAATTCCTTCAGTGCAAAAAGATTTTGAAAAATGTGAGACTTGCAGTAAAGCAAAAATTACTAGAAGGCCTCACAAAAATGTTGAAAGGAATACCGAGCTATTGGAATTAATTCATACAAACTTGTGTGAATTTGAGGGAATTTTAACTCGTGGAGGTAACAGATACTTTATCACTTTTATTGATGATTGTTCTAAATATGCTTATGTCTATTTGTTGAAAAATAAAAGTGATGCTTTTGCCAAATTTAAAGAGTTCCTCCTTGAGGTTGAAAATCAATTTGGTAGAAAAATTAAAAGGCTCCGAAGTGATAGAGGGAAAGAATATGATTCTTCTGAATTCAATTCTTTTGTTCAATCTTTAGGAGTGATTCATGAAGTTACTCCACCTTATTCACCTGCATCTAATGGTGTGGCAGAAAGAAAAAATAGAACTTTGATTGAGTTAACAAATGTCATGCTGATTGATTCAGGTGCTCCCTCTAATCTTTGGGGTGAAGCAGTTTTAACTGCTTGTTATGTGTTGAATAGAGTGCCACATAAAAATACAAAAATTACACCTTTTGAGGTGTGGAAGGGGCATAAACCAAATTTGGGTTATCTTAGAGTTTGGGGTTGTCTAGCCTTTGTGAGGTTAACTGACCCTAAAAGACCAAAATTGGGTGCTAGAGCTACTACTTGTGTTTTCGTTGGATATGCATTAAATAGTACAGCCTATAGATTTCTTGATGTTGAAAATCATGTTGTGATTGAATCTGGTGATGCAATTTTTCATGAAGAAAAATTTCATTTTAAATCGAAAAATGGTGGGGGTCAAGAATCTAGAGAAAATGTTTTTATCCAACCTAGTTCTTCTTCTTCTAATTTACATATACAATAAACTTATGACAATGAACCTAGAAGAAGTAAAAGAGCTAGAGTTGAAAAAGATTTTGGCCCTGACTATTATGTTTATAATGTTGAGGAAAATCCTATTTCTTTACATGAAGCTTTATCATCACCAGATGCAATTTTCTGGAAAGAGGCTGTGAATGATGAAATGGAGTCTCTAATTTCTAATAATACTTGGAAATTAGTAGATTTACCAACAGGTTTTAAAACCATTGGGTGTAAATGGGTCCTTAGAAAAAAGCTCAAACCGGATGGAAGTGTAGACAAATATAAAGCTAGACTTGTTGCTAAAGGTTTTAAGCAAAAACCTGATATAGACTTTTTTGATACTTTTTCTCCGGTTACAAGGATTACATCCATTAGATTATTGATTGCTATTGCTGCAATTCATGATTTGATTATTCATCAAATGGATGTGAAAACAGCTTTTCTAAATGGTGATTTAGATGAAGAGATCTATATGGACCAACCAGAATGTTTTATAGAACCTGGTCAAGAGCACAAGGTATGTAAGTTATCTAAATCCCTTTATGGTTTAAAGCAGGATCCTAAACAGTGGCATGAAAAATTTGATTCCTGCATGATTGAAAATGGTTATAAATCAAATGAATGTGACAAGTGCATATATTATAAATCGTGGAAAAAATCACATGTTATTATTAGCCTCTATGTGGATGATCTGTTAATTTTTGGCTCAAATTTGCATGTAATTGATGAGACAAAAACTATGCTTAAGAGCAATTTTGATATGAAAGATCTTGGTGAGGCTAATGTTATTTTGGGCATGAAAATAACAAAAACATGTGATGGTATTTTTCTTGATCAGTCACATTATATTGAGAAAATTTTGAAGAAATATGATTATGTTGGCCACAAGCATGTGTCTACTCCTTTTGATTCTAGTGTTCACTTATTTCCTATGGAAAGTGAAAATGATGTGATTAATCAAAAGGAATATGCTAGCATAATTGGCAGTTTGCGCTATGCAACTGACTGCGCTAGACTTGACATTGCATATGTAGTTGGAGTACTTAGCAGGTTCACAAGAAAACCAGGTAAAGAACATTGGCATGCAATTGAGCGAGTTATGAAATACTTGCTTGGTACTAAAAATTATGGATTATTTTATAAAAATTATCCTGCTGTACTTGAAGGCTTTTGTGATGCCGATTGGAATACTCTGTCAGGTGATTCTCTCTCTACCACTGGTTATATTTTTACATTAGGTGGATGTGCTATTTGTTGGAAATCAAAGAAGCAAACAATAATCTCTAATTCAACCATGGAAGCTGAACTTATTGCTCTAGCTTCAGCAAGTGAAGAAGCAAATTGGTTGAGAGATTTATTGCATGAAATTCCCTTGTGGGAAAAACCTATACCACCTATATTGATTCATTGTGATAGCACTGCAGCTATTGGTAGAGTAAATAACTGGGGTAAAACTATGGTATGTTAACATTTCTCATACATCAACTATTTTTATCACTTTAAGGACTCATGTTACCACTTTGAGGACTAATATTACTATTTTGAGGACTCATATGGTAAATTAAGAAAATTTACCACTTTAAGGACTCGTGTTACCACTTTGAGGACTAATATTACTATTTTGAGGACTAATGTGGTAACTAAGAAAATTTACCACTTTAAGGACTCATGTTACCACTTTGAAGACTAATATTACTATTTTGAGGACTCATTTTACCACTTTTAAGGCAATTGTATGCATGTCATACGTTAACACATTGTAGAATTTTCCAAATAACTGTTATTATAACGGTAAATCCAGACCTATACGAAGAAAGCACAGTACTGTGAGATCATATTTGAGTGATGGAATTATTAATGTGAATTATGTTAAATCAGGTGATAATCTTGCAGATCCTTTAACTAAGGGCTTGGCAAGAGATAAGGTCTGGAGTACATCGAGGGGGATGGGATTGAAGCCCATATCGTCATGAGCCATATATGAGGACACCCAACCTGGTGATTAGAGATCCTAAAACCTGGGTTCAATGGGAAAAACGAATCATAAGGTGGCCGTAAGAAAAATGCACTAAATTTTCTTACTCATCCCTAGGATGTAAGTGCATTAATCTTGTAACGTATATGAAGGTTGAGTTTACTTAAAAAACTCTTAATAAAATATGTAGCTCATATGAGTGGGATGTCATAGTTACAAGAGCATCCTTGACAGATTTTACCTATATGAGTGTGAGAGTGGGGTCGCTCTCTATGAGAATTGGGCTTATTCTTGAAATACACTCATGAAAACCGGGATAAGCACAAGGCCGTAACATGCTGGCTAATAAAGCTCATATTAACACCTGAATTATTATGTGTGAGCAGTAGTTCTTATTTTCCCTTAAGCAGTTGTAGTTCAAGTCTGAGACCACTATCAACTCTGGAGTAGGGATTGCTGTTTCACTAAGTGAAGGTTCAATGCAGAGCACACCTTCATGATGCATAATGGTTCGTCTTTGGCCGGTAACTTTGGTTTATATTTGTTTTTAAAATATTAAAATGAGTGGGGGAATGTTGTAACATTTTAATATTTTATTTATTATTGAAATTAAATTTGGGTGAATTTATTTGTGTGTTTAAATTCTGAATTTATTTTGAATTTTATTTTGTAACTCATGGTGTTTTATTTTGTTTTATTTTGGGTTTTAATTTTTGTAACCTATGGCATTTGGTTACTACCGTATTAATTGTAGGGAGTGTCCTAAGAGCCTATAAATAGCACCATTTGTTGCATGCTAAAACACATCAAACTTTTACTCAACTATTCACCCATCAACTTTCTTTCCAAAATCCCCCAAAGAGTCTTGTATATTTTTTTGCCAGAGAAAGGTGTTCTTTTGGTGGAGCTTTGGGTTCCTCCAATTTGTGCAGATTGGTGTGAGCCATACAACTTGTTGTTGGGCTGTTGTATCCTGGAGGGGACAAGTCAATAGATTTCTGGTGCACCGGCATTGTTCCGCAGAGGGCTTGAATCTCCTTAAAGAGAGCGAGATACCCGCGCCTCAGCCTTGTGTCAACGAGTCTCTCAAGAGAAATTATAATATTTTATTGTAATTTCGCCAACAGAATATAAGAACCGAAAGAAAATATCTGTGCAAACACATCAGTATAAAGCTTTTAGAAATTTGATTACGATATAAACTCTGAAGCTTCATGTGAATCGAATAAGCCCAAGTTCCCTGTTCATTTCCAAATAGGTCTTAGCTTAGGTAAAGTTGATATTCTTGAAACATACAAGCAGTGGCCAACCTCGTGTGGCACATTTACTGCTTTTATAGTTTTTTAAAAAGGCTGGTGGATCTGTTATTCCATATAAATAAAAGCAAAGGAATATTATACCAATGAAAAATGGAAGAGAATATATTGTCTAGATCTGATATATCTGGCATCGAATAAAAGTTATTTATCTTTCTTATTTAGTCTGACAAAT
Organism: Rosa rugosa; assembly: GCF_958449725.1. NCBI lineage: Eukaryota > Viridiplantae > Streptophyta > Magnoliopsida > Rosales > Rosaceae > Rosa > Rosa rugosa. Next base: position 9,729,324 of record NC_084824.1, on the reverse strand, counting down.
CTTATCAAAGTTAAGATCGGTGTTGTGTCACTACGTAGGAACTCTATCCGGCTCCAGTTTCTCTCTTAGCTAGTTGTCTTCTTAAGGGCCACTGGCAATGACTACATGCCTTGAGCCTTAAGGTAGGTAGTCGCCTGCTTCGAGTATTGTTTTAATTGATACGTGTCTTGTGGAGTCAGTGTACACAAATTTTCGGGTTGTTCGGAAGCGTAGAATATCTTTATTTAATTGAAATATATAACCTTTCGTAAATTAATTTGAAGGGTTACAAACATTGAAGTGCTATATATAATTAAACATCCATATGCTACTGCGGCGCGGTGCTGTTTCCATACAAGAGAAGGAATTAAAACTTCACTGAGAATGAACTTTGTTGAATAGAAAGAAAGAAAACGTACAAGTGCATCCCCAAGCAGAGCTCACATCACAATAGAACATAGCTGCCATACACTTCCACGTTCAATTAAGTTTCAACATTTTTTTTTTCTAGGTTAACTTACAAATATATAGCATTGTTTGATAAAAGGTTACAAATTTGCTAGTTATATTTTACTTTAGACAATTTAACTTAGGAAAATAACTCTTAAGAAAATAACTTTTATTGTAGGAGATGCTCCTTACTAAGAACATCGTGTTCTTTTTCAGTCAAATTTTAGAAGAGTGCAGGTGCTGTTTGTAGAATCGCTGTAAATCTGTATGTAATTAGGATTTTATTTAATTAGGATATCCTGTAATTATGGAAAGATTGTTTCCTATTAGAGTTAGACTACTCCTTTGTACTTGTATATATACCCTCATTGTGGGATGAATAGAATTATAAAATTAACCCTGAATTGAAGTATTCTTTTCTACTTGGTATCAGAGCAAGTTCAATCCTTTAAACTTGCGCTGCATCCTTTGAATCCTGAATCCTGAAGAACACCACAAACCGCTGCGTACCACCACCATTGAAATCAAACCATCCTGAATTTCAAACCACCATCACCCTACTTTTTTTCGAAAAAAAGAAAAGAAAAAAAAATTTTCTTTTCCAAAACATTCATATCCATCTTGAAACCCTTGAAAATCCAAACCTGCGAAAATCATGAATTCCTCAATGATGCAATCAGAGAAACAGGCTATTGGGCATTCGGTGACTACCGAATTTTCTGTTATGGCTCAACGCAAACAGGGTCCTCCTCCAGGCTTCTCAGGACCTTCTCCACGTCGTCTTCTGGGTAAATCAAATCCATATGCAAACAAAAGGTGCATTATCTGTGGGGAATTAGGTCATAGCAAGGAGCGGTGCTATGAAGTGATTGGTTACCCTGATTGGTGGGACTTCACCAAGAAACCGCGAAAGAATCTGGGCAAGGCCGCTGTTGCTACTACAGAGGAAGTTTACCTAGACAATGCCTCCGCTAATGTAGCGCAGTCAGGTATGAAGGGTAAGGTTACTTTTAATAGTACATGGATAATTGATACAGGTGCATCTGACCATATGACCAATGACCCAAGTCTTGTGAAAAACCTTAGACGTTCCCCTCAAGACGTTGTCTCTACTGCTGATGGTACTCCAACTCCGGTCACCGGAGAAGGTTCTATTGCTTTATCTGATACCTTAACCCTTGAATCTGTCCTAGTTGTTCCATCACTAGCCTATAATCTCCTGTCTGTTGGTCAAATTATTTTAGCTCTTGCGTGTATTGTGACCTTCTATCCGTCTTTCTGTGTGTTTCAGGACATTCTGACTCGACGGATTCTTGGTTATGGTGTTAGAAGGGGGAAATTATACTATCTGGATCTGACAGAGACTGGAAAGAAACAGAAGCATCTTTTGGGACAAGCTAATCAGATCAACGGGGTAGAGAATGCGAAGGAAGCTGTATGGTTATGGCATCGCCGTTTAGGTCATCTATCTTTTCGTTATCTTAAGAAGCTGCAACCTCAATTGTTTTCAGTTGTTAGTGATTTGGATTTCCACTGTGACATTTGTGAACTGGCCAAGAGTCACCGTATTTCATATTCACCAAGTCTTAATAAAAGTCCTGTTCCTTTTATGAAGATTCACTCTGATGTCTGGGGTCCTGCGAAAATTCCTTCTCTTTCTGGAGCTCGGTATTTTGTAACGTTTATTGATGATTGCACTCGCATGACATGGGTGTCATTACTGAAGAATAAGAGTGATGTATTTGGAATGTTTATCGAATTTCACAAAATGGTGGCAACTCAGTATCAACAATCCATCAGAGTGTTTCAGTCTGACAATGGTGGAGAGTTTGTGAATGGCCCTATGATTGAGTTTTGCCGGTCACATGGAATTCGTCATCAAACCTCCAATTCTTATACTCCTCAACAGAATGGTTTAGCAGAACGGAAGAACAGGCAGTTGATGGAAGTTGTTCGTGCTTCCTTGTTTGGAATGAATGTACCTCGGTCCTATTGGGGAGAAGCAGTGAAATCAGCAGCATATCTTATCAACCGTACTCCTTCACGGGTGATTGAGTTTCAAAATCCTCATCAGAAGCTTCATACACTTTTGACCATCCCTTCTATGCCTAATTTGGAGCCCCGGGTGTTTGGGTGCACAGCTTATGTTCATATTCCCAAGCCTCAACGCAGCAAGCTTGATCCCCGTGCCCGTAAGTGTATATTTGTTGGTTATGCTGACTTCCAGAAGGGTTATCGATGTTATGATCCTCTTACTGGCACTTTACATGTCTCTCTTGATGTTGCTTTTCGTGAATCCGAGCCTTATTACTCAGGGGGCGCTTCTCAGTCTTCCCTTCAGGGGGAGAGAGGTTGTGAAGGGAATCCTCGTTCTATTATTGATTTTGATGTCTTTGAAGACTTGGAAAATTTGGAGGATACATTTGAGGGTAGAAATTTGGAAACAGAAAATGCAGTTGCCGAACAGAGCATTATGAATTCCGAAATAGACAATGCGACTGCCGAACGAAGTGTTGCGAATTCCGAAACAGAAAATGCGACTGCCGAACAGAGTGTTGTGAATTCCGAAACAGAAAATGTAACTGCCGAACAGAGTGTTGTGAATTCCGAGACAGAAGAGACAACTTTTCTGGATAGTTTGAATCAAAATCAAGACGTATCTGAAGCTCGCACACAAGATATTCCCCCTTCTGCATCACCAACTGAAGATCCCGGTCAGAATGATCCTCCTCAGGTACCCCTAAAATTTAATGAATCTTCTGGGTTAGAAAGTGTCGAACCTAGGAAATCACAAAGGGTTACCAAGGGAATTCCTAAGAAACAATATGAACCAGATATCAAAGCCAAAGCTAAATACCCTATAGCTAATTTTATGTCTAACCATAGGATTTCTGGGTCACATGCACTTGTTGTTGATCAATTATCTACTGTATCTATTCCTAGTAACGTGCAGGATGCATTGACTGATCCAAAATGGACAAAGGCGATGAATGAAGAATTGGAAGCTCTTCAAAAGAATGCAACATGGGAGCTAGTACCTATGCCGGTTGGAAAGAAGACTGTAGGGTGTCGTTGGGTATTTACTGTGAAGCTTAATGCAGATGGAACTATTAATAGATACAAGGCGAGGTTGGTTGCCAAAGGATATACACAACGCTATGGGATTGATTATGAGGAGACTTTTGCACCTGTGGCAAAGATTAATACTGTCCGGATTCTAATCTCACTTGCAACAAACAAAGATTGGCCCTTGCACCAGTTTGATGTGAAGAATGCGTTTCTTAATGGGAATTTGGAGGAAGAAGTGTACATGGATATGCCCCCAGGTGTTAAGAATTACCCAAGTGACGTTGGCAAGGTGTGTAAATTGAAGAAGTCTTTGTATGGCCTGAAGCAGTCTCCAAGAGCTTGGTTTGGAAGATTTTCAAAATCCATGAAAGCCTTTGGGTACAGACAGAGCAATTCTGACCATACCTTGTTTATCAAACGCAAGAACGGTAAGATTACAGCTCTTATTGTGTATGTTGATGACATGATTGTTACAGGAGATGATCCGAAAGAGAGGAATGAATTGCAAAAGTATCTGTCAAAGGAGTTTGAAATGAAGGATCTGGGACAACTGAAGTATTTTCTGGGTATTGAAGTTGCAAGGTCTAAGATGGGAATTTTGCTTTCACAAAGGAAGTATGTCCTTGATTTACTTGCTGAAACAGGGATGCTGGACTGCAGACCAATGGAGACACCCATTGAGATGAATCACAGACTTGCTATTTATCCTGATCAAGTTCCAACTGACAAAGGGAGGTATCAACGTCTTGTAGGAAGGTTGATTTATCTTTCACATACTAGACCTGATATTGCTTATGCTGTGAGTGTTGTTAGTCAATTTATGCATTGTCCTAGTGAAGAGCATATGGATGCAGTCTTTCGTATTTTGAAGTACTTGAAGATGGCGCCAGGTAAAGGGTTACTATTTCAGAAAAAAGATGAATTGGAAGTTGTTGGGTACACAGATGCAGATTGGGCTGGTGATAAAACTGACAGACGTTCTACATCTGGGTACTTCACTTTTGTTTGAGGGAACCTTGTCACTTGGCGTAGCAAAAAGAAGAAAGTTGTTGCCAGATCAAGTGCAGAAGCTGAGTTCCGAGGTATGGCACACGGAGTCTGTGAAATGTTGTGGATTCGTAATGTCTTGAAAGACTTGGGTTACAAGCTTAAAAAGCCTATGGATTTGCATTGTGATAATACAGCTGCCATTGAGATTGCACATAATCCAGTTCAGCATGATAGAACAAAGCATGTGGAGGTTGACCGTCATTTTATTAAAGAAAATCTTGACAGAAAGGTTATTCGCTTTCCATTTGTAAACTCAGAGGAGCAATTAGCTGATGTTCTTACTAAAGGAGTGTCCAGGAAGGTATTTGACAGCTCAGTTGACAAGTTGGGCATGATAGATATCTATGCACCAACTTGAGGGGGAGTGTAGAATCGCTGTAAATCTGTATGTAATTAGGATTTTATTTAATTAGGATATCCTGTAATTATGGAAAGATTGTTTCCTATTAGAGTTAGACTACTCCTTTGTACTTGTATATATACCCTCATTGTGGGATGAATAGAATTATAAAATTAACCCTGAATTGAAGTATTCTTTTCTACTCTGTTGTCAAACATGCTCTGCAAAATAGTTAAGGAGTCAAGATAAAAAGTCGGCTTTTATTTTTCAACCCTTCACTTTTTTTTTTTTTTTTGATCAAGGAGAAACTTCATTAATAATGAACTGGATACAATGAGTTTTGGCAACATCTCATATTCAGAAATTGTCACTGGACTTCACACTCGAACTCCAAAATGACTGACTGACAGAGCCAAAAAAGGCCCCGACTCAACTACAGACTTAAAACTTGCACAACAATTAAACAACAAAGACAAAATGCGCAGGAGCAGTTAATCCTTGACACACAACTTTGTCAACACAAACTCGCCACTCAGAGTCCTACTGACCTGCCTTTGATCGACCAAGTCTACACTCGTTGTGACTTCGAACCCAACCAAATTGAAATGCTGGACAGTCAGACCTGAGACTAAATGCTGGACCCTAATGTCAACAACGTCAATCCACAAATGCTCCAAATCACCATCACCTCCGACCCGAAATCAGACAGGAACAACCCACTAGAAGGCCAAGGATGATTGTCTATGCTAGTATGCCACCGCCAGACATTTTCGCCACCGCTGCTGACCCAACTCCAGAACAGGAATGCCCCTTAGACCGTCGAAGAGAAGATTGTCTGTGCCAAAATTGCAGTGCACCCGACCCAACAGCTAATACTTAAAACAAAACCTTGAAAATGACTTAATGCTGAAAAACAAAACAAAAAAACCCAACCCTAAAAATAAGTAAAAACAGGCCAACGACAAAGCCCATCCGCCCCACCCCCTTCGTCCCAGCAAGGGACAGCGTCGCACCAACAAACCCACCTCGCCGCCACCTCCTTCAGACCCCAACCGCCGTCAACCAACATCGCCGGCCAATCCCCAACAAAAAACATCCCCTACCACCTTCACCTCAATCCTCGAAAGCCCAAGTTGGAGAACAAACCCAGCACCGAAACACTCGCCACCGCCCCCTGCTGCGCAATCCGGGACACTCACCACTGTGGTCACCGCAGGAAGAGTGCCAAACTGCATCAGTATCAGATCCACGCTCCCAATTTCGGATCACCTCCAACTCAACACCACCACCACCCCACCCATCCCCCCTAAACCAGATCGGGAACGAACCAACTATCACCCCCGATCTGGGGTTTCCCGTCCCCAGCCAGCCACCAGACCATCCAAGCCGGATCGATCCAGCCACTCCATCCAGTCCCGATGAGTCGCGCCCATTCCAATCCATCTGTCCATCCTCCGCCGGCCGAAAACCCCACGAACTCACTGATGTGCTCATATTTTCCTATATTTCTTTGCCTCTTAATCTTAGTATTTATGCTTAGTCCTCCTTATTTCGAGTCATTTATGTTGTTATAGTGTTTTTGTAGGTTTGTCTCATAAAGAGAAGAAAAGAAGTTAAAATGAGCTAACTAGGATTGAAAGACGCCCAGGTCCCAGAATCTGCCTGTGCAGAACATCCAACTTCGCCGAATTACTGGGAGTTATTCAGATCGAATCAGACAATGAGCCTTATATCATTGGAAAGCTACGGATGTCAACTTTCTGTATAATTTTACAGATCTCGATTTCAATATTTCTGGAGAAAGTTATGATTATTTGAGTGAAGATAGGTCGGACAGGAAATCTGCTCGGGAATTTACAACCATTCGTGGAGAATTCAAGTTCCGTGGCACAAGATGGTCAATCCTAATGTTTCAAGGAAGTTAATTCAGATGAGGATTCAATGAGGAATGTATTCCTACTTCTATAAGAGATATTTCAAGGTTTTCCCATTCCAAATGAAGAAAGAAATCCAAATCCAAGTCTTACAAGGAAACTTGAAGCTAAAGATGAGCATAAATCTTCCCTATATAAGGGAGCACGAATTTACATGAGAAGGAGAGTCTCGGGAGCACAATGTAGACGCCTAAGGAGCAGAGACGACTCATCCATCTTCCCCATCTTTTCCCCTTCCATTCTTTTTATGTTTTTCCTATGTTTTATTTAGTTATATTTTGCTAAACCTTTTTCTAGGGTTAGGATGATGCTCCATCATGATTGTTTATGTATTTTAATGTTTTATTGATGGATTTATAGTTTCTTTATGATGAATGCTTAATCACTATTTGAATTGATGCTTTATGTTTAAGTTCTTTGATTGATCACCTTAGGGCTTTGCATATAGTAATTGGAAGACAAATTTGAAGCAGAGATGCAATATAATTTGATTAGCTTCTTGTGATTAAGTGTGGTAAATTACATTATTACTTGAGAAAGACTAATGGTTTGCTTGATTCCCTTGTTTTCTAAAGCGTAATGAGTCTTGCATGTTAAATTTATACCTGAGAAGGATAAACTACATAGTTAGGATATAAGATCTTTACCCGAGAGGGAGAGCATCATACACTTAAGGAAAACTATGGTCTAGAGTACCTGAGAAGGACTTAGATACGGGAATTATCATCTAGAGAAACAAAAGAATCTGTTAATTGCATTGAAACATAAATAGGATTGTTAGCGATTGATTCTGAAACCTTAGGTTTTATCATTATTTGTTTCTTTCTTTCTTTAATTTTCACATTATTTGTTTAAGTCGAAAACCTTAAAACCATATTTTCTTTAGTTTGATTGTTTATGTGTTTTTGTGTTTGGATTAATTAGGTTAGGATTTAAATTAATTATCAATCCTCAGTTGGAACGACCTCGTACTTGCACACTATACTAACGACGATTCGTGCGCTTGCGAGTTTTAATTAAAATTTCACAACACTCACAATGGTCAAAACCTAATACCTACTGACCAAAGATCGACGCCACTACTTGCCGAGAAACAGAGACACTAGGCCTACCCGTCCGGCAACAACGTCCGTCGGACGCGTCGCCGGACGAGTGAGAAGAAATTTGAGAGAGACTCTTGCGGCTAGGGTTTTTTTATATATTCGATGCACTATTGCAGTAAAATATGCCGCTTACTACCGCGTTTCAACCCTTCACTTAGGCTTTAATTATTAATTTATTTTATTAAATATAATTCTATTTATTTATTTTCAAGGTAAAAAGGAAACTAAAAAGATAAATATTATAAATAAAATATAGTTCATGCCCAAACTCCATTACTGTCTCAAGAAAAAAAAAAAAAAAAAAACTTCTCCAATACCTTGCAAAGTCACATTCTTGTCTAAAACTGTAGAGTATAAAAGCACATGAGTTTTGGCCAAAATTTCATGGTCTTATTTTCTCACCAAAATTTTTCCACTCTTAAATAATGATTTTTGAACACTATTTAGATTGACAAAATTTAAAATCACAACTTCTTCTTTTTTTCCACAACTTTTTAAACTTAGAATTCATAAGAAAGTTCGTTCAATGTTTGTTTTCATCAATTGGAACGCGTTATAATCATGCTTTACAAATCATTAGCTTATAGTACATAAGAATCTTAAGAAAAAAAGTGTTAACAATGATTAACATTTTTCGGCATGTCACGCATTTCACAGGTGTCATGACACCTTTTAGGCTTTCAATGTGCCAAACCATGCAAAATCTCATTTATATATATTCATATTGTCTTTTTTTTTTTTAATGAACAGATAAATAGGCTGGACCCGACTCATCCCCTATTGAATTTTATTATGAAGAAAAAGAAAGGGAAAAACAAATCTTGCACTAGCCAAAAAAATATTATCATGTTTCTTAATCTCACCATTAAATAAAGTATAATTTTTAAAATGTGTTTTGATTGATAGAACAATTTTTTTTTTTTACCAAAAAAATAAGAACGCCGCTCTCTCTCTCTATCTCTCTAGGGTTAGGGTTTTGACGTTCTGTCCAAGTTTCAACTGCCTCATCATGAGTTCCGTTGATGCCATGGCTGCCCGACTCGCCTCCTCTCTTGCACTGGCAAAGGGAAAGAAGAAGGTAGATCTCCGTCCATCGCAAGGTAAGGGCTTGCGGCAATCTGAAGTCTTTATGGTTGGGAAACTTCTCACTGCTAGAGAGTTCAAGGTTTGTTCCTTCCTAGGTATGTTCCGATCTGCTTGGAGGGTCAATGGGACGCTGCAAGTTGAAGAAGCTGAAGGAGGTAGGGTTTTGTTCACTTTTTCGGATCCTACAGATCGGGCTAGGGTGTGGAGGGGTGCGCCATGGGGGTTTAACTGTGCTCCCGTGGCTTTGGCTGAGTATGATGGGGTTATGCCAATTGAGAAGGTGCCTTTGGTGAAGTCCTCCTATTGGATCACTCTGCAGTGTATTCCACCTGCGTTTAGATCTGAAAGGGTGATGACAATGATCGGATATACTTTGGGAGATTTTCAGGAGATTGATAAGCAGGGGAAGAAGGTTTGCAAGTACCGGATTAGGGTTGAGATTCCTCTGATCAGGCCATTGTCCTTTCAACGCTGGTATTGGGTGGAAGACACGATGGAGTTTTTGTGCAAATTCAGGTATGATAAGTTTTTGGGGCTGTGACCACTTACCAAAATTTGGGCCAATATACTCCCAGTTACTCCACTAAGGGTTTTTTACTCTCATTTACCCAATTTAATATTTAATGACAGTTTTGCCCTTAACTCAATTAATTAATTACATGTGCATCTCCCTGTCTCTCTCCACTCTCCCCCGATCTGCTCTTTCTCTCTCATCCCCATTCTCCGATCTCTCTCTCTCTGTGCCTCAGATCTGTTTCACCTGAAAGCTTCCATCTCCTCCATCACCGACACCTCCTCTCCATCAAACCTTCCATAAACTCCGTGAGCTCGACTTCCCGCGCAGCCGCAAGGTCTCCCTTTGCCTTGGCCTCAGGCGACGGTCCTCATTCCGTCGGCGGACCACTGGAGGTCGTCGATCCGACCCGAGAGGACCTTGAACTCGTTCTTGAGGACGAAATCGTTGTGGGTCCCCCAAATCCTGACGGTGCCGGAGACGTCGGCGGACACGTTCCACTCGCCGTTGGGGGAGAATTTGGCAACGGTGGCCGGGCGGCGTGGTCGCCAGTCATCGGAAATGAAGACGACGGCGAGATCGTACCTCTGATCCTTGACTCGATCTTTCACCGATTCAATCCAATCATGTTTTTTCCGGCTTGATCTGGACTCAACAACAAGTCGTTCCTGGCGAATATTCTCCGATCGGTCTTCTTCCTCCGATTATTTCACAAGCAAGGTAGCCAAAGCAGCAATCTACTAAACCGATCGATTGAGAGAGAGTTCATGAACAATTCGATGCCAAAAGCGTCGGCTTCTGTTTTTTTGGTCGTCTTCCTTGAACTGTTTCTCACATAATAGACTGAAGAGGAGAAGTGGTGGTCATGATGAGGACCAGTGAGGTTTAAAAATGTTCAACAGTCGAGCAATAAACATATAAATTGATCAATTGTGTCTGTAGTGTATTCATTTTGGTTTTCGGAGTTTATGCAATTCACTTGAGGGTAAATAATATGATTATTGGAGGGTAATAATATGATTATTAGGAGGCAATAATAACTTGATGGAATTCCTGCAAGTATACAGGGTGGATGTAGTATAGTAATGGAAGAAAAGGGGTTGTCGTTCCCACGAGGATATTAGTTCACTTCACAATATGAAAACCTACGTTAATTAAACGAAAAACACACAAAACAATAAGCACAAATCGACTAAGACACACACAATGACTCAAACTAAGACTTATGATTTTCACGGTTTTGAAAATAGTTGTTGATAATGGGAAAATAACTTGAAAACAGAAACTTAAAAAGTGAATCTAAATAAACTGAAATTGAAAAGAGTCTATAATGATTGAAAGTAAGAATATGATGATGATGAGCCTAGGGTGTCGGAATCAACCACAAGCAATCTTATCTACGTTTTGAACCAACCAATGGATTCTTTCGTTTCTTTTGATAACAATTCCCGTATCTAAGTTCAGGTACGACACTTAGACCATAGTTTTCCTTAAGTGTATGATTCTCTCCAGGTACGGCAGAGGTCGTATATCCTAGCATGCAGTCTATCCAGGTACGGCATAAATTTAACATATAGGACTCATTACATTCTAGAAAACAAGGGAATCATGCAAACCATTACTTCAGGTACGACAATAATGTAATTCACAATTCTTTATCTCATGAAGCTAATTTGAATTATATTGCAGGTACGCCTCAAATTCATCTTTTGATAACTAGATGCAAAGCCCTAAAGGTCGCGAATCAATAGAACTTTAACATAAGCACAATTCAAGCAGAGATTAAGAATTTATCAAAAAGAAACTATTAATCCATCAATTGAATATCAAAACATGTAAACAATCATGCTAGGGCCTCATCCTAGCCCTAGAAAAGGAGTTTAGCTACTCATGTTCAAAGAAAACATAATAGAAAATCTTAAAAACATAAAAGAACTTGTTGAATGGAGATGGAAGGTGAACACGTGATGGCAGCAGCTTTATTTGATGAAAATCTGATATTGAATGGTCATTCCTCTATCTTGACACATTCTCCTTTTATAAGGTGCAACTTTTCCTTCTTGCTTTAGGCCTCTGGAACTCCTTAATAACTTAGCACAAAAGAAAGGTGATGTGGCACCCTAAAATTCCAAGGAAACATATGTTGGGCTCTCAAATGGTCCATAATGCTAGATCAATCTTCTCAGAATTTTGCTAAGTCATTCAGGCCTTGAAAACTCGAGCTCTTGGAAACACGTCGCAGATCCGCGTATCGACTGAACTGCCTGTACTTAAACGGCCATATCTCTCTCTAGGAATATCGAAATCACGAACCGTAAAATTCTCCAGAAACTAGACATTCAGGGCTTTCCGTGCATATAAGGCTCGTCTTCTGGTTATCTCTGGATCAGTACAGTTTAATCCTCAAAGTTAGCCATTCTGCAGAGGCTGCTTCAGTTTTTAGGATTGCAAAGCACCTTCAATCCTTTTCCTCTCTTTTTCCTTCTTTTTCTCATCCTTGCTCTTCATACCTATAAACACACTAAACTAAGTAAATAGACTATAAACAAGGAGAACTAAACATAAATATCAAGATTAAGAGGTACAACAATATAGGAAAATATGAGCACATCAAATACCCCCAAACTTAGTCTTTGCTAGTCCTCGAGCAAAACAAGAATAGAAACTAATGACTAACTAGAACAAACACACAAGAAGAAAGAAAGTTCCTAATCCTTCCAATCACCTCAGAGAATCAATCTCAAAATTATAGCATCCAAATAACAACAATTATCAAAACAGGTCCATAAAACTTTCAATCGAGTGCTAATAAATTCCGATAACAACCATGCTTGTGTAGACAGCCATAAATCAATACAAATTTCCACAATCCAAATAGACACATGAAAATCAGCTTCAACTTCAAATCTCACCAAGGATTTCACTCAGAATAAAGCGCTCAGATTTTCTGGGTAATTCTACTCACTCATGTTTATGTGAGACGAAGGATATATAAAAGCAAAATAGCTCACATAAATGTTAAGATGGAAAGGCTTTTTCTGGAAAATAAAAATAAAGAATGATCTCATGCAAGAATATCTTTCACTTGAATTATAGAATTGCCCCATAGGCTCACCTCTTTCACTCATCTCCACAAATTGCCTCACACTTTTCCTAGGATCATAAAGGTCTTTGTTCCGGTTGTAATGGGGCTAAGGGTTTTGGCTAAAAGAAACGAAAGATAAAGGAATTCAAAGGTTCTGAGAAATCAATAGAGCAAAAATAAGTCAATGCTCAAGAGCCAAATCCTCATAGGTGTCACACTTTCACTTCTCAAATAACGAACATGGAAGGCCAAATTTCATTGTGTTAGACCTTGACTTCAATCTAACCTTCTTATACTCCAAACCACACTCCAAGAAATCTTCAAGACATGGCTCTACGGTTTGTGATTCTCAATTGTTTTTTTTTTCTTTTTTTTTTTCTTTCTAACCATAGAACAATGAAGACAAAATCTGCACCATAAACTCCAAGTTTCAATTCTTGTTTCTTGGTAGTTGGTTTCACGTCGACTTACTCCTCTGTTCCTAACACATAGCCTCATTCTTTTCTCTTTTTCTTTCTGTCACTTTCCCAAGCAGCTTTCATTCTTGCTTTCACATTCCAAGCTTGGCAACCTTCTTTCCGAGCTCTTCCATTACGTTCCTTTCTTCTTCTTTTTTTTTTTTTTTTCTTGTAACTATTCAGACACACCTTGCATTCAAAACTACTTTGACAATCCTTAACTGAAATTTAGAAGTATGACCTGCAAATTCCACTTTGCCTGCAAGTACACATCACGACCCCCAAACTTGTTTTCTTTAGTACACATTCTTTACTCCAAAATTCCTCATATGCATCTCTGTAATGCTCCATTAATTTCTCAAAACATAGGTAGGATATGTGTTTAAGGGTGAAGGGTTGGGAATATGTGTTTTATGAAAGAAAAGGCTTATTTTGGCTCAAAGGGCTAACTAAGGGATAATGTAATCAGGAATGGAGGCTATTTGGCCATAATGGTGATGATCCTAATTGCCTTAATCCCTTCCCAAAAATCATGTGAATCAATATAAAGTCTCGAGAGTCATTGAAGCAAGTTCTAGGACAAAATAATGAGATGAGATCATACCTATCTAACAAGAAAGATCATAGAACTATGTAAAGCACTCTCAAAAATAGGCAATAGGCTCAATACTCACATGGGTTTTAAGTCTACACTAAATGTCACATGCTTCTCTAGATCACAAATTTTCATATTAACAATGGCTGTTGTGTTTCAAGCATGATCACCATAAGAGAGTATTAACAAAAGATTGATGTCCAGACCTAAATTGATGCTTATCATATTCATCAGCTCTAACAAGGATTAAATTCAAGTTTTCATCCTAGGTGTTGGAAGAAACTAAAGCAAAAGACACACAAAATAACAACGAAGTAGAACTATTTTTTTTTTTTTTTTCAGTATTTTCTACTAAGCTATATATTCTACCACATGTGAAGCTAAAAACAAGAATCTAAATTCCTCCCCCCAAACTTAAGTGAGACATTGTCCTCAATGTTGAAAATATTAGCTAGCAGTAATGCATCAAACAAGTAAGGGAAGAAGCACAAAAAGTAAAGAAAAGAAAAGAAAGAGTTTAGAGCTCCCTGGATGTAGACGAAGAGGAAGAAAGGCCAAGACATGCTTCAAGTAGAAATCTCCATAATTGGTGAAGTTTGACCCCCGGATCGGACACTGAAGACAGAGTTATTTGGCCAAAATTTGCCGGGGCTCATTGCAAAGCAATGAGTCTTGTAGCTCTCGTCAAATCACATAAAATCGACATATTACATGTCAAAAACGGACACTTCTGCTGCAAGTTATCACAACCCAAATTTCTCTGTGAAAACTGATTTCTTTTACCCGAGATGCCCGAAATATCCAAAATAGTAGCTTCCTTGAGATCCCAGCAGCAAACAGCCTACTTATACGAGAATTTCCAATTCTCCAATCGCTTTTCTCAAATCTGCAACGCTCCCTCCTTTTTATCTTTTTCTTTTGCGGCCGTTCCCTATTTCTTGCATTGGACTTTAAGTAGAGCATCATCAATTGCAGAGGAGGTGGCCAAGGAGGTTGAAGTGATTGTGGGAGGAACTCATCCTTAGAATTTGAGGGAGGCTTGAAAACACAGATGAGCTCAAGTCTTGGAGCTGGAATAATGGGAAGAACGAGCTTGGAGGGTAAAGAAGGGAAAACTTCGCAAATTTGGTACTCCGCAGATGCTTGAAGATTTGGTGCATCAACCACCACAGTGGTGACTTCATCAAGAGCATCCAATGTATGAGATCTCACGTCTTTGAATTCAGGTTCTTCATTCTTTGGCTTGTTAGCACATAGCTCCATAGGAACTTTAGTAGAAGAAGGAAGATAGGTGCTCTCGGTAGCTTGATCATCAATAATATGTAGCTCAAAATAGTCATCTTCCTCACCGGGCTTACGATCAAAATTTTCTTCTCTTCCACTAGCATGCCTTTCGTCCTCTAACTCCCAAGCATTAGCAAGCTGCGATATATGAAGTTCAATTTCCAATAGTGCTTGTGCAAGCTTGGATTGCCTTTCTTCAAGCTTTGATTGATCATGTTTAAGCCTTTCAACCTCTTGATCAAATTTTTCTGATCTCTTGAATAGCTCAACCACCATCTCCTTAACAGTAGGATCTTCTTGTTGATATATTGGAGCTTGATAAGATGATGGGAAATTGCTAGATGGATATGACCATTGTGCGGTTTCATAATATGGATTTTCAGACCATGAGTTGTTAGAATGATCTCCCCATCCCAAATTGCTATTAGATGGTTCTTGTTGTGGCCATGAAGGATCATCCCATGAATATGAATTATTTTCGGACATTGAATATGTGTTGGAGTGGTATACTTGCTCGGAATAATACCCAGGGAAAGCCATGAAAATTTACTCTTTGCAGCTTGAAACAAAAAAAAATCTCTGATTTCCGCGCAGATTGAGTACTGTTTGGTATTTCTCAAATATCTCTTAGCTCACAGCTCAGAATGATGATCTTCTTGGTGCGTTGGAAACTAGACTCACGTAGCTTTCCGGTGATGTATCACACTCCTAGAAAAATATGAAAATATCAGTTTGAAATCAGCTTTGCAAAACAGTTCCAGAACGTAAAAGAAATAAAAACTGGACTCACTTATTTTAACACAACTTTTTTTTTTCGACTCCAAAAACTAAATAAAATTTTGAAAAACCAATCAAACTAACACAACTAGAATTAAAGTAGGAATCCAATATTTTGAAGTAAACTAAATTATCCCCGGCAACGGCGCCAAAAACTTGATGGAATTCCTGCAAGTATACAGGGTGGATGTAGTATAGTAATGGAAGAAAAGGGGTTGTCGTTCCCACGAGGATATTAGTTCACTTCACAATATGAAAACCTACGTTAATTAAACGAAAAACACACAAAACAATAAGCACAAATCGACTAAGACACACACAATGACTCAAACTAAGACTTATGATTTTCACGGTTTTGAAAATAGTTGTTGATAATGGGAAAATAACTTGAAAACAGAAACTTAAAAAGTGAATCTAAATAAACTGAAATTGAAAAGAGTCTATAATGATTGAAAGTAAGAATATGATGATGATGAGCCTAGGGTGTCGGAATCAACCACAAGCAATCTTATCTACGTTTTGAACCAACCAATGGATTCTTTCGTTTCTTTTGATAACAATTCCCGTATCTAAGTTCAGGTACGACACTTAGACCATAGTTTTCCTTAAGTGTATGATTCTCTCCAGGTACGGCAGAGGTCGTATATCCTAGCATGCAGTCTATCCAGGTACGGCATAAATTTAACATATAGGACTCATTACATTCTAGAAAACAAGGGAATCATGCAAACCATTACTTCAGGTACGACAATAATGTAATTCACAATTCTTTATCTCATGAAGCTAATTTGAATTATATTGCAGGTACGCCTCAAATTCATCTTTTGATAACTAGATGCAAAGCCCTAAAGGTCGCGAATCAATAGAACTTTAACATAAGCACAATTCAAGCAGAGATTAAGAATTTATCAAAAAGAAACTATTAATCCATCAATTGAATATCAAAACATGTAAACAATCATGCTAGGGCCTCATCCTAGCCCTAGAAAAGGAGTTTAGCTACTCATGTTCAAAGAAAACATAATAGAAAATCTTAAAAACATAAAAGAACTTGTTGAATGGAGATGGAAGGTGAACACGTGATGGCAGCAGCTTTCTTTGATGAAAATCTGATATTGAATGGTCATTCCTCTATCTTGACACATTCTCCTTTTATAAGGTGCAACTTTTCCTTCTTGCTTTAGGCCTCTGGAACTCCTTAATAACTTAGCACAAAAGAAAGGTGATGTGGCACCCTAAAACTCCAAGGAAACATATGTTGGGCTCTCAAATGGTCCATAATGCTAGATCAATCTTCTCAGAATTTTGCTAAGTCATTCAGGCCTTGAAAACTCGAGCTCTTGGAAACACGTCGCAGATCCGCGTATCGACTGAACTGCCTGTACTTAAACGGCCATATCTCTCTCTAGGAATATCGAAATCACGAACCGTAAAATTCTCCAGAAACTAGACATTCAGGGCTTTCCGTGCATATAAGGCTCGTCTTCTGGTTATCTCTGGATCAGTACAGTTTAATCCTCAAAGTTAGCCATTCTGCAGAGGCTGCTTCAGTTTTTAGGATTGCAAAGCACCTTCAATCCTTTTCCTCTCTTTTTCCTTCTTTTTCTCATCCTTGCTCTTCATACCTATAAACACACTAAACTAAGTAAATAGACTATAAACAAGGAGAACTAAACATAAATATCAAGATTAAGAGGTACAACAATATAGGAAAATATGAGCACATCAATTATTAGGAGGCAACAATATGATTATTGGGAGTCAATAATATGATTATTGGGGCGCAATAATATGGTTACTGCGTATTATTAGGGGGCAATAAATTCAGACTCCGGAATCCGGTCACCAGTTCGGTAGTCGAATTCAGGATTCCGGTGACCGGTCGCCGGAGTCCGTCACCGGAGTCCCCGGCCGGCCACTGGTCACTGATGACTTCTCTCACTAAGTGACAAAGAAGGAGAGGGCAAAATTGTCCCAAAAATAAATAAAAAAGAATAAAAAAATACTTAATTGGGTATTAGGGAAATACTCTCTTAGAGTGTTTGGATAAGTGGGCAATCTCTTAGAGTGTTTAGGTAAGTGGGCAATTTTTAAGCTAAAATTGGGTAAATGATCATTTCCCCTAAGTTTTTTGGGAGGTGTGGAGTGTGTGGGTTGATCACCAATGTTGGGTTTCCGTGCTCGGGGCCGACGTTGAACGAAGAGGATGCTGCTGCAGAGCACACGGTACTAGGGCCATCGACGGTGGGGCAGGGTAGTGCCATGCAAGTCAAAATCGGAGGCTTGAATACAGGGTCAGGTTCTGAAGGTTGCAGCCAAGCAGCTGCGTTCACTCCTAGCTAGGGTTTCTTTCAATGGACACAGTTTGATCTTCAAGACTCAACTCCCTAGGATGATCCTGGAACAACTCTTGTGCAACCCTACATATTTGGTGCAAAAATCACGTCGTAAGGTAAGCATTAGAGAGATAGATGAGTCTGATTGTATGGTGGAGTCAATAACAGGCAAGCGTTGCTCTAGGGTTGAGGCTGAGCTCACCATCTCTCCAAAGAAACTCAAATTGAGTCTGGCAGTGGGTAAAAAAAACTCTGGAGCCTACTGATATGGGGCTGGTCTCACTGCCACAGAATGATCAAGGCATGGTGAAGAAGAAGAGAGGGAGGCCGGTGGGAAGCAAAAATAAACTCCCATCTGGTACCGCGGGAAAGATGAAGGACTTGAAGGTAGATGATACTGGGAAGCGGAAGTCTACTAAGAGGAGTCTATTGACCAACTTGAATGGTGCAGATGCTACTACAAGCTCTAATCCTAAAGGAAAGGAGCTAGTTGTGGCATAGATCTTCATTGACTAGGGTTTCAAGCCTGTGTGAGCTGGGAGAGCTTCTATAAGTCTTCTAAGACGTTTCTAGTTATTTGCTTGTACCACAATTGCGTGATTGGCAGGTGGGGACTAGTTGAATGATTTCTTTCCTTAGAAGATGTTAGCCAAATAGCCACCCTCAAGTATAAGGGGTACAAGTAATAGTATAGGGATTTAAGAAAGGTTGTCGAACCCACGAGGATTGGATTCATTTCACTAGCTAGGGTGTGAACCTAAGGAGAGCTAGATTATGCAAATGTACAATCACAAACCTAAATTCACAAGGAAATCTAGGTTCATGGTGAGTATGTGCAAGATGGAGTAGTGATTTGATTTTGGTTTTTGAAGATAGTTTTGAATTGAAAAATAGCTAGATGCTCAAATGGAAACTAAATTACTCTAAACTAAACTAATGATCAAATTGATGAAATTTAGGATTTAGATTGTCTACCACTAACCTCCCTTGCAAGTATTGATGCATTTCAATATGAATGATGCTAAATTAATTAACCAATTTCTCTCCTTGCATCCCTCTCGGGTATGACAAGGGACATGCTCCTTTTGTGATACCAAGCAACCCCTCTCGGGTGTAGTACTTAACTACTTAAGTCATGCATTTCAATCCGGTTAGGTATCTAGTGCATTACACTAAGTGCATAAAGTTTGGAGATGAAGAAAGCATGCAAACCAACCAAGCTTATCTCTAAGTGATTGTAATTCACAACCCCTACATGCACACCTAGTGTGCTTTCATGCTTTAACATTCAAAGGTTACCAATCTCTAAACATTATATCATGACATAGCAAACACACATACTCAAAATGGTAAAGTCTAAGCATATGCATTCAACTCTTGAACTAACATGTAGGCATGTTAAAGAAAATTGCATAACATCATATTATAGCATCAATCCATACAAGATTGGTTAGGGCTTTCAACCCTAGCCCCAACAAAGTAACTACTCACTCATATTCATACAAATTAACACCAAATCTAAAATACATCAAGGAAAATTAAGGAGGTTAAGGAAAGAGTGAACTAGTTGAAGCTTGACAAATTGATGACTAGCTCCTCCATGGTTTTCCTCCTTCAATGCCCTTAGATCCTCCTTGATGGTGGAATGAATGGATTATGAACTTGTTGATGTTGATGATGAATGGAATGGTGATGAAGATATGATGCTTCCTTGACTAATTTTGAGTGGTAGTGATGGAGTTTATGGTGGTGGTGATAGAGTTTATGGTGGTGGAAGATGGTAGTTGTGGTGGTGATGATGGAGGAGATGGAGTAGTAAGGGGAGTATGGATATTATGGGTTTGGATTTTGGGAGGTGGATATGGAGGTTTTATGAAGGAGATGAAGAGAGAAAGAAGATGTAATGGGGTGGAATGAGTGATGCCTTAAGAGTGTGATGAAAGGATGCTTATATAGAGAAGAGAGAGAGGAGTAAAATGATGAATGGAAGCAAAAGGGAGCAGCTCAAGCAACAAAGAAGCATGAAGGTAGAGTATGAGAGTAGTAATAGATCCTAAAAACAAGGGAAAGGGGTATGGAAGAGGTGGAGTAAAAAGAGGGAAGCAATGATGAGCTATGGGAGTGTAGAGTAGAAAAGATGACTTAGGAGAAGAGAGGAGCAGCTGCTCTCTTTATTGTGTGTGGGAAAACATGAAAATGAAGAGTGTTGGGGTGGTTTTGGGTCACCAAAGTCAATTTGGCAACCAAAAGGAGAGAAGGTGCATAGGGATGCCTATTATCCAAAAGATAATATGATGGACTAATCTTGTTATAATCTTATAGGATTATTCTAAGGCTCTCCTTGATAGTTTCAACATCATAGACCTTCCAAAAATGCACAAGAAATCCGTCCAAAGAAGGTTCTAGGCCAAACTTCCATGTTTTGACTTTGTTTTCTGCTCCTGAAGCTTCCTTCAATTGAATCTCCATTGAGACATCGGAATTAGCCTTCGACTTCTTCATACTAAATGTTATTTGATAAGTGTAGATCATCCTGGTAAAATTTCAGAGCTTAGTTCGCTGTGGTTTGGTCGGAAATTCTGCCGGAATCCGTACAGGTCCGGTGTGGCCAGTTTTTCGTCTTTTAGTCAGAAACTTGGACCGATCATTTGAAGGCCTTACACTTCAAACTAGCTCTTGCACTCTTCATAAGAAATGATCCTTAGGATGTCTATAATGGATCTGGAAAGTTTCAGCTCATTTGGAGTTTTTTTTATTAGGCTTCCGCCCTTCCTTCCTTGTTTAGCTCGATTTCCCCTAGCCGGAGTAGGAAAATGCTAAAGTTGACTTTTCATTTCCATATTTCTCCACCGTTTCATAGTATGATAAAGAAAACATAATAAATATATATAAATAAACACAAAGGTTAAGTAAAAGTACAAGATTAGGGGAATAATGAAATTGGATTAGTCAACATTAAATTGGACTTTAGAACAAGTAATTTCCATGTTTTAGGGCACAAATATGTATATGAATTATGATCCAACAGAAGACGTGGTAATCCTTTCTAGTGTAGGCCTGCATAAAGCGAGCGCTTTTAGAACTTAATTGTTTGCATTTTCTTAGATAGGCCGTACCGGTTGTTACTTGTCGGGGTTCTTATTTGAGGGTTTGTAGACTTTGGCCTTTTCATGGCTATTGATTCTATTGATATCAATTTCTATTAAAAAAAAAAAGATAGAACGATTTTAAAAAAAAAAAATTACGATTTTTGAAGAGAAAAATATGAGTGCTTCTATTCATATCTCCACAATTGTTATATGGACCTCCCTCAGTTTTTATAAATTTTTATTCCCATTTTGACCCTATAGAAAACTAAAAAAAATTAGAACCTAGTCGCTATGCAACCAAAGATGCATCCCCAAATTGAAATTGCCATTTCTTGGTTTCTCTTTCTTTCTCCTTCTTCCTCTTTCTCTTTCCTTCATATAAAATTTCTCTTCCTCCTTTGTTGATGCCAATTTCGGCATCAACGAGTCAACAGAAGTTCCGTTGAAATCCAAGTGTAAAGTGGTGGGGTTGTTTTCTTCAAGTGGGCCTATCTTTTCCTTCGATTAGTTTGACTACGTGAGTAGCCTTGGTCATCTACTTGTGATTAAAGGTATGCCCTGGTGGTCCTGTGCCTAGTCTTGGTAGTCCACCTCTTGTAACTAAACTACTGAAGTAAGACCTCGATGGTCCTCTTCCTTTGACCTCCTCAAGTAAGATTGGAAACTTGGCCTTGGACACCGCGCTTTTCTTCTTGAGTGAGGCGGGAAGGCCTTTATCATTCCTTCTTGAGAATAGATGGAAGTATGACTATTTGTTGTCTACTCCCTTGTAGGATGAAACTGATAAACTCGCCTTGGGGTTCCTCCACTTGACGTTGGGCGTCCAGCTCCCTTGTTGGGTGAAACTCATAGCCTTGCTGGATCATAATTCATATACATATTTGTGCCCTAAAACATGGAAATTACTTGTTCTAAAGTCCAATTTAATGTTGACTAATCCAATTCCATTATTCCCCTAATCTTGTATTTTTGCTTAACCTTTGTGTTTATTTATATATATTTATTATGTTTTCCTTATCATCCTAGGAAATGATGGAGAAGCATGAAAATGCACTAAAAAGTCAACCTTAGCACATTTTCCACTCTGGCTAGGAGAAAGCAAGCTAGACAAGAAAGGAGGACAGCAGCCTAATCAAACGAACTCCAAATGAGTTGAAACTTTACATATCCATTTTAGACATCCTAAGGATCATTTATTATGAAGAGTTCAAGATCTAGTTCGGAGTGGAAGGCCTTCAAAAGATCGGTCCAAGTTTTTGACTAAAAGATGAAAACTGCAAAGCAGGACCTGTACGGATTCCAGCAGAATTTTCGGCCAAACCAAGGTGAACTAAACTCTGAAATTTTACCAGAATAATCTATACTTATCAAGGAACATTTTGTATGAAGAAGTCAGAGGCAAATTCCGAAGTCTCAGTGGAGATTCAATTGAAGGAAGCTTCAGAAGCAGAAAACAAAGTCAAAACATGGCAGTTTGGCCTAGAACCTTCTTTGGCCGGATTTCTTGTGTATTTTTGGAAGGTTTATGATGCTGAAATTATCAAGGAGATCCCTAGAAGAATCCTACAAAACTATGGCAAGATTAATCCATCATATTATCTTGTGGATAATAGGCATCCCTTGCGCACTTTCTCTCCCATGCTTGTCACCTTGACTTTGGTGAGCCAAAACCACTCCAATACTCTTCTTTTTCATGTTTCTCATGAACAAAAAAGAGAGCAGATGCTCCTCTCTTCTCCCTTAGCCATATTTTTCTACTCTACACTCTAATAGCTAATCATTACTTCCCTCTTTTTTACTTCATCTCTTCTATACCCCTTTCCCTTATTTTTAGGATCTATTACCACTCTCATACTCCACCTCCATGCTTCTTACAATGCTTGAGCTGCTATCTTTTCTTCCATTCATCATTTTACTCCTCTCTCTCTTCTCTATTTAAGCATTCCTTCATCACACTCTTAAGGCATCACCCATTCCACCCCATTACATCTTCTTTCTCTCTTCATCTCCTTCATAAAACCTCCATATCCACCTCCCAAAATCCAAACCCATAATATTCATACTCCCCTTACTACTCCATTTCCTCCATCACCACCACCACAACTACCATCTTTCCACCACCATAAAATCTATCACCACCACCATAAACTCCATCACTACTACTCAAAATTAGCCAAAGAAGCATCATATCTTCATCACATTCCGTTCATCATCAACATTAACAAGTTTGTAATCCATTTATTCCACCATCAAGGAGAATCTAAGGGCATTGAAAGAGGAAAATCATGGAGGAGCTAGTCATCAATTTGTCAAGCTTCAACTAGTTCATTATTTCCTTAACTCTTTAATTTACTTTGATGTATATTATAAATTTGATGTTAATTTGTATGATTATGAATGAGTAGTTACTTTGTTGGGGCTAGGGTTGAAAGCCCTAGCCAATCTTGTATGGATTGATGCTATAATATGATGTACGTTATGCAATTTTCTTTAACATGCCTATATGCTAGTTCAAGAGTTGAATGCATATGCTTACACTTTACCACTTTGAGTATGTGTGTTTGCTATGTCATGATATAATGTTTAGAGATTGGTAACCTTTGAATGTTAAAGCATGAAAGAACACTAGGTGTGCATGTAGGGGTTGTGAATTACAATCACTTAGAGATAAGCTTGGTTGGTTTGCATGATTTCTTCATCTTTAAACTTTATGCACTTAGTGTAATGCACTAGATACCTAACCAGATTGAAATGCATGACTTAAGTAGTTAAGTACTACACCCGAGAGGGGTTGCTTGATATCACAAAAGGAGCATGTCCCTTGTCATATCCGAGAATGATGCAAGGAGAGAAATTGGTTAATTAATTTAGCATCATACATATAGAAATGCGTCAATACTTGCAAGGGAGGTTAGTGGTAGACAATCTAAATCCTAACTTTCATCCATTTGATCACTAGTTTAGTTTAGAGTAATTTAGTTTACATTTGAGCATCTAGTTGTTTTCAATTCAAAACTATCTTCAAAAACCAAAATCAAATCACTACTCCATCTTGCACATACTCACCATGAGCCTATATTTCCTTGTGAATTTAGGTTTTTGATTGTATATTTACATATTCTAGCTCTCCTTAGGTTCACACCCTAGCTAGTGAAAGGAATCCAATCCTCGTGGGTTCGACAACCTTTCTTAAATCTCTATACTATTACTTGTACCCCTTATACTTGAGGGTGACTATTTGGCTAACAAGCCTCGCCTCGGACTTCCTTCACTTGATGTTGGGCCTCCATGCTCCTTAGTTGGGTGAAACTGGTAGCCTCGCCTCCGGCTTCCTTCACCTGGTGTTGGGCCTCCATGCTCCTTGGTTGGGTGAAACTGGTAGCCTCGCCTCGGGCTTCCTTCACCTGATGTTGGGCCTCCATGCTCCTTGGTTGGGTGAAATTGGTAGCCTCGCCTCGGGCTTCCTTCACTTGGTGTTGGGCCTCCATGCTCCTTTGTTGGGTGAAACTGATAGTCTAGCTTGAGCTTATATCGTCTTCTTCATGACGTTGGACGTCCACCACTTGAAGTTGGAGGAGGTTCATCATAACAGCTCTCTTGTTGGGTGAAGCTGATAGTTTGGTCTCGAGCTCCCTTCACCTGACGTCACGGGATTCCTCCACTTGACATTGGGCGTCCAATCTGTGACTTGGGTGTATATCAACCTCCTCTTAAGCATCCAGTTTGGCTTAGGCGTACAATATTCTCCACCTGATGCTGGGCATCCACTGCCTCGAGTTGGCGGACCTCTATGGAAAGGACCTGCAAATGTGAAGAGATGGAAGGTTATCGGAGGACCAGCCTAAGGCCGGCCAAACACACTCCGATGCCTAAGTTAGATAAGTGTGTTTGAACATTTATGGAGATTGGAGAAGAAAGAATAATGATTAAGCATTTTGACATAAGAATGAAGTTGACACGTCAATAGAGAAAGAAAGATAAGAGACTATGCATTTTGACATAGCTTTGGGAGAGAAGAGAGAGTTGAAGTCCCCTCATTCTGCTTGTAAAGGATTGGTATTTATAGGAGAAGAGTGGTTGAGGTGGAAAGGAAAGGCATGGGCTCAATCCCATAAAATCGGGGTGTCAGCCCCTACTCTGTGCTTGCTGACACTCCATGATAGGTTTGACAGGGTTGGTGACAGGTATCACCACTGTGTGGTCTCTTCCCCTCACATCACTCGTAGGCCATGCCCATGGACCATACTTGCCATCAGAGCATGACACCTGGCCTAGTAGGTAAGAGGAGGTCCTTGATTTCCGCTAATTATGTGTCCTTTGCAACATCTTTGTCTAAGAGTAATCCTGATAGTCGAGGCCTTAACCTTGGAGGTCGTGGCTTCTATGTTTGGGGTTCGAACTCTTGGTCTTGGGGGTTGAGGCTCTTGATTACTTTGGATTATGCTTCTCTGGTAGTGGGGTCATGATATGCTTTTGCCTTGTCATCTAAGATGGTGAGTCGATCACATGGTGACCGTCCAAGACTTAAAAGATGGAGGTCCAAGATTAAAGACTTACAATACCATGATTAGGCATCTCACTAGTCATGGTTATTTATGTCTAAGAATTCATTTTCTTTCTAGATGAAAGGTTTAAGTGCGTTGAAAGGGCAGAGTCATATGTGGACTCTTTGACATTTCAACATGTCCTACATGGAATGGGTTGAAAAGTCAAAAGTATTTGTCGAACCAAATTATGACATCAACATCCTTCTCTTTTCTATATTTTTTGTCTTGTTTCTCTTCGTTATTCTTCTGTATGTCTCTCTATTGGAATTGGCAAGTCCTATATGAGAGTCCTCGTCTAAAAGATAAAGTTTCACCGTGTCCGCCTAATTAAATGGCTCCTACTTCTTTTAATATTATGAGTTGAATTTATAAAAAAAATATTGAGAGTCTGTCTAAAAAATGAGTTGAATTTCTTATTAAACAAACTAAATTAATTTGCTTTGCTTATAAACTCATTTGTTTCTTCATAATCAACTAGATCTAGATGCGCGCATTCCATTGATTTTGCTACTTGATATCTTGGGATGACATTAAATTGCAATCATAAAACACTCAAAGCCCAACCCTCATATGCTTTCCCCTATGAACCTTCTCCAAACTTGAATCCCAACTTGTCTTCTTTATCAATTCTTTCAATATCCTTATCTCATATGTGTTATATTTATTGATCAACCTCTGAACCTCTCTATCTTTCTCTCACAACGAAGTTTTTGCCGAAGATACACAAGTCTTGTGAGGAGGTAGATTGAGGTCAGGAAGTGGAAGAAGATAAAGAAAAGAAAATTCTCAAAAGGGTAAAATTGAAAATTTAGTGATAAAATTTTAGGTAAGAGGTCTAAATATCAAATGTAGAGGTATAAATAGAACCACTTTAAAAATATTCATAAAAAAACGGTTGGTTACATGATCGGAGTATAGTAGAATCCCTTTGACCATGTTTTCCTCAAAAACCATATTCAGTTTTGCAAGTTGATCAATGTCCTAACTTAGAAAATACAACTTCAAACATAAGGAGACCCAAGTCAATTGACAAAGAGTTCACAACTGAAAAAACAGAATCACCCAACTATCACCGACCGCTTTCCTCACACCACTCCGCAATGCCCTCAACACCGACCAATATCTCCTCCTCCCAAACTCATATATAAGCCCACCTTCACCGTCACCACCACCACCGCCACATATTCTCATCCCATTACTTCCATACGTACTCCTGCAGTGTTTCTCAAAGAGAACCAACTGCATTGCATTAATTCACTTACAATCCAAAATGGCACGTCAAGCTATTGTCCTTGTTGCCCTTGCTCTTCTGGCCACCGTGGCTTTCGCCGCAAGCCCCAGCGGCGGTGACAGCAAACCAAAGCCTGGACTCCCAACCTTCGCCGCCGTACCCTCCGGCGCCGCCGGTCCCGCCACCGACAGCAATCAAGTTGGAACCAGTGACGCTGCTGGTGCTCCTGCTGCAAGCGGACCCAGCATTGCCGACGCCTTGGCCGCTGGGGTTGGTGGACCTATTAGTTCCAAGGCTTTTGGCACCGCTGAGTCTCCCAAGTCTGGTGCCACCACCGCCCAGGTCTCCGCTGGAGCAGCTGTCGTCGCCCTCGCCGGCTGCTTCTTCTTCTAAGCTAGCTAGCTGCATTATGTAATTAACGTACATACACGTTTATATGTAAATATATGTACGCATTGAGAAGTAACAATAAAATTTAGCTCCTTCTGGTTTTTCCTGTTAATCTTGTGCTCGTGTGTTCCAATTATCGATCTTAACACGTTTTGAACGAATTATTTCCAAAGAATATGGTAAGGATTTGGTCAAGTCTATGACTTGAATCTGGAAAGTTGAATGGAAAACATGAAGTCGAAATCCAGAGAATTATACGTCGCGATTGAATGGTGACAAATAGAATTCATGAGCATATCATGGCCATCTTTTCACGAACGTACTATGAAACCAGTTGTGGGAGCGATAACAATACCTCTTGGACTAGAAAGAATATAGGACTTGCGGATGTGCCATTATAGCAAGGCAAGTAGTGAACTTACTGGTTAAATGGTACCGTTTAGAAAAGTACCGGGTTAAATTGGAATATCAGAAATATTAACGACAGAGCCCCCTAACTATAATGGAGAAGGTGAACCGTACTAAAACAAAACCATGTAACCAAAATTGCCAGTCTTATGTCTGTGACATCCAGAAGGGGAAAATATAACTCCAAGATCTCAAAGGAAGAAGTATTCTTGGTTTCAGTAAACAAAACCAAGCAATTTGCCGGCGGGGCATATGCTAACCGAGTATTCTATGAAACGTTCTGTCTATGCTATTCCTACCTAGTGTGGACTTGCTGCTAAGAACTAAGGTGACAATAAAACCACATCAGCAGCCTCAGCTTCATACAATTGTGACTTTATACTGTCCAAAGTTTATAATTTCATCCACGCAATTTCGCACCAGAATTTCCAAAACTTATAAAATTTTAAACCAGGATACAAATGACAGAGCTCAGATGTAACAGCAGGACTTGGATAGTAGTTGCATAGCTAGTCATACTATTAGAATGCCCAAATACAACCAACAGAACAGAAAGGGGAAAAAGCAATAAGGACGATACAGCAAATAGACTTTAATGGTGATTACATCAAAACACCATGCATCAAGGCTTCATCAGGAAGACATGCAAGGCAAATGGATTCCCGTGGGTGCCTCCTTCAAGTATAGTAAGACATGACTAGAACACCAATTTTCTGTTGCACAATGTTGAGAGACGATAACAAAAAAAATAAAAAATGACTAGAACACCAAAATTGTAGTGTACCCTGTTGAGAAATGGCACGAAAACACTCAAACAGCATGACTGCATGCACCACCAAATTTCTTTTATATAATATTGAGAAACAATACAGTCTGTTCCAATGAAAAAGAAGGAACAGAGAACATTGATTGATCCATGAAGAAAGTACAAAGCTATGTCCAACTGGAAAATATACGTAAGGAGCACAACATGGGCCTCCACTAAGAGAGAAACAGTGCCTAAACAATCATTTCGGCCCCAACTCATTTACAAGGAACCATTGGTTCACAACTCCTAACCCTTAAACCCAGTACACATCACAATATGCATTATGAAATAAAAGAATCTTTTTACAGGAAATCGCTTCAACAGAAACTGGGTTTGTAGAACCTTCATCGTGACTAATTACAGTCTATCATGATGGCTTCTCAGTACACTGTATTTGGCTGAATCCTGACTCCCTAATGCACAGGCCAGTCATCATGTATTACAACACCGAATATGGAAAACTAAGCACATAGCTTCAGTACAAGACTTTTACAAGCTCACAGGTAAGCCTAATATGGTCAAGAAATTGATAGGGTATTACATGTGTACCTAATACAGAAGTCCATAGTTACACAAAGACATTCAGCTACATGCACACTGATAAGTCCATCTAATACTTCACTACTTTGAGAACTCTCTTTCTAGTTGCACGAGCAGTCGTAATACAAATATTAGGTGGTGCTTCAAGAAAATAAGGTGAAAACCAAAATAGATTTCTTTTTAAGACTTGGCAACACATCCTTGTAACACACATTCCACGATGTGACCAGCACAGGCTGATTCAAGCATGAAAAGAAAGAGTTTCCCACTCTACTCCCTGGATATGAGGATTAAAAGAAAACCCGCATGTCAATTAGACATCAGATAAAATAACCTGCCAAGACACACCTAATAATCTATTGCTGCCACTTTAACATAAAACGAAGAAGACTTTAACATAAAACGAAGAAGATGAAAAGGCAAAAAAGAAACATAGCAAATCAAACTTAATAGTGTCCCAGGCATCAACATCAGTAATAAACTTTAGGCAATGAGAATAAAACAACAACGACCTCAAGCAACTCCCTCCAAAATTATTAATACAGTCTGCAGATCAAAGTCATACTAACTTGCCAAATCAAAACTCACAAGAGACAATTGATTATATGCTAAGAAATCATCCCACACCACACAGACAATAAAAGTGGAGCACCATACCATATATATTATCAATAATTCATACAAATTTATAAATACCATATACAAGTTAAATGTAAAGAAAAGAACGCAGACCATCAATGGTTTTTCATCTTTATTTTTTTGTGTGGCATTCCTCATCTTTCTAAACCTTTCAGCTAAAAGATGAAGCAATGAATCACAGGCTCTGCTCTTAAATCAAATAAATCTTGAAAACCCCTCATGATCACAAAGAAACAAGAAACTTTCACACTACAAATATCACAAACCTAATAACGCAATTGTCTTGTAGAGATATTGAGTAGCATAGTTATTAAACCAATAAGATAAATAGCTGCAGGATATCAGTGTCCAAACCTCCACAGCTATTCTTCATTGGTATGCTACTATAAGTTACTTTTTTTTTTTAAGTGCACACATTAATTGCCAGAGCTAAATGTTCTGTAGAAAGTGGAATAAAAGAAAGGGGGAACTGATCCTTCCCCCTATGCACACTGGTAGAACTTACTTCTTCATCAAGAAGCACGTTTGCAGGTGGGGCCATCGAAACATGGATGAAGATGCAGCTGCACAGTAGCTATTCAAGGCAAGATACCACTACCGTTAAGAAGCCATATGCTGCAGTCTAAACGACATGCCAAAGAAAGAAAAATCATTTACTCATGTCACTCAGATGGCAATCGTCTCCTCTTCCCATAATCCACATCCCTTGATCGAGAACGATGATCATCTTCCGGCATTGCTTTGGACCTACTGCGAGGTCTTGAAGAAGATTGTCCTCTGTCCCAGTCATCATCATAACCCACATCACGCTCTCTTCGACGATGATCTCTGTAACTATCTTTTTCTTCTTTATACCTGGGCTCCCGGTGCTCCCTTTCAGACCTGTCCAAGTCTTGTTCTCTCTCATCACGATGCCTCCTCTCAGAGGTTCCTGTCCACTCACGCTCAGATCCCCGTTCTCTTTCCCTTGAGGCAGCACTTGACTTAGCTGATTTCTCATGATTTGCCTCTACATAGTTTCCATACTCAGAAGCACCATCATCACCCCCATAGCTTGACTCCCTAGTTCTTCGATCCTGTTCTTCTCCTCCCCACCCACCCATACTTGGATCATTCCACATAGGGGCATGATGCCCCTCCATTCCAGAAGAACCCATCATCCCCATCCCATTCGTTGCCATTCCCCTGCCAAAGAAAGCTGGGTTTACATGAGGAGCAACCCCAGCAAGTCCCATTGCATTAACACCAGGAAATTGAGGAAGCATTCCAGGAAAACCAGGACCAGGGAACCCTCCGTAACCACCTCCTCGACCCATATATGTTGGATCAAACCCAGGACCCATCATACCAGGTGCATTCATCATACCTCCCACAGGACCGCCAAATCCAGGACCTGCAAGGCCCTGTCCATAGCCTCCTCCATTAGCACCAGCTCCAACCCCAGCATTATTCCCAACCATGTTCTTTGCACCCATGGCCCCTCCTCTTCCCCGGCCTGGTCCACCAGGACCTCTGTTGGGTACTCCCTGTCCACCTCGCCCCCAATTACCCCTCCCAAAATTTCTCCCCGTGTCTCCACCTTGAAAATTCATGCCTCCCCCTCTCCCAGCACCATCATTCATGGGCCTTCTCCCTTGGGGCTGAGTCTGAACCTGCCCTTGGGATTTGTTCACATAATTAGCTCCCATCTGCTTTAAAGTTTGTGAAGTAGCAAAGGCCACAACACAAGCTCTCCCATTGAAAACATAACCATCCATTCCCTCTTTGCATGCACTGGCAGCCGCGGGATCATAAAAATCTACCTGACAATAACCTTTGGATTTACCACTGGCTCTTTCATCAAAAAACTTAATTTCCTTCACCCTCCCAAACTGAGATAAAACACCTTCCAGTTCAGCATCAGTTGTCCACCAATGTAAATCTCCCACAAACAACGTGGCCGAACCATTCTCAATTGGAGGACGGATTTGGTTTTCATTAACCATTGGACGATTAAGATTGACCTTCATATTCATTTGATTAGCAGGCATCTGTGTAACAGCTGAAGGACCAGTGGTGCCAGAATTCATTGATGGAAGAGGCTCGTTAGCAAATTTTGCAGTAATTTCCAAAGAATCAGCACCAACATTGGAGGGCGTAGTTGTTGACCCCTGAAACCCCATATGCCTGACTTGAGTTTCAGGCACGTTAGCGACTGGTGGCTGAACCTTCTGTTCAGGAACACTAGAATAATTTCCTCCAACTGAAACCCCCGGAATTTTCATTTCCTGAGAAGCACCGGCTTGAACTCTTAGTTCGGGAACATCAGTTTTCTGAGCTTGGAGTCCTCCATTCCCAACACCAGCAGCAGGGAGTGGTGCCTCAGATCGATGCATCTGCAGGAAACCCTCTCCAACATTAACATCATCATATAGATCGTCGTACTCATCATCTTCGACCATCGGTTCTTCATCTGCAAGAGCAGATATGGCTCCACTTCCCTGATATTGGAGCTTCTGAGCACCTCCATATTCCTCCACTTCAAAATTTATTTGCTCCTCAGCCATTGGATCCCTTTAGACGGACCAACCAATTGAGACTGAAAGATGACCACTACCTATCTCTACCTATAAAAATACAGAAGAAAGAGAAAGAACTGCCCTTAGATCCATCCCATCGCGGAAACACGAAATATGGAGGGGCTACATATCTGAAATTATTACAAATAGTTCTATCTCATACACTGAGAAATGAAAATGGGAAATCAAAAACAGTCTACTGCAAACCAATCAAATACCAAACTATATGAACAACATCAATATATACCCTTTGCCATAAAATTGCTGAGAATATATAAAAATCAAAGCCCAATTAGGCAGTATCACAATCCACTTCACAAAATCACAAGAGAAATTGCATATATCAGAAACCCCAATCCTAAACAACAAACAAGATTGAAACTTTGAACACCCAAAAGAATAAAACTTTATATATATATAGGTCAAGTACACATAACCCAGTTGTCAAATCCGAGAAAATAGAAACACCCACCAGTGATTTACATCAAGGAAAGGTACCAAATTTGCAGCTGAAGCAAATAAACAATACAGAGATAGATTGATAGAAAAACACAATCGTAGGATGAGAGATGGCAGATGTTGTCTTACTATCTTCCTGTTCTGCTTTCTGCGGGGGGGGGGCTGCAGCTAACAAAGGGTCCGACAAAGTCGTAGCTGTCGCTGCCTCCTCTTCCTCACCAATATCCGACTACGGCTTTTGTTTCATGTTTCCTACTTTATTACGTTTCTGCGCTGCGCAGTTTCTACTTTCTACTTTCTACTTTCTACTTTCTACTTTCTACAGTGAAGAGAAAGAGAAATAGAAATTCTCTGTGTCCAGTCCCTACATATCTGTTTCTGTTAATGGTTGATCCATTTTTTACTTCAATCATTGCTGTGGGGTCGATCAGGGTTTTTTTTTTTATGTAGGATCACGGTGTTTATTGAATGGGGTATTGGAGTATATCTTAAATCGGAATTTCAATACTTTGGAGCACAGTTAAAATTTCAAGTTAATAAATTTTGATCTAAATTTCTTCGTAAGAGCCGACCATATTTGAGCTAATAGAATAATCATTTATTACTATACATGGATGGAGATGTTAATCTCATCCAATTAGTCGAGCTATGTCCACCTAGGAGTAAGACAGTAAATGACCAAAATTCTGTAGATTCGTGTTTTTATAGAATTTGATTGGAAAAAGATTAGATAGACACATATTATATAGGGCCTCGCTCGTTTCACGAATTAGAGGCATAGGCATAGCAAATGAGGTGGAAAAAGCAAAATAAATAATTCTTGTTGACGAAAGGTTTGTTTGCCTGAGCCCTGAGACCTGAGTGACTTGATAAAATTGAGGAAACAACTTTTGGCGACGACAAAAACATCGATAAAACTGACTTAACAAAGTAAGGGACAACTTTGCCCCTTGAATAACAATTGGGAAGAGTTCTAGTTCTACTTCCGTAATATTTGCAAAGGTATGAATATTCCCTTTTGACGTGGAGAAGGCAAAGGAATTAACCGAATGAGGCCTATGGATCAGTAATAAACTCC
Source organism: Rosa rugosa (assembly GCF_958449725.1). Taxonomy (NCBI): domain Eukaryota; kingdom Viridiplantae; phylum Streptophyta; class Magnoliopsida; order Rosales; family Rosaceae; genus Rosa; species Rosa rugosa. The sequence continues at coordinate 9,695,517 of NC_084824.1, read as the reverse complement.
ATGCATATGAGACCTACCCTTGCACAAACTACCAAAATCACAAGCACTAATGCCTCCTAAAACGGAGAGTTATGCCCACACATCAAATACACAACTTAAAAGCTCATAAGAATGGTTCAGTACAGAGGAGAAGAAACAAACCATGCAACCAAAATTTACTCCTAACATACAACCCCAGAACCCGTAGTTACGCTAGAAGCAACATGGGTTCTTGTTCAGAAAAGCAAAGTCACACAATCAAACAGATTGATGAAGATGCTACCTGTTGCCTTGCCTTCGTTGTTCATCCAAATATTTTCATCAAACAGTCATAAAACAATGCAAAAGCAATCTTTTATCTGATAACCTAACAATAGGAAAATCATTACTGGTGGAAAAACATCAATGAGATACTAGTGCGCACACCAACCAAGTCAATCTCAGAAACAACAAAGTAAACTTACAAACAACAAACCCCAACTGTTATCGAGAAAGTGAGCCTGTACTAAATCAAAACCATGCAGCCAAAATTCCCTAGTCTTTTGCATGAATCAGTAAACATAACCCCAATATCGCAGAGAAAGAAGTATTCAGAATTTTAGAATATTATAGTAAACAGAGGTAAGTATTTGCCAACGGAAGAGATGGCAAAAGAGTAACCAATGAAATGATTTGTCTATCCTACAAAGTAAAGAGTTGCAGCTAAGAACTAGGATGAGAAACAAACTGCATGAACCGCACTGATTACCAAGAATCAACTTGGAGCCACCTTCCAAGATAAAAGAAAGTTCGAACATACCGCTGCAACAATTTTATTGTCAAAAGAGTATTTCCAAAAGAAGCGTCTCTCTGCTTTTATGCAGAATAGTTACATCAATGGCAAATTCGCACCTGAAGTTTAAGAACTTCAGAATATGAAATTCAAAACCAAGATACCAATTACGGAGCTCAAAAAACAGGACTAGATACCAGATGCATAGTTTGCATACTAGTACAAAAACTGAATAAAACAAGAAAACAGAAAGAAGAAAGGGGAAGAAAAAAAATGCAGCAAACTTTATGATAGCGATTACAGCAAAACTGTCCTTCAAGGCTTCATCAGGAAGACATGCAAGGCAAGTGACTTCCACTGAGCGGCTTCTTCAATACTATGTAAAACATGACTAAAACACCAAATTTCTACAATAAATTGTTGAGAAACAATGAGAAATAAAACACGACTGAAACACCAAATTTTTACTGTAAATTGTTGAGAAACGATGAAAAACAACAGGCCAACATCACCAAACTTAAACTATTCATTTTAGAGAAACAATATTATCTGTCCCAATAAAAAAGAAGGAACAGATATCATGGATTGATCCGTGAAGAAAGTACAAAGCTATGTCCCAGTGAAAAATGTACAAAAGGAGCATAACATAGGTCTCCAAGAAGAAAGAATTAAACCCTAACCAACCCTTTCATTCCCAACTCATTTACAACGAACCAATGACTCACAACTCACCCCCCCCCCCCCCCCCCCCCCCCCAATCCCAAGTACAATTCACAATTTACATTACACAATAAAAACCAGTCTTCCAGGAATTAGCTTCAACAGAAACTTGGGGCCAGGGTGGCTTCTTGGTACGATACGATGTATTAATCGCTCAATCTTGACTCCCTAGTCCTCTGTCCACACCAGTCATTGACATTTACAACACACTGATATGGACAACTAAGGACAGAAATTCAGTACAAGACTTTTACAAGCTCGCTTGGTAAGCCTAATACAGTCATAAAAACAACAAAGAGGGCATTACATGTGAACCTAATACAAAAGTCTATCTTTACACAGAGACATTCAGTTGGTTACATGCGCACGGATAGGTCTCAACCTAATATATCACTAATTCGAGAACACTCGCTAGATAATTTGTTACACAGAACTAATACAGATTCTAGGCTTCAATAAAACAAGTTGAAAGCCAAAGTAGTCAAAAGGCTTCTGTTGCACACTTGGCAACGCATCCATGTAAGACATCTTCCACCATGTGACCAGCACACGCTGATTCAACCATAAAAAGAAAGAGTTCCCCTCTCTACTCCCTGGATATGATATTAAAAGAAAACCCGCATGTCAATAGACATCAGATAAATTAACTTGCCAAGACACCACCTCATAATCTATACTGCCACTTCAATATGATAAGAAGAAGAGGACAAAAATGAAAAATAGCAAATCAAAGTTCACAGTCAAACTAGCCATTGCGTAAATTAAACTCCGCCATAGGCACAAACATAAGACACATTAGAAAACAAGCAACTCTCTCCCCAGTTACTTGCAGATCAAAGCTATTCATACTGACTTGCCAATGAAAACTTTTAAGAGTGAGGAAAGATTTAGATATCATTCCACACCACAGCCAATAAGTTGAGCATATATCAACAATTCAGACATACTTGTATACACCAAACATCACTTAAATGTCAAGAGAAAAGAACACAAACAACAAATTCTTTTTTCTTTTCCTTTTGCGGCATCCCTCATCTTTATCAACCTTTCAGCTAAGATAAAGCATAGGCTGCACTTGAGAAATAAAACAGAAAATCTAGAAAAACTCCCACAATCACATAGACACAAGAAATTTTCAAACCTATAAATATCACAAACTCCATAATCAATTGTCTTAATGAAATATTAGGTAGCACAGCAATTAAACCAACAAGATAACAGCAGCAGGATATGAGTAACCAAACCTGAACAGTGATATCTTGATAGGTATGCTACTGAAAGTTACTAATTGTTTTCAAAACACACACTAATTGCACTAAATGTTCTGTAGAAAGCAGTATAAAAGCAAGGGGGAAATTATCCTTCCCTCCTATGCACACCAATAGAACTTACTTCTCCGAGATGAAGCAACTTTTGCAGGTGGGCCCATCGAAACACATATGAAGATGCAGATAAACAGTAGCTATCCCAGGCTAGACACACTGTTTGAAGGTCCAAACATATATTCTGCAGTCTCAAAGACATACCAAAGGAGGACAAATAGTCTACTTGTGTCACTCAGATGGCAATCGTCTCCTCTTCCCATAATCCACATCCCTTGATCGAGAACGATGATCATCTTCTGGCATTGCCTTGGACCTGCTGCGAGGTCTTGAAGAAGAGTGTCCTCTGTCCCGGTCATCCTCATAGGCCACGTCACGCTCCCTCCGCCTATGGTCTCGGTAACTATCTTTTTCTTCCTTGTACCTGGGCTCCCTGTGCTCCCTCTCAGACCTATCCCAGTCTTGTTCCCTTTCATCACGATGCCTCCTCTCAGAGGTTCCCGTCCAGTCACGCTCAGATTCCCGTTCCCTTTCCCTAGGGGCAGCACTTGACCTAACTGATTTCTCATGAGTTGCCTCCCCATAGTTTCCATACTCAGATGCACCATCATCACCACCATAGCTCGATTCCCTAGTTCTTCGATCCTGTTCTTCTCCAGTCCACCCAGCCATGCTGGGATCATTCCACATCGGGGCATGATGCCCCTCCATTCCAGAAGAACCCATCATCCCCATCCCATTCGTTGCCATTCCCCTGCCAAAGAAAGCTGGGTTTACATGAGGAGCAACCCCAGCAAGTCCCATTGCATTAACACCAGGAAATTGAGGAAGCATTCCAGGAAAACCAGGACCAGGAAACCCTCCGTAACCACCTCCTCGACCCATATATGTTGGATCAAACCCAGGACCCATCATACCCGGTGCATTCATCATACCTCCAACAGGACCGCCAAATCCAGGACCTCCAAGGCCCTGTCCATAGCCTCCTCCATTAGCACCAGTTCCAACCCCAGCATTGTTTCCAACCATGTTCCTTGCACCCATGGCCCCTCCTCGTCCCCTCCCTGGTCCTCCACCACCAGGACCTCTGTTGAGTACTCCCTGTCCACCTCGTCCCCAATTATTACCCCTTCCAAAATTTCTCCCTGTGTCTCCACCTTGATAATTCATATTTCCCCCTCTCCCAGCACCATCATTCATAGGCCTTCTTCCTTGGGGCTGAGTCTGAACCTGGCCTTGGGATTTGCTGACATAAGAATCTCCCATCTGCTTTAAAGTTTGTGAAGAAGCAAAGGCGACAACACAAGCTCTCCCATTAAAAACATAACCATCCATTCCCTCTTTGCATGCACTGGCAGCCACTGGATCATAAAAATCTACCTGACAATAACCTTTGGATTTACCACTGGCTCTCTCATCAAAGAACTTAATTTCCTTGATCCTCCCAAACTGAGACAAAACACTTTCCAGCTCAGCATCAGTAGTCCACCAATGGAGTTCTCCCACAAACAGCGTGGCTGAACCATTCTCAATTGGGGGACGAATTTGGTTTTCATTAACCATTGGACGATTTACATTTATCTTCATATTCATTTGATTAGCCGGCATCTGTGGAACAGCTGGAGGACCAGTACTGCAAGAATTCATTGATGGAATAGGCCCATTGGCAATTTTCCCAGTAAGATCTGAAGAAGAATCAACACCAACATTGGACGGCATAGTTGCTGTCCCCTGAAAACCCATATTCCTGACTTGAGCATCATGTGTCATCTCCATAACCCTCCCCTTTTGAGATCCCAGTTCTGGCACCTTAGACACTGGGGGCTGATCCTTCTGTTCAGGAACACTAGAATACTTTCCTTCAACTGAAAATCCCGGATTTTTCAGTTCCTGAGAAACACCAGCTTGAACTCTTACTTCAGGAACATTATTTTTCTGAGCTTGGAGTCCTCCATTGCCAACACCAGCAGGTGGGTGTGGTGCCTCAGGTCGGTGCATCTGCAGGAAACCTTCCCCAACATTAACATCATTGTAGAGATCGTCATACTCGTCATCTTCTACCATCGGTTCTTCATCTGCAAGAGCAGGTATGGCTCCACTTTCCTGATATTGGAGCTTCTGAGCACCTCCATACTCCTCCTCTTCATAATCTATTTGCTCCTCGGCCATTGGATCCATTTAGACCAACCAATCAATACAACTCAAGGACGACAATATCTCTACCTATACGATACAGAAGAAAGAAAGAAAAAAGATCTAGCCTTTAGACCCATCTCAACTGCAGAAAAGAAATATATAGAGGGACAGATCTGAAAACCAACACTCTTTGTGGTTAAGAGTAAAGATGACCCCAGATTCAAATTAGTTCTACCTCATCTACAAAGAATGAAAAAAGGGAACATCTTTTCACAACCAATTGCTTACAAAACTGTGTGGAGCACTATCAACTTTCAAGGTATACCCTTTGTCATAAAATTTGAGAAAATACAAATCAAACTTGGGAAATCGTAGATTCCACAATCGAATTTGGTAAATAAGAATATCAGAGATTATCATACTCAGGAGGACTAAATTACTAAATACCATGAACCCTAACCCTAGAGAGCAAACAAAGATTCAAACTTTCAAACTTTACAATCAGGAGAAACAGGTCAAGCACATCACCCAGTTCGGAAAATCTCAAAGAACAACCAGAAAACGCAAACACCCAATTTAGGGCAATGGATAAAGTACCAAACTTGGAGCTTAAACGATTCAACACAATGCATAAATTGATAGAAAAGCTCAAATCTTTGAATGAGATTCGAGCACAGATTTGCAGAGATTATTGGCTTACTATCTTCGTCTTCTTTCTTCTAATTTGAGTTGGGTTCTTGTTCTAGCTACCAAAGGGTCCGACGAACTCGCAGTTGGCTCCGCCTTCTCATCAATATCAAATTCTGTTGCTCAAGGCTATAGGCTATTGTTTGGTGATTTTTTTAAGATATTTTTAAATGTACCCGGTAAAAATCTTTTTACACCCAACTCTAACAAAATTAACTCAATTATTCCAATATTATCCTTTATTTGAAAGGAAAAAAAAAAGTTCGTTGCACAGCCTGCACTTCATCGCTCAATTTCATAATTTTTCTGTTAAACAAGAAACCAAATGAAGGTTTCTTTATTCAATTTTCAATTTCTAACTTTCTACTCCTATTATCTATACTATTATTAAGAGAATGAGCTTTGTTAGCCAAAATAAAAAATTTTGACAAAAATGACCTTAAGAGATTAAAATACTTTGAGAATTAATTAAATCACAATGGCTATTACGACAATTACAAATTATATTTTTATTAATAAAAATAAACAAAATAAATCCCACAACCTACTTTTCTCTTCCACTAACTTCTCTCTGCAATAACCGTTTTCTTCTATTATCTTTTCTTTTTTATTTTCTGAAAAAAAAAAAAAAAAAAATACTTGCACATGCAGAGCATGTGTGGAGGAAGGCTAGTTCTATATAAGAGAAGATTTGGTTGGGCTTCTTATCTCTGTAATTTATATCTAGCAATAAGTATATCATCAATATTTACATATTCTTATATTGGAAATTAATTCTAGTTCTCATATTGGAAGAGAAAACAGATGGCTCGTATTGGGGGAAATGGTAGTGGGGATGCAGATGGCTGCAAGTTCTATGGGGAAGACGATGCACACTGCAAGTTCTTTTTTTTTTCTTTCTTTTTTTCCAGTTACTATTAGTTGTTTAATGAAAGGGGCAAATATGGAAATTAGACAAATGTTTGTTAGGACTGGGTGTATAAAGATTTTTGCTGGGTATATTTAGAAACACCATTTTTTACCGTTATAACCAAGTCCTAGTTTCCTCTCCCTCTTATTTTTATAGGGGCTGTAGATTGTAACACAGTAATATAATCTGCCTCCTTCAATGCTGAGATTTATGCTTAATGTCCCCTTTTTGTATTCGGCAATTTTATTAAGACTTGAAAACAGCTGCATCAGTCCTTTATTTAAAAAATAATAATAATAATAATTGACCCTTTACTTATTTTTTATTTTATTTTATCTTTTCTAATGACCTTCTACCTCTTTTAATAGTCGTATTTCATTTCATTCAAATGTCGCAAAATTTTAAATCGAAAAAAAAAATGTCTTGTATTTATTTGTCATCGAAAAAGAAAAGTCACAAAATTTTGGCTGATGGGACCTTCATATCCACCCAGCAAATTGTGTTATCAAAAATTCAAAATCGAGTGCTGGTCATGTCGAATTGCCTGTATGTGATGCAACTCGCTCAATACATTCAATTTTTTTATGAATACTTGATATAGTCTATCGTTAGATATCTAAATGATTTACGTTATGCTCTCTTGTGTTCTTTTTGGTCATGTAGTATTGAGTTCAAATGATCATTTTCAGTAATTTTTCTGACATGAACACTACAGTTCATTCACAATTGGGTGTTGGAGACATTGTGCTATGAAGGATTAAAGAGTAACGCCAAGTTCGGTTTCGATGCGAAACAAAAACTCATCAGAAACCAATCTCCAACTAAAGTTCACCTTGTGCGAAAAATAATTATAGTCTCCAACTTTGGAACTTGAAAGTTGAAAGGCCTTTTCTTTTTCTCTTGATCTGACTGTATGAAGCACCAAGACCAAAAGGAATCCCAGCTGGTAAACACAGAATGGTCTCATCCGTAGATTGGAAAAAATAATTATAGGAATTAGACCCTGAAAATGAAAATGTCTTCCGAGGGTATTCAAAAGGTAAAAAGATGTCTTATTAAAAACTCAACATAAATTTAACAAAACAAGGTTGTTTATACACAATCTGTAACAAAAATATGTCGAACTCAAATTAGAAAGTGTTGTACTACAACAAATGCAACCCAAAAGAATTGAACTAACTACCTGAAATGTGTATATTATAACTGAAGGAAAAAAAAACAGGAAAAGGGTAATAATCTTAAGCAACTATCTAAGCTGAACACCAAAACTGCAATTCAGCCAGGTTCGCATGTCTACCCAAATCGCGATTCTCACTCTGATCCTTTGGGCCACTTGGACATGTATTCATCAACACCGTACACTATTTCCTATTTGGCTTCTAAGAGACCGATTGCCCCCTAACAAAACAATCATTACAAAAGAAACCCCACATCTCTTATAAAGTTAAGATCGAGTAACTATATTTTACACCACCTCTTGACATGACAGCACAGTCATTCGGATGAAACCAAGCAAATACCAGAAGGTAAGTTACTGAGCACGTTGGAGGTGGAATCGACAAGGCATTCCATTTTTAATCAGGATTTGCCAGCACATGATCCAGCCAAAATGGATATGTGCATCAGTACATCCCCTTGAAAACAGGATTTGTTCTACAGATGCTTGCCCCATATTCCTCATACTCTGCTTTAGTATGGCAAGCCTGCACGCAGATGAGATGCATCTCAATCAACATCAAAAATTTGGCAAGGGGAAAATAATAAACTTTAGCTTTATTATAAGCATAAGAAACGGTGAAAGCTCGGCATTGCTGCTGAGCCTTCAGAAATAGAAAGGTTCTGTGCATGTGGTTTTGGAGAGAAGATGGGTGACAACCATGTTTAGACTGCCCCTCTCTAACTGTCTCGTGACTGATCAGTTAAGCTCACTCCAGTTTCTGAATACTAGTTTTCAAAGCAAATTGCATAAGGGACAAGTCGGACTGGACCCTTGATCCAAGAGAGGGGATGCAAGAGTCTAGCGACATCCAGAAGCAGTCTACTAATCAAGAGAATATAAGATACTTGATTTACTTTAACAAATTTAAAGAAGGGGGTAATGGGCACACTTGCATAGATTAATACCAGGGAAACTCAATATCATATACCCATTTTTGCTTAGAAGTTGAAATGAATGTAGTTACTGGCAGTAGAGTGAAGCTGCATAGTAGAGCAGCTGCACTGGACCACCACTAACGCTGCATTGTTATAGGTGAACTTACTGACCATTCACATAAATAGAGCAGCTTTGCAGCCAATATGTGACTGGCTAATTAGCCACCATAATTAAAGCATATGTGCCCACAAGTACAAGAGTACACAGGTCCAACATTTGAAGAACAAATGGAATATGAGGTTTTAAGCTTTCTAGAAAGCAGGATAGCAATGCAATAAGCCAATAATCACCATGCCACTGATTAGAAGGAGAAACTCATACCCCAAAGAATTCAGGCGTGGATGCAAGTACGGAGCCTCCAAACCAAACTGCATATCTCTGGATGGGATGGCTTACCACATTTACTTCCACTGGATGCGACTGCAGACCCAGACAAACATAAAAATCAAATGCATTGACTGTGATGAGAGTGAAACTTAACAAGTTCATAGACAAATACATAATGCAAACAAAACAAAACAAAAAACTTACTTTTAGTTCTCCACCGACTCGAGCTTCAGATGCACGAAGCCGGGCATCCACAATCTTCTTTATATCTCGTTGCAGCCTTCTATGGAAGTCCTTGAACATCGTTGAACCTCCAGACAACACGATATTCTGATATGAGTAAGAATAACAAGACTACATCACTAAGTTGTATGAAGAAATCTGAAGTGCAAGACTACCATGGGCTATACGTCTGGGCCATAAAAACAATTCAAGCACCAGACATGGGCACAGAGGAGGAGATAAATGCCAACTGGAACTGAATGATCGTGCATAGTTAGATGAAATTGTAGCAAGAGTAAGCATATACGAAGAAACAAATTTAAGTCACATGAGAAAAAAGACAAAGAGCATCGTGGCACTATGTCTGGAGCTTGCAACTAAACAATTAAAACACCGGACATGGGCATATTTAAATTTTTAGATTGTAGCAAACAATTCTTATACAGTAGACAGTAAGGCATAAATGAAGAAATTCATTCAACCTATGTCCAAAGAAAGAGTGAAAGACCATAGTGACAATTCATTAACACCATTATGCGCCTCAATAACAACATTTGAGTCATGAAGCATATTAATTCTTATTGCTTAGATAAAATTATATTTTATCCATGAACAAATTAGCACAAAATGTGTTGCAAGGCCCACGTACCTTATACAAAGACCTCCTGGTGTCAATTGGGGCAGACTGAATACACTTGTCAATTACAACTGGTAATGGAGTCGTGAAATCGCTGCTATAAATCTCAGGATTAAAAAATACCTGTAAATAAAATCAAGATCGAATTACCAGAACAATGGTTAGCAACAACTAAGAAGCAGTCATTGAGAAGAAATTAATTTCTTTTCTGTCTGTCAACTGAGATAGAAAGTAAAAATCATGCTAAAAAGGAAAAGGGGTGGTAGTTAGAAGGAGAAACAAACCTCTGGTCCGAGAAATCGTTCATAGCCAATATCACAAGTGTAGGGTGCCCCTGTCTTTGGTTTAATGCCTTTCCATTGCTTAATATATTTGGATGGTTCTTTATCGTGCTTATTGAACTCCTGGAATCATTGGAGAAACAAGATTTTATCATCTAATAATCTACATATTGATAAATATATAAAAAGAAATACACAAAGATCTGAGCTTGCAATATAAATCTGTGTAGCTCATTATAACAGGTATAAAGAAATAGTACATCTATTTGAAACAAGTCACTAAATATAAATTAACATGGAGGTAAAAATGACCTTGACAATGTCAGAACTAGTATAGCAATACATTTCCTTCACTTTGCGAGCTACATCAAAGGAGTCTTCTGGTGGCACGTTCTCTCCTCTTTCCTGCACAGAATGCGTAAATCATGAGTATACTTAGTCATGAGTGCAATTAATTAGCCAAATTCCCTCCAATTTTAAACCTAATAGGATTTAGGATTTAGAGTATGTCCTCAGTTCCAACAACTGATCCTAGCTTAGCAATAATTTTAATGACTGACCAGAGAACATAATGACCAACGGACAGATAGTAGTGAGAAAAGAAGACAACATACCCGCATAAGCTGTTGAACAAAGAGAGTGACATCTCTCCCGGCAATCGGAACTGACTTGATGCTGCTCCCAATCACATAACCTTCTGCAACAGGAACAACATGACTTGCCCCATCTCCAACATCTACTACAACACCTGTCATCTCACACTAAGAAAATTGTAGGTCAATCTATGAGGAAATGTTAAAGATATATCAAAACAATAACAAAAATACACGCACAGAGATGAGCACTTCTCCTAACAATAACAGCACCAAAAGAAAAACAACAACAGAATCCGGAACCCCCCCCCCCCCCCCCCCCCACAGACATTTTCACGAATAGCAAATAAACTCTATGTAGTTCCTAACTTTAACACCTGAATAATAAACACAACGAAATGTAATTCATAACCACAAGAGCACTGAATGTCCAATACTAACCCTACGGGCAATTTCACGAATAGCATATAAACTCCATATATAGTTCTTAACCATAACATCCATATAATAACATTAATACATCTTCTAACTACAACAATGTCGAATGTCCAATACTAACCTTAGAGGTAGTGTAGCCAGCTGCGAGAGCAAGTACCGAATTCACAGCAATGTAAAGGCCAGGAACATTGAAAGTCTCAAACATAATTTCTCCGGTGTACTCCCGGCTCTCCGGGGCAGTAAGCGGGCTCTCAGTCAAAAGAAAGTAATGATCTTCAGGATCACAACGCAAATAGTTAAATATACACTGCTGCCAAAACCGCTCCATTGAATCCCAATTGTCCACCTGCCCATGACTAATCGGATAGCTCAAATTATAAGTAGAGCTGGATCGAGACTTCTCCAAAGCCTCATCCCCTATGAAGAAATCAAGATCAGCCATCACACCCGCATTGTGCTGCGCTACCCAGCTCGCCTTGGAGGTGCTTCTCGATTGGTTCAGAAACGATTCGTTGACAGCTACTACAGTGGGGACAATGTAACACGGCTCGACGTTTCCGGCGAACCCCATCTTAGTATACCTATAAAAAAACACGAAGCTAAATCAATGTCGGCGGAGTGTTTGAATCGAAAATTTAAATAAATTTCGATTGGGACATATCATCGAACAAGTTGTGTGCATAAGAAAACGTACCCGGTGCCGTTGTCGATGACGACTGCGGGGCGAGAGGCAGGGTCCATGAGAAGAAGAAGATTGAGATTGGGATTGAAATTGAAGTTGAGTTTGGATACTATGGATCTGCAGCTGAGATCCAAGAGTGGGAGTGAGGGAGAGGATCATGGTCGTGAAGAGCGCAGGTGTTGTGGTAATAAAGAGAAGGAAGAGAGAGGTGTTGGTGTTGGTGTTGGTGGTGATGGTGATGGTGACGCAGACTTGGATCGGAAGCGACTCAACAGAGCAGAGTTGCTGCACCAGTTGGTGGTTGTGGAGATTGGTGTGCGACCCATTTTCAACGACGGCGGTTTAAATCAGCGACAGCTCTCATCGACTCCTTCATCATCATCATCATCATTTGTTTGCTTTTCTGGGATTCGATGATTCGGGAAAAATGGAACAACGGCGCACCGACTGATCGAGACGACCCCTCTCGCCTTTTCTATTTGTCTTTGCTTCTGTTTTGGGTTTGTTTATGATTTTGTCGTATGGGTTGGGTTCAAGAAAACGACGTTGGGCTCTTCTCATCCATGCCTCCGTTAGGAAACCACAATTTTGCGTGCAATGGCGAGTGTTTTCTGTACACTAAAAATTAACGGAATTTTATTCACTTTGTATATAACACTCTAGTATTGACCTCGTAGTGTGGTTTATTAATGTCAAATTAATTCGAGTTTGTGGTGTGGGTTAATGGTTTAGATGGATTATTATTGGAAGTCTTATTGCAATCATAAATATAAATTTCTTTAAAACTAATGAAATCATTATCGAAATTTCAGTAATGTGACTTTATGTCTGAAGTTGAATATATCTTTGAGGTACTAAGTACCGATATTTATCTAAATTTTAATTGACACTCATATTTTCTTCAAAATTTTTATAAATTACAAACCAAAATTTATATCGAGTTGAAATTTTAAATCCTATTGCAGATTTTCTGTGCACGTAGTAAAATGTTAATTAAATTGTAAGAAAAAAAAAATACTTATTGGATAAATTGAATTTTATTTTGCAATCCATGGAACTTTCCTTTCCTTTTAGGCTGTGTTTGTTTCACAGATTTTGGGCATTGGGAAATGTCATTTCCTGTGTTTAGGAGTGACAATGGAAAGGAAAAAGAGGTGGAAAATGATTCCCCCCAACCCACCCCAGGATCCACTTTCCCAATGGAAAGGAAAATTATTCATTTCCTTTCCACAAACCAAACAGAGCCTTAGTTTAGGTGAAAACCTATATTTAGAAACTTCCCAAAAAAAAAAAAATTAGAAAGAAATTCAATTCATATAAATCATATGATCCAAAACATCTAATACAAATCCTTGATTTATAAGTAAATTGTTTATATCTGGTGAATGTACGTGATTATCGGATCTGTTAATTGTCCAAATCATTGATTTTGATTTGTTTCTCTTTTTGTCCATCTGTGTGTAACTGTGAGCTCATGAGACTCAATATATAAGAGACTCACACCTCTCACATAAATCTTCAACTAATTTCCCAAACCCTAACCCTCTTCGATCTGTCTTGCATAGCCAAATTAAAATGAGAAGTATAATATCTGTAGCAGTTCTCATATACCAAATTTCATTTCTTCCATTAACTCAGTGCAGGGTTTACCTACCAACGGATGCCAATCTCATTGGCCAGACATGCCTTCAAACCGCGAAACCCGATCTTTGTGTCTCTTCTCTTGAATCGGTCCCTGAGAGCTCCGATGCAGACATCAAAGGCTTAGCTCTCATAATGTCCGACAATGTACTCAAGGGCAAAGCACAGGATGCTCTGAAAGAAATCAACGAGCTGATTAAGCAGACACCTATATCGAGTAACAAAGCCTTACTTGCATGCGCAGACTACTATGGCACGATCATAGAATTTCATATCGAAAAACAAGCGCATGATGGAATTACTGGGAATCAGCCTAGGAAAGCTGCACAGCTAGCCATGGATGATACCGTCTATTTGGTCAATGAATGTAACAATGGTTTGGGTTTTTCACCTAGCTCTCCTCTAACAGTTATGAGCGCAAGTGTGGCTGATATTGCGACCATTACTAAAGCAATAGTGCAGATATTGTCGTGAATATATATTTACTCCCATTATCTCCCTGTTAATTGTTGTTTTATTTCCAGCTATATATATATATATATAGAGAGAGAGAGGATCAAGAGAGGACTAAGTGAGAATGTTTTTATTTTTAAGATGTATTTTAATAATCACAACCGCTTATTCTTAGAGCAAATTCACCCGTTGGGTCACCAGGTCACCCACTATTCACTGATTTTTAGTGTTAATTTCACCCTCTGAGTCACGAGCACAGTGTATTTCGTGCCCTAGGTCACCCTGTACAGTGCTTTGGGTCACCATGGTGACCTGCACAATGTATTTCGTGCCTTGGGTCACGGGCACAGTGTATTTCGTGACCCAGAGAATGAAAATATACACTAAAAAGCAGTGAATAGTATGTGACCCGGTGACCCAACGGGTGAACTTGCTCTTAGGGATGACATTTGTACCCATTGGGTATTACCCACCCAATAATAATTCGCGGGTAATACCCATCAAATAATTCGTGGGTATGGGTATTTACCCACCCATTTCTAAATGGATAAAACCCATACCCACCCATTTACCCATTTTCAATTCTCAGTGTTTTTTTTTAAAGGATTTTAGCCTATTAAAAGCTGGGATTTTTTTTTTATTGACAGATACTTATTACTACTTTATTGTTTTTCTTTAATCTTAACATTTCTAGTTTTCTACCACTACAAACATTCACTCGTTTTCTACAAACATTCACTCGTTTTCAATATGGGCAATTTTTTTTTATTTATTTATAATTTTTTTTCGTTATACTTGCTTCAAACATCTACCACTACATTATTGTTTTTTTTTTATCTGAATATTTCTACTTTAGTGTTAAGTTAGTAAATAACTTCAATGATTACAAGAAAAAAATTACAAAAATGAGAATTCTAATATCTAAATCCTATATACTAAAATAAAGGTGAAGAGTGTGCTCTTCCTCTGGGTGTATCAATGTCGCCCTGCATCCTCTGAAGTAGAGTAAGATCATCATCTATTGTTCATGGCAACTCCTCATCAACATCAACATCATCCTCTAATGTGCTAGGAGCATCTCGTATCTCACTCCACATCCAATCACGAGCACACATTAAAGCCTCCACTGTGTTTGAGTGAAGTCGATTCTTATGCGGGCTCACACATTAAAAATGTAGTGAAGAATCGCAGAGAGGAGAAGAGTGAATAGGGTTTGGGTAAAATTTAGGTACCCGTGGGTAAAACCCATACCCACCCGTTTCTATAATGGGTATTTCATGAACTACCCATACCCACCCAAAATTCTTAAACGGGTACCCATACCCGTGAAAAAATACCCAAACAGAATAATTACCCACGGGTACCCATACCCATGGGTTAAAATGCCATCCCTACTCATTCTTTAGTTACCTACACACATGAATCCTACAAAAAAATAGCCAAATCGGAAAAATTTTAACCATTTGATTAGCACAATTATCGTTTTAATTTTATGATTTTATCTAACGGACTACATTTGTTTACACAATTTTGAGTGACCAAATGATTATGGATTTGGTTGATTTTTTTTTTTTGAAAGGGTGCAGCTGCCCTCAAGCCTTGATTAATGAAATTGCAGAATACAAGGAGGGGACGTAGAGCATAAACCCCGGATTACAATAAGCATAAAAAGATAATCCTGAAATAATACCAAGATTCTCTACAAAATCTATGTATTCTAACAAGCATCAATTAGCAAAGAGTGCACAAATGGCTACTCTATTTGCTTTGACATAGCGGTGACACACCGGAAATATAACTCTATTACGAAGAAGCATGCATTATTACAAATAGCACAGCTTTCCCACTATGTTGCCGCACGGAAATAAATCCGGCGACACTCAATTTCATCCTGCCACTAGGAGGTTGCGTCCATTTGATCAAGCAAATAGCTCATTGATTTGGTTGATTTTTTGTAGACATAATTCTTGCATATGAATCTAAAAGATCAACGGTTGAAATCATTGAATTAGATCATATCTATTGTAAAATAGTAAAAAATTCTTAAATTCTTAAAGTAAGGATGTCCTCTCTTGTTCCTCCCCATATATATATATATATATACAGGGGTTATTGGTTGCGGACGTCCGTACCTAAGGATTAGGTACGGATTTCTCATTTTTCCCCACTTTCCGATCATAGTTTCACATCTTAACCGTTCAGTTTTTAGGTCCTAATGTATAGATCATTTCTGCAAATTTTCAGCCAATTTGGTGATCGTTAAGGCATTCAAAACAGCAATTTACAACAATGAATACGAACGGTTCCGAATATGTCGAACAGGAACCGTTCGTATTCATTGTTGTAAATTGCAGTTTTGAATGCCTTAACGATCACCAATTTAGCTGAAATTTTGTAGAGATGATCTATACATTAGGACCTAAAAACTGAACGGTTAAGATGTAAATGTGTGATCGGAAAGTGGGGAAAAATGGGAAATCTGTACCTAATCCTTAGGTACGGACGTCCGCACCCAAGAAACGTTATATATATATACAGGGCCCTTCCACTAAGGAATCCCTTTTTTGGTCTTTTATAGGGATAGGGCATTAGACCAACTTTTCGATCATACTTTCACATCTCAACCGTTCAGTTTGAAGGCTCAATTTGATTGTCACGTACATATGGATGAAGGCTCTTATCGAAACAACTCCAAAATTGGAGCTATATATCAGATTTTGTGTCGAACCATAAGTTGTTGTAAATCTATGGGGACCAGGATTGAATGCAGACCAAAATGGACTTCCTCATCGACTGTAATCCCTGATTAACAGCTGCTTTTGGATGTGCTTACTAATGGAATTCTTACCAAACTCGAATCTCGGAAGTGAAAACTTAATTTGAAATTTTTACTAATATATATACGAAGCACTCATGCTCAATGCTATAGAAGCCATACAAGATACAAGGGATACATTTGAATTTTTATGAATTTCCATAGCGTCTGATGCACGTAGAAAATCCGGGCCACACTCATTTGTCTCCAACTCAGCATTGCCAAGACTACTATCTACTTATTTTTGCGTTGCTTATCTCTGTCAGCTATCATTGTCAGTTCAACTAGTGGCAAGGAATTCAATTAACCTTATTTGTAATCAAGGGCAAGCATTTTGTTCCAGGGTAGTGCTAAGGAAACAATCATGAGTTTCATAATTAAGTATTTCAGGAAAACAAGAAAGGAAAATGATTCCCTTCAATAATGTAACGATTTATTTTCCTTTTATACTAAAAATTTACTTTTACTTTTGCGCTTACCACACATAAAAAATGATTGAGATTTTCCTTTGAGTTTTATGAGAAATCAATATTGAAAAATTTTATACCTTTTATCGATCAACATTGACTTGACTAATATATTCAAAAGTTGTTTATGAATATACTAGTCAAACATTGCAAAATCTAATCGGTCAGACCTCAATGAATGGCAATTAGTATTTGATTCCTTATTTTCCAAGTATATTAAGGCTAGGGTTAAAGGATTTGATTCATGATTCAGTCTTGTAGAAATTAGGTCTCTGATTTTGGGCTATATAAATGCTCACACTTTCACCAAACCTATCAACAAATTCTCAAAACCCCCTACAAAATTTGTGTGCATAATCCAAGATGAAGAGTTCAGTACGTCTAGCAAGTTTCGTATGTCTCATTCATGTTGTGTTTCTCTCCATTAGCCATTGCAGGGTTTTCCTGCCGAACGATCTCAGGCTTATTGAGCATACATGCAACAAAACACCACACCGCGATCTCTGTGTCTCTGCTCTTACCTCGGACCCTGAGAGTGCCGGTGCAGATGTCAAGGGCTTAGCCCGCATAATGGCTAATGTTATACTTAGGAAAGCCACAATTGATACCCAACACAAGATCGAGGGGATGATTGCGCATAACCCAGGAGACCAACGCTTAACCAAATGTAGAGATGATTACAAAGTAATCAAAACAAAAATTGACTCAACCAATGCATCTATTACTAAACATGATTATAAGTCGGCCGAGGAAAGCATGAATGATGCTATCGCTGAAGCTAATATATGCGAAGGTCGTTTTCCAGGCAGATCTCCTCTGATATATGAGAACAAACTTGAGGCTGATATTGCTGATTTAGCTGCTGACATAGTAATTATGTAGATCATATTATACCTAGCTTGACATGCATGTGTTAAGAGTCTTAGAGTAACAAGGATAGTAAGCAATGGATTATGGATCGATCCTTTAATAATAAAATTTGATAATGAACAAATAAATAAAGTTACAAAAAGACAGTTTCTATTGGGACCTCCAAATCTGCTCACTTGACCTCACTCTATTATGAATTATTAAATGACATATATAACCTACTATAAAATGACTATTAAGGACAATAATTATACCAAAAAAATTGTTATATTTATTTTCTCTAGACTTTCCAATTCAATAATATTAGATTGCATTCTTTATTATTTTCCCTATCTATTTTCATTTTCCAATTTCACTACATACTCATTAAAGCATTCATATATATTTAATAAGAAATAAAACTATGACTAAGATAAAAATGTATGATATGCATATTGGTCAGGGAGAACAAAATAAATTGTATTATGACCTAAATCTAAATCTATCCATTATACTTGCAAAAAGAAGAAAAAAACAAAAACAGAGCTAGCAAATAAAAAAAAATAAAAAATATTTAAATAATTAATCATGAGGTACAGAAAATAGAGAAACATTAAGAAAAAATTATTAATCTTTTTTTTTTGCACAGCTAAAAAAGAAAAAGTAAATAAAAAAAATCACATAATAGTTCATGTTATTTTATTTTTATTAATTTTTAAAACTCAATACCTTGTGTTTGATTTTTTTTTATTGGATAAGAGATTTATGTTGTCTGATTAAGGAATGGAGATGTAATTAAGATTTATATAGTAATTAAATCATTGAAATGACTAAATTTTTTTATTATAAAGATCTTAGTTTATTTGTAAATTATATGAGTGAGGTTATTTGAGGAACTTTAGTGAGGTTTAATGAGTAAATTTAATATTTGAAAATTTGATAGGACGTGTAAAAAGCATAGAGGTAAGTGAGTAAATTTGGATTGCAAAAGTGTTTCCATCCTGATATATGAGTGAAATGGTATTTCAATCCTAATCCTAATATACAGAGTGAATTGAAATTAACTTAAAACTGATGAATGATAGTAAGCCAAATTTCTACTGTTATAGTCCACCCAATATAAGTCTCTGGCTAAGTCCATATAACAGAAAATGAATATTCCCTGCTCTGACTAAAATTCGAAATGGAAAACAAGCTCCCGCCCTATTTGGCATTGCCATAAAGTTGGGGTTAATTGGATTTGATTGGAATTAAATGGATGAATTTATTGCATTATGGAAGGGATTTATAAATGCTCACCTATCCAAAAATACCAAATATTACATCCATATTTTATGTCTCTCAAACAGGCATTTGTATATTCTATCATGGTAAGAGAAAGTCTTGCGTACGGCAGACGCAAGGAACACGTGGTACGGGTAAATCAATCAGACCCTTAATAGGGGGTATTTTGGATATTACACTTAAAAAAAAATATAGACAGTTTCAGAATGAAAGAAATTTTTCATGAGTTTTGTGGCGGTGCGGCTGCAGTATGGAAGAATTTTTCTCACGGTAAACACAGAAGAGCACAAACACATTAAAAAAAATATCGTTCTAAGCATCATACATCATTTTGGAATACAGACAAAAAAACAAAAGCTCCAAAACGCAGCTCAATAAGTCAACACGGTTTACATCCAATCACTAGCCCACACCTGCCCTCACCTCCATCACCCACTATGCACCTCCTGCACACCCAACACCTCCCTCCTTCTCTCCTCCACTCGAATCTCCAATGTCACTTCCACACTGACGCCCCGGTCCGTCGCTCACTCATCGCCTTCAGACATCCTCCCAAAACTACCCCCGCCAAAGTACACCACTTGTCCCCATCCCAAGGGCACAACCGTAACCTCACCGTTAGTTCATAGCTCCCCACCGAAGGCATATGGTGCCCCACCCAATCACTACCTGCGCACGTTAGCTGTCGCCTCCACAATTACGCCCCACAAAAACCCAAAAACCAAACCACATTTATACCCGCCCTTTCTTTTTTTAATCATTTTAATTTTACACCACTGAAAAAGTGAAAATTCTTCCATCATACACGAGCGATACAAATAAATCAGATAGTAAAATCAGTAGATCTCAGTCTTTGATATTTATAAATAATTATTTTTTTAATACAAAAAAATTATACTTAATATTATCTGGCCCTTCATTCTTATCACTGTACTTCGATACACTGAATACTCTTTTCTTTTCGCTAGGCCATTTTTAGTGTTTAACCTACCCTCCTAACAGAAATTTAATTTTACTTTTTTTTTTTTGAAGCAGAGCAGTCTTAAATGGATCTGCGTACGCCTAGGCGCAGTGCTTAGTGCTCGCTTCTTCGTCCTTCATAACTCTCTCTCTCTCTTTCTTTCTCTTGGAATCGAAACGGTGCGTTTTGGCTTCGGGCATTGGACTCCGATCCGGTGCTACATTTCCGTCAATCGGAGCCGCGTGATCAGCGTTGGATGGGAGTTAGATTGATCGGCGAGGTTTTTTGGTTGATTTGAATGGTGAGGTGGTGGTGAGAATATGAACCCACTGTGCTGCATTGCTCCCGTTTCGATCGATCGGGACCAGGCCGACCCGGTCACGGCGAAGCAGTCCGGTCACTACCAGCTCGGACTCGACGCGGCGGTTCCGGTTCGAAACGTCAGCTACGGCTCGAAGCCGAGCTACTCCGCTCAGGTCTCGTCGGCGGGGACCGAATCGGACAGAGCCTCGTCCGCCGCGGCGCAACGCGAGGTTGAGGAAACGTTCTGCGAGCCGAGGGATTCGAAGGTGTTCGGCGTCAGTGGAGGCGTCGCCGGAATTCTGTACAAGTGGGTGAACTACGGCAAGGGGTGGAGGTCGAGGTGGTTTCTGCTGGAAGACGGCGTGCTTTCGTATTACAAGGTTCATGGACCGGACAAGATTCTGATGAGCCCGGCCAGAGAGAAAGGCGTGACGGTGATCGGAGAGGACTCGTTGATGTATATGAAGAAGGCTAATTGGAATAGAAATCGGCTTGGCTTGCCGGCGAGGAGGCCGTGCAAGCCTTTCGGCGAAGTGCATTTGAAGGTTTGGCTTTCACTTTTAACACTGTGTTACTGTGTGGTAAATTTGTGTTTTGTATTGGTTATGCTAAAGTTGGTGCTGATGTTATATTTAGTAAATGAGAAATGAGAAGTAACTATACTGTAAGATTATATGGCTTCGTCTTCTTTCGAGTTTTTGGTTCTCTAGTAAGTTTAATATGCTATGATTTTCAGTTTTCATGAGGTGGTTTGATAAAATGAGCTAAATCAATATGATGTGTGAGGCATGAATAGACTGATGGCATATGTATCGATAATCAGATGGCTAGAGACATTTTGATCTTTATTTTGTGGTAATTTTTTTATAGAAGTTACAAAAGAAATGAAGTTACCTTGTGAAAACCACCAAAACCAAACTTCTCCTAAGTTTTGATACCAGTACTGCTCATCTGTGTGCTTTGCATGACAATTCAGAAAATCTATGCTCATGACCTCTACTTTTTGACCTGTTTCCTTTTGGTTACTGAATTTGAAGTGGTCTGGTTTACAGGTCTCTTCAATTCGTGCCAGCAAATCAGATGATAAAAGGCTTTCCATATTCACAGGAACTAAAACTCTTCACTTGCGTTGTTTATCTAGAGAGGACAGAGCTGCATGGATTGAGGCATTGCTGGCTGCTAAAGATCTTTTCCCCAGAGTGTTGTCAAGCAATGATTTAGTGCCTTCAGAAGATATAGTTGTTTCAACAGAGAAGTTACGATTAAGATTGGCACAGGAGGGAGTTGGTGAGCCTGTTATCAAAGACTGTGAGTCAATTATGCTTTTAGAAGTCTCAGAGCTGCAAAACAAGTTGAAGGCTCTTCAGAGTAAACATGTTATGTTGTTAGACACATTGAGACAATTGGAGGTATTTCTCATCCTCTTCTGGTTAAAATTCAAATACATGCAGTCATTGTTATGGCATGCATTTCCTTGCTCAAATTTGGCTTTGATTACATTGCATCCATATGGGTGGATGCTTGCTAGTTGCTAGAGTGAAAAGTCAAACCCAGTTAAATTTTTGTTTTGCAGACAGAGAAAATAGAGCTGGAAACTACAGTAGTGGACGAAACAAAGGAGCGTGAGTCATACTGCAGTCAGGGCAATAGGAGACATAGTGGTTAGTTGTCTTTTGCATTTCCATTATCTTTATTCTTTGTTGAACTCAATGTTTAAAATTGATTCCATGTTCCTTTGGAGACTATTTCAAAAGTATCCACTATGTTCTTGATTATTAAATTTGATCATCTTCTGTTCTCTTCATGCCACAGATTTTTATTCCGTCATGTCAGAGGGCAGTGGAAGTGATTCTGATGCAGAAAATGAAAGTCAAGACGGAGGAGATGTTGAAACAGATGAAGATGAAGGAACATACTTTGATACTTATGATATTTTGTCTTCAGATGCTTTAAGAAGTGCATCCTACCGGAGTAGAGAAGGTTTGCGGTTTAGCACACAATAGATATTCCTTCCTTTCTGATCGGTTGAAGGAACATAAACTGATGCATATGTTTCTTGTGTTCAGATGCTTTAAGAAGTGCATCCTATCGGAGTAGAGAAGGTTCGAAAATGGTTTCCCACACAATATATATTCTTTCCTTTCTGATTGATTGATGGAACATATTTGATATGTATCTTTTTGGTCTTCAGATGCTTTAAGAAGTGCTTCCTATCGGAGTAGGGATGGTTTGGGAAACGGTGGTGGAGATTCTCTCTTTTCTGATCGATTGCATGCAGTTCAGGAGATCATGACAGTTAAATATCCATCTGTGAAAAGGAGGGATAATTTGCCAGAACCAAAGGAGAAAGATAAGCCTATTGGCTTGTGGTCAATTATCAAGGACAATATTGGAAAGGACTTATCTGGAGTTTGTCTTCCTGTTTATTTTAATGAACCACTCTCTTCATTGCAAAAGTGCTTTGAAGATCTGGAGTATTCCTACTTGGTAGATCGAGCATTGGAATGGGGAAAGCAGGTTAGGTTTCCAGCTGTTGTTTTTATTGTTGCAAAGCAGTTTTAAAGGAATACTCGTCTGGTTAAGTTATACAGTGAGCGGATATTAATGCTGGGCTTAAGATTTAGAAACTAATTATTTCTGGAACCTTCAGTTCTATGCATTATATATTGCAAGACAGAGAATTTGCTGAACAGATTTGTTTTCTTCGCTAATTTTGGATCTGCAGATCTATTTTTCCCATATGCATCATCTAGATTGTCTGCATTCATATAATTTCTTTCTGTTGTGTTTTGGGGTTGGGGTTTAGGGTTTAGGGTGGAGTGAGATGCATAGTATTCAAATGGAAGCCTCAGCTAAAACATGTTCAATGAGGTTAAAGAAACAAGGTTAAGAGAGATGAGAATAACTGAAAAGAAAAGAACAAGACAAAAAAAAGTCCACTTTGATGGAATTTTATGAATTCGTTGGATTTCATTCATTGCAGGGGAACGACTTGATGAGAATTCTCCACGTTGCAGCTTTTGCTGTATCTGGTTATGCATCAACAGAAGGTCGGCAGTGCAAACCCTTCAATCCTCTCCTGGGGGAGACCTATGAGGCTGATTACCCGGATAAAGGACTTCGTTTCTTTTCTGAAAAGGTAGTGCATGCTGACAGTTTTAAATATTGTCTAGTAGCATATCCTTACAAACGGTTATCTGTCCATTAAGAAGAAATAATTTAAGAAGATAAAAGTAGCCTCCTCTTTGTTTTTGTTGTTTGGAAGCTTCGGCTCATTGCATTTGAAGCATCACAGCCAAATGTCAAAAGTTTAATAAAACACCGATTGCTGTCTAACAAGCAGAGCTTGCACTCAGGTGAGTCACCACCCAATGATTGTTGCCTGTCACTGTCAAGGAAGAAATTGGAAATTTTGGGCTGACTCCAACCTTAAAGGCAAGTTTTGGGGGCGTTCTATACAGCTTGATCCTGTGGGTCTGCTTAACTTGCAGTTTGAGGATGGGGAAACATTTCAGTGGAGCAAGGTCACTACTTCCATATACAATATCATACTAGGGAAAATTTACTGCGACCATTATGGCACCATGCGCATCAAGGGAAGTGGAAATTACTCATGTAAGCTAAAATTCAAGGAGCAGTCTATCATAGACCGAAACCCACATCAGGTTAGTTTTGTGGTTGTTAATGGAAGGATGATGGCAAAATATCATCACAGATTTCATCTGTCCTAATAGAGTTTTTTCCACGTCGGTGTATAGCATGTGTCTTATTTTCTGGTCCATTTAGGAAGAAATATATTTGAGTAACTACAATTACATCTTAGCACTGTCTGAATTACAGCGAGGTTAATTTCAACATCCCCAGTGTTTTAAGAACTGTGTGCATAAGTCCAATTTGGCTTATTTAATTCTCTGTGGAATATATTAGACTACTTTCTCGAACAATCAATGTGATGATTTAGATTGTTTTTACCTAAGGACTAAAATCAGTTTACCATGATTAAGCAACTCGCTGGGAACCAAATGGAACCCATTTTCTCTGGCCATTTCTGTGATCATTGCAGGGCATTCGCTCTACTTTTAGTTTACACTGCATGTGTTTGCACAGAATGGAATTAAAGAAATACTACTGGATGTTTGGGGGTCTGAGTAAATTTTTTAAATACATGGAAGTCCATTTAATTTCACTGTAGTAGGGAAATTCTACCATGTGCTACTTTTTGTACTGTATTTCAAATGAGTTGTATTGCGAGGTAGTTACTAGTAATTACAATGGTGCCAACTTCATTTCAGCCATTGCTGTTAATAAACTGACATCTGACCTTATTCATGAAATTCTAGGTTCATGGATTTGTTCAAGACAATCGAACTGGAGAGAAAGTAGCAATGTTGATGGGGAAGTGGGATGAGGCAATGTACTATGTTCTAGGAGATCCAACTACAAAACCAAAGGGTTATGATCCAATGACAGAGGCTGTGCTGCTCTGGGAAAGGGAAAACTACGTTACCAAGACAAGATATAATTTCTCTTCCTTCGCAATATCCCTGAATGAGTTAACACCTGGACTATTGGAGAAATTGCCTCCAACAGACTCGAGGCTGAGGCCAGATCAAAGACATTTAGAAAATGGTGAATATGAATTGGCAAATGCAGAAAAACTAAGACTTGAACAGCTACAGAGACAGGTATCCCCCCTTATTTTCTTTTATTTCTTTCTTCTGGATCAATTTGATCATTCACCTATAGATCCTATATAATTGGGAATTGACTGAAAGTGCAGCCAAAGTCATGTCACATCTCTAGTTATGCAATTTACATGGTTATAAATTCCTTCATTTTCTTTCACTAGTAATAAGAGCATCTATTTCTAATGCCATGATGCAGGCGAGGAAGTTGCAAGAGAGGGGCTGGCAGCCAAGATGGTTTCAAAGAGATCAGGACGGTTGTTATAATTACACGGGTGGGTATTGGGAAACTAGGGAGAAAAACAATTGGGATGGAATTCCTGATATTTTTTGCCAGAGCAGTGATACGCCCTCAAGTTCTGTTGAAGAGTAAAGGCATCTCGAGCTTGATCATACTCCCCTTGATTTCTTCCCATTTTCTCAACTGCTCCCCTTGCTCTAAATTTGAGTTCAATGTAGGCTGTGCTATAAGAAAAAAGAAACTACTTGATTTGGTAATGATAATTTTCTTGATCAACAGAACATATTCCACTGTTGATTAGTAATGCCCTTACTTTAACCACGAGCACAAAAGAAGGGGCTGGAGAGAAAGAGCTACTGAAATGGCAGAAATGCGCTTATTTGACGTTTTAAAAGAGTACAGCGCTTATTTGACTTTTGACATAAGTTTTCCTCTATTTGGAATTGTTAAACATCTATTATCCGTTTGTTTTTGGTTACGTAAAGGGCAAATCCCAACAAACGATCAAGCCGCAGAGAAGTCTTCATCTCAAATGTAAAATGTACTTCTAACAAAATAAGTAGTAAAATTTACTTGAACCAAAACAGAAGTAGGACAAAAAGAAAATTGGATTTTTCTGGATCATTTCCATGCTTTCTTCCCTCGGAAATTTTTGCCAGAAAGCTGCTGCTTTTTGCGTTTTGCCACTCGAGATTTAGCTACCTTTGCCCTCTTTGCAACAAGTGGCATAGCCTTCTTATGTTCCTTCTGCTTATTGCTCAGGCCTCCCGACTGCAAAATTTATCAACATGTTGAAAGAAAATCAAGCTCACATCCTTATAGGCGCCCTAGTGGTTATTCACTTATTAATGGGTGCATAGCCATAGTAGGATCCAGGAACTAAATGGCAAAGTTCAAAGCCATGAAGATGCTTGTAGAACTCTAAAACATGATAACTTCAAAGAATCGCAGTAAATATACCTTCTTCTGTTTTACAGCAGCTCTAGCCATGTAAACTCTATCCTCCCTCCCTGCTTTCACTAATGCCAGCTTCTCCTCCTTGGTCATTCTTCTTTTTACATGGACCTACACAGTGGACGTTCAATTGGGTCAATGAAAGTAAACAGCGGTACAAATAATTTCATTGCTAGCAGGAAAGGTAAAGGTATACGCAAAGCAAATGATACAAATATATAAAAAAACAGCATGAATTTGAATACTAGGAAATTTAGAATTTGATCCTGTCATATTTTACTACTTACAGTCTGATAAAATTGCTAATTCTTAGAAACATATTCTCACTCTCCCTACTCAAAACAATCCAGCACATTTACAAAAGTTGTCCAATTTATTATATCTATTTCAGATGAATTATTTCTTAATGCAAATGCAGATTCCTCTAAAGCCAACATGTAGATAAAACTGAAAGTATACGATACCAGTATAATGATATAAAACTTACTTCAAGCTTAGCAGGATCTATTCGCTTAATGCTTAATTCATCAGAAGTGGGAATCTTGAATGCTGTTGACTTCGCATCTGAGCTCTTTTTCAACAACCCCTGCTGAGCCAATCGCTGCTTTGCCTAACAAAGGAAACATCAAACAGTAAACAACATAATATATTGCTAGCTGACAAGAGATGATAATGTTTTGAGTGCAGAACAAAACATTGATGTTCTCCACATCCTAAAGTTACAGCCTGCCTTATTCTTGACATACCTTTAATTCCTTAATCCTCCGGAAGTCCTCATTAGAAAGAAAACCATCTGTCGAGTCTGATGGAGCAGGACCCATATTTTCTTTGGCTAATCTCTTCAAAGTCCTAAGACTTGCTTCAGCATCATTAAGTTGTGTATCAAAATCAGCAAATTTCCTCTTTTTTGCTATGTTTTCTTTTACTCCAGATCCACCATCTTTGGCATCATTATTGTCAAATTCTTCCTCCTCATCCTCTGTATTCTCTTCCTCATCCTCATCTTCATCCTCCGCTTCCACCTCATCCTCATCACCACTCACATCACTGTCATTCTCATCTATCTCATCAC
Source organism: Rosa rugosa (assembly GCF_958449725.1). NCBI lineage: Eukaryota > Viridiplantae > Streptophyta > Magnoliopsida > Rosales > Rosaceae > Rosa > Rosa rugosa. The sequence continues at coordinate 9,667,931 of NC_084824.1, read as the reverse complement.
CATCTTCAGATATCATGTTGTCATCTTCACTTCCACTCTCAGTGTTGGTTATTTGCAAGCCTTCATCATCACTGGAAGCTACCATCTCATCAGTGCCCCTTACTGAAGGTTCATCATCATCATCACTCTCCCCATTGTCATCATCATGTTTTAGTAAATCAAGACCAGGAACATTTCTAAGTACATTGACTTCTCCATACGCTTTTGGCCTTGCCTTTGAGTCAACATGTTGGCGACCACGATCCTTCTTAATCAGCAGCGAGGGGTTAAGCTGCATGTACATACACTAAATAGTCAGTCTTCTATGCAACCATGGTTCATGGAAAGGCATGACTAGCAATCACTAGCTCATGCATAAAGAGGAAAAGGAGAAGGGACCTCTCTGAACAAGCCAATAAGTGAACGGGCTGCTACTGACACTGCTTTTGTATGTGATTTCTTATATAATGCAAGATCTTGCAGCAAATCTTCTGTCATCAACTAGTTGCAGGAAACAAATTATAATTCAGAAAGCCTTGCATCATGCATCAAGTAGAAATAAGAATGACTGAATATGGTATTACCCATGATTAATAGCATTAGATTAGCAACCTCAACTGAAATACAGATAATACCAGAACCAAAATTTATATAAATAGGTCATTACCAAAGGCATTCGTAAACAAATTTCCCTTGTTGTATTCAGTCCAACAGCTATGGCCTGCCAAAAGAAAGTGATCACATATTTAGACAGGGGACTTGCGAAGGGCAAAAAAAAAAAAAAAAGAAAGAAAGAAGATAGCACTTATGAAGTAAAACCTCTGGCTGTGCACGATCATCTATAAATTTGTTCACTACTTGTTTGAAAAGTGGTTCAACTGCATCAGGAGGAACCTGCTCATAAGCAAGTACACGAAGTTAAATTGAGTCGACTGACTAACAAGTAATTTAAATAATGCTTGATTTCCAATAGAAGTGGGACTTAAGTTAATGAAGGGACAGGAAAAAAAAAAAAAAAAAAAACTTCTACTGAGGTCCAATCAAATATAGGAGTAGCTAACTCACCATATCATGGCAGGCCTGGACTGCTGCAGCGAGTAATTCAGTGACACCATTTTGATGAGGCTGCGAAACTAATAAAGTCACAATTTGATTATCAAGAGAAAAAGACATTCATTGAATAGGTCAGATAACATACCGTAATGTAGTTGATAAAATAAGGATAAAAGTTCAACAGAACCAAGCGATGAAGCCCAATAGTTCGAGCAACTACTTTCAACATCATCATTTTGACCTTCAGTAAACATAAGATAATAGTCAAAACAAATGAGAAATGCACTTTCCAGTGTCAGTGTTACAACAAACTACATAACTGTATAGAAAGAAAAGAAACACAGAATTGTTATACAACAAAGTGGTTTGTAATTGAATCTCTTCTTTACAGGTATTGTTGAAATATGATAGTGTTCCAATAATGGTGAGCAATAACTTTCTCTACAAGTGAAGCATGTCTGTGTACTTTTTGAATTCTACAAATGTAAAACATCAATAGTTATTTACCTCAAAGCGTTCAACTCTTGTACTATTTTGAAGACGGGAGAATAGCTTCTCAGCAAATTCCTGTGGAGAATGAGATCTTAAATATCCTTAATAAATCACAGAAAGAAGACAAGCAAGATGTAGATAATAAAAATAGACAAACCTGTGGATCTCTCAAATGATTAAGTGGCGTATGATAATTTGAAGTACTTTTTTCTGATGTTACGCGTTGCTGTTTTTTCAGGCTACGAATGGCACGCTGCAGTTTTGCTTTCTTTTTCTTCTTGCTAGCAAGTGTACCCTTATGGTGCGCCTGAAAGAAGTTTCATTTTTAGTTTTGTAAAAAAAATTACCATTTGCAAGAAATAATGAAATTCATCCTATTTACCTAGAAAAGATGGGATACTGTAGTATACATATTTATCAACAAGCATGTGGTAAATGTACAAGCATCAAAGTAAAACGCTTGAAGTATCATTTACCATGATACAAACTAGCTAGAACAATGCTCATTAATAGAGTAAAACTGACCTTATATATATCCTCTCTATTAATGGCTAGATGAGATTTAATAGGAGTGTCCTCATCACTACTTGACGCATCACTATCATCCTCCTCCTCAATCTTCTCGTAATCAAGCAGAAATGAGAGACAAGCAATCATTATCCTGAGACATTCAAACAAAAAATGTTATCGCTTAAACCCCATGATTGGAAATGACACGGAAAATAACAAAAGAGCAATGAGCACCTCGACGATGGATGAAAACATGCAGAGCAGATTGCGTTTGCTGTATTTTCATCAAACCACACCTTTCTCCGGTGAAGCTCACGTAGAGTGATAAGTGCTCTCTTTGCTTTTGTTTCATCCTCTAGCTACAAAACAAAAAGAACACAAACATTCACCAATTCAAGCACTCAATCCCCTGAATTTTTAACAATCACATGGCAGCAGCTTGTGAACGTCCAGAAAGAAAATGCATTATCACACACCTGTAGCATCCGAAACAAGACATTCTGAAGCACCCGATTCTTAGCTTCATTCTTATGCTTCATATTCATTCGCTTTATGCTATGTATGACATGATTGTATGCCAGGGTCTTTAAAGCCTTATCGCCATAAGTCTGTATCTCCATGAACAAACCTAGATTGTCTGCAATATCCACCATCTAGAAGACCCACCAAAAAGCACACACATTATAATCAAAACCAAAAATTAGTCTACCAAGCAACTTAATTCTTATACTCCAAAACTTGGTCAGCAATCAAAACCCAGTTCATAATAAAGTTCCAACCTTTCTACACATTGAATAACACCCTTTAATTCCAATACTCCACATTCATTGAAATCGAAAAAAAAAAATGAATAAATAACACCATTCAATTCTGATAAAGTTCATACCTTTCTGTTCATAAGAAGAATGAGAGCTTGAGCAACATGCAATCTGAGACCAGAGGGAAGCGTTCGGGCGGAGGAGTGGAGAAACTCGGAGAGCTGTGAGGGGAATTGGGCCAATTGGGCCGGGTAAAAGGGGGTGACGTGGGCGAGAAACAATGCCCGGTCGGCGAGGTCCTTGGCGACGGTGGGGTCGCTGCCGCCGCTGCCGGTGACGGACTTGAATCCGAGATCGGCTTGCTGCTTGAAGAGCTCCAGCGACGACTTGAATTGGTTGTACACAAGGAGGAGCTCCGTCTCGTAGCCTTCCGGGTCGCACTTCATCTTGGATTGAAGTGTCGGCAGGCTCATCTTCTCGGAGCTCCGACCCGAGGCCGAGAGTGGCTCCGGCGTCATGCAGTGGGAACTCATTTTTTTGGGGTTTTAGTATTGGCGCCTCCTAAAATCTGATAAACCCTATACAAGTTTTATAGGTTTTGTTGCAGGAGGAAGTGACCCACTTTATGGGCCAAGCCCACGGTCCGGCCCACAATCTTGATCAGCAAGAGAAAATTAAACTAGGGCTGGGCTCGGTTCGGTACCGGAGTCGCAGGCCCAATACCACCTACCGTACCGGACTAGTTTGGTACGTCAAATGGACGACCATTACCGGCCATAAAAGTCGGTATACCGAGAGAGACTCGGTTGGTTGGTTGGGCCTCCAACCGAGTTTATAATTGGGCCAAAATTCTCCTATGACCACTGCCTCTCCAATGCTCCGAATCATCAACGTTTGCTCCAATGCTCTGAAGGTTTTGCTCCAGCGTAGCCGTAAAGCCTTGATTCCTTGAATGCAAGAGACGAATTAAATAAAAAGAGAACAAATTGGAACAATTTGCCTAAACAAAAAATCTGTAAATAAATGAAATTACAAAGTCAACAAAAGGCAATTAACAGCAGCAACATGCCAAGATATGGCAAAAGCATTAGAATCGAATCAGGCCCCTCAACTCAACAATCCAAGAGCTTCTAACTAAAATTGAAAACAAAAATAAGTAAATAACCAAGGTAGTACTCACCAACAGTAGGGAATGAATCGAGTAGATTGATGTGAAATGAAATCGAATGGTTTGATTCTTTGAAGGAACAGATGAAAGAAGCAATAGACTTTTTTTGATGAAATGCGTGAATCTGGGTGCCAGCCAGCCAAGTTTGATTCTTTCAAGGAACAGATGAAAACCGTCCTTGCAGTCAAACAGTGCTAGCTCTAGGGGCTTAATCACAGGGTTTGGATATCAGAACAAGATGGATTGCTTGCTGAGAGAGTTTGAGAGAGAGAGTGAGGGAAATTATTATTATTTATACATCCTATATCTAAAGCTCGGTGCACTGTTCATGAAAAATGAAGTGTCCCTTTTGCCCTTTCTGTCTCCGTCAATTACAAGTTTGCCATTCTTCTATACGGTTCTTACGCGACCCTTTTTTTTTTTCTTTTTTTTTAAAGTGTGACGATGGTGTTTTCCAATAGAAAGCAATTACAACATAATCTCATCATCAACAGTAGAAGAAGAAGGCGAAGCAGTTTCTTGCTGATTTTTTTTTTGTTTTTGTTCCCACCTCAATCGGAAGATTGAGAATTTTGAGAGCATTGTTTCCCAGATTTCTATGTTTTTTCGTTTTGGTTGGGGTTTTGTTGTTCTCTTCTGAGTCAGGTTATTGATTGTGGGTTTCGGAAATTGGGAATTCGGTTTTATTGTGTTGGGTTTGATTAGCTTTTACAGTTAGAGTTACTGAATTGGGGTTTTCTTGGGTGATTGAATTTGATTGTGTAATTTCAGGGTTTTGATTCCGAGTTTGTTGAAAGTTAAATTCAGTTAGTCGCGTTTATGCTTAATTGAAGAGTTGGCTAATATGATTAATTGAATTGAAGTTTTGTAATATCGTAGTTTCCTGTCCAGGTTTTTGATTTTGATGGTAGATCGTTGAGCTAAGAGAAAGAAGACGAGAGATTGAAAATTTTGGTTGAACAGGTTGCTGGGTTTTCAAAGAGCTAGGTACTATCCCTACAAGGTCAAATTTGCACAGTTGGTACTATCCACTACTGATTCATTAATCCCTACTTTGGCTTTTCAATTCATTGTCTATATTTTGTATTCTTCCATTTTAGTTGTCTATCTTCTTTGTGCATCGCATAATGTATCCTAACAGCAAATACATAATAGTAGCTACTTTTGCCATTCTTAATGTATAATTGCAGAATCTGCTGGCAGTTGATTCTTTAATCCAAATGTATCAAAGCATATTGATTGTTGATTTTCTTGCAATGCAACCTGCTAACATCACAGTGTTGCATAAGATTAACAATAATCTCTATTAAATTTAATTATAATCTAACTTATCTCTAAATTGACCAGACTAATTCTTTTACATAGTGAGAGGAGTATCTGATTTAGCTTTTCGTTGCATGGAAATTTCAGTTTCAGATTATACAATTAGTTGTTTACAGTTTCTATCCCATTGAGAGAGTTTTAGATTTGAGATTGAAGATTATATGTGCACTAACCCCTAATAAAAAAAGATTAGTGATCTTTGGGGAGAATAAAGGCAAAGATCTTATCTTTTAAAATACTTTATCAAATGAAATGGATAGATACATGGGTAGATAGGTACTGCAAATTATTTTACTTATTATTTTCATTTGATATGATAATTCAAATGATTGTTGGTGATTAGTCCATGTTGAATTTCCGTGTGACTTTGAAGGTCAAGATTTTCTCAACTCTAAATATTTAGTGTTCAAAAAGATAGAATTTGGTTTTATTGTTTTGGACTTTGGTTGATTTTTTTTCAGTTTAGGTTACTTAAAAAAGGAAGATATTTCTGTAATTTTGGTTATAGTTTGAGTTTAGTTTGAATGTTTTGAATTTGCATCTAATTATAAGTTTTTACATCCTCATCTCTGATGTAATATAGTTACTAAATTCTTTGTCTCCTTATTGGTATGTACATGATTTTAGGCGTGGCACTAGCATAAGTATATATATAATTATCATTGTTGTGAACTCAGTGCTTTTGGTGTTTATTGATGATACTTGCATATTGTGATTATTATTATCAGGGATAAATATCTAAAATTTAAATTAGATTATATATTTGAATGCAGGGATAAATAACTTTTACACTACTGTTCACACAATAAGTCTACAATGTTTGCCTCATTACATTTTCTCAATTCTGCTTCCACAAATTATACAAATATATACTTCAAATTTTCATCATATGCATCTGATCTTTACAACTGACCACTTCTATTAAATATTTACAGGTCTTCATTACATGTTTACTGTCCTCAATTGGAGCTGCACTGCCTTCAATTTTTGTGCAACCAAACCAAACCATCTATACCATACATTACAACACCAATAATATTGTCATCATGTACGAAAACAATCACAATACCAAATCCGCAGCAAGGCGCGGACAAATCTTCCTATACATATACTAAAGCCCCTAGAGCTAGCACTGTTCATAGCACTGTTTGACTTCAAGGACGGTTTTGCCCCTTTTTTTCCGGTAATTTACGACTTGCCATTGTAGATCTGTATTTTTCTAAAGGGCGGTTGCAGTTTTTTTTTTTTTTTTTGCGCGATGGAAGAGTTGTGGTCAGACCAAAAACAAAACGAAGAAAAAGAAAAGAAGTGATTGTCATGTTTGAGCAGAAAGCGAGAGAAGGGTATCTGGTTTTGTTTTGATAAGATTGACTTTGTAGCTTGAGTGGGTGCAGGTTCGTAAGTTTTCTCCTTTCTGCTGCTCTATTGCGTTTGTTAGTTTTTGTGTGATTTGTTTGGCTTTTGATTGGGTCTTTTGTTGTCGGCGGTTTTGAATTTTTATGGGTTTTTGATTGGGTCTTTTGCTGTGAGGAAGAAGAAGACCTGCGCTAGCTGCTATATCCTTTCAGTATATAGGCGAATCGAGCTTCATCTTCGCTGTTCTGTGTGATCAAATTTTGCCATCGACGTCAACGATCGTGAAAGCTTGGTGGGATTTCAATTAGGTACCAACAACACACTCTTAACTGATTTTCTTGAATTGGTTTTTTTTGTTTTGTTTCAGTTTTGTAGCTATTATAATCGATGTTGTTTCCTTTTGTTTTGTATTCAGTGCTTTGCGTTTTGAGTGGTTCGAGTTTATGACGGGAAGATTGGGTTGAAAACAAATAGAATAGGTGTGGTATTTGATTGTAGTTATTTTTGTTTAATTGATTAGCTGAAAATTGTCTTTGATTCCTACTTCCGAATATGTGTGATCATCTGTTGGCCATAAAGATCCAATCTTGCCTTGCGTGTTTTGATGACTTGATAGGTTTTGTTTCTCCTAATTAATTTGAGTCATTATATATGACTTTGACTAACATGGGAAATGGGCAAGAGAAAATTAAACTACTCCCATCTCAAAATCTCATCTCCATAGATTTGATCTATCTTTGGCAATGGTGCTTATTCTTTATAACACATATGTCAGTAGCCAAAAGAAGCATTGGCTTTGAGGTCTTGAATAGAATTTCATTCATAGTTGAAGGGTTCTGGGTTGAATAGAATTTCATTCATAGCTGAAGGGACGTTCTGTTACAGTAACATATAGTAATTGTCTTTCTCCTTTCTTTTTATAATCAATCGATCATCGAGTAGACAAGTATGTATCATGTACTGCAAGCGATATTTCATGGTGTTTGAAAGAAAAATAATGTAAACCCTATTCATGGTGTTTGAGCCAAATTCAGATGTGAAGAAAGTATGAGTTTTAAAATTGAAGCTGAAGCAGCAGAGGATAAGGGGTCAAGGCACATCTCTACTACAATAAAGGGAGGCGCCAGATTTGGTGTCAAAGCTTCACCAAATTTTTGAACTCCCATAATTACCCATGATTTAAAGAACAGTTCAACTTAAGTGAAAATTATCAATAAGGGATAGCAATGTAAAATACAAAAACATAAATAAGAAAATAAATACGGAATCATTGAGGAAAACAGAAATTGCCGGCAGTTAGCACGATCTGCTCGAAGAACGACTGGCGGGGCGCACGATTGGAGACGGAAGGCGGACGTGGGAAATGATTGGAGTGGATATGGCTTCCTTATTATTCACCCCACTCTCAATTTACGGTTCATATAAAAGGAGAAGGGAAAGAGGAGCAGAGCAAAATCAAACCCAGAAAGAGGAAAAAATTAGAATCAAATCGGAGACTTTCAGATTTCGTGTTCCATTGATTTGTCATTGATTTGGGTGTCCTATTTCCATTGATGTGGGCAGAGCGGATTCTTAATCAAACCCAAAAGGCAGAATAATAGGTATCAACTCGAGCGACAGTGTTGCGGATTCAGTAGAGGTCAGCCTTGATAATTGTTTCCAGATTTTGAATTTCATTTATTTGGGTTTTCGTTTTCGATTGAAGTTCCATGTGTTAATTATTACATTGGGTAATTTCAAAGAGTGGGTGATTGCCAAATGCTGCTTCGCTTTCTTTCAATTTTTGCAGGTAAATGTATGGGAGATTTCGGAACATTGTGAAAGTTGGTGTCGGCTAATATTAGTTGCAGGTAGTGTTTCTGTATCCTATGTTCTTTTATCTTCAATCACCCAATTTGTATGCATTTCTTCTGCCAAATTAGGACCTAACATGTATAAGCAGTAAACTCTTTTCCACTTGCTTTGAATCATGCTTTTAAGGCCTCTCTGTATGATGTTATTATTACACTAGGAAGAGTGGGAATTGGTTGTCTTTCTACTTTAATATTGTTTCATTTTAGACTAGCTAAAAGGATAGGAGAGGGTATAATGCTGCTCCATTACTTTGAACAGTGGAGCCACCAAGGTTTTAGTAAGGCCATTCTGCAGTGGTTAATTATAACTCAAACAGAGGAACAAAATTAAAATCAAAATCGACTCAGTTTTGGCGAATTACCTAAAGGTGAGACTACCTAATTGTGACAGGGTATTTTGGGGTTAAGTTTCCATTGATTTGGTTTTTGATTTTTTGGTTTTGGTTTTCTTTCAAATTTTCTTTTGGTTTTCTCAGGGTTATGCTGTTTTAATTTCGTCAATTTTCACGGAGTACTCCATACTGCTATTCAATTGTTTCTCAAGGATTTGGAGCTTTCAGTATTTTGTGTAAGATAGGTGATAATGATCTACGGTGACATTTACTTCATTTGTTTAGGTACCTGTAAAGTATTTGATTGGACTTGAAAGGAAAAGCGCAAGACCAGGTATGTTAAATTGTTTCCTTGTCAACTGTGTTCAATATTTCATCAGTCCTTACTTTTTCTGTTGGATTTCATTGTTACCTAAAGGAGTTTATGTGCAAGTTTATAAACAAAGTGCCCATCTGATGTAGCTATAGCAGCAAAGCTCTTCTAGGCAATGATTTGTGTCCGTATGGTTATAGGAAGTCATAGTACTCTAATACCAATAGAAATTGTTTGCTGTCTGGCTATAGAATTGGTCTAGGTGAAACCTGATTAAACTTTCAAGGCATTTTTTTAATTTCGTCAATTTATCTTGAGTTTCTCCTTTCTCATTTTTCAGCTGATTCTAATGTATTAATGAAAGATTGTAGCTAATTTTTTTCTTTTCTTCTTATCAAAGTTTACTATTGCTGTCTCTTGATTTTCTGATCTGTTGGCAGTCTTCTTGGTTCGTCTTTCTTGGAGCATGTTAAGGAGATATTGGAACCTGATACTTTTATTGCTGCAGCGCCTTGGGTGTACTACCCAATAATTGAAAAGTATTCAATATATTTGACATAGTAAGTTTCTCCCTTGCTTCATTTATAGTTATTCTAGAATCACATCTCCCCCCTCATCAAGCTCCCAGGCTACGAAATCTGTTGATAATATCTCATTTTTGATATTTTGAATTATTTATTGGTAGGATGTTTATTTATCTGTTATGGAAGTTTACGTATATCATTGTTTTCTTACCCCATAATGTTTGTTCACTACTGACTTGCCAAGGGAGAAAAATGCTGTAACTCAAGGAAAATAGGACTTCATTTTTGATGCCTATGCCTATGGATTTTGCATTGTCATTGCTATGTCCGGGTTTATGTAAAATGATAAAATTATTGATTCAGATTACTCCTTTTTTGCCGTTGAGTTTCTTTGGCTCTCATTGCTTCAGTTTCTGATTAATCAAGTTTTTTTTTCCTTTCTTAAAAATAGATAATTAATTTTTCATTATTAGTGTTTCTTTTAGTGAATGCCATGTATCATACGATTTGAGCTCCTTAGGTTGATAGTTATACATATCAGTCAACAGCGCTTTGGTTGAGATAATAGTTCAGTTTCTAATACCAAAGTTCATCATCTGCTTTGTATCCAATAAAGTTTTCATGCTTAATATATATCATACTCATTCAAGATCTCTTTAAGCTAAATTTAAGCGCAGCATTTTAACTGGTTTGTTGTCGCACGTGACTCAGATCTTCTATTGTAACAGGCTCTTCAGCGCTTCCAAACCGAGCATGGAAAAGGGTTTCCAACTCATTTCTCCCAGATAGGGGCTCCTGACTTCTATACCATTCAAAGGCCGACAAGGTTGGAAAAAGCGTCATTTTTTTATCACTGCTCTGAACAAGACAGGTCTGATGGTTTGAATTCATTGTATCAAATCCACTTCCTACTCGCATTATGCTCTTTATGATCTTCGCTCATGATTCAATTGCCATGTATTTGGCTATTGAACCTCAAAGTTTATGTTTTCATGTGATCAATCAATGCAGCAAGCTTCAAGGACGCTATAAACACAGACATGCCAAAATACTGCAACCATCAAGTAAAGATGCGGCCTCAAGTAAGGCCTTGATTAGAATTTGATCTAATTCAAACTCGCCGTATTTGATTCCTTATTGGTAAGGATTTCGAGTGCAACTCTAACCCAAACTACATGGATTTTTTTTTTTTTTTTTTTTGGAATTTTAATTAATGGCTGAAGTGGTTTTCCAGATTGTTATGGGACAAGTTTCTTCATCACGCTCTCAGCCATCGAATGATGGCCAGGTAGATTAGCATTGTACTTTTCTTCCTTTCATAGATAGAATATAACAACTTATAGAACCTTTTTTTTGTGACGATTATGTTTTGAACTTAACATAGTTACTATATAGGAACCATCCCGTGTTCATGCACCCAATGCAGAAAGGCAAAGTACAAATACCTCTCAAGGAGAGAGGAGACAATCAGTGATTTCTTCAGAAGCTATTTTATCGCAGTCTCACCCACTGGATGAAGATCAGGTTAATTTGCATGATACATTGTTTCGTTTGTTACATGTAAACAATTGATGGAAACCTTCTCTAATTTTTTTTTTTTAAATCAATTTTCTATACAGGGACACACCCGTCTTCGTATACTAGATGCAGAAAGACAACGTAGAACTAATTATCAAAGAGAGAAGCGACAGTCATTGAATTCTTCACAACGAGCAGAAAGTTTAGCCCGAAGACGTGCTAATTACCACTTACGGCGACAGTCGCGAAATACAAGTGTGGAGAACAGAAGTATGACAAATCAACTAGAAGCAATGGCTGGTAACTTACTACAATGAGTCATCTAAAAGACAAACATCTTCAACCTTTTGTATAACTATTTGGAACAGATTGCTTTCTTATTTTGGTGGCCCACATGTAAATGTTCTTATATATATATATATATATATATATATATATACACCTGTGCTAAAATGGTCGATAAAAGCACCGAGTGTAATGTTTTATTTTTTATTTTTAAGAAATAATTTTGTTATGTTGACAACACGTTGCCAAGTGTGTTAGAAGAGAGTGGTGGTTTAATCAAGACTCCAAACCAAGACCCTTGGAGTTCTAGAATGGTATTTTTTTTTTTTTGCTACAAACTATGACATGATGTTGATTGTAGCTTTATGTCATGTTGTACATATCGACATCTTTCCTTTAACCTGTAGCTTCATAGCAGGGATTTGGGATTTTAGGAGCTGATGAAATGCTTAGTTTGTACCTGTATTAATGCAAGATGAATATTGGTTGCTGGTGTTATTTCAAAAAAGAATTACATGTGAATTTCAAAGGCTTATGAGGTTATTGAAAGTTTCTCCTCCTCAACTGTTAACTCCTTACAAACGTGGTCGTAAATTTCACTTTGTCAGTCCATTTAAGTAATGTTGTACGTCTGAAACAAATTGTAGGTACCCCCTGCAGAGGGAGAAAAGAGTAGTTGACATCACTAATCTGCTATAACATTGGTTGTCAGTCCAATGTTATAGCAGATAAGGCTGAAGGTTAACCTTATCTGCTATTTGCAATATCAAACCCAGAGAAAAAGAGTATGGGGTAAGAATTAGCAATATCAAACCCAGAGAAAAAGAGTATGGGGTTAAGAATTAAGTAAGAGTTAGGTAATATGCAGCACAGAAATTATATTGCACTCATAAGTAACATTTCAAACAAGTGTGACAAGAGAGGAAGAACAATACGCACGCGTGAGCGCGGCCCTTCCGCACGCGCATTCACGCGTGAGCGCGGCCCTTCCGCACGCGCAATGCGCGTGCAGGAAGGCTAGTCATGATAATTGGTTTTGTTTATTATGCTCACTGTTTAGGTCTGATGTAGTATTGTGAATGAAGTATTGTTGGGAGGTGTTTCGTAAAGTTTCGAAATTTGAATGTTCAGGTGTGCAGATTTTGCAATTCATGATGAGCATGGAGGTTGATTAGCTGCAGAATATGCTAAGAAGGATTTGCATACATGTGAGTTGGTTTGTTTACTCGGTTTGATTTCATGTATATACTAGGCAGTTAACAGCTTATATTGAAATAATCATGATTTGATGAAAATTAATAGGTAGTAAGATTTGATTTGAGTAGTAAGTCTCATGCAGGAATGATGTAACTGTCTTCCGCATGCACATTAGTAGATAACGGATCAATTTTCTTGATATCTTACTTACTGCATTCCTGCAATCTGTTCGAGTCTAATTGGATTCTGTGGTGCTGCAGTTGATTGAGAAAGCAGCCCAGAAAGCCATTCTGCATGGTACAAATTTATCATGCAATTCTGCAACTTTGCAAGATGCGTCTTTTTATTCTATACTTCATATATTTTGGATTGCTTCTTAGTAGGTGAATGTATTTGAGTTTTGATTACAGGGGCTATGGCTGGTTGCTTCTTATGAATTAGCAAGCCCTAAAGCATTTTTTAGTGGATAAATAAGTGGATGGTGCACTTCAGCAACTCATGTAATTGTCTCTCTAATTTCCAACTTTGGCACCTCACTTTATAAACTTTTGGTAACAAGTCAAATAATTCTCTATATGTTTCTATATATTACCAGCTTCAACATTTTTCGATAGCTTCTGCAATGACCATAAAATTCCTACAAGATCTAAAGAGATTGGAAGCAGTTCTATATGTTTCAAGAGTACATCAACACAATTAGTGATCAGTAATAGTTCTGTATCAATGTTCACACCTCACAGGATTGTAGTTACAGTTGCCACTGATTTTGGAGTGAAACCTACTTTTGCTCTTTGGGTTTAACATAAACATACTACTACGCCTACTATGTAACATTAAAAGATCAATTGTATTACAACTTTAGCTATCATATAACAATGATTCCCGCAGCAAAGCGCGGGCTTACTTTCTAGTGAAATCGATTTCGATTGTGTTTCTGATTCCTTTAGGGTTTGTTAATCTAACGGTTCTGATTTAATGTCACATAAAACTATTGATAGTCAATGGCTGGGATTGATAAATATAAGAAAATTATAAATAAATATATATTATATCAAATATATGGTACGGTACGGTATACCGTCTTTCTCCAAAAATCAATACCAATACCGTACTGTGTACTCCTTCTCGGTTCGGTACTACCGTACTAATACTTCGGTTACCGAAAATGTTGGTTACCGATCACTTTGGTTCGGCTCGGATGTGGTTGGTTGGTTTCTCTTGGCTGAAATTGCTAGCCCTAGTAATTTAGGGCTGAGGAGCGCTTTAGTATTGTATCAAGAAGTTAACCAACTTTTCAGTCACATATTGGCATTTGCACCGTTTAGTTTTTAGGTTTTTATAAGTAGATCGTTTATGCACATTTTCAGTCAAGTTGATGATCGTTTGAGTATTTGTAATATTGAGATTTACTAATTATAGACACAAACGGTTCAGGTTGAACATATTTGGTTCGTCCATTGATTTGATTTAATTTGATACTCAAACGATCATCAATTTAGCTGAAAATTTACAAAAGTAATCTAATCACAAGGACCTAAAAACTGAATAGTGGAGATGTCGATATGTTAATGAAACTTAACTCAATAAAACGTAGAAGTCGCATGAGCCCTAAACTCCTAATTAGCATGGGTTGCAATTTGCAAACCTACGCTTAAAAGAGATTTAAGGGAGTCGGTCGCTCCGTCTTTTTCCGGAAAGCGCGCCACATCTTCTATCATTTTATCTACTTCTCAGCCAAATGAGCATGAAAGTTGAAAGCTTTCCCAGTAAGAGAGCCATTTCAGCATTCAAACGGAGCTTTCATTCCGGCCACGTTTTGAAACAGGTTCTGTCTCTCTATCTCACACAGTTCATTACAGACACTGAGGCATAGTTTAAGCAAAAGCTTTCTGTTACAAGTAATGGGTTGGATTCAGTTTTCGATTTTTCATTGCCAATATTTGTTCTTTGGTCATAGCATTACATTTTAGTTTTTGGGTTTATGTTCAATTTTTGCATTCACATAATATTTGACAAACGCTTTAATCCTTATTGTCAGTGTGTTTCCAATGTGAAACTGAGTAAAGAAGAGTTTGTGTCCAAATTGCTTGATAGAAGATGGACATTGCCTATCCCTGATGCTAAAATTCACCAAATAAAGCTTTCAACCAGCAAAGTACAACCACAACCAGGCAGACCCTTGTCTGATATTTCCTTCTGGAACAATACTAACCCATGTTTTAGTCATTCTATGGCGGAAAAGGACGATTCTTTCTTTATTGTGAGGGATGATTTGTTGCATCCGTTGATAAATGGGAATAAAGCAAGAAAATTGGATGCATTGATTCCCCTTGTTGAAGATCATTCCGTGACTGATGTGGTGAGATTATGATCCTTTTATGTTTATCATCATTTTATGAGCTTATGAACGTAGATAATAATATGTTGGAGGTTATAGAGTCCAATATTCAGTACTAATTCCCATTCAAATCTAAGTTTCTCTTACGACCAAATAGCATTCAAGTCTTGACTTTGCTGTGGTTTAGGTGACATGTGGAGGTTGTCAAAGTGCCCATACAGCAGCTGTTGGTAGGTAATTTCTTGCTCCAAATACTATAGGATATTCAACCTTGCTGCAAAGTAGCAACTTCACTGACTTGTGTGTGCTTCAGCCGTTTCATGTTCAGAAAGAGGATTAAAACCACATTTACTTCTACGAGGGGAGCAGCCTGAAATACTGACAGGCTATAACTTGATGTCAACAATATATGGCAATGTCACATATGTTCCAAGATCGCTTTATGCCAATAGGGAAAAGATGTTAAAGAGCCATGCTGATTATTTGGCAGGCAGTAGTGGTAACGTCCTTCGGTTTGATGATATTTTGGAGGCTTCTTTGAATCAAAGTGATGGTGCTCTGAATCTTTTGCAAAAGGATGCTAATAGAAGTGACCATCCTCGGAAAATTGTAATTGTCAATGAAGGCGCAGGAGATGTTGTAGCATTACTAGGTAACCTAAGTCAATTCAGAACAGAGAATCATCTTGTTGCTTCCATATATACATATTGGCATCAAGTTCAGTTAGCAGGATCATGGTTTATAGACCAAGCCCCTAACATGCCCCTTAGATTTCATATCTTGAATTGTCCACATCTTCTGAGGCATTGTGTTACTTTATCCTTGTTTGTGTGGTTCTATTGAGAATGAAGTTTGCACTGTTATGTGTGGCCTTGAAAATGCCTCCAGATAGTTATGATCATCATTGTTGTTGGCTCATTGCTAGGGAAATGCATGGGTCTAGTTTAGGGTTTCTATGATTTTTACTTTCATTTTTTGTCTAAGACTACATGTGCACAATTATTCCTTTATGTTTTTCATTTCTATTTTTGTGCTGTGTTTTAAGTTGATCCTTGCATCCTGATGTGGTACTAGTTGTTATGTTTAAAGATGTAATTCAAAGATGCAATTGTCTCCCTAGGTTTGATTCGCCTAGTGCAGTACTTATCCCAGAATCACTTACTTGGAAAAGAGAGGGTCTTGAAGTTTGTTGTAGATTCTGGAACTGGGACAACAGCTGTTGGTTTAGCTCTTGGAGCCATATGTTTGGGGTGTGTTCCCGTATGTATTACACGACTACTTCGAATTAATTCTATGAATTACTGAGCTTCTATTGTGGCAGACTATTGCAGCATATTAACTATTGCTATTGCTGCTTGTCAGGCTCCCATGGGAGGTAACTGCAGTGATGTTGGCTGATTCATATGATGGGTACAGACATCAGGAGAAGCGCTTGATATCCAATTTTAAGAGGCATTTTGATATTCATATTGATCACTGCTTTGATGATATAGACAAAGGAATTGTGCACTGGGTAGAACGTTGCCACCCGAGAAAGTGAGTAGCTTGTCAAAATCTTCACAACTCCTGTGATCTTGTTTATAACCAAAATGGCACACCCAATGTTATATTTATATAACACTTGATTGCGTATTTTTAGTCTTCTTCCTCTTTTTATAACTCCAATCCTGCCCCAAAAATCCTCAGATTTGGCAATGTATTGGAAGGGGAATTAGAGGCATGCCAACATATTGCACAACAAACTGGTATTTTAGTCGACCCAGTTTACACACTTTCTGCTTGGGAGATGGCGATGGCCCTTCATAAAAAGGAAGCAGAAGTTGGAGGAGGTGTAAAAGTGGTCATGCTCCACAGTGGAGGCACTCTAGGCATGTTTGGATTAGCACAGAGGTACAAATCTTACTTCTCCAAGCTCAAAGTTGGATCATCCAGCTAAAAGAGATAGTTGACTCAAGTGAGCTCATTTACACAGCACGGAATTTAGGCATTGTAATCCCACTGAACTTTACTCTGATTTTTGTACTGAGAAAATATGGAAAAAGAATGGAAATATTCCTCTTATTAAAAGTTTGTAATATGCAAGAGGTTCACTGGCCATGTATTTATCCAGCTCCCTCTATCTTGATGACGGTTTGTTATCATTTCTAGAAATATCACAATCTTTTCTTCACTATCTAACTCTCTCCTTCCCTTCTTGTCAAAAAAAAAAAAACTCTCTCCTTCCCTAAAAGCAACAAAAACTGCTGCAGTTCTGGGTATAGGCCTTTCTAATATTTGTTAGAAAAAAAACTACATGCCATGATGCAAACTTAGTCCATGGCCCAAAAATTTAATTGGGTTTCTGAAATTATTGATAAATCCCACCATCTTTAAAAAACTCTTGCACATTTGCTTGTTGTATTTGCCCAAAGTCATCAAGTACTCTCTCGCCTTCTCCCTCTGTCTGTCTGTGGGACTGTAAATCTGGGAAGTAGAAAGCTAAACTTCTTTCCACATTGGGCTGCTTCCCGCTATTAATTTTATAAGTGGAACATTCTTGATCACGGTGATAATGTTACAATAACACAACATATAAACATATAATTGAATCCCCTAATCTAAAAGCTACCTAGAATCTCTTACCCAAATAAGAAAATGCCTAGGAGGAACGCTTGTCCCAAAGCATGTATGTTTATGTAGGTATGTGTGCGCCTATTGTGGCACTTGCAAAACGATTTGCCACAGTGACAGCAGCACACGACATGGCACACACACACACTCCAAGATTCTATTGACACTAGCCATGATTAGAATAATCACTAATGATAGTGGTTGGAGCATTGGAGAGTTCGTGGTGGCAAACCAAGCCACAAAAAACAAGTGCAGGCAACATTCCTGGTACTAAGGGGAAGCAGAATTTGATGGTCTCCTGGATCCATTGTCTCACACTCACCCTTGAGCTAAATGGCTCACCCTTCCCCAATCAAATTGAGCATATGAATCACGCCATGCTTTCTGTTGACAGTTGAGAGTAATATCATGAGGTGTCGCGAATGCAAAGTCTTGGATGTAGGATTTGATTTCTTTATCCATTATCAATTTATTTTACATTAAATGTTGAAATAATCTTTTAATGTGTGAGGTGAGGGTTTTGTTGCACGAGGGCATCTTAGGATTTGAATCTATCTTCTCTCAAAATTATTGTTAAGGCTTTTGAAGCTCAGTGATAATCTAACATAATATCTACTTAAATAGCAAGATTTTCTATACTATTCTTTTCTCAAAGTTGAATGCTCTGCTGCTCCATCTGCAGCCTTTGTACTCCAGATCTTGGCTTTTTTTCTTTTCCAGGCAAAGCAAACAGTCTTCACAACTTTTTACATGTAATTTTAGGGCTTCTTGCACTGGCCTTTTTATATATTCAATGGCTAGGGGCATATGTAGCTAGGTGGGAACACCTTTCTGTTGAAAAATAAGAATAAGGAGGAAATGTAGAAAGGTATGGCTACATTATATATAGTATGTGATGGATAATGCCATTGAACCAGAAACAAAGATGGGGAATGTCCCTGTGTGTGTTTGGCCGTTTAGAAAGCTTATACCTGCACAGTATGAAATATGATAAGCCTCCTTGAAATAGGCTAGGGTTTGCTGGCGATAAAGGGTAAAGGTCACTATCACGTACTTTTTGTGGGGATGAAAAGGATGCCTTCTTCATAATGCAAGAGAGAGATTGGTGGCCCATGAATTGTGTAGAGCAAATGGGGAACACTGCAGCGTTACTTGTTAATTAACCTAATTGTAGTTCCTAGTCGTTAGAATCCCTGTTGTTATGCTCAACACGAGAAAATGAATTTACCTGATGTGAGAAACTGAGAATCATCTTCAAGTGCAATGTGAGAAATTGGAAATTTAAAAGATCTAACTAAAACGATAATGAATCAAAAGTCAGTATGTAATTCCATTGACGATTCAAAGAGTATTAGGGAAGACAATCATTTATATTTCAATTCTATTAAAAGTGCAAAAACATGTTTTTGGGATGAATTGTCTAAATAAACACAAAAATATAAGACACTAAGCAAAGTAAACTGATGATCTTGTCCTGGTACAAAGGATAAATATTTATGAACATGATGTCTAAAATCTAACATAATCAATTTTTTTTTTTTTTTTGGCAAGTAAAAATACTAAATCCAACATCTTTCTCATAGAGTACAATATTTACTCAATATATATTCTTGCTCAATTTCCCGACTCTCAGTAGTATTTAATTTGGTCTATACAGCAGTTTCTGTTTAGTAGAGAATTACATTATACCTTAGTGACCTAGCTAAGAAGTCCTCGTCAAGTACATTGTAACTTGAAACAGAGAAAAAGAAACCAAGAAAAATGTGAAGAAGTATCTCCTCCATACCAAAACTGGTCAATCGTGCATGACAGTAATATAGTAGTACAATCATGCTGTGACTTTACCAAGCTCATAGATTGAGGGCATGGTAATAGTTAAACAAATGAGAGACCGTATCGAAATGTTTGAATGTGCCCCATAAACAAGTACCTTAATTATTTAGGGCTTTGATGCATGTTTTAAATTATTTATGTATGAATGAAAAGAAAAGAATTACATAAAGGGAGACAGCAGCATGCAAAGTATCGAAGACGCGACTAAACTATGGTATCAGACGGCATTGGAATTTGGAAGTCTCTTAGTCTCATGTTGGACTCCCCGGACTGGAAACTCCGGCGCACGTGTGCTGCTACTCTTCTGAGACTCGATCGTACTATAAAATTAAAAATATGAAATCTCTATTATGAAATTGCATGCTCGAAGGTACTTGGATATGTGCTTGGATTTGAGTCTGAACGATTTTCAAGATGTAAACCATTAGTGACATGCTGAAAGACATCGCAGGATTCCGGCATGGATTTATGCAGTAGAGAATTTATGTCCATTAGCTAGGTTAGTCCAATTAGAAATGTAGTTTGCGGTCTAATTAGGGAGGAAGAATTTTGTTTTACACTCAAAACTCTCGAGAACTGGTTGAATGATGTTGAATTGATCTGTATTCTAAATTATGACTAAATATTAAACATGACTAAAATGTCTAAATTCAACCTCGAGCTCCAACACATATTACTAATTTGTATGTGAGAGACTAAGTTTAGTTGTTGAGTGCATTTGCATGTTATTGTATTAATTTCAATAATTTGCATAAAATCTCATATTTGAATATCTCTCTTAAACGTCGGTGGATAGATAAAAGGTTTATAAGTTGATGAACTCGATTCTTATTTTAGTCATTAAATTTTGCCATGAATTCATGAATTTTTTTCTCTATTGCAATTAAATGATGCACACCGGCCAACGGTCATATCTCTATGTCATGAAATGTAACTAAATTTAATAGTAAAAATTCTAACTTACGTAGCATATATATCAAGTTCTCATCCTCTTACAACATAATTTATCATTCTTAAGAACATACATTTCTTAAAAAAAAAAAAAAAAAAAAAAAAACATACATTTGAATTTTTCAACATGCTCAATAACAATGTATTTCGTGATAACCATGAATGAATTATGAATCATTCAGTAAAATACACTTCTAATGTTATAAATAGAACTTCAACTGTCAAACAACCAGCTGTTAAGCTTCTCTTATTGATTATTGCAACCACCTTCACTGGCAGGTTTCAACTATAATTAACTATATATGATTAAGCATATCTACAGAGAGATTATTCAGAGCACCGCCGTACACTTGCACCAACATAAATGAATGGTTAGATTGCATTAAATACACTTTTTGTTTATTAAAAATAAAGTTGATAATAAATATCAAGGGTTGAGATTATTTTATAAGGGTTGGGTCACTTGCACCGTCGGTGCATAGAATAATTTCCAATATCTACAAAGATTAACCAAGTAATTAAAATTCTGGGAATGCCAACAAAGACGACATTCTTGGAGGAAGCAAGTAATTTTCCCCATATTGCAATGTTTACATGCATTTATTTAAACGATCAATTTATTATTCCCTCTAGCTATGTGTTCTTGACTCAGAAATGAAATTATTTTAGTAAAAGAACCAGAAAATAAAATAATAAAAAAACACGAATCCCCTTAAAATCTGCATATAAAGTATAATGACCATATGACTAAATGGGAGTAGTTTACGTACAAGACCTTTTCCAGATAGTGATCCTAATCACAACGTATATATTCATCGTGAAAGTTGATGTGGCCTCCCTTGCTCTGACTGTCCGTATACCCCCATCATCATTCCAGCATGCAAACTCCGGCCACCATCCCCCACCACCATTCTTCTACATGTATGGAATATAACTAGCTAGGGACCCTAATACTAACGCATGCGATTTTGATAAATTGAGGCTAACATTACGGATAACCGATACATAATGTGCACGAGTTAACGTCAACGACAATTAAAGTGTAAAATTCAAATTAGGATATTGACGTTGACATATTCATTTAAAACGCTCAAACAACCTTGATATTAGTAACCAATACATGCGACCTAAATTGGACCATACTAGGTCAAAGCTTTCTCGACTTTGTGACGAAATCTGCACAGGGCTGTTAGAATTCCTTTCCATCTCACCAAAATACATCTACTCGCACAAGTCAACATATGTTATAGGGAAAAATTCACCAACGGTGTCTGGACACTTAGGGGACTTTCAGAATGATACCTGAACTTACAAAGTTATCAATGTGATACCTGGACTCATTTTTTCGTATCAACATCGTACCTATGACCAATTTCCGTAACGGCTCCGTGACGAAAATTGGCCGTAGGTATCACATTGATACGAAAAAATAAGTCCAGGTATCACATTGATAACTTTGTAAGTTCAGGTATCATTCTGAAAGTCCCTAAGTGTCCAGACACCGTTGGTGAATTTTTTCCTATTTTGCACGTGCGATGCACGTGAGTCACTTAATGAAGACAAAAGGACCGATTTACCCTCAAATTCTTTCTTTCTTTTCTTTTCTTTTTTTCTTTATTCTTCTTTCTTTCTTTCTTTCTTTCTTTCTTTCTTTCTTCTTCTTCTTTTCTGGTTTCTTCTTCCCCTGATTTGAATCATCAAGATTCAAATCATCTTGCTCGTCCGATTCCTACCGCCGATCGCCGATCAAACACCGCCGCTGCGTCTCAATCCACCTTCATGCACCATAGATGTTTCTGGTTCCCCCAACTTCAAATCCTATAGCAAATTGAAATTGTGCATTGAGGCTTCACCGTTCACTCCGAGTTCATCCTCGCCGTCGTCGCCAATGACTTGACCACAACAACCTCCACCACCGCACAACAACGTCGTCCTCCGCTGCTTCTCGATTGGGTTTGGGGATAAGGACTGCTTCTTCCTCCACCGCTAGCGAAATCGTGGAGGCTCAATGCCACATTCTAAGGGCCACCGACCGGAAGGACCGCCACAGCAAGGTTTGCACCACCAAAGGCCCCAGGGACCGCAGCATCCGGCTCGTCGCCCACACCGCCATTCAATTCTACGACATACAGGACCGGCTTGGATACGACCAGCCTAGCAAGGTCGTCGATTGGCTAATCAAGAAAGCCAAGGCCGCAATCAACGAGCTTGACTAGCTGCCACCGTGGAACCCAAACTAAATTTATGTTCATACAACATTTTCTCCGACGATGCCGATATCCGCCGCGCAGGACACGCAGAACGTGAGCCTCAATTTCTCGATGGTGGAGGCTCCGAGTTCTTTGTCTACTAATCGGCGAGGCACAATGGTGGGTAGCAGCGGAGTGGCGAAGCTGGTGAATAAGAAAAGCTCGAATTTTCTGCAGGTGAGGATGGTGTGGAGGCCGAAGTTGTTAATCTTTATCTGCCTAAAATTGCCTCTGATCGAAGTTGGGCTAAACCGATGAAGTTGCAGGTGAGGATGGTGTGGAGGTGGTGTTGTATGTCAGGAACGAAGGAGAGGATGGAGGGGTGGGATTGGAGCTGTGATTTGAGAGTAGAGGGCTGGCAGAGTCTGAGTTTCTGATCAATGGTGTATAAAAGGGGGTCGAAGGAGAGAACGAGAGTGGTGGTGGTCAAGTCATTGGCAGCGGCGGCGGGGATGAACTCGGAGTGAGCGGTGAAGCCTCAATGCACAATTTCAATTTGCTATAGGATTTGAAGTTGGGGGAACCAGAAACATCTGTGGTGCATGAAGGTGGATTGAGACGCAGCGGCGGTGTTTGATCGGCGATCGGCGGTGGAAATCGGACGAGCAAGATGATTTGAATCTTGATGATTCAAATCAGGGGAAGAAGAAACCAGAAAAGAAGAAGAAGAAAGAAAGAAAGAAAGAAAGAAAGAAGAATAAAGAAAAAAAGAAAAAAAAAGAAAGAAATAATTTGAGGGTAAATCGGTCCTTTTGTCTTCATTAAGTGAGTCACGTGCATCGCACGTGCAAAATAGGAAAAAATTCACCAACGGTGTCTGGACACTTAGGGACTTTCAGAATGATACCTGAACTTACAAAGTTATCAATGTGATACCTGGACTTATTTTTTCGTATCAATGTGATACCTACTGCCAATTTCCGTCATGGAGCCGTTACGGAAATTGGTCATAGGTACGATGTTGATACGAAAAAATGAGTCCAGGTATCACACTGATAACTTTGTAAGTTCAGGTATCATTCTGAAAGTCTCCTAAGTGTCCAGACACCGTTGGTGAATTTTTCCCTATGTTATATGAAACATAGAAAGAAAGTCCACCACTCGAGCGGAGATAACGCTTCCGATACTCATGCAACAGCTCCGCCAACAGCTCTCACCTTTGTCATTATGAAACAGCAACTGCAACAAGACTAGAAATTGATGCTAGAAAGATTGAAATCAAACCAAGACTAGTAAAAGATTTGATTTGGCAATGAATATATTTATGGAAGAGCAAGTACAGAGAGTCCTTTTTTGGGTGAATGACCAAGACAGAGTGCAAAGCACTAGGTAATTTGAAAAACACAGTAAAAAAAAAACAAATCTTAAGTGGTCATCACTCAATTACTCAATATAGCAATGTCAAAAAAGGTACACCATATTGTAGCAGAGCAATTATTACCCGTCCGGTTTTGGTAAAAACCCCTTTTGTGCATGACTTGTACCCTTCAACTGCGCATGATCGCACACTACCCATTCCACGTGTACGGCCTCCACTCATTCCAACAGCAAAATTACCCAATCACCCCCAAAATGTATGTTAATCTTTTATCTTCTTTAGAGATCTCCCCCAGTCCACCCCCCCGCCCCATCTACTGAACAATTTCAGCTCTTTGACAACACGGAAAAAAAAAAAAAAACCACTCCCCAATCCACCGGGCTAATACGGTAATTTGCGGGCAAGGTCGGGAAGGGCAAAGATGCATTTTTAGGAAAAAAAAACTTTCAGTAGTGGCGAAAACGAAAAATAGCTCTGTGCTTTTTCTACTGTAGCTCAAAACTTGAGAACTCAGACCAATTTTCAGAGAGAGAGAGAGAGAGAGAGCTGGAGAGGTGTACTGTTTACTCGGGAAGATAACTGGGGGAAATTTGACCAGCGCTGGAAGACCCAACTGATACCCAGTGGTTTTATTATTACTACACCGGAAAACCACTTCTCACTTGTTCACCATATTTCTACTTCCAGCCAAAACCCCAACCCCAACCCCAGATGGCTGAAACCGGTTTCGTCCGGTTTCCGGGTGGCCTGGACCCGGGAGCCGAGGAGTTCAGGCCCAGAAACCCGAACCCGATACCCCTTTTCAGCCCACCACCACCACCGCCTCTGCCACACCAAGTTTACTATCCCTACCCACCGCCACCGCCACCGCCGCCCATGAACGAAGTCGTGGCGGTGCCCTACGTGCCGTCACCCGCCGCGTACGTTAGCGCGGTGACGGTGCCGGCCCCGATCCCGCCTCCGGCCGCGGGGCCGACTCGGGCGGTGCTGCTGAGGCCGGTGCCGTGTGACGTCAGCGAGGTGACGATTCGGCGGGAGTTGGAGGCGTTCGGGCAGGTGAGGTGGGTCCAGATGGAGAGGTCCTGCGACGGGATCGTGACCGTCCATTTCTACGATCTCAGGCATGCAGAGAAGGCCTTGGCGGAGATTCGGGAGCAGCACATGCAACACCAACAACCCACCACCCGCCCTCCTCGTAATTCCGGTCCGTACCACCGGAGCTCCTCCGCCGTGATTGTCAGCCCCGACGTGTGGGCCCACTTCGTGATTCCGGTGCACACCGCAATCCCGGACGGCCACAACCAAGGCACCATCGTGATTTTCAATCTCGACTCGGCGGTGACCACCTCCAGCGTCAGGCAGACGTTCCAAGCTTTTGGTATGATTCATTCATTCATTCTTAGTCTTGATATTCGATCCCAAAACTTTCTCGTGGCCCAATAGTCACATGGCCGGATTGTGACCGTGTTTGTTTGGTTCCCACAGGTGCTGTGAAGGAATTGAGGGAGACACCTTCGAAGAAGCACCAGAAATTCGTGGAGTTTTTCGATGTCAGACACGCTGCTAGAGCTCTCAAGGAGATGAACGGCAAGGAGATCCATGGCAAACAGATTGTGATCGAGTTCAGTCGCCCCGGAGGCAACAGCTGGAAGAAGCTGAATTCTCTCACCACCACTGCCGTCCCAACTGTCGTCTCTGCCAACGTTGCTTCGCCTGAGTTATATCTGCCCGAGCCCTTCTCCGGGCACTCTCGTTTCAATGCAGTCTCGCCGCTAATGTATGGTTCACAAGGCCAGTTTTCGAGTAGGACTAATTCGGGTAGTGGAAATGTTGGTGTGGAGTCTCTAGTGGCGGAGTTGAATTTGGGCGGTGGAATTGAAGAGAGGGAGTCAGTGGGGCATTCCAGAAGGGCTTCTTCGTCGAAGAAGCAAAGCAGCCAGGCAATGGTAACAAGTCCAAGGCAGCTGCAGCAACCGCCACCGAGGAGTAGTAGGGGAAAGAGAGGAAAGCAGCCCAAGAAGTATGATACTCGCTTTCTAATCAAAGAAGATGTCATGGTTGAATCCACAAGCGATTCAAGAACCACTCTGATGATCAAAAACATACCCAACAAATACAGGTGGGTTTGCTCGTTCTCGAACTTTTACATGTATATACTTGTGAGTTTTTCATATTTGAATTTCATGAGCTTTTGTCTGCTTTGGGGCTATCGCATTATTTACAGTCAGAAGCTGCTATTGAGTATGCTGGACAACCATTGCATTCACTGCAACGAGCAGATTCTTCGCGACGGCGATGAAGACCAGCCTTTGTCCTCCTACGATTTCGTTTATCTCCCCATTGATTTCAAGTAATTTTCTTTCTCCATTGATTTTTTTTTCTTTAAAATGTATACATGAAATTATATATATATACTTGTAAAGCATTGATATAAATTCATTCATGATTGTTTGTTATTGTGCAAACAGTAACAAATGCAATGTAGGTTATGGGTTTGTGAACATGACAAGCCCAGAGGCAACATGGAGGCTTTACAAAGCCTTTCATCACCAAAATTGGGAGGTCTTCAACTCCAGAAAAATCTGTGAAGTCACCTACGCAAGAGTTCAGGCACGCATTAAGTTTCTTCTTAACTCGTTTTCTATTTATTTTCTCAAGTAATAATTTTTGTTTTTGAAAGGTGGGGAGAAATATATTTGGAATTTCAACGAGTTATTTATTTTATTTATTCAGGGATTGGAAGCGTTGAAGGAGCACTTCAAGAACTCGAAGTTCCCGAGCGAAATGGATCACTACTTGCCGGTTGTGTTTACGCCGCCCCGGGACGGCAAGCTTCTGACGGATCCACTCCCCATCTTCGGCATCCAACACAAGTCCGGCAGCAACTCCTCCGCCGCCGTTAATCACCCCATTACTCTCCTCCTGCCTCCATCACATCAACATAACCATGATGACATGGATGACTCTGACCACTGTAGTAGCCGTAACGGCGGCGTTCTGGGTATTAATGACGACCAGGACGACGACGACCAAGACAGCTAGCTCCCTGTTAGCTTAGAAACTAGAGCTACGGAACACGTCAAATCTCTCATAAGTTGATGTGATCTGCTAGCTTACCTCATTTAGACATAGGTTGATAGCTTAAAGCTTGTAGCACCTAAACTCTTACCAATGAGAAAGCGCCCGCGCCTAAGCTGATAGCCCATCACCTTCTTTTCTCTGCATAGCCTAGCCCTAAGCAAAAGCCCTAATTTCTGTCACTCTCTCAGGTCTGCCCAACATCATTTCAAATTTCGCGTCTTTTTTTTTTTTAAATATTTCTGTCTTTGTATTTTTGGCAAAAATGTAAGTTGCAGTGTTTCTACTTCGGTTTAGATGCTAGTATAGTAGTGCAGAGTACTGTAATTTCTTTTCTGTTTGATGCATCTAAAATTTTAATTCTTCTGCACCTTTTTCTCTGCTAGATTAAGATTAATTAATTAATACACATTTGAAATTTGAAATGCCCAAATATGCGAAGACCTTGAATTCTTTTTTAACCATTGGAACTAAAAGACCTCAATGGACCGACGGTTTATGAAATGCACCGTGAACGGAGCTGGCGAGTTACTTTTGTAGCTGGCATTTTCGTTTAATTTTGCCCGTCTCTTTGCTGTTACCCCATGGCGTTGTCATTGCCAAGTCAGGTACATATATTTATGGAAAATGCAGCAAGGAATGCTATTCCTTTTTGCCATGTCTTTGTCCGAGTTAGATGTGTATAATGTTTCTGTTACTGTTATACATGCCTATATATATTTCTTTGAAATACGCGTAATGGATTGTTTATTATGGTGTTTCTCCTAACTAATTTGCTACTATTTCAATTCTCAAACTAAAGAGATGCATGGATTGGGGAAGCTAAAGGGTTCTTAATTAGTAATTAACTATTGGCTAGTACTTGAGTAAATGTTCATTCCAAGATGGGTCTATGTGATGGGTACGTATAATTATGTAAAAATCATGCCATTTATTACCCGTGAGTTTTGGGATAGTGTGTGTAATATTTCTCCATTAGTGTGGTCGTTCGGCTTCCTGAGTTTATGATGTGGTCACAACGGAAGTTATGAAATGTGGAAGGTACTATTTTGTTTGGATACTCTGGTGATCGATGCATGAAGAAATTGCAGAGGTGGATTTGGTTGTTTTGCTGTCTCTATATGTGCTTTCTCTCGATTAAGTTTCTGTTGTCTCATCTTTTCGGTTAGTTTGGTGTTTCAGACCCTAAAATGTGAATTTGTTCTTGTTTGATCATGGGGTCAAACATGCATGCTATTAGCATGTAGACGTTGCTATTTTTACCAGCAAGTTGTACCAAATACTTAGATTGTATGTATCATGCATATTCAGTTACCTGCCAAAAAATTGACCTAAAACAAAATTATTGATATAGTAGAGGTTACAGTTCAATTTTTTTTGACATCTTTATAATATATTACTAAATAATACGAGGTAACTACGAACAACAAATTCTAAAAAAAATTGTGTCCTGACTAAAATAATTATGTTTATTAGGTGGCATAAGACTAGCTAAGAGTATTTCGGTTGTGACTTGTGAACATGTTTTCTCTTTCATAAATGTTTTGAGGCGAAGTTTTACAGCAAATTAATGCATCAATAAGTCAAGTAAATTTGATTCAATATATACAAAGAAAAACTAGTTCGATACGGAAGTACAGTAGGCTCAAACTAATCTAATAATGTATGAAATTAATCTACTTTTAACTAATCTAATAATGTATGAAATTAATTTACTTTTAAATTAAACTAATATACTTAATATATCGGTGCATTGATATATCGTGAATAAATTCTATTTCAAAAACAAGTTCATAAAATTAAGTTTTGCTTGTATATCCATAAAAATCAGACATCATCAAATAGTTATAGAAAAGGTGCATTTTCTATGCGGCCGTCCACCATTATTCATTTTTCCTTTGAGCGATTATTCTTACAAAGTCCTATTAACCTGGTCGTATTTTATATCTAAAGAAATGTATTTTACTCGAGCTTCTTACTGTAAACTTAAAAAAGAAGATTCGAATCCCTAGAAATGAATATTAGCATCTCCTCGAGTATCATCACAAGTCGTTGAGGACAGAGGAGATGTAAACCCTGCAACCGACTTGAATAATACTCGGGCAATCTGAGAATGCAACGCCATCGAGTATTACAAGATTCACAAGACCAGCTAACCCGAAAGGCAAAAGCAATGATGTTAATCTATCTCTGCGTAACCTAGCTAGGGATTATATAGAGAGCCACGTGAACTTTCAGAGGTATAAGAATCCAATGCCACGTGGGAAGTAAGCCGACGTGTCGATACATGTGGCTGTGTATATAGACTTTGACCTTGATCCGTACCTCTTGGCCAGGGTTAGCAGTACAGTACTATAGGGCTCAGTGCTCCACACAGAGAGAGAGAGCCCTAATATGCGTCTGTTCATCATGTCCATGTCTATATCTTATTTTTAAGAGAGGGCAGCCCTTGGACCGTCGGACCATGACCGTCTCTCTCCTCCTCCACTAAGCTTTAAGATGGTTGACGGGTCTCTGCGATTTGCAGGCCATGGCGCCCATTAAATGCCCATGTCTTATACTTGTGGGGCTGCTCTTCCCTCCTTCCCTCTCTGTAGTCCCTCTTCTTTGTCAGACTCTCCCTTCTCTTTATGCTCTTTTATCTGATGCTCTGGGGATTTGACACGTGGTCCACCGATGTCCTGCACTTCCCCGACGACCAGAATCCACATCCAGGCCATTTCTGGTACGCCGGAATCAATTGCCTCGTATTGGTTGCTCATCACCGCTGCGTTTCTACATATATTGACTTTACCGGTTAAAACACAGACGTTCAATACCACATTATTTTGCCATTAGAAATGCGCTTTCTTCACCATGCACGCACTAGGCTAATTTTGACATATGATGGTCTTCATTTGCTGTGGATTTTTCTAAGTAAAGGGATGAAGGCATGAAGCCCTAAGTCCTAACAATAAAAGCACATGCATAGATTTTGAAGATAATATGAATCTCAACTATCTAAAGCATTGACCATATGATGTGATTAGAAGTTTCAGGACGTAATACCAGTAAAATACTATAGAAATAATAGTTACAGTCAATGCAAACTAATACAAACTCATCGAGAGCATGAACTGACCCTGTTCTATGAGCATTCAAATCTAATTCATGCACATCATGACGTCTTCACTAGGCAACCCATTGTGGGGATGATGGTTTACATGCACAAAGGTTTTACAACTCCAATAATCGAGTCCAAAGTCGTGCAACGAAAAATGAGTCACTCAGGAGTCAATTGGAGTTCCTTGTCCTCGCCACGTAATTAGGACTACGCATATATATGATGAAACTTCAGAGTATGTCACTCAAAACATTAGAAGACTTGCACAAGTGTGAGCACCCCTTGAATGCACATGCCGTTCACAAGTGTTTTGAAAACTAGTCTCAAGCAATAGTAGAGAAGCCTCAATTAAGTAAAACAACAGTACATTATGTTTATAATTTTAAGGGAATAAAATTCACAATTCTTATTTTATAATCTACACTGTTTTTTTTTTTTTAAGTAACTCAAACTTTGTCTTTAATATCTTAAGTTTTGTTTTTATATAAGAATTTCAACAAAAACAAAATGATGAGTGTTGATTGCACATTTAGGAGTGTGAATTTTCTCCTCAATGCAAGTTCGCTTTTCTCATATTTATCAAAGGAAATCATGTGGCTGATTGCATAGCAAATTTGGAGGTAGACCATGGGGGGTTACATTGGTGGGATTCTTTCCCTCCGTGTGCTTTTGTGGCCTTCATTCAAAATTTACAGGGGTTGCCAACTTTCGGCATGGTTGATTGTTGCAAGATGGTTGGTGTAGTATATTCTCCATGATCGCAGTGGCTTTGTATTGAATGGTTTTGGATTATATTTGCTACTAGTGGTACTACTGATTCATTAAAGCAAGGAGTTATCATTTGTGATTAAAAATTTCAATCATGCAGCAAAGGTTAATTATATACCTCATTGATTATTGATGGCCATGGTCGATGGAGTTATGGTTGATCCTTTTGGGTGTCCATAGTTGTAGATTCTAGCATTCGTTAAGACTTGCTTGAAGCTCTATTTGAGAAATAACGTCGAAGTTCATGTTTCTAACTTCCGTCTTCTTTTCCTTTCTGTACTCGGGTAAGATTTTTGTCCCCCCTTTTTTCTTAGATTGTACTCTTTACTATTGTTTATTAATAAAATAAAAAATAAGGAGAAGGGCAATGGGTTTTCAGAGAGTGGTAAACCTCCCTCATTCTCAATCAAGGGTGGATTTTGTGCCCTACAACGTTTGTTTCTGAGGAATTGATATCGTCTAATCCCTTATTTGATTAAAAAAAAAAAAAAGGAAGTGTTGATGTGTTTTAAAATGTTACTCGCAAGCGCAAGAATCAGTTGCAACACAGAAGTGCAAGAGCGATGTCAAACCCACAAGGAATGTATGAAAATAAGAAAAACTATTAGAATCCAAATTTATTTAACGCTAATCTAGTCAAAATGTGTGCTAAGTATCAGATGTGAAACAAGCTCATTTGAATGACAAGAGATTAAAGGAGTTCGTATTTAATATTTTACAAAGTCAAACATGGATTAATAAAAGTGACTTCCAAACTACCAAAAATACATGATATTAGAGGTGAAAAGAACAAAGATTTTTTAATGCATTTTTAAGCAAGAGTTATAGGCATGAAAAACTTAACTATGGGAATAGATAGATAAATAAATGAAACTTATTTCATAATGTGGTTTCCTCCTCAACCTTAGTTATGGAAATTAGCAATATATAATACAAATTGAAAACATGCTTAAAACAATACAATACATCATACAAAGAGTAGCTAAAGAAAGGGAAGAATAAAGATCAACAGTGTGTCTAATTATTCTCTCTCTGGCTCTCCCTTATTCTCTTCAAGAAATCTCTATTTATAGAGCAACCTTGATCTTCATTCCAACTTGATCTCTATGTGAACATGACTTGCCTTCCGTCCAAATTCTCAAGCTTGATGGCAAATGCATGTCTTCAATCATAAATGCTTCCATACATAGCCTTTCTCTTGATCCATTCTAAATTGACTACATCTTACTCCTCTCATTTTCCATGTGCAAGAGAGACAAGACACGTACAGAATCTTTCAAAGATTGAAAAGTTGGTTCCTAATTTCATGCAAGCTTGTTTCATGCAACCTTGTCTCATGCAATTTTTCATGTACTTTTCATCCATTTGTATCAATTGCATGCAAATACCTATGAATCAAACAAGCATAAAGTGAATTCAACAATTGATGGCCAAAGTGAATAATCAACACAACACAATCAATGTAATGGGAAAACATTGCATCAATTTAAAACGTGCATGTAGGCTACATATGCTATTGGAACAATAAGAAAATATGTTGCACTTATTCATCTAATTAAAAGAAAAATGACTACTGTTAAAACGAGGACTCAATTTATTATATGAAAATAGATAAATTGCTTCCGTATCTTTAACATTTTATTTATTTAAGACAAACACTTATAAAAACACAATAACGAACTAAATAACTTAAACTAATAAAAGTAAGTTACTAACAAATATAAATAAGGGATATTAACATGATAACAGGTAGATGGCTCCTCTAAAACCTAACTCCGCCGCTACTGCTTTTCAATGTCGATCACCATCGACTCTGATCCTTGCTATCACCATCCTCCTAATTCATGGGTATGGGTTATGCGCTGGCATCTATGGCGATCTTGATAGTCGCCCAAACATCAATCACCAAGAATTCAACGACAATGCGAAGATGCAGTTGGATGTCGACGGTCCGGCCTCTAAATTCAAGGTGTGGGCATCTCTTCTCGGGGTGTCCACAGTACATGAGCACAGCGGCTTTGATCAAATTCCAATCTTAGGGAATTTCTACCCTTCCCTTGATCCTCTCACTCGGATTTTTTGGGCTGGTAGGCAACTAGTCAGCGGTGGAGGCCTGAGGCTTGGTACTTCGGCGCATAAGAGAATTGGACTAGGATCTTTTGAATCCAATAGATGCGCACTGCTAGAGTGCTGCGGCGAAACCGTGCCTGCAGCTGGGCTCATAATGAAGCAAGTGAAGAGCGGTGATGCTGGACTGATCGTCGATGGCTGGTTTCCAAAAGCTTGGGTGCCGGAGAAATCAGAGCTGATGGAGACACGATAGGTGTCCAAATCAATTACGTTGATGGTTGCTTGGTGGTGTCAGGGGACTGGGCGGTTTTTTGGCAGTGATCCAATGCCCCATGCGACTGACGTGGTGATTGCCGACGACGATGATGTCGAGGACTGTGGCAGCGATGCTGCTGCCTTAGTGAGATTGGGTTTGGACCTTATTTGGGTAGGTCAAACTATTGGACCTATGCTTGTGGCTCTTGGAAATGGGCTCTTATGTGTTACTATGGGCCAGAAAAGGAAGATGAAGGAAGCAAGTACTAGGCCTGGGCTCTTCATTAAAGAAGCATCCAAGTCCATTCGAGCCTTCAGAAGTTTGGACAGCTGTGGGGTCCGCTTCACTATGTTGTTAGCTAGGCCTAGTCTCTCTATGGAACGGGAAGCAATTGTGCCCGACAAAATCTCCTAGCCCTAGCTTGAAGGGCGAGGAAAAAATATAGATAGATGTGGTAGGGGCCTATTTACTATGTCTTGCTCTTCTCCATAGTTTATATGCTCGCTTTTAAATAAGTGAGCGGTTAGTTCGAATATAGGTGGTCTGTTTCTATGTATCACAGTAGTTCTCTTACTATAACTTCTTGATCTGTCTAGTCGAATGCAGCAGAATGATATGTAATGACCATCTTAGCATGAGTTAATAAAATCTACATTTCTTTCAAAAAAAAAAAAAAAGATATTAACATGATATAAAATGTGCTCATCAAGTGTGAATTTCATTCTCCTAGCTTTATACTAGTTCTGATGTTTACTTTTCTTCATTTGTGCAATCAAATTTTCTGAACCCATATGTTTATAGTTTCATATGAAAATTGAAGCCCATAAGCATAAAATTAACGTTTCGCTAGGAAAAAAAAACAATAACAATTCTCTAATTATAGTTTCGTTTTCATAGAGTGATAGAGAAAGCTCTGTTCTCTTGTCTTTCGTTATGCATCTTCGTTGTTTCCCCCGACAAAGAGAGGCTAAGAGGAGCCGAGATAAAGAAGGGAGATAGAGGTCTATCGCTAGGGTGGAGTTTGCCATTGGAGGTTTGAATATCGACATGAAGGTGTTCTGGTATGAATTTATGGTATTCTTTGTACATTCGGATTTTGCTCGGCTGTGTCAATCGAAGTCTTTTCTGGATTTTCTTATGCGTATTTAATTCAGGGTCCAGTACTTGATCGGGGGAGGTTTGGGTCACAATCTGTTTAGGGTTTCTATTGCTTGCATCATGGATTGGTAAAGTAACTGATTCTATGTTTGTTCAATTTCTGGTTTTCGAATTCTGTTGCTGCTTCTCAATTGAAAGCGGTTTTATTTATGCAATATGGTTAACTTGAGGAATACAGTTGCTTTGTTTTGGATTGAATGCGATGTTGTGATATTTATTCTTTGATTTTGAGGTTGTTCTTCATGTTCTTTGTCACTGGGTTAACTTGCTATGTACTAATGACTCTATTTACGTGATGTATTGTTTGCAATATATGCTGATGAGGAATATGAAAGCAAGCTAAATCATATTCCATCGAATTGAGCTGTTGTTTTTTGCTCCTCCTTACTCAGAAAGAACACATATTGTAATATTCTCATCAGCTCTGAAGATTTCTATCGTCTCTAACTTCAGGTGAGAAATTCAACTTGATTGGGTAAAGGTACGGTTCATTAACATTTCTTATACATGTCATATTTCATGTAATATTTACCACTTTGAGGATTCATATGATAATTAAAAGAAAATCCTCATTAAATAAGATTTTTATTATAGTAAAGTATGTTCTCATTTGAATGATTATTCCTAAAAATAGTAAGTGTAGTATGTTCTCATTTGTGTAACTAAGTCTTAAAAGTGGTAATTATGTATGTCATATGTTTTTTTTTTTTTTTAAATGTATGTCATATGTTAACATATTGTAAAATTTCCAACTTGATTAAGGATACGAGTTAATCATGAAATTCGATAATATATTTATATATGATTTTGTGTATAATTATCATTTGTGGACTTTTTTGTAGTCATCTCATGCGTTTATCAAAGTGAATACTATATGGTTTGAAGTGGTAAAATATTATATGAAATTAAATATG
This sequence comes from Rosa rugosa, assembly GCF_958449725.1. Lineage (NCBI taxonomy): Eukaryota > Viridiplantae > Streptophyta > Magnoliopsida > Rosales > Rosaceae > Rosa > Rosa rugosa. Next base: position 9,632,624 of record NC_084824.1, on the reverse strand, counting down.
TATGGAAAATATTAAATACAACTGAAGATAATTATTTGTACTGGCAATATTAAATGTACTTAACAGCAAAACAGCAAAAGTGGACGGGCTAAATCTATATAGAAAAGGTTTGCATGAACGGGATTCTGTCTTTTTCCCAAATATGGTTGAATAGTATTTTCTGTTTTTCTGGGCTGAAGTTGAATAGTATTTTCCCAACTACGGTTTTGTGGTTACCGATAGTATTTTTTCTGAAATTTTTTGAGAGAAATGAATTTAGTTAATGGCCTACTTGGATATTTTGTCTTGTTAATACTTAATTTGAGTTTTAGTTATTGACGAAGTTTAACTGGTCAAAGATTTGGTCACCCACCATGGTCTAATGGAAACTGTGGCACGCGTGCAGAGGTGTGAAGTCCTTTTGAGCTGATCAAGGTCACAGGTTAATCTAATCGAATTTGTTTGCAAACCCAATGAAAACTTTACTTAATCAAGGAGTAGATTACATATTTGGTACGAGAGAGCTCAGGAAAGGCACTTGTACGGCTGCTCGGTCTTGTTTTTAGGATGACTATCTGTGTGGAGTATCATTCTAAAAGACGAGACTCTATTTATGTGAATTGTCATCCAAAAAGAAAGAAAGAACATAAACAATGCCAGCAAACAATTTGTTATGAAAGATTGAATGATGTTTCGAATGTGCACGATTTGGGAAGAAAAAAAAATCAAGGGTGAGCCAACGGATGAGAGATTTTCATTGGGTCGGTGATGGAGGGTGGTTCAAGTCATCACCCATTCTCCATTCTCATTTAATACAAAAATATTGAACATTTTGTAAAGAGATTTGATAGTGTGAATAATATGTAATAACTTCAATTCATTCAGAATGATTTACAACATTTTATACAACAAGCATGCTAATTCTATCAATAATTATAGGACTAACTATAGTAATACAAATCTCTTAATTAACTTGTGATGATACAGAAGATCCCAATAATGAAGACTCCAAATCATAAACTTCAGATCATATGGGATTCATTTCCTCAATACTCCCCCTCAAGTTGGAGTGTATGTTAATTACACCCAACTTGCTCAATAGTGCTGAAAATTGCTTCGAACCCAGCGGCTTGGTGAACAAGTCAGCTGGTTGTTCCTTTGTTCGAATATGCATGGTTTTGACTAGCCCCCTCTGTACTTTTTCCCGCACAACATGGCAATCTATCTCAATATGCTTTGTGCGTTCGTGGAAGACGGGATTTGATGCTATATGAATGGCAGCCTGATTATCACAGAACAATTTAACTGCATGTGCATGTTTAACATTCAAATCTCTTAATAAACTTCGAAGCCACGTAATCTCACAGCATGTTGTTGCCATAGATCTGTACTCCGCTTCTGCACTAGAACGAGACATTGTTCCTTGCTTCTTTGTTTTCCATGAGATGGGTGCGTTGCCTAAGAAAATACAGTAGCCAGTAGTTGATCTTCTTGTGTCCTTGCAACGTGCCTAGTCTGCATCACAATACGCCTTGATCTCCAATTGTCCAGTGGAAGGCAAAAGTATTCCTTGTCCTGGTGTCTGCTTAACATATCCCAACACTTTGTGAGCTGCATCTAGATGAGGTTGTCTAGGGTTATCCATAAATTGACTTAGGATATGTACAACATACACGAGGTCTGGTCTCGTGATTGTGAGGTATATGAGCCTTCCAACTAATCTGCGATACTGAGAGGCATCCTTTAAAACGACTCCTTCACCTTGCGTTAGCACCAAGTTCTGATCAATTGGGAATCGAGATGGTTTAGCGCCTAGGAAGCCTGCATCTTCAAGGACCTCTAATGCATACTTTCGTTGGCATAAAACAATGCCTTGCTTGGACCTTGCCACCTCTATTCCAATGAAGTACCTTAACTGACCCATATCTTTGAGCTTGAAATGACTTGCAAGGAAGTGCTTTGTCTCAATGATGTCTTGTAAGTTGTTTCCTGCCAGTATAACATCGTCAACATAGACTAGCAAGGCTGTGAATCTACCTTGAGTGTGTCGGACGAAGAGTGAGTAATCAGACCAAGACTGATTGAATCCGGCAGTCTTGAGAGCACCAGAAAGTTTCAAAAACCATTGCCTCGACGCTTGCTTGAGGCCATACAATGATTTGTGTAACTTGCAAACTCTATTCTCCCCCTTTCGTCCGAAACCAGGAGGCAACTTCATGTACACATCTTCATAGAGGTCACCGTTAAGGAAAGCATTGTTGACATCTAGTTGATGAAGATGCCAACCTTGAAGAGTTGCAAGGCTGAGTAACACTCGAACTGTTGTTAGTTTGGCCACCGGAGCAAAAGTCTCGCGGTAATCAATCCCTACAACTTGACTATAACCTTTTGCAACCAAACGAGCTTTATACCTCTCTACTGTGCCATCTGGGTTGTGTTTGATCTTGTAAACCCACTTGCAACCGATTGGATTCTTGTCAGGGGGGAGAGACACCAAACTCCATGTCTTGTTTTCTTGAAGAGCTTGAATCTCTTTGTCCATAGCTTCTCTCCATCGTGGTTCAAGGACAGCCTGAGAGAAAGATCTAGGTTCCTTTTCGAGTGTAATGTTAACAGTGAAAGCTTTATGTGTAGGAGAGAGTCTATCATAGGATAAAACATGAGCAATAGAATGAGGGGTACCTGGATGAGTAACCTCGCTCGTGGAAGATGATGGTGCAGTACGTGAAGGAAAGGCTGCCTCAATATGAAAGCCTTGCAATGTGGTTGGAGTTCTAGTTGGCCGTGATGATCTTCGTGGTTGTGGCAATGAAGAATGAGGTATTGCATCTTGGGATACAGATAAGTCTGGTGGTGACGTATTTGGAAAATGAGATGGTGGAATATTTGAATCCGAGTGATTTGTGGGATTGATATTAGCGGAAGTTGTGGGATTAGAATCAAGATTTGATTCCGAGTGATTTATGGGATTAATATCAGTGGAAGTTGTGGGATTAGAATCAAGATTTGATTCCGAGTGATTTGTGGGATTAATATCAGCGGAAGTTGTGGGATTAGAATCAAGATTTGATCTGAGGGATTTGAGAAGAATTGATCGTCATCAATGTGAGGTGAGGTAGATAAAGAAGGAAAGAGTTGAGGAGGTGTTGGAGAACTGACAGAAGGCGAAGATGTGGAGAGTTTGGATTGATAAGGAAACTCGGTTTCAAAGAAGATGACATCTCGTGAGACTAACATTTTCTTATCTTTCAGGCTATAGACTTTATATCCCTTTTGACCATGAGGGTAACCAAGGAAGATACACTCAGTAGAGCGTGGATCAAACTTGCTGGGCCGGAGTGGATGAGTAGACACAAAGCAACGACAACCAAAAACATGCAAATGAGAGTAGTTTGGTGATTTGTGAAATAACGTTTCAAAAGGTGTTTTACCTTGCAAAAGTGGTGTCGGTGTCCTATTTATTAGATAGGCAGCGGTGAGTATGGCATCCCCCCAAAATGGTTTAGGCAAGTTTGATTGAAAGAGAAGTGCACGAGCAACGTTCAACAAGTGCCTGTGTTTGCGCTCAGCGACGCCATTATGTTGGGGCGTGTTGATGCAACTGGTCTGATGTAAAATACCATTTGAAGAGTAAAATTGTGTGCATTTAAATTCTGGATCATTGTCACTCCTAACAATTTTTACTCTTTTGCCAAATTGATTCTCAACTAAGTTGACAAAGTGAATGAGTAGGGCTCGTGTTTCTGACTTGTGATGCATGAGATAAACTGTACATACCTCCAATAATATGGAGTATTTACTACGTCACCAAGCATAAGTAACACCCACTTTGGGACATCCACAAGACATGGCAAGGCCCAACCGAGACATGCATCGTGTAGCCCTATGTTCAGGCTACGCGGCGGTATCCGGAAGTCACAATTCCGCCACCGGGAAGCCACCTTCCCGCCCTTGCCAAGATGCCACCACAACATAGCTTTCTACATGTTAAATAGACTAGAATAGTAACTTTCCTTGTCCCACATCGAAGAATAAGTAAAGGAGATGGCTTCCTTGATCTATAAAGGGAATGCCTCCTCCCACAACTCAAGAGATTCATGACATCTCTTGTAATCTTGTTAGGCCGCAAGGCTCGACACACTAGTATAGCTTTCAAGTGGACGTAGTCTCCCGCTCATGCGGAGGCGAACCACTATACATCTTGTGTCAACTCTCTCTCTCTCTCTCTCTCTTTATTTATAGCTAACTAGAGATCCCCACGGATCACTAACGTTAACATAAACCCAAGTGCTTCTAGAGTGATCATCAACTATGGTTAAGAAATATTGTGCCCCAGAAAGAGATGGGACGTGGTAGCCACCCCATATGTCCACATGAATCAAATCAAAACAAGAATTACTAGAAGAAACACTCAATGGAAAAAGTCTTCTAGTTTGTTTAGCTAAAGGGCAAATGGAACAAGGACTTGCATTGCAAGATTTATTTTGCAAAAAAGGAAAAAATGAAGACACTTTGCTAGATGGATGTCCGAGCCTTTGATGCCATAGGTCATGTGTTTTAGTGGTCACCACATTGCACGTTCCTTTCTTTGGCAGATTGAGACAGTAGAGTCCCTCACTTTCAGTTCCCGTCCCAATCATCCTCCCCGATTGAAGGTCCTATATGAAACAAACTTGTTTAAGAAATATGGTGATATAAAAGGAATCAAATGCAAGTTTGCTGATGGAGATGAGATTTAGGTAAAAAAATGGGACACATAGAACATTGTGAAGGACAAAGTGTGAAGAAAATGACACTGTCCCAATGTGAGAAACATGTAATGTGGTACCATCGGGCAACTTCACTGTACGATTGTGCACAGGTTGAAAAGATGTGAGGAAAGCCGAATTACAAACTATGTGGTCACTAGCCCCACTGTCTAGGATCCATGTTACATCTTTATTATCTTGTGAGAGGGCAAATGCTTTACCCGAGAGCTCCTCATAGTTAGGAATGTTACCAACAAGATTGGCTGAAAGCTGTTTGATCGAATTCAACTTCTCTAGTAGCAGGTGGCCATCATTGGAATTCTCCCATGGTTCTGAGGTCTTGGAAGAGTTCTGGTCTTTCTTGTGTTTAATGACCTGTTGTTCTTCGTCACCAGCCATGAGGTATTTTTTTTTGTGTGTGTGTAGATTTCTAGGTTCTCAAGAGCGATTGCTCTGATACCATAAAGAGATTTGATAGTGTGAATAATATGTAATAACTTCAATTCATTCAGAATGATTTACAACATTTTATACAACAAGCATGCTAATTCTATCCATAATTATAGGACTAACTATAGTAATACAAATCTCTTAATTAACTTGTGATGATACAGAAGATCCCAATAATGAAGACTCCAAATCATAAGACTTCAGATCATATGGGATTCATTTCCTCAATATTTTGTGTACGTTGTTATTAACACACTATACATTTGTGATTATACAATATGTAAATTTTTTTTTAAACCTCTTATATGATGATGATTTCACATAAATAATTATCCTAAATTTCTCGAAGAGAATAGAGTCTTCGTTATCTAAAAATATAAAACGGCATGTATAAAAATGAGAATAGAGAATTCCAGTGAGATGGAGATGGGAGAGCAAACCCCATCCTACCCCGCCTTCGATGGCTCGACGCCAATATACCATCCCTATCTCTTGCATAGCTATCAAGTATCAACAAAGAACGAAGGAGGCAAAGAAACACCATTTTGTTAATTCAATAATTCTATTATCAGTACATATCTACCTTCATTAAACTCGCAACCCTTTATTGCATCTTATAATTAGGGTCGACAGACATTTATTTGACTTCACCTAGCTAGCTAGAAACATAAATTTCTTACAAACTCGATCACTACTTGTACACTACCACTCATGAGCTAGCAACTAAGAACTATTGCTTCTTACTTTATGAGAGAGCTAGCTCCCCTGTAACTAATTAACTTGGCAACAAGGAACATAAGATAGAGGGTCTAGAGTTCATCTTTGAAAGAGGTTTTGGATCCTTTGATGGTGTTGTTTAAGCGGGACGATTTCATGGGGTAGGACCGTAGGAGGCCTCCTTAGCAATTCCACACAGCCCGTCTTCTGCTTCAACTCCACGTTGCATCCTTATGAAACCCTTCTCTCCCCATTCAGTTCCCCATGAGTTCTTCACAATCCAGTACTTGGTTCCATCTTGAGTTGCTCCATACCCAACGACTGCCACACCATGGTTCATCTCAGTTCCACAAGGCCCGGTGAACACACCCTGCAATAACCAAGTGAAATCATACATAATTAAATATTTATAGAAAGCTTCTTGTTTAGACTGATTTTTGTATATTTAATTATACCTCTCTGTAGAACTGAAAATCTCTACCATCAGCATCAATTGCAACCGATACAGGTTGGTTCGCCACGGCTTTCATCAAGGCATTCTCGTTATTTTCTGGTACATTTTCGTACCCATCAATTACCACCAGAGGAGCATTCATCATCTGCAAACATGAAGATAAAGTAATCAACTGAGGTGATGATAGAATAATAATATGATGATTGATAAAAAAGAATTTGGTAACTAATTAATAGTTTACCCTGGATGAGTCACAAGACTCATCAACGGCTTTGTAAGGGTAGTTCTGCTCTCTTGTGATTCCACCAGTTTTCTTTATGAAATCAAATGCGTTGTCCATCAATCCGCCACTACACCCTTCGTTATCTCTATTGCAGTCAACAAGCTCCTGCTCGGATAAAGAGACGAGCTGGTTCGTTTTAATTTTGTTGAGGCCCTCCACTGCCACTACAGTTGAAAATGCCCAGTAGCTAACTATAACACCAACAATCATATAATTGTTAGAAAGAATTTACGTTAGAAACCCTAATCCTGAAACTCCTAAATAAAAGAATTACAATAATCAGTCTGTCACATTATTTGGTAATAAAATTTGGTGAGTGTAGACTGTGTAGTTATGCTTTCATAGAAGAGTAGAAGACTTACCGCATTGTCCTTGGTCTTTAACTCCGGTGACGGCTCCATTCTTCCTCCAGTCAACACTTTGAGGAAGATTGTCAGTCTGATCATGCGTGAAGCCGGTTATCCTCCGGATGCCATGCAACGACCGGTAGTGGCTAACCTTTGAGTTAGCATATCCGGAGTTCACAAACTCGCGGTTGGTCATGTCCGCAAACTTGTTCAGCTTGAGCTTGTAAGGCCTACTCATCTGGTTCACCTTGTGCACGTGCTTTACGTTCTCCTTGAAGATGTTGAAACGCATCCGCTTCTCTTCAAGGTTATGTGAAGTTGTGTGGTGGCTCCTCCACCTCTCGTACAAGTCCCACGTACAGACTCTTCAGATTCCAAGTCCGTCTCCTGGAATTGAAAGCTCTCACCCAACCCAATAATTATAGCTAGTAGTACTGAAACAGCTACCAGAATAAACTTGCCCATATTCTCTAAAACAAGCAATGAAGAAATTACTTTAAAAGTTTAAATGGTCTTGTGAGCATCAAAGAATGTAGCAAACCCTAAGATATGAATTTAGGTCGCAACTTTAAGCAGAATATAAGGGAAAAGGTCGCTATCCATTTGTGGAGGTGGGTTTTGTATTATTTCGGTTTATAACTTTTATATCTACAGCCTACATGCCAAACACGTTGCATAGTTTAACTTGTCTATAGATGGTTGACAAATGGGTTGCGTATATATTCGACTTTCAATCATATTCATCCATGAATGTACATAGATTAGAGACATGGTCACATACTCGGTTAATTTTATGTTCAGTTGTCCAACTATCATTGAATCTAAATCATAAGGTTGAGAATGATACAGTAATTAGATCTTATTTATTTTCTTCATTATTCTCCATCTTTGAATTTAATGACATTTGAGCACAACTGAGTAATAAATATTCATTGAGTATGTGAACGAATTTTTAGTTATTTTTTAGTTATGATTCTTATGATTCATGAATATATATATATATATATATATATATATATATATATATATATATATATATATAACAAATATATATATATTTGTCAGTACACCTACTTTTTATATAAATCTCTCTTAGATCAACTATAGATGTTAAGAATTAAAAACATTACAATATCGTACTGAGAACCTACATAATTGATTCTCTTAGCACCAAGATTTTTTTTTTATTGGACCTTTGTAAAGTACATATCGAACAGTTTTAGTACTCCGACTGCATCCATGCATCAAATTTTAGTGTATCGCACATTATACCTCTAATTGAGGTATTTATTTCGTCCTTGATATTAGAGCTCAAGCTTAAGAATGTTATGTATGTATAGTTTTGGCTTTGTAGATTATTAATGGAATCTTCTTTTTCTCAAAATTATACCTCTAATTTAAGTTTATCAAATGATAAAGGACAAACAAGTAAATGTTAAACAATTTTTTTTTTTTTTGGTACAATGGGGTCAAAATCCCAAAAAAGAAACTTTTACAACACTATTTTTTCTTGAATTTCTCTTATACTATAAGCTTACTGATCATAGAGTATCATTTTTAGAATGTATTTCAATTGACAGAACACCGAAACCTCAAATGAATTTTTTTAGGATTAATTTCAATTTACCCCCTGAAGTTTGAGGGTGTCATCATGTCACCCCATGTTTTTCAATCCTCTCTTCTACTCTGCGTAGCTAGTCCAACATCCACTACCGCCGGATGCTCAGATGTGTATGCATCCATCGCCTCTCTCTCCGTCCTTCTCTGCAATTCAATCTTCCTATCTGAAATTGAAGCCCTAATTTCACTTCCCCAATCGAATCTTCTCCCTCTCTGCCCTTCAATTCGTTATAATTAGCTCAGTCCAGTGAGCTAATTAAAAACCTTTCCATTACGATTCATTTGCGATATAACGCCCCAAACTGCACCTCACCAGCTTAAGCACGTCACAGTGCCGCGAATCTCTAAAACATAAACCAAACGCTCGATTTACATTCTAAAGATCGCTAGGCATTTCATTTGAAAAACTTTTTGTAGAAACACAGCGGAAGCTACAAATACTTTTGAGGTGAAAAACTTGAATTTGTTAAAACCTATCTCATCCGTCCAGAACTTGGATAAAAGCTAGCATGAGGTACGAATCCCTATGAAAAGAATTCAACTCATTTTGACACGAGACTAGATTTCAACAAGTCCTGAACACGAAGATTGCGAAGTAGAATTCAGATTGGAAACCAAACAAAGATTTACCGAACTTGTTCCGCACACCCAGCTCCGTCCGCTACTGTTCCGTCACCAGTGCACAGTACCTGCATTCACACTGTTGTAGGGGTGAGCTTTCGTCCTCGCTGCTCAACAGGAACTCTAACTCGACTAGGCTTGAAACCGACAAATAGATTTTTGGAGCTCCAGTATGAAAACATGCTTAAACAAAGTATTTAAAAGAACGACAAACTTTATAAGAATGTTTTTTAACTCGAAAATCGATGCATGATACAAAATTGAATACGCGCGCTGAATCTTACCAGATGGCCAGTCCCATAGACCCACTACACGACCTTACCTCAATTTACTTCATCACCAGGTAAGCGTAGCGAGAGCGTCCGCTACCTAGCTACGCACACGTAACGAGCCTGTCATTACGATCGGAATACCCGGACGACCGGCGTAACTAACCCTCCGGAGGTTTTGGAGATCGAACCCAAGGAAGTCAGAGCCACCATTCGCTCTCAAGCCATCACACATTTCTCACGATTTGGTTAGTATGCGTCGCATTTGAACTTAACCAAACCATACTACTTAACATGCATTACATTAATAAAAATATAAAAGAAAATCACCAACCGAGGAGAGTCCTGAATCCCTACCTGAATTCCGATGCTTTCTCTCACGTACTCCGAGAGTTGCGAACCTTCTGTTCCTCGGGTAACTGGAGTCCTAGATTCCAACATTTCGATAGTTAATAACTTTTGAACAGTTAAACGAAATCTCGACGATTAATATATCGTCCAAACCAAATTTTCCTGGTTTGACCAGGAGTTGACCAAGGGTTGACCACTTTGACCATGTTTGACCAATCGAGGTAGACTCGATACTTACCTAAATTATCGAACACTGACTTGAAGTTACGTTATCGACCAAAAATATATTGAGTGCACCCGATTTACTAAGGCCACCCAATATATATTAATTTCTTTTCCCTCTACTTATTATCACTTTAACACTCAACTTTATTTCTAACTCAAATTTCGTCGGATAATAATTCTGATAGAATTACTATGGACGCCCCTACTTCCAAATTTTCATACAAGGTATACTCAAAATTACTAAGGACACCCAAGCTTCATAACTTGACCATTTCTCAAACTTTTCCCAATCATTTCGATTAACCTGCCTTAGCAACACTAAAAAGACTTTAACTTACAAAACCAGAAACAATCCCAAATCACCAAACCACACATCAATTCAAATTAAGTCACTACCAACCCACTCTGCACATGCAAACAACATCTCATAGTCAACACAATACACTTAACTCATGCATCACCGGTCAACCATTTCACAATGAGCATACAACACAGCAATCAATCCCAATCCAAAGTTTCGATACCAGTAGCAGATTCATCAACACATAATTGAGAAGCTTTCAATTTCCCATACACTCAAAATTCCAACAACTTTCAGAGAACATAACTTTGATTCGAGGTTCTGCATTATACCTTTGAGAGCTTTGATTCGTAAACTGTTGCTTCGGTGCTCAAACTCGGTTCTCCGGGACAAAGCCGATGACAAGCTGTTGATTCGATGCCCACAACTCAGCGAGTTCCTAAACCCAGTTCCAAATCGTTGTCAGCCTTCATCAACCGGAGCAGCGAAGCCAGAACGAACCAAGAAAAGCCAGAGAAATCGCCGGCGTCGAAGAACAACGCCGGAACCGAGATGAACCCAGAAACAAAACCAGCAAAACTCCATCAATTTCAAAGACTAATTAACCTAACGTGTAGAGAAAGGCGAGAGGAGGAATTTCTATACCGAATGTGGCCCAGACGGTGGCCGGAAATGGCTGAACTTCGCCGGAGCAGTCAGATCTTCTCACTGTCGTTTCTCCCTCCTCGTCCGGTGCATGGGCGATCGAAGACCACAGTCGTGACGGCGAAGACGAGACGAAGTCGATGGTGTTCGTGCTCCGGCCGGAGGTGGCCTGACGGTGGAGCGCCGACCGGGTTGAGGTGTCGGGTCAGATAGCTCCCAGCTCTCTCTCTCTCTCGATCATTCTGGATCTTCCATCTGATCAAATACCTTTATATAAATTTGTCCAATTAACAGTGAACGGCCACGATCAAGCGGTGGGTGGATGGATGGCCAAGATTGCACTGCGGAGATTTCTTTTTATTTAAATGAATTTCCATAATTTCCAAACTTCGGAAATTCATTATAAACACTTCGGGTGTCCGAAAATTTCCACGAACTCGTCGTGACGTGTACTTCATTATCCAACTTCTAAATTGAGGATTTCACTTCACAAAATTTTCTGAAAATATTCTCGAGTACTTTAACTTTTATCGAAATCGATAAGTAAATTATCGAACTATTTCACTTAAGCTCGATAAATTTTTCCGGGGCTCACATGCGACCTCCACAGTCCTAATCCAAATACCAAAATCAGAACCACCAATTTAATCCTTGAACTTTCCCCATATTCATCTCAATTTTTGAAATCCATACTAAATTCTTCGTCAATTGAAAAATTGGATTGCTGGGTTTTCGATGGAACTGGATTTTCTTCTTTCCTCTTCCTTTACCCTCAACAAAAGTTGTTGATTGCTCCCATTCATGACCGGAACATTCCCAACATTTGCTTGATTAATCCTAATCCCAATCCCAATTTCAATTTCATCCTCCAAAATGACAGACATAGTCTACCCGTCTTCCAAGGTCGCCACGAATGGCGGCGCCGCCGCCAACCATACAGCCGTACCGCCACCGTCGCCACTAGCCCGAGTTCACTGTCACACCGTGGCCGCAATGGGAGTTTGTGGGTCGAGTTCAAGCTGGGTAGTAGCTGATGGGTTATCCTGGGGTGGTCCGGTTCGGATGATGAAGAAGACTTGCAGAAGAAGAAATGGTCTGGAGGTAATATTAGTTTCAAGGTGGCTTCGGACTAGCCGCGCAGAGTAGAAGAGAGAGAGAGATGGATTTGGAGCAGAGAGAGAAAAGTGAGAAACCCCCGAAAGTGAAAAAGAGAGGAAGGAGAAAAGATTTTTTTTTTTTTGTCATGAAATGACATTTTTAGCCATCAAAGTTGGCCCCATTATCGGATTTACCGTCCAAATAAGACGGAGCATCAGAGATTGGACACGGAAGACTAAAATTGGAAAGCTTAGGGGGTAAAAATTTTAAATTGAGAGTACATGGGGTGACATGATGACACCCCCAAACTTCAGGGGGTAAACTGAAATTAATCCTTTTTTTTTTTATGAACTTTATTATTTTTTTACTTTCAAAAATAGTTAAAAAAAAAATTGTGTTGTGTTCTTTGAGTTTTGCTGGTTCAGAAAGTGTTTCAAAATTATTGTTTGATGGTGAAAAAATTTTGGTGTGAAAATAAGAATATGCAATTTTATAAAAAGTTCGCATGCTATAGTCCACAGTTTTAAGTGGAAACTATTGTCTTATAATTTCTTTTTTAGAAAGTTATGGGTTCATGGTTTTGTCTTTCACTTTGAAAAATAAAGAAACTGTTTTGTATGTAATACTGTAAATTAGTGATCAGAGCCTAAATAACTGGTTAAAAATTAGTGCTTGTTTCTGTATGGTTCCCGAGATGAGAACTTAAGAATCATCGAGAGTCGTCCGTACCGATTCCGATACCTATTAAAATAAACAAAAGTCAGGGGAAGACAGGGGTTGTCGGCCTATAATACAATGTCTAAGTCAGATAAACATAATAATTGTAGGAAAGGGAATAGTGACTTACCATAAATAGGAGTAAATGCATGTTTATATGCCAAGTGTTGGGATTTGCTCCCCATTTATTTCCTATGTGGAAAGGTGAGCTCCTTCCGTATGTAGGAAGGGTAAGATCTGTGTTTGAGCCCAAAAGTAATTTTGGCAATATCTTTTAAGAGGTTGAGCATAGTAGGCTCATATCTGCGACCCAAAAATAAGTCTACCTAGTTTTGGGTTACAGCTTCGCCCATTTCGAAGTCCATAAGAAAAATGAGCCCTTATAGGATTCGAGTAGCAGAGACCGATTAGGAATCTTCAATTAATAATCCTTCTATGGAAACGAACAGCCGAAACCCTAGGTATAAATACTAGGTTTCAAGGGTCAATAATAAAAAAAAAATAACTCTTCAATTAACTATTCGCACATATTATCCACAGTCTCTCCGGAGCAAACCTTCAACCTAGTTGAAACCAACGAAGCAAGGGTAACGCTCTCGCAACCTGACAAAGCTAAAGTCACGCTTTAGCAAAACCCGTGCTTTCTTCAACTTCCTGGTGATTGATTTGCTCAACCTACAACGTTGAGTATCGACTCGGTGATGCAAGAGATCACACCACAAGTCCTTATCCGTAAGGCATAGAAAAGAGCCTTGTGACGAGGTTGGTGCTCTCCTCGTCCATAACGCTTGAGAAGAACTCAGGTCAAGGGACGCCCCGACGACTACACCGCATGGTGTTGGCACGCTCGCGCATTCAAAAGAGACTGTTTGCTAGCCAGACTAGTTTTGGAGCCAAACAATCTGCACCCACATTGAGCTGACCTTCAAAAGTGGTTCCGGTCAATGTGGCTGCCGATTCTCGGACCCGCCTTGTACTCTTATAGGGCCGAGTCTCAGGTGTCTCTCAGTGAGCTCTGGTTAGCTCTCGCTGGGTCTGATAGCTGCGTGCTTGTGGTGTTTCTACTCGATATGTAGTTGGTATAAAGAGAGCTTGAGAATGATACCAATGACATTGTCTACACGGAGCATCAATATATCATTATATCAAGTTTCTAGTTAAACTTTCAATTTTCATCATAGATCATGGTGGTTTGTTAAAAGCTTCAAGGTCTAAAAGTAGCAATTTTTATTTCTGTCGGGCTTATTGCTAAACTTTCGTATGAGTTTTCTTTTGCTAAGACTATTAACATGATGATCGTTTATTTTAGATATTAGAACTTGAAACCCAAAAAGTGGGTTCTCAAGACTAACAAGCCAAGCCAACCCAAAAGTATAGCCAATAAGGAGGGCCTTCAAAGTCCAAAACAGCAGGCAAGACTAAACGATAGACACTCAGTCTCAAACGACAACAGAACCAAACCCTAAAAACACAAATATGAGAATTTCCCCTGATTATGCAAAGTTGCAAACTAACTTGAAACTTGGTGAACGACCTACCGTTGAAGAACATGTCCATACATTGTGTTGAAACTCTCCGTGAAAGCTGGCTTTTGAATATGAGGCAAAAGTTCCACAAAAAATGCTCCCCCAATCCAAAAGATGCAATTTTTTGGTCAATCATTTAGGCCATTTTTACCCAATTACACAGAGTTAAAAAGGGCCAAAGGCTGCAACTCCCCACCACCTTATCAGTAAGTTAATTTTGGTTGCAGCAGCACTTTTGACCTTGTACTATATTCACCTTATTCTCTTACCCTTGCCTGTTTGGAGAGGCACCATTTGTTTTTCACTTTCTGTTTAAACTTTTTGATTTCTTAGTGTAATACTATTATAGAATTATATCAACTCTAAGACCCAATACCAGAGTAAGAAACATTCCAAGAACAGTTTTGGCTTCTAATTTGTGTCTTCTGCCTTCATTTACTCTGATTTGATTGGACCCTTTATAAGTTGGACCAAGTAAAGCCAGTAACAGTAGAGTGATATGCAGTCTACTACTGAACCCAGTAATTTTAGGGCAGCTAAATGTTTAGGTGCATCATACCAATCTTGGGATTGTTGGCATTTTGTGTGTCAAAGTACTTGGATAAACGTAGATTCGAGATTCCGTTCATTTTTGCATCAATGTGGTTAAACTTCTCTATTCATTTGTATAATAAAATTTTATGAAGTTTGTGTAAGGGACCAATAGCATAAGGATTATCTGAAAGAGTATATGCTTCAACTGATGTTCAAGGGGTTGTACAGTTGTTGAAGTAACGTACTGTAAGTACAAGATTTTGTACATGTTATTTGTTGGCATTCCCATACAAAGCTAGTGAAGTATATCATGACAATTCATCACTGAAGAAGTTGGAAAAGGGCCTAATACTGATCTCAAATACGTTACAGGTAAATGCATCTCATGAGTCAGCATATGCATTGGGATTGCAATCTGTGTTGCAATCCTTGAGTCAGTCCTAGGTTTTAGGAAGTTTGTTTTTGGAAAGTATCTTTCTATTCTTAAATTTTATTATGCAAAGATTTTTTTCACCAGTTAAAATCGTCCCATTGAAGACCTAATTGATTTAGGTATGTTTATTTTAATTGGCAATCTTTTGTTAAAAAGATTTTTCCTAATAGGAATCAATTAGGGTTAGACGCATTGATTGTACACGATTCTTTCTCCATATAATTCTGAAAATATGGTCTAGGTTTAGAGAGCTTTTAATTTGCATATCATATCAATTTGCATGTGATTGATGCATATATTGTGGGTCTAAACTCTCCAATTCAAATAGTGTTTAAGGAAAGGAGTTTAGGAAATCTTATCTGCATTTAGAATTGTTTTGAATACATATCAGATAAAAGATTGTGATTGCATATTGATTTGAAAAACCTTTCCATGTTTATCTCAATCGGTGTTTAATGTGATTGGATTGAGGGGGAGTCTTTATCTTCTATAAAAGGTTTTGAAACTGCATTATGAGAAGTAGAGTTTTCTGATTGAGAATTTTAATTGTGCTGCATAGTCTGCACTAACTATTTTACAAAACTCTCATTGTTTGTTTGATTGATTGATCATACTGCTTGTTCACTGCATTCATCACTTGCATATGTGATTGAGATCAGTGAGGCTTCAAGGCAAGATTGAATTTGAAGGCGTGTCCAGATTTCTTCATCTATACAGATTGCTTCATAGTTGTTTAGAATAGGTCTTTTACAGTTGTGAGCAAGTTAGCATTGTTGCTAGTCAATGTGGTTGTGTTGAATACCACTACTTGTGATCTGTAACGATTTGATTCATATTGGATTTGATTCTCGTGTTGGCTACGTTAAAAGCCACGCAGTGAAGTTTCCTCAGTGGAGAGGTTTACACTGCGTCAGCAATTCTTGTGTTGTTTTATTTGTGTTGTTGCTTGTTTGAATAACTGTCATTACTCAAACTCTATCAGTTTTGTTCCATCCGGTAATTACAATTGGCATCAGAGCGGGTTCTAAAGCTTTTTAGTAGATCCGAGGACATGATGGAACATGAATGTGACAGAGCTGCTAGTTCGATAAATTGTCCCCCATATTTTGATGGTGAAGATTACTCGCAATGGAAGATCATGATGAGGTTCAAGCCTAAGAAAAAGGTACAAAATTTTGCTGTCTCTTCTGTTAAAATGAAAGATGTGGATGATAGTGATTCTGTGGATTTAGCCTTACTAACCAAAGAGTTTAAAAAATTTCTGAAAAATAAAAACTCTTATGGTAGTACTTCAAAAAGTATATCTGAATCAAAAAGGGGGCAATTATCTGAAAAACGTATTGACAAAAACCCAAAAGTCAATAATTTTGATAAAGAAAAAAGCGTTGTTGAAAAATCTATATGTTATGAATGTGGTGGTATTGGTCATATCTCTTCTGATTGTGGAAATAGAAAATATAGCTCACGAAATAACAAGGCTCTTAAGTCAACTTGGAGCGACAGTGAGGAAAATTCTCAAACTGAGAATGAAGAAGAGAATATTGCTTTCATCTCCTCACCTTATCATGAGGCATCTGACGATTCCAACAGTAAAGGTAAGATTTTTGATGTATCAGATGATGAGACTAATGATAAGTGCAGGGAACTGTATAAAGCTTCAAGAGTGATGTTCAAAAGAAATCTTAAACTTGAGAACCAGATTGAGCAAATCAGAAAAGCAAAGATCAAGGCCGAGTTAAATCTTGAATCATGCAAAGAAAAATGGGAAGGTGAACGCTTTGCTTACACTGACAAAATTGATATTTTGCAGGATAAGATGAATTCCCAAAATTGGGAGGTGGAGCGTATTGAGTTGATTGACAGGATTAAAACCCTTCAAGTTGAAGTTAAAGCCCAATCAAATCTGAATATCTCACTAACCTCTAAAATTGAGAGTTTGCAGGTTAAGCTTGAAGAGTCTCAAGAAAAGTTCAACAAATTCTCAATAGGGTCAGATTTGGTTTCCAAAATGATTGGAATTGGAAAACCACACACCAACAAGAAAAGGTTGCGGCATAAAGGTGCAAAAATCAATCGTTCTAACTTTGTGAAAGGTGTGAGCTCAAGTGTGCACTCAAGCTCATCAAATGACCAAGAAACTCATCCCCCAACTCTTCCTCAAAAGCCTAAATTTGATTCAGCACCTCCACCTCATCAAAGGAGAACTCAGGTAAGTTCTGACAGTCACATCTCTGTGCGTCAGCCCAGGGTCACTCAAAATCAGAGGAAAGCATCAAAAATAGGCTCAACTGCATCGCTGCAAGCAGAGCTGAAAGAGCATCTGAAGTTGATTAGCAGGATTGCAATCCCCAAAGAGCAGAATTTGAAGCAGAAGCAAATCTGGATTAAAAAGGGTTCAAATAATTGTTTTTCTGCTCATATGAATAATCTTGATAATATGCTTGAGCTTGCTTTCGTTCCTACTGAACACAAATTGTCTAATTCGTTTACTAGGCCTTTAGACAAAACTCAATTTGAATCACTTAGAAGCACCGTTGGTGGATGCTCTAAGTATTGATACTCTCACTTCGCTTGATCCATTTTGCATGCATTCATGTTGTATGTCTTCATGATAGTATAGGTGCATTATTATTTCCGTTTCTGCATTGTTAGGATCAGTTTCTGGAAATTCAAGATTGTGATTTGTATCCCTAAGTGTCTAACAGATTAATTTGAACTTAGATTGACGAGGGCTCTACTCCTTTTCTTAAATCTGTGTGCAATGAGCTGCTTATCATGTTTTGAATTTGTTCCTGCATCACTCTGTAATTGTGAGCTTGAACAACATATTCTCTATCACCTTGAATCCTCACATGCACACATACTGTAAGTGGTGGTAAGTCATATTTGTTGGTTGGCCTGTTCTCAATACTCTTGTACGGAATATTTCCTTATTTTTGCTGCTCCTTGAAAAAAAAAAAAAAAAAATGTTTTATGGAGCATGGCCAGACTATTGCCAAAGTAAACAGCCCTCGGTCGTGACGAACGATATGAGGATTGGGAAGAAACGGGAATGGTTTGGTCACCCCGGTGGATTATGAGACTATTGACTCGAGTAGATGTGCTCTTTGGGATGTCCTTGTTACATCTAGTACCCTAAAGTCATCTGACTTGGGAGCTGCTAGCTTAATACTCGTTACATGGGTCGTAGTCTTCTTGAGCAAAAATGTTACTTTGTGTGAAAGGCCAAAAGAAAAATTCAAAATCATGCCCACACGGTGTTATAAGGGGGAATATAGTTTACGTGCTTAAATTTGTTTCGTATGTGAGGCTTGCTTTTCAGGTTTCCACAAATATTACACACCCCATCTTGAGATATGTTCACTCTTCACAACAAGAGGTATAGAATACTCGATCACCCTCTATCTTACCTTGTGATTGTCGGAATCAATTCACTCGTGTGAACTTATTTTGTTGCACTCTTGTTTATGATTAAGTGGTATTGCTCTTGTTGGAAAAGGTATGCGAATTACATCTGTTCTTAGCATTTGGATACAACCCACTCATTGTGTGTTTGCATTTCATCCTTGCATCTCTCATCACATGATCACACCTAGGGGGAGTATTGATACTTGGGCTGGTGTCTATTGCGAAACATCTACTGGTGATCCTCCTTCTACATAGCTTCCGCTACATAAGTTGCATTTGTCATAAAAATGTCAATGTTGCATCGCTTTTTTTGTGTGTTCCGTGATGATATCATATTTCTGATATACATATACCAGAGATGGGTCTATCCCGTGGACAAAAACCGTGTAAATGATTTTGGTTTCAGTGGTGAAGCCGATCAGGTCACCGATCAGGTCATTGAATAGGTCACTGATTACTGAACATGAGAAGTTCAATGAATTTGGAAAGGGAAAATCGTCCAAACAGTGTCTGAACTTTTCCAGACTATTAATTTTCATACCTATACTTTGAAAAATGTCATAATGGTACCTGATGATTTAAACCCTATCCAATATTCATACCTAGGAACAGTAAAAACGTTAACACCGTTGAATTTTCAGGGGTAAAAGTGGTACTTCAGAAACAATTTTTTTTTTTTTTTGGAGTTCTTTATACCTACACCATACCAAGCAGAGAGTCAGAATGGGAAGCAATCCTCTGCAGTCACACTCCAGATCCTTCACCTTCATCGTGACTCATCTTGTTTTTTTGCTCCCAAACCCTGAATCATCGTTTCTCTAATATGAACCAATTTTGCTGAGTTAATAGTGGAGGGTAAAAACAAAAGCAAGAAAGGTGAAGAGAAAATTAAAGCCTGCCCAACAAAAGAAAGAACAAAAATACAAACTTCCTTTATGCAATTTCTGGTTTCTGGGAATTTTCAATGAGGATTTTTGATTGTGCTAGAGCTGAGTAACAATTCTTGTTTTGAAAGTCCTTGTTTTTCTCTATGAGTTCCAAGGTTCTCAATTTTTTTGTCGATTTGTAGTTTCTATCTTGATTTTGCAGACGATTTGTTTAGTCCTTGAGCATCTCTAATGGCGGCCAATAACTCTCTGTCTTCTCCTAGACCCGCTTCATCTTTCTTCTCCACTCTCTGCCTCCTCCTATGACTCGGACTTCCATTCGGGAAACTAAGCCATTCTTTGCCTAAGAAACCCATTATGGTCAAAATCAAACACACCCAAAACCCCAGAACGCGAAACCAAACGCCACTGGGACAAATTGGATTCCAAAGGCATTGGCCTATTCATTATTGATGCTCTAATTGACGATGATGGCTGTGATCCAAAACCATCAAAACCCCAAACTTGAATGGTTATTTTTGGTTCACAGCTAAAGATTCAAATCCCTCCTCTGACATCCTCTGTTCTTCCCTCTTCTGAATCACCAAAACTCGAAGCCAGATTTTTCTCACCATGATTCTGGGTTCCCCAAGTCTTAAAAGAAAGAAACCCGAAGCCCGAAGCAAAACCCCAAGCAATATGATACAGTAAGTTCATCATCAAAGAAAGAAGAAAATAAAGAATAAATTAATCGATAATCGAATACAAGGCGTTGATAACTTTGTCCTGTTCATCTTCTTGGTAGGTGGTTGAAGTCTCTATGGCCTTATTGGCCAGTGCTGGTGGAGGCTCCATCTCTCTGTTTCTCTGATGGATACAAGAAGAAGAAGATATAAGGTTATAATGAGTTCAACCACGTGAAAGCAATAGTATCAAACAGATTGGCTATTAGATTATCAACACAAGTCAAGGTAGTCTGCCCTCACCTCGGCTTCCCCAGACTGGCCTGCCACCCTCCCTGCCTGCAGTAGACTCGCGTCCGGCAACCCGCGCCTTGCACACCCCGCCTCCTCACCTGCAACGGCGCTACTGCACCTGTACGCATGGCCCAACTCTCGCCTAGCCGAGCACGGCCGGCTGCCCACCTCGCCTAGCCTCGCACGACCCGAGAAGACCACTGCTCGCCGGCGCTCTCCACCGTCGCAGCACCCAGATCGGATTCGTCAGCTCCCCACCGTCGCAGCACCCAGATCGGCGACGACGTAGCAGCCCACTCATCCCCAGTCCCCGCCAGCCCACACGGTCCTCAGCCTTGTCCAGCGCTCAACCCCAGGCCTCCGCGGCCCCGCGCACGCCTCCCCGCCTGACAGCATCCACGCTCGCCCGACCTCGCCTCCCTGCAAACCATCCATCGTTGCAGACCAGAAGGAAGGAGAAGGGAGAAAAGAAAGAAGAAGATGGAGATGGTTTCGGTGGAGGAGAAGAAGAGGATGGTTTCAGATAAGATAGGCGGATGAATAGTAAAATGACGAAAATACCCTTTAAAAGTTAACAGAGTTAACGTTTTTACTATTGCCAGATATGGAAATTGGGTCGAGGCCAAAACTTCAGGTACCATTATGACATTTTTCAAAGTATAGGTATGAAAATTAAAAGTCTGGAAAAGTTCAGACACTGTTTGGACGAATTTCCCATTTGGAAATGAAAGTGCGCTTGTATGACATGAAACCAAGCACTAATTGGGAGGCAATCCAATGAATGGATGAGGAGATGGCAACGGCATAGGAAACTTTTATGTTAAAAGGGTGTTATAGTTTACCTGAATCTTCTTTTCAATTTCTTTGCTTCTTTTCTGGTTCCTTTTTATGTTTTTAGTGTGTGTGCAGGTCATATAGTTGAGGAAAGATAGAAGAAGATCATTGTTGACCGAAACAGTTTTTCTGGCTCGCGGATCGGTTCATTTTGAACGGCTAGGGTTCACAGCTCACTTAGAACCAGAAGACGTGCCATACATGGATCAAAATCCCCAGGAGTCTATTTTCCAATGGAGTTGACAGATAGAAATTCTGAGTTCTAATGAGTTTGCAGTCTCCAGTTGAGTACAGAAAGGTCAGGGCAGAAAACCAAAAAACTGGGCAGCTGAGCCACATAAAGTGCAAAACAGGGGATACTTCCCGGGGTCCAAATGAGACAAGCCTTATATGTATTTGAAGCCCCAGATGTCTACTTCATTCATACCAAAGGGTTTCTGAATGTGACCCCTGTAGCTTCCGGTATTCAGGTTTGAATGGACAAATGACATTCTGTCAGCATTCTGACAGTTTTCTGTATTTTTTTTTGCTAACTTTGCAGGTCTCTAGTTTTCACATCCCTTGGACTTAGAATTCGCGCCACATATGTACGGAAATCCCTGAATATGAACTTTCATCTCCAAGTAGGATCTTTGGATTCTGATTCTGAATGGATGAGCTATAAGCCTCGGAAGTAGGACTGCTACAAGGTTTTAGCTGAAATCAGTTTGTGACAAGTGATGTTTCCTATTGTCTTTGAGCATTATTGGAGTACCTTTGGAGCATGTTTGGCATGGAGCTTATGTTAGGAAGTCAAGGCTTAATTAGCCTTGAGGTTTGTGTCTTTAGTTCGTCTCCAAAGGTCGTGTGCATTGGGAGGTCTACAAGAGGGAGCATTCTCTACTTTTCTTAACTATACTTGTTTTTGTTGTTTTCTTTTATCTCTCTTTCTATACTTAAATCTTTTCATTACATGTGATTATTTGTCAAACATTGAGGACAATATTTGGTTTAAGTGTGGGGGGAAGAAAATTGAAACCTTTTTGCTATTTTTAGGTTGTTAGTTTTGTGTTTTCGATATATATATAAAAATAATTAAAAAAAAAAAAAAAAGATATTCAGTTTTGGAACAAAAATAAGTCTATGGAAGGGCTGTCTTCGAAATCTGTTGTTGTGTGCTTCATAAGCTAGTTCGTTATCTTCCTCTATCTACTTGACAATGAATTCATGGATGGTTCTTGCAAGCTCTGGAGTTGGCTGCTGCATTAAATTTTGGTAAATTGGGAAGGCCATGCACATAGAGATTGAGAGAAGTGGGAAGATACCAAGGTTGAGGTTCTGAGTCCCATGCAGGGAATAAGACAAAGGAATATGATGATATCGGAATGAAATATTTGAAGTATGTGCTTTTGTTCCTTGTTGCATGCTCCTCTATTTATTCACTCAAGTACGAGCAACACAAGAGCTGGTATTCTTGGGTTCATTCACATGCTATGTCTACATGTTCGGTTTTATTATGTTGTGCTCTTACTTGTTCATTAACTACAAGCTGAAGGTTGCCTTTGTCATTCCTAGACAAAAAGGGGGAGAATATTGGTGAATTTGATCAACTTGTGCTTTGATTGTTTAAATCTTTTGATATTGATCTTGAAATTGCGTTGACATTCCTATGCCTTATCTTTAACTTACTTTTTACAAGGTGCATGTGTGTGATAAGTGTTACAGGAATTGCAGGCTTCTTCCCAAGTGAGGATCCTCAAGTACTTGTTAAGGGGGAGTTTGTATAAATTAGATGTGTTTTGTATAGGAATGTCAAAGGGGGAGATTGTAAGTACAAGATTTTGTACATGTTATTTGTTGGCATTCCCATACAAAGCTAGTGAAGTATATCATGACAATTCATCACTGAAGAAGTTGGAAAAGGGCCTAATACTGATCTCAAATACGTTACAGGTAAATGCATCTCATGAGTCAGCATATGCATTGGGATTGCAATCTGTGTTGCAATCCTTGAGTCAGTCCTAGGTTTTAGGAAGTTTGTTTTTGGAAAGTATCTTTCTATTCTTAAATTTTATTATGCAAAGATTTTTTTCACCAGTTAAAATCGTCCCATTGAAGACCTAATTGATTTAGGTATGTTTATTTTAATTGGCAATCTTTTGTTAAAAAGATTTTTCCTAATAGGAATCAATTAGGGTTAGACGCATTGATTGTACACGATTCTTTCTCCATATAATTCTGAAAATATGGTCTAGGTTTAGAGAGCTTTTAATTTGCATATCATATCAATTTGCATGTGATTGATGCATATATTGTGGGTCTAAACTCTCCAATTCAAATAGTGTTTAAGGAAAGGAGTTTAGGAAATCTCCAACTTGAAAATAGTTTTCAAAACCTTTTAATTGTAGTATAGTGGTAAGTATTCCCGCCTGTCACGCGGGTGACCCGGGTTCGATCCCCGGCAACGGCGCCAAAAATTGATGAGCTCTTTGCAAGCGCATAATTTAACCTTGAAATATCGTTAGTAGTATAAGCAAATAGGGATCGTTCTATTCCGGGGATTGAGGGTACACCTGTCATTGTCAAACAATTAAAACAATTAAAATTAAAACAAAGTATAATATTCACAAAGATATTCACAACTATAAACATTTTACACGAAAAGGGGGATTTTTGGTTTTTGATTTCTAAAAATTAAAACTAAGTTAACAAAACAATTAAAATGCAAAAACATAAAAATACGAATGGAATGAGAGAACAAAGATCAAAATCGAAACTTATGATTAAAATTGATTCAAACCCTAATATTATTCATCTAAGTCATGAGAGAGGAGTTGATCATGTGAAACGTTAAAAGCAAACTTGTATAAATTTTTTACTTTTCAATGCTAATTAATCTAAGTGAAAGCACAAAGACTAATCCTATCAAACATGCATTCAAACCCTAGAAAGCTAGTCAATCATGACATGTTCAACGCAATAAACACCTAGAAAGGCTATCAACTCAAGTGTGCAACTTAGTATGAAAAAGTTCACCTAATTGCAATTCTCTTTAATTAAATTCGGTTTTTGTACAAAACCTTTACTACTTTTCGATTCAAGAACACAAAACCAAAAAGTTGATTCATGTTCTTAAATTGTAGCACCATTCATATCAAAACCCTAAGTGTTTGCAACCACATAAGATTAAAACACAAAAGTTATCTATAATGCAAATTTAATTAAACAAACCCACATAAGCAACTCTCGAAGAACAATAATATAATCTGAAAATTCTCATTCAACCATAAAATTCCAGAAATTAATATTCATTCAAACATATATGTCAACTAGAGCAAAACCAACGAAATCAAAGCAAAGGTTACAAAGGAGAATCAGATTACAACGTGAGATGGAGATGGTGATGAACGATTGATGTGGTGGTCTCTTGAATCTCGAAAGCAAGCTTCAAGGATGGTGGTGGATGATGATGCTCACGGCAATTCTTCTTCTCCCTTGGCCTTGCTTGAACTCGTGGCTTGCTCTAGAGGATGGAAGAACTCACGGCTATTCTAGAGAACTTTTCTGATTTTTTCTAAAGTGTAAATTGTATGGAAGAGAGGACTCCCAGACGTTGAGAATGAGAGGGATTATATAGGGGACGGCTTTCTTGGTCTCCAAGCCGTGTAAATCACATAGAATTAATCTGAAAATGCCACATAATTTCCTCCAATGCTTGCTTGCCACATAAGCCCTATGATGTGTTCCAACCAATCACAAAATTCCAATGTTTATTCCCTAAATAATCTTGCCGAAATATATAGAGATATTTTCTGATTTCCTTCACCAATTTCGGCAACAATATATTTAGAGAATATAGGGGACGAATCTAGACTCATTTGAGAGCTTTTTGTGTTCAACACATATTCTCTTTCCTTTAAAATCTCCCTAAGAAATCTCCATCGAAATCTTTTCTTATTTTCTGATTTTTTCTCACGGCAAACTCCTTGTTTCTCTCTTGATTTTCACGGAAAACTCTCCTAGGGTTTGTTCCATGCGTCACAAACCCTAATTGCATGGGCTTTTAGTGGGCTTTGATCCAATTGCCGAAAATCTATAGAGTTCTTGGGCCTCGTTGCTTCATCTTCAAGCCTTCTCATTTTCCAACGCAAAACATATTGTTTTTCCATTTCTTTTTCATAGTTGCGTTGGAAACTTGCTAGGGAAGCCTTCCTCCATTTCGTAGGATTTCCTGGTTGGACTAGGAAAGCTTATTTCTTCATTTCTGCTCAAATGTGTGGGCCGTTTTCTCTCATATTCGTTCGTCTTGATGTTCGCATGCTCCTCTTTCCATTCGTGCGTTCATTTCCACTTTTTAGGTCGGAGGTCCTGAAAATAGAAACTGTATTAAAAATAGAAACTTTCTAAAATTGAAAAATAGAAACTTACTAAAAATGAAAAATAGAAACTTTCCTAAACTAAAAATGGAAACTTGCCAGAAATGAGAAATGAAAACTACAAAATGGAAACTTTGTACAATAAGGAACTTTCCCAATCAAAGAATGGAATTAACAAGGATTTTTCAAGGAAATGGCGCAGAAAAATGTAGAGAAATGCAGTTAAAACGTCGCATTAAAATGCTCCTATCAAATTCCCCCACACTTAACTTTTGCTAGTCCCTTAGCAAAATCACACTAAGACACACACTAAGACTCAACGAAATTTAAAGACTCTAAACGAACAAAGACTCTATTGCCCTTCAACTTTTTGTCTCAGCAATCTCTTACTTTCACAACACCAAGATTAGCACTCAACCAAGATTCAATGTTTAAGCATTCAAGAGTTAATTAAAACATATAATCCGCGCATACATAAGTAGGACTTGGTTGTAACAATGGTGATGGGGTTAAGCTCAGCATGCTTCAGACAAGTATGATTCAAATCTCACAAGTATATCCACTATTTCTTCTCTCAGATCATGGCAATGCTTAAAAGCTTATAATCACTCAGTTATATGTGAGAGAAAGTATTTTGAGGCAATCAATTAACTCACATATATAAGAAACGAAAACACATGAATATATTTTTGCTTTTAAAGATCTCATGAAGGATACCAACTACTTGCACGAATGGACTGCCATAGGTTCAACTCTTGTAACTCATCTCCACATCAAAGGCTGTCCCATCTTAAGGATCAAGAAGGTCTTCTCAAGGGTTGTAATGGGGCCAAGGCTCAAGGTTTAAAGAAACGAAAGGTAATGATTTATTAAAGTGTCCTAAAAACCTAGCAGAGCACATGTAAATGTAGAGACCTCGAAATATTCCACCAAGGCATTGCAAAAACGTCACTTTCCCCTAGAGGTAACATAAAAGGGCATAATGTCTTCATGTTGGGCCCAATCTTCAATGTAAACTTCCCTTGAACTCTAGTGAAATGGACAAAGGCCAAATTTTTCTGTAGTGGGCCTTCAATTCAAAGTAAACTCCAAAATCACTAAGTATGGGGGACTAAAATCCATAAATATTTTTTCTTTTCTTTTCTAGCCGTGTACATTTTTTTTCTTTTGTTTCATTTCTCACGGCTTTCTCATAATTTTTTTCTTTCCATGGACAAGTCTACCCCCACACTTGAACTTTCACCTCTTCTCAATCTTCCTCCTTAGCGCCAAACCCATGTAGTATGTCTCAAAAGATAGCTCCACTAAGTTCTTAGAACAAAGGGTAAGGTTGTAACTATACTAAGCTTCATGGTTAAGGATATTAAGGGTGATGAATGAAAAGGCTTAATGTAAGCTCAAAGGGGCTTATCTAGGGGAGTCCCACGACGGGCACAAATAGGGACACAAGTTTATATGGCAATGGTGGTAATTCCTAGGGTGCCTCTATCCCTTCCAGAATCAGGGCCATGTATTGATATAACGTCTCAACAAGCACAAGAGCGAATTCTAGCATTCTCTAGTCCATTAAATTTAATCTATGGCAAGCAGTCAATCAAATGAAGAATAATGAGATCATCAAAACATCGCCAAGAAATTAAGAATATATATTTTTCATTTTCACTCCAAGAAAAAGGGAACATGGCTCAATTATCTCACATGGCCTTTATGAATTAAAACTTATCTTAACATGCTCATATTCTGTACCAAGGTCATGCAATCCATATCCACTACACATGCATGCATTTTTCATATATCTCAATTAACCAAAGAATACCATGTTAAAATCATCTCAATGTTGTGATCCTCTTTTAGCCATAATTTCAGAGATGTAGAATCATCCTAGACAGTTGAAAGGCATCCTATGACTCAAAAATAAAAACAAAAGCAACGAAATTTTTTTATTTTTATTTTTTTTTTCTGACGTTTTTTGATTTTTTTGTATTTTTCAATATATGACTCAAAATAAAAGACTCAAAAATGTAAATCCCTTCCCCCACACTTAAATATTGCATTGTCCTCAATGTAATCAAGTATAAGCATGCAATGAAACACTTAAGCATATAGAGATGGAATTTACGAAAATAAAGTGCAAAGAAAAACAAAAGATACAAAATAAAGAAGTAGGGAAGAAGAAGAAAATCTGCATTGAAGACTCCTCCACAGCTACATCTGAATTGGGTTGCCTCCCAAGCAGCGCTTAATGTTTATAGTCTTTCAGCCTAGACTTGTACCTCCATTTAATCCTCTGGTTGTGGGGCGTTTTGGAGGGGTACATCCTCCAAATCATGTTCCACAAACGCATCATAATACGGCTTCATTTACACAAGTTAGTAAATTACAAAATACAAGAAAAACAAGTCAATAATTTATACAAGAAAACGTCACTATTCATTATGCAACAAAAGAGAACCGTAAAAAGTTTGTACAAGTAAGAAAAGTATAAAACAAACCAATTTACACGTGAAGGTTATGTACAAGCATTTTTTTTTTTCATGGAATTGTCATAAACATAGTTAATATCTCAATTGATTCCAAGTTGTAAGTCGAGCCCAATAGAAACCACTACTATTGGTGAGCTACGATATAGGGATAGTCGCTTAGACATAAGTCACTTTCCTTTGTTTCAGAAGGCCAGATAGCCAGATTAAGAGGTAAGTGAGAGGGAGGACTCATTTTGGTGATACTACGGAGGCTACTCCCTCATTGAGGTTTACGCCCCTATTGGCTACTTCCACATTGTGGTTTACGCACAGTCTATAGTACCTCTAAGATCCAATTGAACCCATCACCCAGGGTCTCAACCTAAGACACCATCTGTAATGCCCCTTACTCAGCTTGGAAATTAACTCATGTGTTAAACTGTTCTCCAAGTGCTAATAAAGGCCGCCCTCAACCTCATAAGTCCTTAGAAATGTACGAATGAAGGGTTAAGGCCAATATTAACAAAAGGGCCCTTGTCTACTCAGACGATTTTACACACTCACAACAATTAAGTATTTAACAAAATTCATAACGCCATTTTTATTTTCTTTAATTCTACTTCTTTACAAGTATAAGTAGACAAAACAAGTACCAAAACTTTCACACATGTACAAAACGTCACCATTCACATTTAATTAATTTTTTTTTTTTTTTCATTTTCTTTTCTCTTTTTTTTTTCTTTTATTTTACAAATATTTTCAACACTTAGGTACGGGAACATGGAATCTCGGAGTGCAATGGGCTGTAACAGCTACCTTTCCAAGATTATGTTTAATCCAATATACCTTAATGTATCACAACAATTTCTTACATTTTCTTTTGTCATAAATATTATTGATATCAAATTTAATTCCAAGCGGTAAATCAAGTGGACGTGCAGCCCAAGTATAATCGTCTAGACACAAAGTCCCTCCTACATCCTTTGGGCAACCTTACTGAAATGGCCAGGTAGGGGAGGGCGAACACAAGAGGTAGGATCCATTTTGGCATAGGCTACTCCCACATAGTGGTTTACGCCCATTTGTAAGCACTTCTGAATCCAGAACCCGTTATGAACGTTGTCCCCTTCCTAGACACCATCTCACATAGGCTATACTTGGATGTAAAAGGTCCTAGGTGTGAAGACAGTTCAATGAATGTTAATAAAGGCCGCCCTCAACCTTAAGGGACCTGAACTAGGTACCAATAAGGGGTTTAGGCCAATATTAATAAACACGACTTCACCTATTCCTTCTTTAATTTACAACTAACAATTAAACTCGTGTTCAATAATATAAATAACAACCTACGTAATTAATTAACTAAATTTCGACAATTACAAATAATTAACAAGTAAATTTTTTTTTTTTCCGGTCACAATATACAAAACAAATATTCACAATATGACAAATGATTTTTCAATCCCCGGCAACGGCGCCAAAAATTGATGAGCTCTTTGCAAGCGCATAATTTAACCCTGAAATATCGTTAGTAGTATAAGCAAATAGGGATCGTTCTATTCCGGGGATTGAGGGTACACCTGTCATTGTCAAACAATTAAAACAATTAAAATTAAAACAAAGTATAATATTCACAAAGATATTCACAACTATAAACATTTTACACGAAAAGGGGGATTTTTGGTTTTTGATTTCTAAAAATTAAAACTAAGTTAACAAAACAATTAAAATGCAAAAACATAAAAATACGAATGGAATGAGAGAACAAAGATCAAAATCGAAACTTATGATTAAAATTGATTCAAACCCTAATATTATTCATCTAAGTCATGAGAGAGGAGTTGATCATGTGAAACGTTAAAAGCAAACTTGTATAAATTTTTTACTTTTCAATGCTAATTAATCTAAGTGAAAGCACAAAGACTAATCCTATCAAACATGCATTCAAACCCTAGAAAGCTAGTCAATCATGACATGTTCAACGCAATAAACACCTAGAAAGGCTATCAACTCAAGTGTGCAACTTAGTATGAAAAAGTTCACCTAATTGCAATTCTCTTTAATTAAATTCGGTTTTTGTACAAAACCTTTACTACTTTTCGATTCAAGAACACAAAACCAAAAAGTTGATTCATGTTCTTAAATTGTAGCACCATTCATATCAAAACCCTAAGTGTTTGCAACCACATAAGATTAAAACACAAAAGTTATCTATAATGCAAATTTAATTAAACAAACCCACATAAGCAACTCTCGAAGAACAATAATATAATCTGAAAATTCTCATTCAACCATAAAATTCCAGAAATTAATATTCATTCAAACATATATGTCAACTAGAGCATGTTAACAAAATAAGTAGACAAAACAAGTACCAGATATGAAAATC
The DNA here is from genome assembly GCF_958449725.1 of Rosa rugosa. Lineage (NCBI taxonomy): Eukaryota > Viridiplantae > Streptophyta > Magnoliopsida > Rosales > Rosaceae > Rosa > Rosa rugosa. The sequence goes on along the minus strand of NC_084824.1, from coordinate 9,602,015 downwards.
CTTATCTGCATTTAGAATTGTTTTGAATACATATCAGATAAAAGATTGTGATTGCATATTGATTTGAAAAACCTTTCCATGTTTATCTCAATCGGTGTTTAATGTGATTGGATTGAGGGGGAGTCTTTATCTTCTATAAAAGGTTTTGAAACTGCATTATGAGAAGTAGAGTTTTCTGATTGAGAATTTTAATTGTGCTGCATAGTCTGCACTAACTGTTTTACAAAACTCTCATTGTTTGTTTGATTGATTGATCATACTGCTTGTTCACTGCATTCATCACTTGCATATGTGATTGAGATCAGTGAGGCTTCAAGGCAAGATTGAATTTGAAGGTGTGTCCAGATTTCTTCATCTATACAGATTGCTTCATAGTTGTTTAGAATAGGTCTTTTACAGTTGTGAGCAAGTTAGCATTGTTGCTAGTCAATGTGGTTGTGTTGAATACCACTACTTGTGATCTGTAACAATTTGATTCATATTGGATTTGATTCTCGTGTTGGCTACGTTAAAAGCCACGCAGTGAAGTTTCCTCAGTGGAGAGGTTTACACTGCGTCAGCAATTCTTGTGTTGTTTTATTTGTGTTGTTACTTGTTTGAATAACTGTCATTACTCAAACTCTATCAGTTTTGTTCCATCCGGTAATTACACATACCCCATATATGTGTATATGCAATATTAATGGTGGAGAAAAAAAAATGAGTTAAACCAATATGAGTTCAGAGGTGAATTTTCTTGGGGAAGGCTTTGTGTTATTGTTTGCTGCAAATGCTATGGGGAGCACAGGAGGCTTCCTTTGGTATGCTGATGAGATTGACAAGCTGCTGCTGTTGTTAGGCACTTTGGGTAGCGTTAGAGATGGTGCAATGACCCCATTAACTATGGTAATCCTCGGCGGGTGGATGAATGATTATGGATCATCTTCTCCTTCCAATGAGACTGTAGACAAGGTACATAAACTAATCCAATTCTTTGAGAAAATGGTCAGGAAATTAACTAGCAGCATGGTATATCAACTTTGAAAATGGATTTCTATACTGTAATTGATGTTTCAAGATGAAGAAAACTTATACCATGTGAAATATATTGAGATTATCTCATCACTCATGTCCTGTGTGATAAATCTACTATAGTATATGCCATTGTTTAGTAATTCTTCTTCTAATGATTTAGCCAACCAACCTGCATACTTCCATGCTCTATATATAGCATGCACTGAAGCTGTTGTATCTTGCCATTGAAGTTGGAACCTGCACATTTCTGGGTGATAGGAGCATAATTATGCGATAATAATGTTGTTAATTCCCATATTTAGTTTGTTAGTTTATCTTATTTTCTGGTTAATTTAGTTGTTTTTATGTTTATTAGATTTTCCGAAGTAAGGAAAGAAATAAGAGCAAAAAGAAGGAGATATGTGCAATTGATGGTGAATTGTGGACTCTTGATGAATCAAGGAAGATTAAGGCAATATGAAGGAAAAGATATTCAGCAATTAATTCTCTTGGCTGCTCCTATTGGATAGAAGGATGTCAATGAATCCTAAATCAATCAGAACATTAATCAAGGAGTTAGAGTCCCAAAAGAAAAGAAGGAAAGAGTTACAAACTGAATAAAATCTCTCCTTGGACGTGGAAGAAAGGGACTATCTCACATACGAAAAAGCATAGACGCACAAGAGCTAGAGAAAAAGAAGAACTACAACCTTGCCAGAAACGATCGATCGCTGCACGCCAGAGATTGATCGCTGATCCGTATTTTCCAATTTTCTGATTTTTGTTGTCTTCTTCCTCCATGAACTCCTTTGTGTTTTTGATTTCCATTATGTGTAACTAAATTTCCAGTAGTTAGGGGGCAGTTGAAGCCCCTAGACATGATCCATAACATGCTTTGACATTCAATTTGTTTTCCAATTAATAAAGTTGAGGTTTTGTTTACCGATTTCTCATTGATGAATTCTATGTTTGTGTGCTTTGGAGGCCTACTTAGTATGCATGCTAGGGTTCTAATACTTTGATTGTTTGATGCCTGGATCAATAGTTGGATTCCTCAAATTATCTAGAGAAGTAATTGGTAGTTTTCACTAGCAAGTAAACAAAACCCTAGGTTTAGCAAGGCTCTAAGTTATTTGCGATGCCTAGTGATTGCTCAAACTCTTTTCAAACTTAATGATCTCTGCATGTTTAATCTAATAAACGTACCTTTAGGTTGCATTGCTTGGGAATAGTCTAGGTGTAGAGCACTTCCTGCCTAGCGTACAAAGTAAGAAAGGGTAATACGTTGTGTTCAAGCGCACCGAGCCAATCTGAGCGTCTTCAACTAAGTTAATTGGTAGAAAATTGGACAAAGTGTGTTGTGTGTGATTGTTGGGGGTGGATACTTCCTTCCTAGCTAGTTTCATTATCTTGATATCAACCAACTTCAAATCTGCTTCAATTTCGTTTTTCTTTCTGTTCTCTGTTTTTCTGTATTTTATTTCCATAGCAAATCAACTCCGAAATTCACCAAATTTTGTGTGCTGGACGCCTTGTGTGTCTAGTACGTCTCTATAAAGTTTCATATTTTCCTGGGTTGTTTTGGTTAGATTCGTAGTTTGTCTTTTGACTGCTGTTCAGTAGGAACTGCAGTCACGTTTTTGTGACTTTTGTTGAAGCACTTAGTTTAACACTTAATCCTCTGCGGGAGACCCTTATTTCTCTATACTACGATTGACATATTTGCAGGAGAATAAGGAAAATCAATAGCTTTTAAACTTAGCTATCAATTTTTTGCGCCGTTGCCGGGGATTACTTTTATTCTAATTGCTTCTACTAGTTTGTTTAATTTGATTTTTGTTTTAGTTTCTTACTTAGTGTTTCTTTGTTTGTGTTTTCAGGTGTATGCTTACTCGTAGAACTGCTCAAGGCAATCTTACCCCCTTGGATTCAGAGATAGAACGCACTTGCAAGTCGAATAGGAAGCAAACGAAGGGAACTAGTTTGCCAATTCACGACACAACGGCGGGTTCTACTTCCTCACAAGGGGAGGAGGAGGAGAACACACCACCAAACTCACCTGCGCATTCAATTCACGAGGACGAAGAGGAACCCCCAAGACTCGACATGGCATTGAAGGATGCTTTTGTTCCGACAGCTTCGGAATCCCCCTCATGTATAGCTTACACACCACCGGGCAATCAAGCCTTCTCCATTCCTGTGCAGCTCCTTAACTCGTTGCCTAAGTACTCTGGCACACAATCTGAGGATCCTAATGTTCACATTAGGGAATTCTTAAATATTTGCAAGCTGCAAACCATTCAGAACATCCAACCAGAAGGACTCAGGTTACTTCTATTTCCCTTTTCTTTAAAAGATGATGCAAAACGTTGGTTGTACTCGTTACCTGCAGGTATCATCACAACTTGGGATGAAATGGTTAAGAAGTTTTTGAAACAATATTTTCCCGCTCAACTGACAAAACGACTAAGGAGGGAGATTCAAAACTTCACTCAAAATGATGGAGATACACTATATGAGACATGGGAGGAATTTCAGGAGTTGCAGAGGAAGTGTCCCCATCACAACTTCAGTCTGAATGACCTTGTCCAATTTTTCTATGATGGATTGGACATAGCTAATAGGGGCAGTGTTGATTCTGCGTGTGGAGGGACTTTCATGAATAAAACCAGTCAAGAAACATATAATCTGATTGATGATTTGGCCGACAATAATAGACAATTCTACACAAGGGATAAACGTACAAGAGGACGAGGAGTGTATGAAGTCGATTCAAGGAACCAAATGGTGGCTGTGGAAAGAAAGATTGACATGTTAATGAATGCCTTAGGCAATGGCATTAAGGCAACACCTCAGGTATGCTCTATTTGTTCCTATTCTAATAATACTACTGATAGATGTCCTATGTCTGCTATGTCTGAGGAACAGGTGAATTACATGGGGCAACAAAGGCCCAAATATGACCCTTACGCGAACACGTACAATCCAGTATGGAAGGATCACCCAAACTTCCGTTGGGGCGGTAATGACAACGTGGTTCGACCTACTCAAGGCGTCTACAATGGACCACCTGGATTCCAACAAGGGGCTAGGCAGCAAGTCTATCAAGAAACTCCTCCTCAACAATCCTCAAGCAAGTCCTTGGAAGAACTAGTGAAGGAGATGACTCTTCACACCGCATCTTTCCAAAAGGACACTGCATCTTTCCAAAAGGACACCGCAGCTTTCATCCAAAGGACTGAGATTCAGTTTCAAAAGCAAGATGCCTTAGCTCAGCAACATGGACAAGCTATCAAGAACTTGGAAAGGCAAGTTGGGCAACTTGCAACGGTGATGCAAACTAGACCTCCTGGCACCCTCCCTAGCACAACCATTCAAAATCCTAAGGATGGGAGCATGGATGAGCTCAATTCAATCACTTTAAGGAGTGGTAGACAATTGGAAGAAGTCTCTGGGCACCAAAGAATATCCAAGAAAGATCAAGAAGAGAAGGAGGAGCAAAGAAATACAAAGGAGAAAAAGAAAATCATCGCTGGTGAAAAAACTATCGATCTCACGGGGGCTGATCAGAATGTTCATGTTTTTTCCCCTCCAAAGGTAAGAGATCCTACTCCTCCTAAGTTGGTTACTTCATGTATTCCTTTTCCTCGCAGGTTCATGAGCTCTAAGAAAGATCAAGAAGAGAAGGATGTCTTGGAAACTTTCCGTAAAGTCCAAGTTAACATCCCTCTCTTAGATGCTATAAAGCAAATACCGCGATATGCTAAATTTCTTAAGGAGTTGTGCACTAAAAAACGGAAGTACAAGGAGAAGGAAATTGTTGCTTTAAGTGAAGAAGTGTCCGCTGTGCTTTTGAGAAAGTTACCTCCAAAATTGAAGGATCCTGGAAGGTTCACAATCCCTTGCACCATTGGGGATAAAAGGATTGGTAAGGCTTTATTAGACTTGGGTGCTTCAATTAATCTAATGCCTTTCTCTGTCTATGAGTCTTTGAATCTAGGTGAGCTCAAACCAACACCGGTAACTATCCAATTAGCGGATCGCTCAATAGCTCTTCCTAAGGGACTTGTGGAAGATGTGCTTGTGCAAGTTAATCACTTGATATTTCCCGCGGATTTCTTTGTGCTTGACATGGAGCCCGAGCCTGTGCCATATGACTTACCACTCATTCTTGGTCGTCCATTCTTGAGAACCGCTCACACAAAGATAGATGTCTTTGAAGGAACCTTGACCATGGAATTTGATGGAGCTGTTATAAGCTTCAATATTTTTGAAGCAATGAGGTACCCTAGTGACATTCATTCCTGTTTTTCTATTGATGCTCTTGAAATTTTAGTGCAGGACACCTTTGATGCGAGTGTGGGGGAAGACCCGCTCAAGAAAACATTGGAACTTGGTTTAAGCTCCCAGCAGCGATCGATCGCAGGGAATGCAGCGATCGATCGTTTGTCGTCTGCCATAAAAGTTGCTGCTTCTTCTTCTATGGTTTTTGATGAGGAATTGCTTGAAATAGCTGCTGCCCTTGATGCTCCACCTTATATCCCAGCTAAGTTTAGTTCTAAATTCATTCCTCTTCCACTAACTGATACAAAACTTGTCCCTTTTGTTGTTCAGGCACCCAAATTAGAACTCAAACCATTGCCCGAACACTTGAAGTATGCATTTTTGGGAGAGAATGAGACATTGCCCGTCATCATTGCAGCCAATCTTTCTATGATTGAGGAAGAGAAGTTGGTGAGAGTTCTAAGGGAACACAAGTCAGCAATTGCATGGAGCATAGAGGACATCAAGGGAATAAGCCCTTCCATGTGCATGCATCGGATTCTTATAGAAGAGGGCACTAAACCATCAAGAGAGGCTCAAAGACGTCTCAACCCGCCTATGATGGAGGTAGTAAAGAAAGAGGTTCTCAAACTCCTTGATGTGGGCATCATTTATCCCATCTCTGATAGCGAATGGGTGAGTCCGGTCCAAGTTGTACCTAAGCGTTTTGGCATCACAGTTGTGAAGAATGAAGACAATGAATTGGTTCCTACCCGAGTTCAAACTGATTGGAGGGTTTGCATTGACTACCGCAAACTCAACACTACTACACGTAAGGACCATTTTCCTTTGCCTTTTATTGATCAAATGTTGGAAAGACTTGCAGGTCATGCATATTATTGTTTCTTGGACGGATACTCCGGTTACAATCAAATTGCTATTCATCCGGAGGACCAAGAAAAGACAACTTTCACATGTCCTTTTGGGACATTCGCTTACCGGAGGATGCCTTTTGGCCTATGCAACGCCCCTGCGACATTCCAAAGGTGCATGATGAGCATATTTCTGATATGGTTGAAAAGATCATCGAAGTCTTCATGGACGACTTTTCTCTCTACGGTGACTCTTTTGATTCTTGTCTATTTAATCTATCTTTAGTTCTTAAGAGATGTCAAGAAACTAACCTTGTTTTAAACTGAGAAAAGTGTCATTTTATGGTGCAACAAGGTATAGTTTTGGGTCATATTATATCTGCTAAAGGGATAGAAGTAGACAAAGCAAAGATAGATCTTGTACGCTCTTTACCACCTCCCACATCCGTGAAGGAGGTGCGCTCTTTTCTTAGTCATGCAGGTTTCTATCGACGCTTCATCAAGGATCACTCGAATATCACAAGACCATTATGTCGACTACTTCAAAAAGATGTACCTTTTGTCTTCGACAAGGAGTGCATGGAGGCGTTTGAAAAGCTAAAGAAGATGTTGACTGAGGCCCCTGTTATCATGCCACCGGATTGGAGTCTTCCCTTTGAGCTCATGTGTGATGCATCTGATTATGCAGTAGGAGCTGTTTTGGGCCAAAGAGTTGAAAAGATTCCTCATGTTATTTACTATGCGTCAAGGACGCTCAACGATGCCCAACTCAATTACTCCACCACAGAAAAAGAATTATTGGCCCTTGTTTTTGCTTTGGAAAAGTTTCGTTCATATCTTTTGGGTACTAAAGTTATTGTTTTCTCTGATCATGCAGCCCTTAGGTACCTACTTACAAAGAAGGAAGCGAAGCCTCGGTTAATTAGATGGATTCTCCTCCTTCAAGAATTCGATTTGGAGATCAAGGACAAGAAAGGATGTGAGAATGTGGTAGCTGATCATTTGAGTAGGCTTGTGCATAGTTCAAAGGAGGAAGAAGATGTGCTACCATTGAAGGAAACCTTCCCGGACGAGCAATTGTTTGAAGTACAAGAATTGGGATCAGAAGGAAAAACGATCGATCTCACCGTCCAAACGATCAATCTCGCTGGGCAACCGACATTTTCTTCTTCTTCTTTTGAGCCATGGTTCGCGGACATCGTCAATTATAAGGCCACCAAGCTAATTCCGGATAATTTCACTCGAGTTCAAAAGGATAAGTTGATCAAAACCGCAAGACAATACGTTTGGGATGAGCCATACTTATGGAAGTTTTGTGCAGATCAATTGGTAAGAAGGTGTGTCCATGAATCTGAATTTCATTCTATACTAACCTTTTGCCATACTTATGCTTGTGGAGGACACTTTGGAGCGAAAAGGACTGCCTTGAAGGTCCTTGAATGTGGATTCTATTGGCCTACATTATTCAAGGATTCTTATCTCTTTTGCAAGACATGCGATAGGTGCCAACGTACAGGTAACTTGGGTCCAAGGGATCAAATGCCTCAAACTCCAATCATAAGTGTTGAAATATTCGATATTTGGGGCATTGATTTCATGGGTCCATTCCCTTCTTCATATGGCTTTCTTTACATTTTACTTGCAGTTGATTATTTGTCTAAATGGGTGGAGGCAAAAGCCACCCGGACTAACGATGCTAAAGTGGTTTCAGATTTCCTTAAAGCTAACATCTTTTCTAGATTTGGGACTCCAAGAACCATAATCAGTGATGGAGGATCTCATTTTTGCAATAGGACCTTTGAAGCTCTTCTTCGAAAGTATAATATTACTCACAAAGTGTCTACACCATATCATCCTCAAACAAGCGGGCAAGCAGAAGTGTCCAACCGTGAGATCAAGCAAATCTTGGAGAAGACCGTGGCGCCAAATAGGAAGGATTGGAGCTTGAGATTGGATGACGCTCTATGGGCTTATAGGACTGCCTTCAAAACTCCCATTGGCATGTCACCCTTCCGAATTGTTTATGGCAAGCCATGCCACGCCACTTACCCGTGGAGTTGGAACATCGAGCATGGTGGGCGGTAAAGAAATTTAACATGGACTTGGATGTTGCGGGCTTGCATAGAAAACTTCAATTGAATGAGCTTGAGGAAATTCGCAATGAAGCTTATGAGAGTGCTAAGATATACAAGGAGAAGACTAAGGCATTTCATGACAAGATGATAATGAGGAAGACTTTTGTTGTTGGACAAAAAGTTCTTCTTTTCCATTCCCGCCTTAAATTATTTCCTGGTAAGCTTCGTTCACGTTGGATTGGTCCATTCGTTGTTACTAATGTGTTTCATCATGGTGCAGTGGAACTTCAAAGTGAAAAGACCGGCATGAAATTCAAGGTCAATGGGCATCGACTCAAACCTTACTATGAGTCCTTTGTGGAGCAAGAAGTGGAGGATGTACCCCTCCATGAACCCCCTTCCCATGAGTAAATTTCTTGGTACACGTCAGGCTGAAAAGACCTTAAAACAAGCGCTCGTTGGGAGGCAACCCAAACTTTTTTATTTTTTTTATTTTTTTTTATTCTTGTTAGTTCGTTTTAATGTGTTTTGTGAGTGTGTAGGTGTACCCATTAAGAAAGGCTAGGAAGTTACACTTGCCTGCTCGAAAACAGAGTGCCGGCTGTGCAGTCAGTCAACTTTGGATGGCTTCAGTTTTTAGCTCAGAAAGAACCAGGAGACGTACCATATATGCATAGAAAGATCTATGAGTCTAGTTTTTGTATGTTTTTACAGAACTGGATTCGGAATTCTGCGCAGGTTCCCAGTTCTACTTTGAGTACCGAAAGGTCAGACCAGCAGAGCAGGAACCTGCGCAGTTGGGTCATATAAAAGGCAATGCAGGGAATACTTCCGAGGATCCAATGAGGACAAACCTTATATGCACTTAAAGCTTGAGATGTCTACTTCAAAAGTGATCTAGAGCATCATCTCCATTGGAGCACCGTAACCCTTCAGAATTGAGGAGACTTGCCACATATGCACGGACAGCTTATAACACCAATTTTCAGCTCCCAGTAGCAGCTCATCCATCAGGCTGTCCCTGCAGAAGTTATAAGGGCTGGAAGTTGGCCTCATGACGCAAAATTGCGAAGTTGGATAGTGCAATATTCCTTCCTTCTCTCCTTTTGACCCCATCATCACTCCTTTTGGAATCCATATAGCACAGAGCTTACATTCTGGAAGTCGAGGCCTTGTGCCTTGCAGATGGTGTCTAACTTTGGTCTTCTCCACAGGTCGTGAGCAGTGCGAGGTCTACAAGGGGGAGCTTTTCTATAGCCTTTCTTATCTTTTCACTTGCCCTCTTTTGGATTTTCTTTCTCTATGCTTTCCTTGTGCATTGTGCGTTTCATTGCCATACATTGAGGACAATGTCTAATTTAAGTGTGGGGGAGGGAAATACAAATTTGTCAATTTTTTTTTGAGTCATTCTTTGTAAAAAAAAAAAAAACTGTAAAACGTCAAAAAGAAAAAAAAAAAAAAAAAAAAAGAGAGTCTAGTTTTAGGTTTTATTTTTCAATGAGTCTTAGGAGTCTTCCAACTCTATGATGAGCATGAACTTTCGGATTTATATTTTGGTCACAAAAGGATTGCAGGCATGTGTTAGATTCTTGATTTCAAATAATTGTTAATAAATTTTGATGATTATTGTGCTTGATTTATATACATTGATGGTTGGATTAATGTAACACTTGAGAATTGATGGATGCATGCTATGACAGGTTAAACTTGATTTAAACCCTTGTGAGCTTTTGATCCTGTATATGTGCTATTTCTTTTCTGAGTGCTTAGTATAAAATCATCTTATTTTCTTGACGAGGATTTTGCATGATCTCATCTCTTATTCATCTTGGTTGAGACTCGGATTCGACTTGCATATTTTACAAGGACAAATGCTAGAACTTGCCCCAAAGCCTCTTGAAGCGTGTGGTTGAATTGCATGATGGATGAGAAGGGATAAAGGCACTAGGATTACCACCATAGCCAAATTAACCTGTGTCCCTTTTATGCACACAAGATGTGCAATCCCCTAGTTAACCCCCTTGAGCCTACATTAAGCCTTTTTGTTTCATCACCCACAAATTCCTTAACCCTAAGCTTAGTATAGATTTATCCTTACCCTATTCTAAGGAATTAGTGGAGCAAATATTTATAGAGATATATGTATGTTCAAGGTACTTTTGTAAGCAAATGTGGGAGAGTTCGTTGTACATCGATCCAAGGAAGAGGAAAAAAAAAGAGTGTGTTTATGGCTGTCGAAAAAAAAACAAAGGAAAAAATATGTGATAGCCGAAAATGAAAAAGAAAGAGAAAGAATGCTTGAAAAGAAAAATCAAAAGAATCAAAAAGCAAAATACTTCCTTGGATTTGATACATTCATGTTGTAGTTGTTGAGGTTAGAATGAAGCAAAGGCCCAAAAAGATGACATCTGGCCTTGGAAAAAAAAAAATTATTTGCTTCATGTTCGAAGATTGATTACCTTGAAGAGTTTCAAGATTCTTTTATCTCTTATGTTCTTCTTGTGCTCCACTAGGTTCTTTGGGATCTTTGAATTTCCTATCCTTTCTTTCTTCTAACCTTAACCCTTGGCCCCATTACAACCCTGAATAAAGACCTTGTTGATCTTTGAAGTTGTGCATTCGATTTGTGAAGACTTGTGTGGAGGGGTGAGCATATGGTGTCACTGGCCTTTCGTCCGAGTTTTGGCATTCCAATCGTGGGATCACATGTAAAAAAAAATTCAGAAAAAGCCTTTCTTTCTTGTTATCATATGTGAGCTATTTGTTTGTCTTATTACATCATACCTCTCACATATAACTTGAGTGAAATATATGCTTATACATCAAGTCAGAAAATCATGAGTGAAAAGAAATTGAGAGCATCTTTGTGAGAAATTGAGTTGACGCTTGTTTGACCCATGAATAAGTTGGTTCTCCTTTGTTGCATTAGTTTGATTGTCCTTGTATTATAACTTTAGCACTATGGTTATCAAAATAAATTAGCTTTTAAGTGAGGTTGTGAATTCTGACATATGATTGCTTGAATCTTGTTGACCATACTTGTGGGCATTATAAGTTCTCTGAGATGTTTGGAAGACATTAGGTCCATATCTTTTGTCCTAGTTAGTTCTTTGTTTGCTAGGGACTAGCAAAGCCTAAGTGTGGGGGTATTTGATAGGAGCATAATTATGAGATAATAATGTTGTTAATTCTCATATTTACTTTGTTAGTTTATCTTATTTTCTGGTTAATTGAGTTGTTTTTGTTGTAAAACGAACATAGAAAGTGTTTCATGCAGAAAATGGAGAGAGCTTTGCTTCAAAGAACTTGAGAGAGAGAGAGAGTTTAGATGCAGAGAAGGAGTGTAGTATTTTCTGTATTCATCTCATAACATGGATGAGAAATGGACTACATATAGTGGAAGATAGGGAACATGTAGCCTAAAGTCCTCCATAAAACAAGGACCCCTAAAGTCCTCCATAAAACAAGGATTCCTAAAGTCATCCATAAAACATGGAAAGGGTAAGCCTATAACAACATAATGATTTACCCTATATCTATTTACATGATATAGCCATAATGATTTACAACACTCCCCCTTGGATATTTCATGTCAATAGTGTTGCATGGGTTGTGCGCTTCTAAGTTGTCTCATCAAAAACCTTGCCAAGTAATAAAAACCCTGTGGAAAAAAAACAACCTTGGTCGAAGGAGAAAAAGAGCACAACGCGTATGAGTGTGGAGTAGTAATATCACAGCTTCGGAGATAAGTGGAGTCTTCTTATTAGCATCATAAGTAGGTAGTATGTCTACGAGAGGGATGCATTTAGATTTGCTACACCAAAACCTTGCCCGGTAAACCCAGTGGGAGAAACCCGTGGTCGAAGGGAAAAGATGAGCAAATGCATATATGTCAAATCAAAGCATCTTCAGGATGTAGTATAAGTGGGGTGACCATTCTAAAGATGTGCCTCGTTAAAACCTTGCCAGGTAACAAAACCCAGTGGGACAAAATAACCCTGGACGAAGGACGAAAAGAGTACACGATGGTCAAGTGTATATGCTTCGGGATACTCCCCCTGATTTCGACTCCCCCTGAAAATTACATGTTAGGTAATTCAGATAGTTTACTTAGACCAATACCTTGAACATGCTTCTGGAATGTAGACTTTGGTAGTGACTTGGTAAAGAGGTCTGCACGATTATCTTCAGATCGAATCTGCTTGACTTCAATCTTCTGATGCTCCTGTTGTTGCTGATTGAAGAAGAACTTCGGTGCAATATGTTTGGTGTTGTCTCCTTTGATGAAACCCGTCTTCATCTGCTCTATGTAAGCAGCATTATCCTCGTAGATAATGGTTGGTTCATCAGTGGTGGAATGCAGTCCACATGTGCTTCGAACATGCTTTGTAACGGCTCTTAGCCATGTACATTCACATACTGCTTCTTGAAGAGCTAGTATCTCAGCATGATTCGAAGAGGTAGCAACAAGTGTCTATTTCGTAGACCTCCAAGAAATTGCAGTATTCCCAATGGTAAAGACATAACCAGTTTGGGAACGTGCCTTGTGCGGGTCTGATAGATAGTCTATATCAGCATATCCAACAAGGCGAGCATCATTCTGAGGATCAAGGGGGTTTGATCCATTCCTTGATGCGTAGGGATAGAATAAGCCCATATCCGTTGTACCTCTAAGGTAGCGGAAAAATGTCTTTCATGCCATTCCAGTGGCGGCGTGTTGGCGCAGAGCTATATCTAGCTAACAAGTTCACATCGAATGAGATGTCCTATCTAGGGCATTGAGCCAAGTACAATAATGCGCCTATTGCACTTAGATATGAGACTTCTGGTACCAATATCTCTTCGTTATCATCTGCAGGACGATACGGTTCTCTCTAGACTTCAGACGACCATGGGTGTGCTTGCTTTTATCCTCATTAAGCATCTTAACATCTTCTGGATGTAATTTGGTTGATGGACCAAAATTTCATCTGCACTGTGCTCGGGCTCCAAGTCGAGACAATAATTTGTTCTCCCAAGGCCTTTCATCTCAAATTCCAACTTCAGGTGCTTTGCGGTTTCCTTGATCTCTTCAGGAGTATCGATCAAATTCATGTCATTGACATAGACCGCCACAATTCTAAACTAGGAACTTGTTTCCTTAATAAACACGCATGGGCATAGTTTATTATTCACATATCCCATCCTGATTAAATATTCACTTAGACGGTTATACCACCTCCGTCTGGATTGTTTCAATCCATAAAGTGAACGCCTCAAAACTAATGGAGAGCGTGTTCCGTGGTCTAGAACTATTTGCATCGGGTATATTAAGTTCTTCAGGAACTTTCAGGTATATTTCTGTATTATGATCCCCCTAGAGATAAGTTATGACCACATTCATAAGCTGCATATTCAGTTTTTCGGAAACTACCAAATTGATAAGGTAGTGGAACGTTATGACGTTCATTACGGGAGAATACGCGTCCTCGTAATCAATCACAGGGCGTTGAGAAAATTATTGCGCCACTAGACGAGCTTTGTGTATCACAATCTCATTTTTCTCATTACGCTTCCTTATAAATACCCATTTAAATTCTACAGGTTTAACATGGGGAGGTGTAGGAACAACAGGTCCAAAACACCTTTCTCTTTGTCAAGGAATCTAATTTGACCTGGATTGCTTCTTTCCATTTTGGCCAGTCGTCTCTACGTTGACATTATCAACGGAGCGAGGTTCGATGTCATCGTTATTTATAATTTCGGTAGCTACTGCGAATACAAATATATCATCGATGATAATCTCATTCCGATTCCAGATCTCACTTAAGCATGCATAATTTACCGAGATTTCTCTATTCTCGGGAGTGGGTTCAGACGTTGGAGCGTCCCCCAACGTTGTCTCTTCTAGGACGGACCCATAATCTGGAATTATCTCGTGAGATGGATCAGCTGAGATCGCGATGTCTAGTGGATTCGTTTGTGCCGGTTTTACCCTCTTCCGGGGATAAGAATCCTTCGAACCTAGTGGTCTACCTAGCTTCTGGGCAGGGATATGTGACTGGTTAGCCGCCATGGTCGTACCTCGTCCATCTGGGACGACGCGTCCTACAGGGACATCTATCCTTGCAGGCACATTTGCAGCAGGTATATGTGATCTCGTCACCTTAGCTAGATCAGAGAAAGCGTCTGGCATATTTTGGGCTACACTCTGTAGATCTAGAATTCTCCGCACTTCATTATCACATTGTGCGGTTCGGGGATCAAGATGAGACATAGTGGGGACTTTCCACGTCAATTCACGTCGTTCATCAGGAACGGTAACGTTCTTATCTCCCCCTAACGGCGGGAAGACTGTCTCATCAAAGTAACAATCCGCAAATCTAGCGGTAAAGAGATCGCCTGTCAAGGGCTTTAAAAAGCGTATAATGGATGAGGATTCATAACCGACATATATGCCCATCCTTCGTTGAGGACCCAATTTTGTACGTTGTGACGGCACAATTGGCACGCGGACTGCATACCCAAATGCGAGTAAGTGCGAAACATCAGGTTCGTACCCAGTTACCAACTGTAACGCGGAGTAAGGTTGGGTAGCAGTGGGCCTCAACGGGACCAACATAGCTGCATGCAAGATTGCATAGCCCCACGCAAAAACTAGAAGCTTGGTGCGCATTACCAAGATTCTATTTGCGAGACCATCTTGGGTGTGAACATAGGGAACTATATGTTCAGCATCAATCCCAAGGGATATGCAATAATCATCGAAAGACTTCAATGTAAACTCTCCGGTATTATCAAGTCTTATAGACTTTATGGGATAATCCGAGTAGTGAACCCTCAATTTCATGATCTGGGTGAGAGTTTAGCAAAAGCAGCGTTTTCTTGTGGACAATAGTGTAACATGTGATCACTTTGTCGATACATCAACCAAAACCATTAATATTTAACTGGTCCACATGGTGGTTGGATATATATGTCCACAAATTTCCCTTGCATTCTGTGCAGAAAAATGGTGATGTATGTACTAGTCTTTGCATATGATGGTCTAGTATGGCATAGCGTGTCATTATATACAAGACCCTTATTCAGAAGGGGATGCACCTGCAATGAATTGAGGATACGGTGCATCATACTTTGACCTGGGTGTCCCAAACGGTCATGCCATAGCAAGTAGTTGCTTAAATTAGTTAGCTTCTAGCTAACAGATTCCAATTTCTCCAATGTACGCTTCTGGCCACACACTTTGGAGGTTATGCAAAGATATTACACTCATTTTTCTCAGTGGTTTCAGCGTGATAACCGTTGGTTCGAATATCCTTAATACTCAATAACGTTCTTCTGGAACGTGGAGATTATAAGGCCTCATTAATGGTAGGTTCAGTACCATTGGACAACATATAGTGGGTTTTGCCATAACCCTCTATCAGGTTGGATTGGCCTGATACGGTTGTCACAGAGGTATGAATAGACAATAAGTTTGAAAAATATCTCCGATCTGGGAATATGGTGTGCGTAATAGCACTTTTAACCAGACAACAAACTTCCCCACAGAATATGCCTATTCATTTATTTAATTCAATGGATCACATGTATGAATAAGTTTATTGAATTAAATATATTCGAACATAACCACATTTCTATAATCCAAAATAATTGAAAACATAAATCACCAAAATCCGAAGATGTTTCATTCATTAAGATGAAATAGATATGGCACAAGGGGCCAATTATACCCATGTCTTCGAGTTCTAATCCTTGGTATGTTCAGTAACTGCCTGAAAATCCGTGATCTCTAGTGTGGAATCGATAGAAAATGACCCTTTAATAAAGTTGGTATTTCGAGTTCCGCGACCGGCGTAATACTCATCTACTGCTTAGGCTATCGCACAACAGGTGCGGGACCAGCAGTCAATTCCTCCACATTGATAACAAAGATCATGCTGATTCTGGTGGCAGCGGGCCGGACCAGTGTTCCTTTCAACTTGGGCTTGCTGAGTTATGGCATCATGGTTCCTACCACGTGGGCCTTGGCCACGTGGAGCCTGATTACATGGCCTCTTGGGCTTTGGCCAAGTGGCAGACGGTCATATGGGCTAATTTCGTTCTGCCAATCATGTCTTGCTTCAAGCAAGAAAATGGTCATTTGATGGTGAAAGTGCTCTTCTAGAGCGACCCAAAGAGTCTGTGTATCCTCTTCATCGGATACTCAACTTGGAGTGTTTTCTCCATATGTTTCCTTTGAAAATTATGGCACTCATATTAAAAGCCTCAATGACGACATTGTTAGCATTGATTGTTGATCTCATCTTCTTTGCAATCAGATGAATTTTCACATCTTGAGTTCACTTTAGATAGTTTCTTCTGGAAACCTCCAAAGCAACAAAGTCAAGTTTGTTGAGATTTGGCATTTCTTACAGGAAAGGAACAAATAATCTTAGTGCTTTGGGTAGTATCGTCCATAAGCAACTAATAGGAATTTCAGGTTCTATAACATGGTATGGAAAATCGGATTAAACATGTAAAATCTACTGGTTTTATCATGTGTGGTGAATTTATGAAGGAAACTTCAAGTTTCTTAAATGGCATTATCGAAACTACAGGTTCGATATGTGAATGAACTACTGGTTCATTTAGAACTTCTAGTTCATTAGGTACCTGCATTTTCTACACATATATTCTAGTGCGAAAATTTAGACAAGTAACACAATAATATTGAATTGAGCAAATTGAAATAATCTCACAAATTGGATAAATGGAAATCACAAATCAATTGAGATATTAATTGCATGCTAGTAAAATAACATATTAATTATCACACAATTATGTGAATAAATGCTTCTGGCAATTAATTACACATATTAAATATGGTGAATCTATTTACAATATCAAATCATTTTTCCTTTTATTTGATTCTGCTGGACCAAAGGAGTGGGCTTGATAGTGAAGCCTATCGGGCTTAGTCTGCGAGCTTGTGATCCGGCCTTTCATGCGTAATTCAAATGGTGTGTGAGGCCTGCTAGGCTGCTAGGTCCCGCAGAGGGAGAGTGGGCCTGCTGGGCTCAAGCTGGTCTGCCAAGGAATGAAAAGTTATTACTCAACCCTTTTGGTAACTCCAATTAAATACGACCAGGTAAGAGTATGAGGTTTGGGTGGAGCGAGGCTCTCTTAAGTACACAGCCTCATTGTATCTTGCCTAGACATCGCATCGAATTGGGTGCGCCTACTTGGAAAGATTCATAACCTTTCAATGTTATCGAAACTACGGGTTCGATACGTGTGAACTTCTGGTTCAATATTTATGTATGAACTTCTGGTTCAATATTTATGTGTGTGAACTTCCGGTTCGTTAAGTACCTGCATTCCGCACATATATATTCTAATGCAAAGAATTTAAGCGGGTAAAATATTTAAATTTAATATGAGCAGGTAACACCACAAAACATTATCATAATAAATAATGAAGGAAAGATGTATCATTATCACAAAGTCCAAACAAGTATATATAAATATTTGCCACAATATACATGAACTGAAGAAGTTGATAGCTAAATTAAAAGCTACTGATTTTCCTTTTTTCTCATTCAATTATGCCAATTATAGTGCAAGAGAAATAAGTGTCTCTCATAGAGGATTAGGTTAAACTAGATGCTTCAACAAAAGTCATAAATCATGACTGCAGTTCTTACTGAACAACAGTCGAAAGACGAACTGAAACACTAAGCAAAACTACCCAGAAAAATATGAAAATTTACAGAGATGTAGTAAACACACAGGGGTTCCAGCATACAAAATTTGGTGAGTTTTGGAGTTGATTTACTATTTCAAATAAATACTGGAACACAGAGAACAGAAGGTAAAATGAAACAGCAAAATCGTTTTTTGTTTGGAAAAACCTACTTGGTTGTAGAGCTGGTAGAGTGAAGTTGATTGAATGATGAACTGCCTCTTCTCTGCAACCCAAGAGTTATTCACCTCTCCTCTTGTCAATCTGCAATCCAAATCGTAGAGCTATTCGTGCTGATAACGTGTTGTAAAACGAACATAGAAAGTGTTTCATGCAGAAAATGGAGAGAGCTTTGCTTCAAAGAACTTGAGAGAGAGAGAGAGTTTAGATGCAGAGAAGGAGTGTAGTATTTTCTGTATTCATCTCATAACATGGATGAGAAATGGACTACATATAGTGGAAGATAGGGAACATGTAGCCTAAAGTCCTCCATAAAACAAGGACCCTTAAAGTCCTCCATAAAACAAGGATTCCTAAAGTCATCCATAAAACATGGAAAGGGTAAGCCTATAACAACATAATGATTTACCCTATATCTATTTACATGATATAGCCATAATGATTTACAACAGTTTTTATGTTTATTAGGTTTTCCGAAGTAAGGAAAGAAATAAGAGCAAAAGGAAGGAGATATGTGCAATTGATGGAGAATTGTGGACTCTTGATGAATCAAGGAAGCTTAAGGCAATATGAAGGAAAAGATATTCAGCAATTAATTCTTTTGGCTGCTCCTATTGGATAGAATGATGTCAATGAATCCTAAATCAATCAGAACATTAATCAAGGAGTTAGAGTCCCAAAAGAAAAGAAGGAAAGAGTTACAAACTGAATAAAATCTCTCCTTGGACGTGGAAGAAAGGGACTATCTCACATACAAAAAAGCATAGACGCACAAGAGCTAGAGAAAAAGAAGAACTACAACCTTTCCAGAAACGATCGATCGCTGCACGCCAGAGATTGATCGCTGATCCGTATTTTCCAATTTTCTGATTTTTGTTGTCTTCTTCCTCCATGAACTCCTTTGTGTTTTTGATTTCCATTATGTGTAACTAAATTTCCAGTAGTTAGGGGGCAGTTGAAGCCCCTAGACATGATCCATAACATGCTTTGACATTCAATTTGTTTTCCAATTAATAAAGTTGAGGTTTTGTTTACCGATTTCTCATTGATGAATTCTATGTTTGTGTGCTTTGGAGGCCTACTTAGTATGCATGCTAGGGTTCTAATACTTTGATTGTTTGATGCCTGGATCAATAGTTGGATTCCTCAAATTATCTAGAGAAGTAATTGGTAGTTTTCACTAGCAAGTAAACAAAACCCTAGGTTTAGCAAGGCTCTAAGTTATTTGCGATGCCTAGTGATTGCTCAAACTCTTTTCAAACTTAATGATCTCTGCATGTTTAATCTAATAAACGTACCTTTAGGTTGCATTGCTTGGGAATAGTCTAGGTGTAGAGCACTTCCTGCCTAGCGTACAAAGTAAGAAAGGGTAATACGTTGTGTTCAAGCGCACCGAGCCAATCTGAGCGTCTTCAACTAAGTTAATTGGTAGAAAATTGGACAAAGTGTGTTGTGTGTGATTGTTGGGGGTGGATACTTCCTTCCTAGCTAGTTTCATTATCTTGATATCAACCAACTTCAAATCTGCTTCAATTTCGTTTTTCTTTCTGTTCTCTGTTTTTCTGTATTTTATTTCCATAGCAAATCAACTCCGAAATTCACCAAATTTTGTGTGCTAGACGCCTTGTGTGTCTAGTACGTCTCTATAAATTTTCATATTTTCCTGGGTTGTTTTGGTTAGATTCGTAGTTTGTCTTTTGACTGCTGTTCAGTAGGAACTGCAGTCACGTTTTTGTGACTTTTGTTGAAGCACTTAGTTTAACACTTAATCCTCTGCGGGAGACCCTTATTTCTCTATACTACGATTGACATATTTTCAGGAGAATAAGGAAAATCAATAGCTTTTAAACTTAGCTATCACTGGGTACGTCTCGTTTAGGGTAGGATGCAAAGCTGGAAGTCTGTATATTGCAAGAATAGCTATAAATTTGGTCTGATCATAATATATATGTTGAACCACCTTAGACATTGATTTCATAGTCAACTCTCCTTCATTCTATTGATCGTAAATGACTATATATAGTTGAGGAGAAGATTAGTCTTTGGGTGTACTATAAATCTGTATACAGAAATGAGGAACCATATTGAATGTAATGAAGTGCCTTGAAATTCATATAACTCATACATGGTGAAATGCATAAGATTGTATAAATGTTTAAACTGGAAACATATCCATATTTTGCAGGAGTTTGTTAGACAAGAACTGCAGAGAGATTAACATCTCGGATGCGAACTGAATACTTAAAATTCAGTGATGCTCATTAGAAAAGTATGGAGCTTGTTATTAAGCAAGGTTTCATATATAAAGGGAGTGATGATAGGGATGCAGAGCATGGGAATTGTTAATGCTACTTGGGCTTTCCTGGGTTGGATTGGTAGCATACTTGTCATTGAGAAAGGAGGCACGGTCGTAGTTGCTAGTATCTGCATCGTCTGGAAGGACTGTAAGTACCTTTCCTTGTGCTTATTTTGCTTCTTCCCATTCTCTTTACTTTGTAATATGAATGGCATAATTTAACATTTTAGGTGCTGACCTGGGAAATGTGTGCATTAGCAGAAGCATAACAAAACAAAGTTATTGAAAAGCTAGCCTACTTGTTTTCATTTATGATGATATTTTAATTTGTCACAACTCCAACTCACAACTAAAGTCTTTGTATCTTTAGGTCCATAATGAGTGCACTCCAAAATCTGTCTTTCATCATGGAGGTGACATCCGTTGCTATTCGGGTGTTTGAAATGATTGAAAGAGATCCTGCCATAGACACTATGAAAAGAGGAAAAGTATTGGGACATTTGAAAGGAAAAGTGGAGTTTAAAGAGGTGCACTTTAGTTACCTATCAAGACCTGATACCCCAGTTCTTGAAGGACTCAATCTTACCATACGAGCTGGAAAGACTGTCGGTTGTTGGAGCAGTGGTTCTGGAAACTCTATGACCATTTCATTACTTTAAAAGGGTTTATGACCCTGTCAAATGAAAAATACTCCTTGATGGATATGATATAAAAATATTTCAGCTTAAGTGGTTCAGATCCCAGATGGGACTTGTTAATCAAAAACTAGTTCTCTTTGCAACATCTATAAAAGAAAACATTCTATTCGGAAAGGAAGGAGCTTCGATGGAAAATGTCACAGATGCAGCCAAGGCAGCAAATGCTCATGACTTCATTGTTAAACCATCCGAAGGATATGAAACTCAAGTAAGCCATTCATATTTTTCTCGCCCTAAATCCACAAAATAGCTAACTGTAAACATAAAAACTAGTTTTGACTTTTGACTAGTGTTTCCAATGGTTTACGTTGGTCAATTTGGAGTTCAGTTGTCTGGAGGGCAAAAGCAAAGGGTTGCTATAGCAAGGCCTCTCCTTAGAAATCCCATAATCCTTCTGCTTGACGAAGCCACAAGCGCTCTCGATGCATAATCCAAAAGAGTAGTACAAGAAGCCCAGGATGTGGCTTTAGTAGGACGGACAACTCCATTGTTGCTCATCGCTTTCCACAATATGCAAAGCTGATTTGATAGTGGTTCTTCAAGCAGGAAAAGTAGTTGAGTCAGGTTCTCATGATGAGTTGATCAATATGAACAACAGACAAGGTGGTGCATACAGCAAAATGGTTCAGTTGTAACTAGCCATGCAAAATGAAGCTGCAATTGCTTCAAGATATCCCATCTGAAGATAGACACAACCTAAAATCAATGAATCCTTATCCTCTCCAGTCAACAATCAGCATAAGATCAACCTGGAAAAACAAACCAGACGGCCAATTCAGCTCGGTACATTCCATAGTTTTTTCCATCAGCATGGTAAACTATTCTTTCCAAATGCATCCTCTTGGTTACTACAAGTATAAAAACAAAGACAAAATTATCCTCCCCTATCTCAATGGCGATTATATCAAATGAATGCACCTGAGTGGAAGCAAGCCTTACTTGGTTGTTCAGGTTCTGATGGCTACAGAGCTATGCAGGCAATTCAAGCCTAATGCTTGAGATCAGTTGTCTCAGTGTACATCCAAAAAGACAGCCACAAACTCAAAAAATAAATCAGTCATTATTGCCACATCTTGGTCCTGACAGTCGATAGCTTCATCACCAAGTTTCTCCAACAATACTGTTTTGCAATTACAAGAGAGCGCTTAACAAAAAGGGTTAGGGAGATAGTGCTTGGCAAACTTTTCTCATTTGAGATAGGGTGGTTTGATCGTGATGACTGATGAGAACACTAGTGCAGCTATCTGTGCACGGCTACCTTGTGAAGGCAGTATGTTTCAATCCTTCATTGTAGAGTGTATGTCGTTGCTGATTCGAGGTTTCATAAGTGCCACCGTAGCATTTGCACTTGGATTGATCATTGCATGGAGGTTAGCCATTGTGAACATTGCCACACAGCCTTAGCTCATTGGGAGCTTCTACTCAAGGAGTGCCCTCATGAAAGGTTTGTCCAAGAAAGTGCAAAAAGCACAAATTAAGAGCAGTCAACAAGCAAGTGAAGCCACCATCAACCATAGAAATATCACTGAATCTTCGTCTCAGAAAAGGATAATGAGACTCTTTATAACTCCAACATATTGGTATGGAGGGAGGCTAATGAACAAAGGCTTCATAATTGCAGAGCACGTGTTTCAAACTTTCTTCTTATTGATGAACACTGGTAAAAGCATTGCAGGTGCCGGAAGTATGACCATTGATTTGGCCAAAGGCTACAATGCCCTAGCAGTGTTTTCTATCCTAGATAGGTCAAGTGAGATTCAGCCTGATGAAGGCAATAAGGTGCAAAAGAGTATTAAAGGCCACATAGAACTGAAGAATGTGTTTTTCTCTTACCCAGCAAGGCCAAAACAAATGATCTTCAAGGGCTTGAATCTCACGATTGAAGCTGGAAGAACAATGGCATTAGTAGGACAATGTTTCAGGTAATACCACTGTCATTGGACTAGTCGAAAGATTTTACAACCCTGTAAAGGGATCAGTACATATAGACCAACACAATACTAAGAACTACAACTTGAGGCAACTGAGGTCCTATATCGCAGTGGTGAGTCAGGAGCCTACACTATGCCAAAAAATGCTTCAGACGACAGACCATATCTGTCGTCTGATGAAGTAAAAATCTGTTGTCTAAGTGGCTGCCGTCTCTAAGCCATTCAAACGACAGATATTCTCCGTCGTTGATAATGCATTCAGACGACAGATTCAGTTTAAGGTACTGTCGTCTGAAGTACCTAATATTGAAGAATCGGAGTCTATCTGTCGTCTGAAACACCATACCACTACATATTAATGTTGTTGGAAATTCACTTCATCAACGGATTCAAAAAATAACTGTCGATGTAGTTAATGTAAGATGACAGAGTTTTTGTTGTTTCTGTCGTTTGATTGAACCAATATTAAGCTTAGCTGATGCTTCTGTCGTCTGATTTGAAGAACAATGACAGTTATATGTTGACTGATTTCGTATGCAACAACATAATTCTGTTGTTTGAAGTTGGTAGAAACAACATATCAACTACCTACTTCTGTTGTCTGAGAGCTCTTTGAACTCTACTTTTCTGTTGTTTGAACGTGGTAGAAACAACATATCAACACCTACTTCTGTTGTCTGAGAGCTATTTGAACTCTACTTTTCTGTTGTTTGAACGTGGTAGAAACAACATATCAATCACCTACTTCTGTTGTCTGAGAGCTCTTTGAACTCTAATTTTCTGTTGTTTGAACTTGGTAGAAACAACATATGATCATTTGTTTCTGTTGTTTCTATTTTCTTGATACAACATAAATTGTGCTGTATTTTCTTGATACAACATAAAACCTGCATATATCTGTTTCCTTTCAACCATTTTAACATCAGTCATTTACAATCATCAAAACCATAAAATTGGACTAAAATCAGCATTGAAAATGATGGCTACGTTTCATTAATTGCATCAACATCATCCAAAATACAATCCATAGTTCCAACTCTAAACCTAGCCAACAGTTACATTATGATCAAGAGAACCAAAAAACCATCTTATCTCGATCATTTACCTAGTGCACAAAGTCAAAAACCTATAAGGTAAAGAAAGAGTAGCTAGACAGAGCAACTGCATGCATAATTTAAGTTCACCAACACTTTCCATCAGTTATATATAAATGCACAAAAGCAGTTCCAAGTGCTACTCATCTACCTTAAACAGAACCAAAGTTAGAACTACATAACATGATTTGCCCATTCAGCTCAAACCACATCAATATCCTTCTGTGTGTAAGCCAATCATCCGCTTCCAATGCTAGCCTAATACGCCTAACTCCAAGCTTTCACTACACAGCACCAACAGCAAAAAAAAAAAAAAATGATCAGCAGTATGTAGCATACAACAAGTTCAGATTGCACAAATAGAACAGAACAAAAAACAGAATAGCTTAAGGGAAAGATATATTTCTATTTGGCTATCCGTATGAAAGGGAGAGCGAACTAGAAATTTTAGACATAGACCTTTGACCATGATTAAAAGACTCCAGTCTAGTGCATAGTAACGTAAAAGTAGATATATGCATATATTAAACAAGCATCAAAAGCACCTTAAAATAAGACCCACATGAAGCAAGAACTCCTTCCCCTATATCCTGCGAAATCATGTAATATATATACATATATTACTAGTTAAGTCTCAAAAATACAAACCAAACTTCAGTTGTAGAGTTAAACCTAAAACTGCTTACCAAACACCAAGTCTTGCACTTCCGAATTGCAGGTAATACAATTTGACTATTACTGAAGACTGATCATCTCTTACCCATCTAACATGACAATAAAAGAAGAATCACTACTAGAATTATGCTTATAGGACAGTTATAAAAAAAATGGACATTCCTACCTTTTAATTTGAGGTTGTTCATTCCATTTGTTTGGGTGAATGATCGTTCCCGGTTCTCAATCTGTTTCAAAATAGATTCCATTAATTCCCTTCTAACAAAGCCACCCGTACATTTACCTGAAATGAACAAACCACAAAAACGTGTTATGGCATAACTACAACATTTTCTTCAAGCAAAATATTCTGTACTCAGTTCAATTGTCATAGAAACCACACATTTAGGGGGCAGTACACGACAAAAATGAAAGTTTATGTATAGTTAGTATGTATTGATAGACCTTGTTATGAGCCAATGAATCAAAGTCATTGGCAGCAGGGACAACCAAACACTGTGAGCATGACCTAGACTCAACCCTCCCAGTAATGATTCTGAACACAATAACACTTGAAATCATTCATGTTCGACTACCATTTGAAAATAACTCACAAATGCATATTAATCAATAAGGTTAAATTAAAAGATTAAATTCAAAAGCTTTACCATGAGAAAAATCGATTTGAATTCTTAGTATTTGCAATTAATCAATAAGGTTAAATTAAGAGATTAAATTCAAAGGCCTGACATCTTTTCTATTTGCAAACTTAAGTCAGGTAAGCCAATTTCATAGAATACTAAGTATTAACTTCACACACTTCCCATTCTATCACATAATGTCACTTAATCTAATAAATTTCTACCTGCTTCAATATGCTTATGTCCTATTGTTGTCAATGCTTCAGCTGCATGTGCAATTTCTTTATGAAAATCCTGAGCATAAGAATTATGAGAATTGAGTTTAACAGATAGAATAAGTTAGGCACAAAGAGAAATAAAAATACCTCAAAAAAATCAAACATTTTAGATTAGCAGGACAAGATGTTCCCAGACTTGTGATCCAAGATAGCAAAACAAATAATCACCTATATATGCCTAGCAGGTTTCATTGTCATGTCACCTATCAAATCAAACTTTGTTCTTTCCCAAAATGTGAGATCATAACACTAACTATCATCACATTGAGTACTACAAAATTTTCAACTATAGTCGAAATTCTACATTGTAAACAAAGTTCATGTATACCTTTCCTGCACGAGTAGACCTATACAGTTTCTCAAGCTGTTGATGTCTCTGCCTCTCAACCTCATATATCACCATTACATCTGAGCTTTCATAACCAGTTCCACCAAACTGCTTTATCACAGCTTGAAATTTTAAAACCAGACAAGAATCAAAGTCTCAACGGGATGAGCTATTCTAGAATTCATACTTACAATGGAGCTTTTTCTTAGCTAGATGTTCCTTCCTTCCGGTTCACATTGATGAAGACCACAATGTTCTGATAAGTCAAGAAGTTAGTAATTAAGCTAAAACTTCATCTTTCTACTGAAGTTGGCCTTTCAATAATCATTTCTTTGTCAATTTTTCAACACAAAAGCCATTGAATAATCAAAGTCTACATTACAAGACAAAATTACAACTATAAACAAAACTGTCAACTAGATCAAACAATATCAATGTGTACACACCAATCGACATAAAAAAAAAACACTCAGTAAAATTTAAACTACATTTGAGTTTTTCATACCTGCAAATTCCCAGAAAGTGTCACTGAAAGCTTTGCCTCTCATCCTCCTTTTCCAACTGTGCACTTCCAAGGACACCACAACATGGAATGAACAACAAGTAAAGATGGGGACCCTTTTAGTGTCCAAAGGAAACAACTTTGAATTGGGTTTCTTCAGCCCCCAGTAACTGTAGCTACCACTATGTTGGGATTTGGTATTCCATGTGTAAGATATCTAAACAAACAGTGGTATGGGTGGCAAGCAGAAACAACCCCATCATTCATACATCAGGTGTTTTCACAATAAACAAGTATGGAAAACTAGTCATTTATGCTCACTTGTGAAACAAAAAACAATAGAGAGAGTCACCGAGTATTTTAATATAATTGAACTCCCGTTCTAAGATGCAAAAGAAAAAAAAAGAACCAGCTGAATTATTGAGCAAAAACAGACATATCCACCTAAAAAAAAAAATTAATGTGGGGACAAGCATAACCTCAAATTGCAATTGAGAAGCAAGGAGTCTAAGCAATTGTCCCACCAGCTACGACTAAACATACAAAGCTAAACAAAATGAGATTCATATAAACCAAACTCGCAGGTATAATCCCAGACAATCAAACTGAATAAACAAGCTCACAGACTCACATGTATAATCCAAATAATCAAACAATCAGCAATTGTTTAAATAAACGTCAAACAACCATCACTCCATTAACAAAGCATCAATTCCAAACAATAAGCAATTGCAGCAAGCCAGCAACCATCCAATCAATAAACCCAAACATGGATTTCATATACTCAAACATAGATTTCATATACCCAATGTCCCAATCAATAAGAAGTGAAAATTTCAGAAAACCCAACAGAAAAAACGAGGAACTGAATCTCAGGCATCAGATATAGAGTCATGGAGGCTGGAGATTGAGAGGGAGGAGCACTATTGGAGAGGAGTCAGAGCCTTAGATTCTAAATAACCATAAACCATCCCAAATCGAAATGAACCATAAACCATCCCCAAATCTATAAACCAGAATAAAACCCAATTCTATTTCAATCACCACATCTCTAAATCGTTATCCCAAATCTAATTTCAAAGGAAACTCCCAATTCGATATCCCAAAGAAACCCTAAAACCCCAAATCGATATCCCCAGGAAGCCCTAAAACCCAACACAAATCAAGGTCGAAACCCTAAGACGAAGAATAAGACTTACCGTGAAATCGTTTGTGCAATTGAAGAACTCCACCAACAGTGTCTTCTTGACCTAGATCGGGGAGAGGTTGATGATACTCTTGTGTGTAAAAAACCTAGATCAGGGAGGGAATAACCATAATTGGGAAAGGGAAAGAATGTCTCTGATCGGGGCAGAAGAACCAAAATGGCCGGGGAGCTGCAGCTGCTCGGGGTCTAGCTCAGGGAGAGGGAAAGAAGGTTTCTGTTTTTTTGACCAAGTGTTGAGAAAACTCGAGGTATAGGCATCTAGTTCACATTAAGTTTTAGTTCAGCCAAAAAATTATTTTTGTCCACATAAGGGTAAATAATTTTTCCATTTACTCAGACAACAGATTCTGTTGTCTGAATTTTCTAAACTATAACAAACTTGAAAAAGTTGAATTGGTGTTGATTTTGATACCATTTAGACGACATAAATAGTTAAAACTGTTGTCTGAAGATGTTCAAAAAAATCAGACAACAGAAAAAACGTCTTCTGTCGTCTGAGGGGTATGGTATGAAGCATTTTTTGGCATAGTGCTACAACAATCTGTGAAAATATCCTTTATGGTAAAGAGAATTTTAGGGAATCTGAAGTAAGAAGACCAGCAATTCTTTTGAATGCTCATGAATTTGTAAGGTACATATTGTCTTCTTCTTTTTAGTTGTGACACAGGCATATATGTGCATGCAAATTTGTTAAATCAAATGGAAAAAAAAATTCTGGAAAATTCACCATATATACATATTAGCTCTGTTTCTAATATACTGGCACTGTTACTAATTTCCCAAATAATGTTCGTATTATATCCATATTTTCAAAAAAACTCGTGTTCTGGACTGTTCATATATCCATACATGACTTATTACGTAGTTTTCCGTATTTTACAATTACATTTAGAATAAATAAAAAAATACTAAAAATAATAAATAAAATAAATGAATATAATAATATTTTGCTGAATTTTCAACTTCCTTTTGAATTATGTTTTTTTTTTTTGTCAAAGTGATAATATTCATTAATAAGCCCAAAGGGATAAAACCCTAAGAGAGAGCCCAAAGCTCTGAATTACAAGCTAACATAAGTAGGAAAATTACACATCAAACCTAATTCCACATGAATCTGGTCATAAGATGGTAACCCTAAAAATTAAAAAGAAAATATCGTTAGGATATATCACTGCAGCCATATTGCACGCCGATGAACTGCCGTACAATCATCGACCAAGATGTCACCAGAAGAGCCCAAATGAAGGGATATAATCCGAGAACCCAATGCCAATATAAACCCAGAAAGCAAATCCTAACATACCCAAAATACAAGATGATCCGGAGGAGGAGCCAATAACGCACACTGACCATCACCTCTCTACCAGAACCCAATGATCCGGAAGAGAACCACTGCCACCGAAAGGGGACAAAAGTCAGCAACAAAGAAAAAATACAATGGATAATGGGGGGTGAAACACCCACGCGTGAGCACCCATACTCCGCTTGGTAAGTGATTTTCACTTTATAGAGGTAGCCATAGGAAACTCCAAGAAAGTCAGTGGTAGAGGGATGAGAGTTGTTGTGAGATATTGGGTGGGAGGAATTGTGGGGGCTGTTGTCAGATTTGAAAAATTTCTGAGCTAATTGCAAGAAATTGAAATAACATAGTAAGAGGAGGAGCAAAGCCCTCTAGATCTGGACACAACCAGTATAAACACCACAAGAGGGCTAGATCTGGACACAACCAGCATAATCACCACAAGAGGGTGTATAATCTGGACAAAGCCAGCAAAAACTCCACCAAAGGATGTCAAGGACAGTTGCCGGAAAGAGCCACGCAGCTCCACAACCGCCAGTGCCGACCGGCGGGAAGAGCCTCGCAGCTCCACTACTGCCAGATCTGACCACCGGAAAGAGCCCTGCTGCTCCACAACCGCCGTATCCGAACGTCGGAAAGAGCCTCGCAGCTCCACTACAGTCGTCGTCCTCGGTCCGAGAGGAACATATCGAGATCTGTCAGCCGAACCCGAGATGAGATACCCATCCATCTTCCGTGGATCGTGCCACCGCCTTGAAGGCCTGCCTCTACGCAGCTTCAGCATCCCCTCCCGGGCCAGAACGCAGCAGAAAAACACCGGCAACGTTCGGCCGGGAGAGAACAACAACGTCTGGAGGTTTCTCTTTTTCGTCGCGCGTGGGGCGCATTCTATTACAGGTTACATATACTTAAGGGAATAGTAGA
Source organism: Rosa rugosa (assembly GCF_958449725.1). Lineage (NCBI taxonomy): Eukaryota > Viridiplantae > Streptophyta > Magnoliopsida > Rosales > Rosaceae > Rosa > Rosa rugosa. The sequence goes on along the minus strand of NC_084824.1, from coordinate 9,572,073 downwards.
GAAAGTTGAAAGAGAGGTTGTTTTGTCTTTTTTTTTTAATTATGTTGTGTGAATCACACACGTATGTAAAAAGTACCGTTTCCCACTATGTATATTAGTCAAAGGACTTGAAACAAAATCGGTCGGATCTCGGATGACTCGGATTTAATTTAACTATCTGGCGTTTGATTTGTTTGCTTGGATAATAAGGAATTGACATTTCTAATTTCTATGACTGTAAAGATGGATACGATACTCACTATGGACAAAGGGGACTGCAGCTATCATGAGGCTAAAAGCAAAGGATAGCAATTGCTCGAGCAATACTGAAGAACCCAAAAGTTCTTCTGTTGGATGAAGCAACCAGTGTCCTAGATAGCGTGTCGGAGACTCTAGTCCAAGAAGCGATTGACAAGATGATGGTAGGCAGAACCAAGGTTTTAAATATCGGTATCTTCATATCTATCGGTACTTTGAAAAAGGGAGATATAAGAAATATCGGGGATACATGGTACGAAAATATCGTTTTTGAAAAAAGTCAATTTATTAGAAATTTAGAACTACATATAAATACATATGAATGTCAACTTCATCTACATCTAAAAAGAGACTCCAGACGGTTGAAAAGCCGCTCGCTGGTCTACGAAAATGCAATAATCAGACCAAGATATATGACCCATATAGTGCGAATTGTAGTGATGAACATGATAGTTATAGATCTCTTTAGAGCTGCCGACTGTTTCCCCTATAAAGGGATAATAAGGATGAACCCAACTGGATGACTGATCATATACTTCTCCATATTGATTATATCCATAAGCATCATAACCAAATTGATTGTTGCCTTCATAAGATTCATTGGAGATCTCACTGTGCTCTGTGTCTAAACTAATAGAGTCAAAACTTAAGGCAATTGAAGAAACAACAGATGAGGTACTTTGATCATCAGTTGCACCTCTAGTCCTCCTCCCATATCGGGTCTTCTCTTGATCACCATGACCAGTTGTTCTCACTCCGTGGTCTTCATCTTGGGTGGCATGATCAAAATTACCTTCACAGGTAAATTGGAATCCTCCATCCACAGAAGATTGTCCATATTCATATCTTTCACCTCCACCACCTGTTCCTCTTCCACCCTCTCCACCATCATCAGAACTATCTGGAGTTGCTCTACCACCCCACGCATCATCACTATCTGAATTATCTTCTGGGTTTTTAACAACTTCTTCAGATAAGACTCTCTCTACGTTGATTCTAGCATTAGTTGCAGTTTCTACAACTTGTGGAAGAGGTCTTCCAGCTTCATCATCGAGGTGTGCAGCATAACCCAATCATGAAGTGGATCAATGCCATTATCAAGCGGCTCGCTTGCAACATGAAGTAGATCTATATACCTATTCACCTATTCCATTTGATAGTTACTTTAGCATTTGAACTTTTAGCTTCTTTATACTATTCAACTACAGACTATACACTCACATACTACACAGTAGCTTCATTATTCCTAACTTTTTCAAGATGCATAGCTAAAATTTAATACTCTGTACTCTGCACTCTCTTCTCATCATGTCATCCATATATGGTTCCTTGACTTCCTTTTGCAATGTCATTTGGCCTCATTTGAATAATTGAACCTTTATGGCTTTGTCTTCTTTCTATTATTCAACTACAGAGTTACAAACTACATACAGAGTTACAGACATAGTCATAGACTGCATAGTACCAAATCTCTCCTCACACAGATTTGCATTTAGACTTTTAGAGAATTACTTCTCACCAAAAATCGCCTTGTGGGTATTTCTCCGGGGTAAAGATTCGCCTTGAGGGGATTTTTTTCCTCACCTAGATTCGCCTTGAGGGGATTTTCTACTCACTCAGATAGTCAGATTTGCCTTTAGGAGATATCTCTTCACACAGATTTTCATTTAAAGAATTACCGAGTTTTTTTTTAAATATTTTTACCTCAAATTTTACAGATATTTCTTCACTTTATCGAGGATATATCGCAAATATCTAATATATTGGGGATATTTGACGATGTCGGAGAAATTTCGCAGAAACGGTAAAAGATAAGATATTTACCCCCCTAGATATATCTGTCCGTCGAAAAAAGGAGATATCGAGGGATATATCGGAAATATCGCAGAGATTTAAAACCTTGGGCAAAACATGTGTCGTGGTAGCTCATCGCTTGTCCACGATGCAAAGGGAGAGTGGGAGACACCATCTCTGTTATAGAGAATGGTAAGGTAGTGGAACAATTTTCACACAGTGAGCTACTTGGTAATTGGTATTGGCCGTGGTGGATCATATTACTCTCTTATGAAGCTTCAAAGCAGCAGTCATCCTACTTAACACTGAGAGAAATGCATGGTCTCCCACTCTCCCTAGCATGTAACCCTTAACCTTATGGAATGTTTTGTTAATAAAGAAGTCAGCTAAGGGGCATATCAACCTGAAAAGGCTGAATAACTAGCATTAGTTCATTTTTAGGTTCAGGCCGGGTATATGGGTTTTCTTTCTGTTAGTCTTTTATATCAATCACCTGTGAACAAAATTTCCATGGAAAATGTTCATTCCAAACAATTATAGTCAAATAGTTGAGAACCCTGTTTCACAAAATCATTCTAGGCATTGGTTCAGGGTATATGGGTTTTTCAGGTTCAGGGTATATGGGTTTTCTTTCTTTTAGTCTTTTATATCAATCACCTGTGAACAAAATTCCATGGAACATTTTCATTCCAAACAATTATTGTCAAATAGTTGAGAACCCTGTTTCAGAAAATGATTCTAGGCATTGGTTCACCTAGAAAATCATTCCTATTGTATTTTTTTAGGTTAGACTTTTTATTGAAGAAATGTTTTTTCGACTAGGTTTTATTGAATAAATGTTGAATTAGTCTATGCGCAAATCTTTCAGAGAAAGATTATTTATCCCAAGTCAAACACGTGTCCAAATATTGATATGGGAGTATTGGCCGGCATCTTTGTTGCTCAAAAGGTGACAAACACGTGTTGCCAGGGATTTTGAAGCAGGAATTCTTGCTTGCATAGGAAATTCCCAAGTGCAAATTCTTGTTCGATAACAATGTCAGAGTTAAAACTGTCTTTGCTATTTAGCATTAAATTAATTAACTTTTGGATAACACCAAAATTTCCATACAGATGCTTGCTTGCTTAATCTGGATGCGATTTCAGTCCCCTCAAAGATTTAGACACTAGCATCTGCAACTAAAAACACACTTTAGGAGAGATAGTTTCAAATTTAACCGATATTTAAAAAGAATGATTAAATTATGTTTAGTCCCTTTACTATGACCATTTTTTCGTTTCAGTCCCTGATATTCTTAATTAATCTGAAAAGTCCCTAACGTCAAAATTTCCGTCTGATTGGTCCTTCCCGCGTCAAATTAGGAGTTGGTCTTAGGTGAAATGTCCAATATACCCCTCTGTTATTTTTATTTTTTCTTTTTAATTTCTTTTTCTCCTTTTTTTTTCTTTTTAATTTATTTTTTTCCTTTTTTTCTTTTTAATATCTTTTTTGTTTTTTCTTGTTCCTTTTTAATTTTTTTTCCTTTTTAATTTCTTTTTTGCTTTTTCTTCTTTTTTTCTTGTTCCTTTTTATTTTATTTTTTTCCTTTTTTTTTTCTTTTCATTTTGCCTACTTTCTCCTTCCTCAACCCACCAATCCCATTCCGATCAAACTCCACAACCCATTTGTTTCTCTCCCCAAATTGAAACCAAACCCAACAAAGACCTAGCTTGGCGGTGCAGAGATGGACATCGAGCAAAAGCAAGAGGCTAGGAGCTGATCGATCACTTCTTCACCTTCTCTGAAGCCATCTCCCTCTGTTGGGATCCGCCCTCGTCGACGCCATCTCCCAAACACAAGCATATCCCAATCAGCTCGGAAATTCGTCGCTAAACCACTCCCCTCTTGTTTTCACAGCCTACTTCTCTCTCTCCCACTCAAATCTCACTTTCTCTCTCCACATCAAGCCTCAATCTGGAAACTTTTCACTGAAAACTACCATTTTTTCAGAATCTGAGGTTTTTGGGTCTTGCTCAAAATGGTGATATGGATTTTGGGTCTGGTTGAAATGATGGTTTTTGATGGCCAAGTTGACCAAAACCAGAAGTGAAGAAGAAGAAGAATAGTGATGGAAAAGAAAAATGGCCGCCGGCGTGGAGAATAATAATTGGGGTTTCGGGTCGATCTGGATTGGTTCGCCGACGTGGCGCTACCGATTCAGCAGGATACGATGGTCATTAAAAAGAAAAAAGAAAAAAGAAAAAAGCAAAAAGCAAAGAAAAAGGAAAAAAGAAATTAAAAAGGAAAAAGAAAAAAGAAAAAAAAAAGGGCCGCCAGCATGGAGAACAAGAATTGGGGTTTCGGGTTGATCTGGATTGGTTCGCCGACGTGGCGCTACCGATGCAGCAGGATACGATGGTCATTAAAAAGGAAAAAGAAAAAAAAAAGAAAAAAAAAAAGAAATTAAAAAGGAAAAATAAAAAAGCAAAAAAGAAATTAAAAAGGAAAAAGAAAAAAGAAAAAAAGGAAAAAAGGAAAAAAAAGAAATTAAAAAGGAAAAAGAAATAACATATGGGTATATTGGACATTTCACCTAAGGCCAACTCCTAATTTGACGCGGGAGGGACCAATCAGACGGAAATTTTAACGTTAGAGACTTTTCAGATTAATTGAGAATATCAGGGACTGAAATGAAAAAATGGTCATAGTACAGGGACTAAACAGAATTTAATCCTAAAAATAAATAATATCTACTAACGTGTATTTTCCTCCGTTGCCTAAACCATGTCATCCTGATTAAGTAGAATATTCTGCTCGGCCGGTTAAATAAACCTTGATCATGTCAGTGCTTATATCAGTTTTATGGAGTACTACAAAGAATTAAATAGATCAGACAAGAAAATTTTGTTTTTATACACTTCCTGGTGTTGCAAAGTGGCAAAAGGAAAGACAAAAATAGATTAGAAAAGCTTGCTGGTATTATTGAAACCAACACTTCGACAAGTCTCAAGCAATCAAACAAGATGCCGGCTTACTGATCAGTTATTCTAAAACCTGCATTGACTATATAACCATTTGGCATCTTGAATATGTCAGAAAATCGACGAAAAGCAAACTGTCTTTAACAAGTAATCTCATCTCCAACCATTGTTAATTGCACTGAATCAATGCCAAAAGAACTTAAGGAGTAGGCTTTTGACATTTTTAGAAACTTTGTTGCATGCATATGTAGGTTAGAGATGGGGAAGAAAGGTGGGTTGTTCAGGTATGCAGATGGTGTTGACAAGTTACTGATGGTGTTTGGAACTTTGGGTAGCATTGGAGATGGGTTGATGACACCTCTTACAATGTTTGTGCTCAGCCGCGTCATCAATGAGTATGGAGCTGCAACTCTTACTTTCTCTAACGACATTGTCGACGAGGTAATTGATCGATGGACTTCTTCAATTATATCTTTCAAGTTTCTGTTAGTATAGTTCTGGTCATTAGTATTTTCAGCAGATATATGGCTAAGAAGTTTTAACGCTTGCATTTTCTTTATTACAGTACTCACTCAAGCTGCTCAGTGTAGCAATTGGAGTTGGAATATCTGCTTTCATTGGTATTGTACTTCTGCTCTATACACGTTAGGCTAAGGGTTTTAAAGTTTAGTCCCAAGTCATGTTGGTATGTGTGGGCAAGTGTTTGCCTATGAAAACATTAATTAGTTAATTCTTGAACACGAATAACTTGATAAGTCGAATGAAACAATTACATACTGGAGATGTACGTGCTTGAATATTTTGCTGACAATATTCAAAATTTGCAGAAGGGTTTTGTTGGACCAGAACTGCTGAGAGACAGACATCCAGAATGAGAATGGAATACTTAAAATCAGTCCTTAGGCAAGACGTTGCGTTCTTTGACAGTCAAGCAAATTCTTCCATGACCTTCCAAGTCATTTCCACAATCTCTTCTGATGCTCATTTTATCCAAGACACAATAGCTGAGAAGGTTTAGAACTGTCTATCACTTGCATGCTTCTTCTTCTTTTTTTTAGTTGCTATAATCTTATGTTCTTACCTCAAACTCTCTTTCTTGTAGCTACCAAATTGCCTGGCTCACCTCTCATCATTTCTGTTCTGCTTTCCTGTTGCCTTTGTGCTTTCTTGGAGATTGGCACTGGCTGCTCTTCCATTCTCGGTCATGTTTATCATCCCCGGATTGGGATTTGGGAAGGTAATGCAAGACTTAGGAGTTAAGATAAATGGTGCATATGGAGTTGCTGGAGGGATTGCAGAACAAGCAATCTCTTCAATCCGCACAGTCTATTCTTATGTTGGGGAGCGTCAAACACTGAAGAAGTTCAGCATTGCTCTTGAGAAAGTTACACAGCTTGGCATAAAGCAAGGATTCACAAAGGGATTACTAATAGGGAGCATGGGAATGATCTATGCTGCTTGGGCTTTTCAGGCTTGGGTTGGAAGCAAACTTGTTATTGAGAGAGGTGAAAAGGGTGGCCTCGTTTTTGTTTCTGGAATCTGTGTAATTCTGGGAGGATTGTAAGTCACTTTACTTTATTCTCATTTCCAAATGCAATCACAGATATTTTTCTAGGCATTTCGTTTTTTTCCTTTGTTCATCTCGACTCACAGCTTTAGTTTATATTTTACAGGGCCATTATGAATGCACTTCCAAATCTCTCCTTCATCACTCAGGCAAGTACTGCTGCTACCCGAATATCTGAGATGATTGATCGCGTTCCGGTTATTGACTCTGAAGATGAAAGGGGAAAAGTTTTACCATATGTGAAAGGAGATATTGAGTTCAGAAAGGTTGACTTCTTCTACCCGTCAAGACCTGATACCCCAATTCTTCAAGGACTCAGCCTTAAGGTTCAAGCTGGTAAGATGCTGGGTCTTGTTGGAAGCAGTGGCTCTGGAAAGTCAACAATCATTTCTTTGCTTGAAAGATTTTATGATCCAGTAAAAGGGGAAATTCTCCTTGATGGACACAAATTAAAGAAGTTTCAGCTGCACTGGTTGAGGTCCCAGATGGGGCTGGTTAATCAAGAACCGATTCTCTTTGCAACATCCATAATAGAGAATATTTTATTTGGGAAGGAAGGAGCTTCTATGGAAGATGTGACAAGTGCAGCTAAGGCTGCAAATGCACATGACTTCATTGTTAAACTACCTGCAGGATATCACACTCAAGTATGCCCATATTCTAACTAGTTCCATATTTCAAGCATATTCCTTGCTAAATTAGCAGTGAACTAGTACTATTCCTTACTAAACCGGGAAACTGTTTTACCTTCTTCTTCAGGTTGGGCAATTTGGAGTTCAATTGTCTGGAGGGCAAAAGCAAAGGATTTCCATAGCAAGAGCAATAATCAGAGACCCGAAAATTCTTTTGCTTGATGAAGCAACAAGTGCTTTGGATGCTCAGTCTGAAACTATTGTACAAGAAGCCTTAGACCAAGCATCGCAAGGAAGAACAACCATTGTCATAGCTCACCGCCTCAGCACAATACGTAAGGCTGATACAATAGTGGTTCTTCAATCAGGGAGAGTGGTTGAGAAGGGATCCCATGACGAGTTGGTCAACATGAGAAATGGAGAAGCTGGAGCTTACAAAAAAATGCTGCAATTACATAAACAAGCCATGCAAAATAGTAACCCCAACAGAATGGAGCAACCTCAAACTCCACAGACAGCAAGGCGTTTGGGGTCAAGCTGGCAAAATAGCCCAGGACCACTAAGTGGGAGGTCAAGTTGGCACACAACAAAGAGTGTTCACTCAAGCTGGCAAAACAGCCCACTGACCCCAGCATATGCAGTCACCCCAATATTTTCCATTAGTATAGCGAACTCCATCCAAACTCCCCAGTATGATGACTTTGACAATGAATGGTCAAAAGAAATCTCTAAAACTTCCTCATCTCAGTGGCGTTTGTTTCAAATGAATGCACCAGAGTGGAAGCAAGCAACACTGGGGTGTCTAGGTGCTGCTGGCTTTGGAACTCTTCAGCCAATTCATGCCTACTGCTTAGGAACAGTAGTGTCAATTTACTATGGATCAGACGATTCCACCATCAGATCACAGACCAGATTCTACTGCTACATCTTCTTAGGCTTAGCAGTTTTCAGCTTCTTTGCTAATCTCCTCCAGCATTACAACTTTGCAGTCATGGGAGAGAGATTATCTGAAAGAGTTCGAACAAAATTGCTAGAAAAACTTCTTACCTTTGAGATAGGGTGGTTTGATCAAGATGAGAACACAAGTGCTGCCATCTGTGCCCGGCTAACCACTGAAGCCAACATTGTTAGATCCCTTACTGCAGACCGTATCTCATTGTTGGTTCAGGTTTTCTTCAGTGCCACCATAGCTTATATACTCGGATTAATGGTCACATGGAGGATAGCCATTGTCATGATTGCAATACAGCCTTTGCTCATTGGAAGCTTCTATTATAGGAGTGTTCTAATGAAGAGTATGTCGAGAAAAGCACAGAAATCACAGGCTGTAGGTAGTCAACTTGCAAGTGAAGCTACTTTCAACCACAGGACAATCACTGCATTTTCCTCACAGACAAGGATATTAAAACTCTTTCGAGATGCTATGCAAGGCCCGAGGAACGAGAACATCAAACAGTCATGGGTTGCGGGTTTTGGTTTGTTCAGCTCTCAATTTCTGACCACAGCTGCTATAGCTTTGACATATTGGTATGGAGGGAGGCTTATGAATCAGAACTTAATATCATCAACGCACCTATTTCAAGTTTTCTTCATCCTAATGAGCACTGGTAAGAACATTGCAGATGCAGGAAGCATGACTTCTGATCTTGCAAGAAGTGGGAAAGCCATCACCTCAATATTTGCTATTCTAGACAGAGAAAGTGAGATTTCTTCTGAGGAGCTTAAAGGGGCTAAAAAGACTTTCAAGGGTTACATAGAGCTGAAAAATGTGGTATTCTCATACCCAGTCAGGCCTGACCAGATGATATTTAAAGGCTTGAATCTCAAGATTAAAGCTGGAAACACAATGGCACTAGTGGGACAGAGTGGTTCAGGCAAATCCACTGTCATTGGCTTGATTGAAAGATTTTACGATCCACTAAATGGATCCGTATTCATAGATGGATGTGACATCAAGCAGTATAACTTGAAGAACTTGAGGTCACAGATTGCTTTGGTAAGCCAAGAGCCTACTCTATTTGGTGGCACAATCCAAGAAAACATTGTATATGGTAAAGAAAATGCAACAGTGGCTGAAGTAAGGAAGGCTGCAAAACAAGCCAATGCTCATGAGTTTATAAGGTGTGGATACAATTTTAACTTCTTTCTTTCTCCATATTGCAACTTATACACTCAACATATAGCTTTTGGTCTTATGGAAACACATCATTTGTAATCTTGCAGCTCCATGGAAAATGGATATGACACTTATTGTGGAGAAAGAGGAGTTCAGCTATCAGGTGGCCAGAAGCAGAGAATAGCACTTGCCCGAGCCATACTAAAGAACCCAAGTATCCTTCTCTTGGATGAAGCAACCAGTGCCCTTGATAGCGTGTCAGAGAATCTAGTCCAAGAAGCACTGGAGAAGATGACGGTTGGCAGAACATGTGTAGTGGTAGCTCACAGGTTGTCCACAATACAAAAATCAGACTCCATAGCGGTGATAATGAATGGGAAAGTAGCAGAACAAGGATCACACTCTGAACTGGTTTCAATTGGAAGTGGTGGTGCCTACTACTCTTTGATAAAACTACAAAGCAATCAAGCAATCTCAGCATGAACAATTTAGAATAGGTAGTTTGTTCATAGTGGTCAAGTTCAACAAGATGGATCCTTGACAATTGATATCACTGTCAAATTATTTCCAAGAATCCATGATTATATTTAACAAAAAGAGCAGGTTCATCAAACAAATTTTGGGGAAACAAAGGAAGTCGTTTCATTTTGTCACAAAGCCACTCACATCTAACACATACCAGAAAACCAAAATGTGATTCGGTATAGAAGACTTCAATTTCATCCTCAATTGTTTACATCTGAGCCATGAATGACTATTTCATTAAGCTTGCAAGTCAGACAACAGAAGAGCTATATAACATAATAGCACTATCGTATTGACTAATATATGTGTTGCCAAAACAACTTGCACATGTTTTGAGTATCGGCACTATCTTCCTTATGCTGTGGTTGGCTAGTGGACTCTTTACTATATATCGACTTGTTTCCAAGCCATATGCACATCTATCAGTTGATCCATAATTGTTGATTGCTTTTTTGGTCTGAAGGCACTACACAAAGATTGAAAGTTAGTTGTAATTGTTGCATTGAGTTTGAACAAAACTCATAAGAGAAATTAAAAAGGAACGAAGAAAAAAAAAAACAAATGTGTGAACCAAATACATCTTTTAAAAACAACTAATGGATTGCAGTCACTGCACGGTTTGCTAAAGAAAATTTCCTGGACTGGATCATTACCAAAGAGGTTGATCATAGTCTATAGCAGGGTTATAAAGAATCATGACATCATGTTTTATTTGGAGAGGTGGTGTGAGAGAGAAAGAGAGAGAGAGGGAAGATGTCTCTAGATATTTGCCTAGTTCATTTAGCAACGCCCTTTATTATTTTGGGTTATTGTTGGTGATTTTACGAGACCTCAATCACCTTGGGCCTCACTTGAAAGAAATCCTCTATTTTAAACAGATCAAATAGCTTTTGTTAAGCAAAGGCCTGCTACATACTAAAAAGTGAGGCCTCAGAGACATGAGTTGAATTAGAATATGAAGAATATTGGTTGTTTGACTTGTTTCTTTTGGTCTGAAGGCACTGCACAAAGCTAGCTAGTTGTAATTCTTGCATGGAGTTTGAAAGCATAAGAAATTTAATTGATCAATGGCGGAGCTTACTAGTGTCAATTGGCAGGCTGAGCAAGGTCCAATATTCCGTGGTTGCACAAGTGTGAAAGATGACACTACCCCTGGAAAGTTATGAATATCAGTTTGGTGCACATAGGGCAAGGAAAAGGAAAGGGAGAGGAAACAAGATCAGAGAGTACTTCCATCTAGAATCAAAACCATACCTTGGAAACCTTACAAACTAATTCTTCATGTTTCACATGTATCTGTTTTTAGGTTAGTTTGTTTTGTGTATTAAGAATTGGGTGTCTGGTGTGGGCTTTGTGGTATTCAGATAATTTAGAGGTTTAGCATTTTGCGCTTTTCGGGTTAGGGGTTGGAGACCTGGGATGTACGGTTTAGTGTCTATGGTGGGTGTATGGTGGGTGTAGAGTTTAGGATCTAGTTTAAATTTAGGCCATGTTTGGTTGGTGGAATCTGGGCATTGGGAAAGGAAACACTTTCCTTTCCTGCGTTTGGGACAGCCAAGGAAGGGAAAGTGGTTCCCAAAGGAAAGGAAAAAGTAGAGGAAATTGGTTCCTCCCCCCCTAAGGAATCACTTTCCCAAAGGAAAGGAAAATGTTTCCTTTCCTTTCCACCAACCAAACATGGCCTTAGGGTAAGGGTTACAGTTTTGTCACCCCCCAACTCAAATTAGAATTTTTGTTTTTGTTCTTGAGTTAAAGGTATGGCTCGTATTACTAACGGAATAACAAAGTTGCCTATGCAACAGAAATACTAATGCATGGAACTAACTTCGCGGGGCATAAATTCTTCGTATGAAACCCTATGAAGGAATTCTAGGGTAAAGATAATGGGTTTGATATGGAGCGATGATCATCCATTGATGCAATGTATTGACCAAAGTAAAATTGATCTTATGCGATAATTCTTACGCAATATATTAGATCGAAACCTAGCTGCGAATTTCAATTTGAAAATCCAATGAATATTAGTAAATAATTGAGATAAATCATATAGAATTCCTTTTTTTTTTTTTCTCAAAAACAAAATATAAAATATCCATTTGAAGCATTATGTCAACTAGTATAAATGCTACTTTGTAGAACAAGTAGACTTTAAGATTTAGCTAGTAATGTACTGATAAGGGTAGCATAGTAATAGTGCTTGTTTAGTATATAATGAAAACTTTGCTGTAAAACTATAATAAGATATTCCAGTCAAAATGTAGTCCTCAACTTCCTTTGCGTTTCTTTTTCTACCTTATTACCTGGGTCATCAACTCAGTCTGGCTAAGTGATGGTATTTTGTGTTATAAGGTTGATATGATGTGCTTTGGTGCTCTTGTGAAATATATTCATATGTTGATTGGAGATATTCAATTGTCCTGGGTCGCAGCCTTTCCCTTCTTGTTTTGTTTTTTGCATTTCTTCAATCTTCTTCTGTACAATTACCATTGAAACCAATTCTGTACAATTAACAAGTCTCCTCTCGATTTCCTTCAAGACTTTTCTTCCAATTCACTTCTGTACAATTACCAGTCAAAATACCATGAGATTCCTTTGTTTTTCAGTTCATTATCAGCTTTTCTTTTGCTTTTGTGCAATTACCATTCACAAATTCAAGATCAGAATTCTATACAATTACCAATCATTTTTCGTTTGCCTTCTTTTTCTTCTTCTTTCCTATATTCTTCCGAGCTGTGGCTATAGGCATTTCCTAGGACTGTACTGTCATAATTGTGGAAAGTGATAGAAGATGTAAAGATGCTGGGGGTGTTGAAAGTGAGAAGTTGTGGCCTGGCTGGCTTGGTCAGAGTGTTTTTTTTAGATGTTGGACAATGGCCATTGCTGCAATGATTTGGTCAATTGACATGAGTGGGAATTGAAGCAAGGCTGCTTGTGGTTTGACTTTAAAAACCAAAAGAAGTGATTGTTGATATTGTTGCCAAAGTCGCTGGTTTATTTTTGTGAATGAGAAATTGTCAAGTTGAGAATGGCTTGGTAGGAGTAGCACAAGGCTTGGATGAGATTGGATGTATTGCAGCAAACTGATCACAGCGCACACAAGCATTGCAGAAGATGAACTGTGGATTTGGAATTCATGTGTTCCAACCATCATGTTTGGTACCCCAAGCATATGGTTGAGGGGGGGTGATAAGGGTAGCATAGTAATAGTGTTTGTTTAGTATATAAAGAAAACTTTGCTGTAAAACTGTAATCAGATATTCCAGTCAAAATGTAGTCCTCAACTTCCTCTGCGTTTCTTTTTCTACCTTCTTCTTCCTCCTTTAGATTCATACCTAGAATTCTAGCATGTACAACGTGATATCTTCTATTAAAATGTAAATCTTAAGTTTTGAAGACTTCTATTAAAATGTAAATCTTAAGTTTTATCTTCAAATAAAAGCAAGGGAGTCATGTCGTACATTACCAGCTCAACAGATGGGGTGTGTAGAGTGAATTCCATTCTTTTCTCTCTTTTTTTCTCAAAAACAAAATATAAAATATCCATTTGAAGCATTATATCAACTAGTATAAATGCTACTTTGTAGACGACAAAGAACAAGTAGACTTTAAGATTTAGCTAGTAATGTACGGCATGATGTCTTCTATTAAAATGTAAATCTTAAATTTTATCTCCAACAATACACTTTCCTTTTTAACTAGTTGTGAAATATAGCTATTGATTGAACAATTTTGCTCCAGCAATAATAGCTATTTGTGAGTTATATAATATGTTTTATTGAATCATAAATTGACATGTGGACAAAAAGAGAAGAGAAAAATATAACTTTTACTTTGGCTATTCCTGATTGTCGCTAAATATAGCTAAAGTTAAATTTAACTTAGCTATAGCGAGACAACTAGTCTGTTGGAGTTAAATTTTGTTTCAAAAATAGTTCTAAAAATTGAGTTTAGTCACTCTGTTGGATATGCCTATCAAACATGTAATATAGTTTTCTTATTTTCTCTAATCTTGAAAGAACGTGTTCTTGCTATGCTTCTTGTATTAACCTCGAGGAGATAGGAGATTAATCTATGTCGACGATTGAGAATTCTTGAAATTCATTTTACAGTTGACATTTGTTATTTCAGTACGTGCCTCTGCCTCTAACATCATGACATTGGGGTAAATTTCTAAGGTGGGCTAGGAGATTAATCTATGTCGACGGTTTAGGATCCTTGAAATTTAATCTACAATTGACATTTGTTATTTCAGTACGTGGCTCTAACAACATGACATTTGGGTAAATTTCTAAGGAGATCAATCTATGTCGACGGTTGACGATTCTTGAAAATTAATCAACATTTGACATTTGTTATTTCAATACGTGGCTCTAGTTGGGGTAAATTTCTAAAGTGACTTGATACCTCATAAACGTGTTTTGGCCCAATCATTGATTATTTTTCTTTTCTTTCTCTATGGCTCTACGCGCCCCATCGTCGAGCTAGTCTGCTGCTAAAATGAAAGGAGGGGATCTTAGAGATGGCCGTCATACGAATTCTCATCATAAGCTTCGATGCCCAGTTTCAACTTTGTTAGTTACATAGTTACATTCCATTAGGTGTCGTAGTCTAAAGGCCAGAGAACATTCTTAAGATGTATTAATCAGAATGAATAATCTGCACAACTTGGAGGGGACAATTCAAGTTTAGAATAGTTAATATAATGCAAAGAAGACGTGATGCGGTTTATCTACGTTTTCATATTCTTTGTTTTGAATTCATCGTTATGCATATATAGGCCAAATAGAACATCATCGATCGAGCATGAACTGAAAAGGAATTAGTTTTGTTTCTAATGCCAAGCTATAAGTGGACATTCGTTGATCCTGTTTTAGCAAGAGGCTTGTAATTTTCCAGCAAAATCTCTATGCTCGAAGACGAGTAAGGAATCCACTTTGCTAGAACCGGAAATACTTAACTTCATCCAATGATCTTGTAATGACCAAAACCTAGCAAGAATACTATATTTATTCTAATAGCAATGACCATGTTGCAAGAGATGCATATAGTTGGATAGGAAGGTTAGTTTTTTTTTTTCCCCCTCCTTTTTTTCTTTCTTTCCAAGAGTGTGTGGGGACTGGGGAGATAGTTAAAAATAGTGGGAGTTTCCACCCACCACGTTTCCACTACATTTAATTTAATTTTTATTTTTAATTATTTTTTATTTTATTAATTGACTTTATTATCCCAATTGGTTATTTCTGATTCAAACCATTTTAAAATATAAGGGGTAAATTGGTAAAAAAATCAGTTATAGAGAGCAAACTCTCTTTTCTTAATAATAATACAAGCTCTCTTCTCTTAATAATAATATGGATTATTATAGATACATGAAATCAACTTGCTAGGTAAAAAGTGCCAAAGGATTCATAATTATTGAGAAATTTTATTTTTTAATTTGAAGTCACTTTCACAAATGAAAATGAATACCATTAAATTTAATAAAATACCTTGTCAAATAGTACATTTTATCAACAATGTCATATAGTACCTCCCATTATGTTATCTTATGTTTTCAAGATACACGAAACTTCTGAGTTCTGGCGGTATGACAACTTTTGTTTTTTGTTTGGAAAGTTACTCCAAGAGAAAAAAATTGAACTAATAAGTGACAATATTGTGCTTATCTTCTCTTGCCATATATTTGCCAACAAGACCAATTTGTTTGGTTGTTTAACTATCAAGATGAACGAACAATACGATCCAAACGGAACCAAAAAGATGCATCATGGTTTTGTATATATTGGGGACTCTAATCCTTATTATTATTGACCTAGATTTTGTAGCCTGTGTAATAAGCATTAAGCAATGCCTTGAAATATCAATGTCTCATTGTCTCTGCCGTCAAACAACTGAAATATGATATGAAACCTCCGTAAGCATAACTACAAAATAGATTAGTACTAATTAAACTATATACTTGTGCAAGTGGTAAATTAATTATTATCAACATCTAATGAATGAGTCAGCTGATAATAAAGCATCATTAAGAAATTATTCTTCATACTCGATCGGTATTCCAGGTATAGTGACTTTTTCTTTTTCTTCTGATTGTGTACTTGTATAGTGACTTTCGTTCAATCCCAAGTTTCAAACATTGACGAAAGGTATCAATAATGACTATTGCTTTGAGACTTGGGGAGGTTCAGTTGAATAGAATAAATGTCATACATGAAGGCTTCAACCAACATATCAGACAATTTTTAGGTGTTTTGTTTCAGGCGGCTCCTCGGCGCGGCGCAATCTGGACGACAATATCTAGGGTTTCGGTTGTGGGCGGGGCCTCTTATCAGGCTTTTGTTGTAGTTGTAGTTGTTATTGTTATATGAATTAATTTTCTAATCTGGGTCTCTTAGAGCCCAGGGGAAAATTAATTTTCGTTGTAAGTTTTTTGTAATTTTCTGTATGGGCATGTCCATCAGACTTCCTTTCACAGCCCACTGGGCTAGCTTGAGGCAGCTTTATTGATCCTCACTTCTCACCAAAAAAAAAAAAACATATCAGACAATTTATTACTGTAATGATATCAGTTCATTAACTTACCTGTAGTTTCTCAAAAAGCAATGAATTTTTTTTTTTTTCTGGTAAACAATAAATTCAATAATTTTTTTTTTGTGAAATAAACCTTCAAGGCTTCAAGTCGTTATCAACTAACGCAGTTCTCCACTACCTAAAGAGCTTCGGTTCACATTTTCGTTAGCTGGTTTGTCTTCTGTTTGATCTTGGATTGACTAATGTTTTTGGATTTTTCCTTATTTACCTAAACTATATATGGCTATATATTGGTTGACCAAATCCAGCTAGCTAGCTAGCATTGCAATCATCATAGCAAGGACCACGCGACTCATCTGAACCGTCTTCAAAGGTAATGCAACGAGAAGTTGGCCATCTTAACCGTGTATAATCAAAGAGCTCCGTCAAACGTAGAAATGAGAATGAATTATTCAACCCATAGTCACACAACCAAGGTCACAGTACTGGAAATTAAAATACCAAAGAGACCGAAAAGCTGATCACCACCGGATAAAGTGTAGGTGTACGCAATAATCGCATGTATCTTATCATAAGTCAAATAATTATACAACGCAAGTTACAATTTCACTTAATTATACATCTCGCGCGTTTATAATTTAATTTAGCAATATAAATCTTCTGCTCATCATGAGTAGAATATCGTGAAATCAATTTCCGCAGTCACTTCAGTCTACCTATTATCAATCACATCTTCTTTTCACACAAAAAAAAAAAAAAAAAAAAGTATCAATCACATCTTCATGCACCTGATACCTGCTCATACAGCTCACTCGCTCATGCATGGACAAGCTAGCCAACTGGTTCTAGGCGAGCGCACCAAGATTTAACTACCATTGATTTGTTCTTTACTCCTTCACGCTTAAAAGCTTATTCTTTCCCGCCCCAAAAGCAAATGACAATTGGCATAACCCAGCGTTGAGCGTTCCCTTTCTTGTCCCAGACGCGTTCTTACACTAACCCTCGCTCTGTAAAGCTGCCCAAAATTGGACCCACCATCCCCACTTAAGTTACCAAAATGCCCCTACCGGCGAATGCGTCCTTTCCTCTTAACCTCGGATCTTGAACTCATCATCCCCTTTTCGTCTTTTCGCCCTTCCACGTGGCACCACCGATCTCTCTCTCTATATAACCCCACACCCACGTACAGCTCCACTCAGCTCCAACCCCGTCATGAAGCTCCGATCGTGGTTCTCCGCCACATGCTCCTCCCACGAATCCACCGTCTCCATCCCCCAACCCCGACCCTCATACCAAAAACGACACGTCGTCTCCGACCCCAGCAGCTCCTCCGATAACCCCAGCAGCTCCTCCAGTACTAGCGACACCTGCAGCACCAGCCTCCATTCCAACCTCTCCCTCCAGACGCTGCCATCTGTCCCCTCCCTTCAGAAGCTCATCTCCCAACTCGACGCCCCAAACCTCTCCGTCTCTCACCTCTGCTTCACCACCCTCACTCCCACCCCCTCCTCCTCCTCTCTCCCGATCACCTGCCTCGCCGTCCACCACAACCGCCTCTACGCCGCCTCCGGCCACGAAATCAACGTCTACGATCAGGCTGACTTTTCCCACCTCGACTCATTCAACGCTCACGATCCCTCCTCGGGCACCGTGAAGTCCGTCTCGTTTTCCGACGGCAAGGTGTTCACCGCGCACCAGGACTGTAAAATCAAAGTCTGGGAGATAATCCCGGGTAAACGGCACAGACTCCTAACCACCCTCCCCACCGTCAACGACCGTTTGCTTCGTTTTGCGCTCCCCAAGAACTACGTCAGCATACGCCGGCACGTGAAACGCCTCTGGATCCAGCACGCCGACGCCGTTACCGGCATCGCCGTCAACAACGGCCTCGTCTACTCGGTTTCCTGGGACAAGACCTTGAAGATTTGGCGGGACTCCAACCTCCGCTGCGTGGAGTCCGTCAAGGCGCACGAGGACGCCGTGAGCGCGGTGGCGGTGGCGAAGGACGGGACCGTCTACACCGGGTCGGCGGACCGTCGGATCCGGGTCTGGGGGAGACCGCAAGACGAGAAGCGCCACGTGTTGGTGGCGACGCTGGAGAAGCACAAGTCGGCGGTGAACGCTTTGGCTCTAAACGACGACGGATCGGTGCTGTTCTCGGGGGCCTGTGACCGTTCGATCCTGGTGTGGGAGAGAGAGGACAGCGCGAACCACATGGCGGTTACGGGGGCGTTGAGGGGGCATGGTAAGGCGATACTGTGTTTATTCAACGTCGGGGATTTGCTGCTGAGTGGGTCCGCTGATCGGACGGTGAGGATGTGGCGGCGAGGGGAGGATGGCAGTTATTGCTGTTTGGGGGTTTTGGAGGGACACGTGAAACCGGTGAAGGCGCTGGTGGCGGTTACGGGAGAGAGTGGCGGCGGCGGCGTCGTTTCGGTTGTGAGTGGGAGTTTAGATGGAGTGGTGAAGGTGTGGCACGTGTCGGTTTCGGAGGCGATTAAAGAACAGAAGATGTTATGATTAGTTTTTTTGAGAGTTTTGCAACACGTACAGGAGTACTCTGTCCCAGTAGTGCAATCATTTTCAGATTGTTTTTGTTTTTGAATATGATTGCTCGGAGGGTGCTTAGCATAGTGGTATTGGTTTGTTGATCGGATTGAATAGTTTGTAATTGGATGTTGATGAAGATTTTTGTTGTTAATATTGGTTGTTTAATTAGTTTGACTATGAGCAGAGTGATAGGTTGCAGCTATCCGGCCTATATCTCACTTTGATGTGAAAGCGTAACAGTGGGTTTAGTGGCCTAATACTATGAAGTCCAGTTCTATCTTTCTGGTCTCGATCATAGTCTCAATTATATTTAGGTGTTATATAGAAGAGAAGAGGTCTAAACGTTGAATATATAACTCATGCTAAAATATTGCTAAAAGTAGTAACAATTTTGTATTTTTATCTCACAGTCTCACACTATCGTGTTTTTAAAAAAATAAAAAATAAATAGGGCCAGTACCGTTGTCTTTAAGCCTTGATCATTAATGCAATTGCAGATTAATGGACTAGTATGGTTGAAGAAATCTTGCGATTCATCCTCTATAAATTCTAAGAGGGCATTTTGATTTTTCTGATTCAAGAGTACTGTGTTCTTAGTTAATTATCTAAGGGTCTAACTATTTGTACCCAGCAAATATCTAAATAGATCCAGCAAAACAAATTTTGACTACAACTTTCCAATATTACCCTTGTTTTAACCCTAAATTAAAACACACAAGAAAAAAACAAATTGCTTTCTTTCTGACAATGGTTTTATGGGCTTCTTCTCTATGCCATTGATAATTGTTGCTTTGTCTTCCATATCTTGGCTTCGTCTCTTTCTTTTGGTCTTCCTTTGGAGGCTACCCATATAAAAAAAAAAAAATTCCAAGATTTTGAACTAGCAATATATAAATCTCTTAGATGAAGCACCTTGACTAATCTAAATCTGCCATTGATAATCTCTTAGACGAAACACCTTGAGTAATCTAAATTTACCTTCACCTTCCCCTCCATATGTTGATTTATATCATATAATATATATATATATATATTTAAATTCTGCAATTTACCATATGATTTGTCCACATTCCACAATCATTCATGAATGATGAAATTTTATTAGATGTTTCCATTACTTAAGAGAAAGGACCAGAGTTCAAGTGCTTCTCTACCGTTTTGGAGAAGATCAAAGTTCTTGCTTTGGATTATTTAGTTGATGAATGACGAGGACCAGTGATCTAAGGAGAACGGGTGAATTATACGGTGGCAAGTATGAGGAAGACGAATGACGATTAATGTGCAGTTTTTTTTTTTGAACAAGGGTGATATTGGTAAATAAAAAATTGCTGGGTCTACATAGAAATTTGATGGGTACAAATAGAAACACCCTTATCTAATAATCTATCAAAATTAAGAAGTTGGCAGCATTTCAAATCTATAGGAGAAAGCCTTTAGGTCAATGTTTTTGACAATATTTCTACAAAGTAAATTAAAGCTTGAAATCGTGAGAGAAATGAAGCCTAGCTAAAACATAGGGTTGTAAAATGTAATATATCATTCAATTCGTCCAAAATCAAATCTTCTTTGCTTTAATGGTAGCTTAAGCTCCAGAAAAATAGCGAATCACGACTTAACTAAAAAAAAAAGTAACGATTTATCATGAGTTAATGAAAATATTTTCAAACTGAAAAATTTATGTGCGTAATTGTAGAATTAATGCCAACTAGTATTTAGTCTGGTTGTGAAGACATTTTATCTAGGGGTGAATTGACAACATTGTCTCGTTAAGGTTACAACTTGCATTTAGTTACCAATTTAAAAGTCAAAACCACATTATACGGCCGGCTCTCTTATTCAGACTATAAATTAGAAGAAGGTAAGTTTTCAACCTGATTTTATATTTGACTAATTAATGGATTAGAGAAGAGATTCAAACTCTTAAGCAGATGAAGACAAAGATCCACTTTGTGAACCCCATGTGATTATCCGCTTAATCAGCTAACAAAGCAATTATCTAGTACTTAACAACCAATCCATCGTCTTTCTCAAGCTTCATACTTGGGAATATCACACTAATCCAGAACCTACCGCCCCCCCCCACCCGGCCACCCATATTCATTTACTTTTTTTTTTTTTTTTTTTTTTTAAAAAAAAAAAAACCCATATTCATTAACTTAGTAACTGGGTTACTGCTGCGAATAGCTGTAGTGCAACTCAAAAATCTAGGTCGTATCACTCGTATGCCAAATCTTAATTAGTTAACTTCTAACATCAACCTTATCAAGAAGAACTACAGGGTTGTACGTGGAATTATATATTAAGCTGAGTTGATGGTGATGGTAAATGCAGATCTAATAAGCGGGCATGGCATTAAACAAAAATCACTGGGAAATATTATATGTGCATTTGGTTTATCTTCTTCTTGTTCATGAACTCATCAGCTAAGCAGATATAGTCAAAAATATTATTCCATGAAATTGGACTTGCTGTTTCTTAATTAGCTCAGAGATCGATATCAGTGCTTGAATGACGTGCTGCAATTTATGGATATTGCTCCTGGAAATTATGACTTTATTAGAATACAGCTGATTACATAAATATCTCAGAAAAAAATCAGAGAAAGCTTAGCTCTGTATACCTACTCCATTGAGATGGTGACATGTATATTGATTTCCTATAATTAACTGCGAAAAGAGAGTACTCTCTTCCTACCTATTAACTTACTAAAATTTGCTGAAAATATGGATGAAAAGACATAATATAATGTCGAGCTACAGGTTGCAAGAGATTTGGATCGTGCGATCCGGGTCGCAGTTCGTCAGGATGACGAGCGATTCTGGTAGCTAATGCAACCAACCAGGCAGATCAGTACTCCATACTATTGACTAACTGACGACTGAACCCTAGCCTTAATGCATAGCTTGCAAGTCCATGCGCAACTAATTACAACAACGAGGTATTTGCAAATTTCAAATATCTACAAAAAACGTCCATGGGTCTAGATATGATATCGATCTTTCTTGATTGAACATATAGAAAATTTTCAATCTCGGTTATTCCATCTCATCCTGAATGATAGCAATCGATGTCGAAAGCAGAGGTCTCATTATGCAAGTATCGTAGATTTACAGAACATACTCTATGCAAATGGATTTACATGTCCCTTGCATTACGGATTGATTTGTTTCAATTTTCAAGTAATTATACAGAATTGATTACATTGGGGGATACGATTAAGTTAGTATATTGGACATATTATAATTAACTTGCACGTAATTACACTAATTATTGAAGTTTTAAAACTGTGGTGGTGGTTGGACAATTTTGCTTTACACGCGATCCAGTTTATTAATTAGTGTCGTTCATCAATCTCAGTTTAGTCTTCTCTTGATATAGTTTTCCTCTAGTACAATGTTAGCAGACACCCTAATTGTAAATATTTTATCGTTTCTGCTTGTTCAATCCAAAAATTTAAAATGACTTGGTGGCAAAATTAAGAATCTAAACGATCGAAGGCGGCCCATGATTTATACTGGTTTTGATCGAAACTAATAACATTAGCTTATTAATTGATTGTTGCTCAAGTCTTGATTGATTAATTGGATTTATGTGATTGGGACTTGGGATACGTAGCCTGCATTATATCGATCAGTAGGTACAGCTTGCTCTTTAAACAAGCTACATTTCCAAAGTTTATATCTTCCTCCTCAACATATTGCTTGGGATGTCGTCACTACAAGACAATCATTCTAATATATAATCCAGGAGATCGACAAACCCTAGAAAATTTCAAATAATTGAATATATTTTGGTTCTAGCTTATAGTGATGGTGCACCATTAGTATCGACACCGAGCTCATGCATTGACCACTATGCATCACAGAATTCCTAGCCAGTTTACGAGTTACGACTAAACTTGCAAATCCAAATTGCGAACTTGTTCATCACCTACAAATCTATTCAATTCCAACTTTTCGTCACATTTTTTTGGTCCATTAAATTTAACTAATAGTTGCATATATTATACTCTATATTTACGTAGGCTCGGGATAATAGCTTCAAATGGAGTTATATTGGTAGATCGATGATGGTAGGATGTCCATTAATAGAAATAATGCTTCTTTTTTTTTAAGTCCCTTATCTTATGAACCTATCCACAAGCATAAGGTCCCAACTCCAAGCAGGCTGCTTTATTTATGTGTGTTCTAGTTCTTTAGGGTAACACCGTAACAGTCTCTTTCAAGCAAAGCATTTCATTTTTGTGAAATCGTGGGCTAGCTGTCTTCAACAATCTCCCTTATGATATGAAGGATATATAGTAGATGCCCAGCGACAATGAAAAAGAAACACATGATTTTGGATACATATATCCAAGGTCAAACCAAATCGATCAGTCCAAACGAGAGAGAAAAAAAAAAAGAAAGAGAAGAAGAGAAAAGCAACGGTACTAATTCAACCATCGATCCTTTAATTTGTATTTAGTATTTACACTGTCATGAATTATGGAGAGTATTCTGAATCTATATGTGTCTCTGTAATTACTGAAGGAGGGCTTAAAAAAAGAATGCGGTGAAGGGCTTCATTATCAAATGAACTTTTGTTGTGAGGATGTAAATAGGGATGGCATTTGTACCCATTGGGTATTACCCGATGGGTATTACCCACTCAATAATAATTCGCGGGTAATACCCCATGGATAATACCCATCAAATAATTCGCGGGTATGGGTATTTACCCACCCATTTTTAAATGAGTAAAACCCATACCCACCCATTTACCCATTTTCAATTTGGGCAGTATTTTTTTTTTTTTAAATACTTGCTACTATTTTTTTTTTTGACAAATACTTGCTACAAACATTCACCCGTATTCAATATGGGCAATTTTTTTATATTTATTTATAATTTTTTTTCGTTATACTTGCTTCAAACATCTA
Source organism: Rosa rugosa (assembly GCF_958449725.1). Classification (NCBI taxonomy): domain Eukaryota; kingdom Viridiplantae; phylum Streptophyta; class Magnoliopsida; order Rosales; family Rosaceae; genus Rosa; species Rosa rugosa. The sequence goes on along the minus strand of NC_084824.1, from coordinate 9,548,242 downwards.
CCACTACATTATTGTTTTTTTTTTATCTGAATATTTCTACTTTAGTGTTAAGTTAGTAAATAACTTCAATGATTAGAAGAAAAAAATTACAAAATGAGAATTCTAATATCTAAATCCTATATACTAAAATAAAGGTGAAGAGTGTGCTCTTCCTCTGGGTGTATCAATGTCGCCCTGCATCCTCTGAAGTAGAGTAAGATCATCATCAATATCATGGCAAGACTCCTCATCAACATCAACATCATCCTCTAATGTGCTAGGAGCATCTCGTATCTCACTCCACATCCAATCACGAGCACACATTAAAGCCTCCACTGTGTTTGAGTGAAGTCGGTTCCTATGCGGGCTCACAATCCTTCCACCAGTACTAAATGTCGACTCTGAGGCAACAGTAGATACAGGAATAGCTAGAATGTCACGAGCAACCTTATACAAAGTAGGATATTTCATCCCACTTGTCTTCCACCAGTATAAAATATCGAACTCCTTATCATTTATCCTCGGTAAAACGGCCTCCTCCAGATACCTATCCAAGTCAGACTTGTCATTATCCTTGCTAGAGTCAAAAACATAAGCATCATAAGCATCCATGTTATCATCCCCCAAATCATCATCGCCTGGCCTTGAACTTTCAAACATGGACGAGTTATCAGATACGTGAGATACAGCACATGCATTATACTCCTTGACCAAGTCATAAGCAAGCCTCTTGATTCTCTCAATTTCCAATGCAGCTCTATAAGGATAAATTTGCTTGAAGTAAAATTCAATCAACTTCAGCTTATATCGAGGATCTAAAATAGTGGCAACCGCAATTGTTCCAATCACGCTCCAATACTTGACAAACTTTTCATCCATCTTCTTTGCCACTTCTTCCACTTCATTTATGTCAGACTCAAGCCACTTAGATATAGCCAACTTAATGTTGCAAATCTTTGGGAATAACAGGTTGGCTGTGGGATACTTGGTACCAGATAGCAGTTCAGTCGTCTTGTAAAACAATTGCAGCTTTTCAGCAATCACTGCCACGAGATTCCAGTCATTTTCAGTTGGCACATCCTTATATCCCCTAGTCTTTAAAGCTGGAAACACTGTCTTATACTCCAATGCTGTCTGCAACATCAAATATGTGGAGTTCCATCTCGTCTTACAATCAAGTATCAACTTCCTATTACATGCAACATCCAATTGGCGAGCTGCCTTAGCAAACGTTTCTTCTCTCTTTGGGCCACCGGTCCAATAAGCAACACTAGACCTAATGGTCTCAATACTCTCCCGAATTACATCCAAACCATCCCTAACTATCAAATTCAATACGTGTGCACAACAACGCATATGCAATAACTTGCCACCAACCAACAATGAATTTGATCTCAAAGTCACAAGACGTAATTCAATCATGGCATCATTAGTGGTACAATTATCCACAGTTAACGTTGATAAGTTACGATGGATATTCCAACTATATAAACACTCCATCAATACCCTATGAAGTGTATCTGCATCATGTGGACAGGGAACATATACAAACCTGTATAACAGTAAGTTACTTATTAGAACTTATATTAATCAAAACAAGTACCATGATTAACAAATTTGTATATACAAATTTATCAATGTTAATAAGCAGTACCATTATCTGAAGAAACAAGGGCCATGCACGTGCATATATTTATCATTGATCAAATGGCAATGTCAGGACAGATATACATGTTATTCATATACTATTTAAATTTAAATATCAGTACAAGACAGATATACATTCCAGTAACTAAGCAATATCAATACAAGACAAATATACATTTCAGTAGCTAAGTAATACAACAGCAACACTAAAAAAGAGTAGAAATCATATATACCTCAAAAGTCGACTCTGCAAGTTCCAAGAATCATCAATAACAAGTATATAAATAAATATAGTTTAATTTTTTTACCCGTGGGTTAAAATGCCATCCCTAGATGTAATAACCGATATTTAAGATAAGTTGGCACAGTGATGCAACGGGCCCCTATAGCTCAGTGGTAGAGCGTCAGTCTTGTAAACTGAAGGTCTGTAGTTCGATCCTGCATGGGGGCATTTTTTTTTTTATTCTACAAATCTTGGCCAACCGCAAATTAAACGGATTGAAGTTAATGAACCCATCGTTTATTTTAGATTTTAGACATTACAGATCTAAAAACTTCAGTCATTCAATGAGCTTGGGCTTGGCCACGTTTGATTTGGGGACATGGACAAAGATAATGGGGGTTGATAATGGGAGTGGACACTATACTTGATTAAATAGTATGATTTAAGAGTTAAAGTGGACATGTTCTAATTTGGATTTGAGACGAGATAAATAAGATTTATTTTGGTTTTTTTCATAAAAGGAGTTAAAGTAATTCCCAACCGTATTCTTACCAAACACGAGAAAGAAAAACTTCCAAAAGTCGGATGATTAAAGACGGGTATTTCTAAATGTACCTAGCAAATATCTAAGTATATCCAGTAAATTTTTTACACCCAGCAAAATCATTTTCAACCATCAAGTTTTCCGATAATACCCATATTTTTAATTAAACCCAGCAAAGATGAAGAATAACAAATCCAGCAACCCCTTTTGTTCTTCTGAGTTGAAAATCAGCAATCAAAATCACCAACATCATAAACACAAAAACTCAACAACACATTATTTGATTAAATTTCTCGGCTATCTCCAATTGGGTCTTTCGAAGACCTCAAAACCCCCAATTTTAACACCAAAAACCAAGTAAAAAGTTGCAAATATTAGACAAAAGAGACGACGGGCCGCATCGTCAAGGTCGGGTAGTAGCAAGAAGGCTGGAAATTCTAAGAAGGGTTCGCAGAGCAAGAAGAATGTAGCAAATGAGTTGTTGATGGTAAATGACCAAGGAGACACGATTGGGTTGCCAAATTTGATAAAAGCTGCGGCGGAGGTTTTGGGAAATGGAGGATTGGGGTCAGCTTACAAGGAGCTAGGTTTTCTGTGTTGGTGAAGAAGATGAGGGAGATGAATATATTTGGGAGAGGTGGAATTGATGCTAAAATGAGAAGGTATGGAAAATTAAGGATTCGTATACCCTCGTGACTTCTGTGTCCTTGTGCCATATGATTTCCCCCAAGATATTCCTTGGATTATTGCCCTCATTCTCCAATTGAAACTCGAAAGGCCCAGCTCGAAAATCAACATATCAGCATTTGGAAGGTAGATATAGAATTCATATTCTTCATCTTAGGAGAGAAGAGTTTGCTGGGTTTGTCAATCTTCATCTTGATAAAGTTTCTCTGGATTTGAAATAAGGGTATTATCGGAAAACTAGTCTAGTGTAGTTAGAGATTTTATGATTTTGTTGGGTGTAAAACGTTTGTTGGGTTTACTTAAATATTTGCTGGGTACATTTAGAAAAACTCTTAAAGACTCTCTAACAAAATGCACGGTTCGAATCATAAACTTACTTCACTAGTTTAGCCAAAAATTGAAGAAAGTTGGTCACCGATCCGATGGTAACCGGTACAGTTGCTGATGAAGCTTACTGATGAAAGTTGGTTCAGCCATGAACTCATTGGGCTGATTTCCCGGAATTTAAACCCAAACCCATCCTCACAATCTAACTCCGGCCCTTTCCATCTTTACACATATGCAGAAAAGCCCAGACCCACAGTGGCATTTTCGTTATATTACAAAACCAAAAGGGCTCTCTCGTAGATCCAAACCCTCTGCATTTCACTATATAGCTTCACCCCTAAACCCCAGAACCCCATCGCCGCTCTTCTTTCCTGTAAGCATTTGCATCTTCATCTCTTTTGTATTCGAATTAGAGACTTGCTCTAGGGTTTTAGAATTGATTCGTAGTTTTTGGGTCGCTTTCGATAGGCGTTACGTTCATCGGCTGGTCTATAAATCCAGAGGGACGTGTCAACGGAAGCGTATATTAACCTTCGATCGATACCCAATTTTCTTAAAACCGGCTACGCATTATTGTTCGTAGTCTGGGTAAATTTTTTGTTGGGTCGAGGTCGAGATAATTTCTCATAAAATCAATTTTGGGTTTTTTTTTTGTTTGATATCATTGTTGCTTTATAATGGTGAACTCCCTGTTAATTTCGATTGGTTGGGGATGTTCAAGTTTCCAAAGCATAGAGTAATATTGTTGCCAGTATTAAACAGCACCGTGCATATTTGCTTGCACTGTGTTACCTGTCTCCTGGTACATGTTTTATCTTCTTCACCAAATTTTTCAAATTCTGAATCTGTAACTCTGATGTTTGAATTTTGCATCCAGAAGTGTGCAGTGATGAGGCTTTTTTGTGGACTAGAGTTTATGATCTGGGTTCTTCACCCAGAAGTTGATTACAAACCCTTGGCTGTCTGAGCACCCAAAACCAATTTTTGAAGGCACTTTTTTCCTATGCTAATGTCTCTGTTTTGTTTTGTAAGTATTCAAGTCTTGTGTGATTTATTGTTTTCGACATATAAATGGGGCGTATGATGAAAATTTAATTATCTTAGCGGATTTCAGTGAGATCTTAGTGTCAATGATCTGATCGTTACACACACTGAAGCCCAATTTTGTGTTTCCTTCATAATTCTAAAGGATATGAAACGACTTGCAATGTTTTGTGCAATTTAAATGAAATGGACTAGTAGTAGACAAGAAGTTCTGTAATGATATCAATGGCAATATGGCATTGTCAATCTAACTGACCAGTAATGACCAAGGTACAGAGTGCCATTATAGAACATCAGATTAGAAAACGGTGATCCATATATTTGAAAAGAAAATGAATACTGAAATTTATTCATTGTAATATAATTGTAACAATAAGCAAAAACACACACTGGAATAGGCTCCTTTACCACAAGAGGTAAGGACCTACAGATGTTGAATTTATTATCATAGTAGTATAGTAGAAGCAGCTGCAGAAGCTGCTAGTTTATAGTGAAAATCCAAGCCAATGCACCTTTGGAATGAAGCATGGCCGGTGGTGTTGATGATCAACCTCAATCAGTGCAGCAGCGGAACATGGCGTACCTCTCCATGAGACGACCACATTCGGCACAGCTCACAGTCTCAGGCATGATGCCGGTTGCAGGCAGTATGAGACTGGTGCAGTGATGTGGGGCGCTCTTGTACACCCCAAGAAGATATTCATTCAGTGCAGGTGTGAAGCCCGTCTCATTGTGCCTAATCTTCCAAATCTTGAAGTCGTTCATGCTCTTCAACATGTGATCCCCATTACCCTTGGACATGTCTGATGAAGGAAGCCCGATCAGAGCCCACCCCCGATCGCTGGAACCGAAGCTCAGCAGTGACACAATCCCCTGCATTATGATGTCGTTTTTTATGTTATCGTCCCTGAAGTTAGCCCTGGACAGCTCACTCATAAGCTGTCCTTTGGACTGCCACATGCTCTCAAGACGAACCCAGAAGAACCAAATGAGGTTCCAGTCGATGGTGTGGCTTAGCCTCTCCTCCTTAATAACACGGATGATGTCCCTGGCCACTCGCTCCTTCTGCTTGCTCTTGCCAAGATAGAGCAACTCTAATTCGATACCAGCTTCCAAGGCAACTTCTTTTGCAGACCTTGTGAAGCTTCGGATCCAGTTAATGTCTTCCCCGCCATACAAGCAAATGTACTTCCTTTCTGAAATCTGCAAACGAAACAAAGTATGTAACATTTTAAAATGTTTAAAATGCACAGCAGTCTGATATAAAGCCGATGTGAATTGTCAATTTTTACGTACCCAGTTAAGTAGAGTTTGATCGATGGCGTCTGCCAAAAGCTCAATCCTCCAGGTCTCTTCTTCCCAGAGCAATCTCTCTCTGTTGCTTGTGAAAGGGTATGCTGCACTTCCGAAAACACACATCATGTGAACAGCATTGGTGTGCACTATTTTGCCTTGAGGGTCCATCACCACAAGCAGAGGCTTCTTCACAAAGTTCCATTTCTGCTGGTGCCTGATGTACTTCACCACAATCGGAGACACAACCGAAGGGTGGTAGATAGTGTACCATTCCATGCCATTTCTAAGTTCCTCAAACTGCAGCTGCTTGGCTTCAGTCCAATTGTCCACAATTGGAACCCAGACAATCTCGTACTGGCTCTCTGGCCTTTGTGGGAACTGGCGTTTCTCCGAGTACATTTGATGAGCAATCAGGTACTCATTTTCCTGGGTGATGTCCAGGTCTGAAATCATCAGTATCACCACCTTCCTCCTCAGCACATCAATGTCAACCTGTCATAGTTCAGTTACATAAAATGAGGATAGATAGATATACATGTACATTTTGTTTTTTTGTTCTTCTTTTTTTTGGGGATAGTGGAGAAATTGATTGAGATATTAAAGCAAACCCTCTTCTTGTTGTAGCCATCATAGAGTGCAGGTTGGTCATCCTTGTAAAACAAAACCCTCAGAGGCTTGGAGTTATCAATATGTGGTGACTCTAAGATGCGTGCAATTGCATTGAATGCTTCTTCATCTCTGAACTTCTCTGCATTTCACCATGAGAACATAACTGGTTAGGCACAAAAAAATAGGAATTCTGTTTAATAACACTGTGTACATCTGATTAGCTAACACTCACGAATGAGTTGATAGAGTCTGTTTAGGTTCTCCTCAAGATGGTTGTATATGTTTTCGAGCTTGTGTGCCAAGGATGATAGTTCCCATGCCTCTGTTACGTACCTATGAGAAATCAAATACAATGGAAATTAAGTAATGAATCATTCATTGTCAAATGTATACTTACTGGTGTAGACATAGAGGAACTTACTCTGGATCAGAGCCAGTGATCCCTAAAAGTTGTGATTCAAGAACGACTATACTCCTGACAGTCCAGTAAACAGCAGTGGGGATATGATTAGTGGGAGATGTAGCTTTGATTTCAGCAGTTAAGTGGGGGTCGCGGTGAAGGTCCTGTAAATGAACAATGATCTTGGTCACCTTGAGCACGGCTCTAACCAGATTGTTGTATGCTTCAAACTTCGGTTTTAAACTAGTCCCAGATCGTTCTAGTATCTCTTGCATTTGCTTCAGTAGTCCGATGGCTTTGGCCAGTGCGTTGGTGGTGAAAAGCTGAGCCACAAGCCAAAATTCACCATCTTTGATCGCAAAAGATGCCAAGGCAAGCACCACCTTTTCGTCCCAATCGTAGTGCTGGACCCTCTCTAAAATATCCATGGTGGTCTTGCTTGCATCTACCCCTGTTAGAGACTTGCTAAGTATCTGTATGTCAAGGTGGACATCAATCAACAAACAGTAAGAGCAGATGTAACACTAGCTTTAGTACCACTAGTTCTTGTTCTACTTGTGTGAGAGATGCTGTCAGTAATGTGATCGGTGAATCAGTAAAGCGAATGCAGTATAAATAGTTTTATTGAATGCAGACCTCGCTGGAAATTTCATTAAGAATGCTGGTTGGAACATCGATGCTGTCTTGGAGGCTACTCAGGCTAGCATGGATGGCCTTCTCATGTTCCAAAGTATCCACATGTGCAGTTGCAGGTACGAGACCTCCCTAAGACACAAACAAATCCACAATTGATATACTCACTAGCAACCTCGCAAACTAAACTGGTAGATAAATCATTTATATACAATTACATATATGAACTCATCAGCATTTAAGAGCAAGTGATCATACATACCGGAACAACAGTGCCATGGATGTCAAGTGGTTTGTTGACACGAGCCAGAATGGCCTCGATTGTTTGGAGAACCTGCTTGACAGATAGACGAGGCACATCGTAGGGACGTTCATGCGATCTATCAGTCATCAGAATTTGGTTGGTCAATGTATTGTCATCTGATGATGCTGAATACTGACGACGATCTCTACCGAGCTGAGTAGCTGGAGTAGTACGGTAGCCGTCTCCTCCTCTGCCTAGGTAGTTGTCTCCTCCTCTTCCCGGGTAGTTGTCTCCTCCTCGGCCTAGGACAGTGGCGGGCGCCCTAGTTTGAGGCACAAGGGCACTTTGAGGTGCAGGGGCACTTTGAGGTGCAGGGGCAGTACTTTGAGGCACAAGGCTGGGATTTTGTTGAGGCACAAGGCCGGGAGTTTGTTGAGGCACAAGGCCGGCAGTTTGAGGTACAAGGCCGGCACTCTGAGTTGCAAGGTTGTCTTGACGAGGTGCTGCAAGGGCGGTTTGAAAGTTGACCCTAGGGGTTTGAGGTTGAAGGGCCATTTTGATTTCCAGAAAAAGGTTAAGCTGTAAGTGAGGCTTCTCTGGTTGGTTGCAAGATGTGGTTTAAACTTAGCTAGCTATGGCCTATATATAGCTCACGTAGTATGGAACAAACAGGCAAAAACCACTGTTCTGCTACCTTGCTTCAGTTGGGGTATAAAACTTTAAACCATGAAAAGTGCAAGAAGAGAATATAAATACTCTCTTTATTTAGTTAAGGGGCTTTACTCTGAGTATGTAATATTCTCCAGCATTCAAAATCTTTTCTCACCTTTACGAAACGTAGCTTCTGATATTCTTACTCCAGGAATCTATTTAATTATGATCATCGTGGCACACATGTTGTTGTTCATTGCTAGATTGAGATAGTTCATTAGTTTGTCTTTAGTTGTACTGCTTGTATTATCTTTGTTTCATTAAAGCTCTTTTTCTTTTTTATCCTGTCCTTGGATTCTTAACTTTGTTCTACCTTCTACATCTAGAGGGTCGGACCTCCGGACCTTGTACAAGACATTTCATTGGAGAATTCTAGATCTTGATCCAGGCTCTCAAACCTTACATTTTGTTTTATTTTTATCTTTTCTTTTTTCGAAAGAGATGAAGTTTTGTCAAGAACTTTGAAAGACACTTGTCAAGGGGGATGATACTGGTGTCATCAAAATCTTGTCCAGACCAAGCGAAGAGAAGAATACTACACCCTTATTTTAATTCAAACTTTGAGCATCTACTGCTAAAATAGAAGAGAGACAAGATGACACTTTATCCATCTACAAAATCAGAGCTAGACGACACAGATCTAGAATTTAAGAATAATAAGCTAAAAAAAACACTAAGAACATCTCCAACAGTGGTAGTTATTTTCACAAGTTAAATTAGCTGAAAGTGAATTACTAGCTAGCAAATTTATGAATTTTGCTCCACCAATGATAGTCATTTGTAAGTCAAATACTTTAAAAAGAAGAATAAAGAACATTGTACGTAATTGAAAAATTTTTAACGTTGAGAGATTTAACATTAGCTTAAATTCTCTCTATTTAGCTAAATATAGCTATGGATTTTAGCTAAAACTAAATTTAATTTTAGTTTAGGTAGTCTACTGAAGTGATATTTTTCCTTAAAATTAGTCAAATTTTAAATTTATTTTAAAATAAATAATCTATTGAAGATGCTTCCTAAAGCTTGTTTAAAGAGCTCAAAAGAGTAGGGTGGTACCGTGATAGTACTCTAGTAGTACTAACTTTTTTATTTGGTTTTAATTCATCCTTAAACCCCTTGCATAATTAATGCTAATTTTTTTTAAAAAAAATAAAAAATTAAGGACGACTATTTATATTAAATGAAGAGTACATAGAGTGATGCAAGCACATCGAAATAAAAGCAATGGAATGAAATAAGATGGACAAACGCACTTAAAATAGAAAATAACAAGAACATAACTAAATACCTAAAGACATCAATCGGACTGTACTGTATATGTTATGTGGGTAGTGTAAAAATAGCCGTGGACCCAAAATGTATTTTTAAGAGGGTAAACCTCGCTTAGTCTATTAAATATTTATAATATTATATCAAAGGGGTAGACCTCTTTAATTTACATAGAAACTCTCACGTACTATGACCGACCATAAAGTCGTTAGTCGAGCATTTTGTTTCTTCTTCTGTGTAGAAGGAGAGACGTCACGATTAAAAGAGATGGTTTGTGACAGAGTGCATGAAGAGGGAGAAATGGGAAGTGCGGAGTGATAAATTAAAGTTTAATTAGTCAGTTACCACAGTGATCTTATTTTATTAAATTATTATGTCAAAAGTATTAGGGATATAACTGCTCCGATCCTCTCCGTATGTATAGCATATAGATAGGTATGGCACGCTTGAAGTACACGTATACATACATATAAAGGCGTGTACCGTGTACGTCATGATCACATCGTAATCATTTATCATCACACATAATTTGTTGCAATATTGCCACATCCGGTGTTAATTAGCAGCAATAGCATAAGCTAATCTACAAATGTAGGTTTCAAAAAATTAAGTCGTACGATGCAAGGTCGAGCTCAGTCAGTGCAGCAGCGGAACATGTTGAACCTCTCCATGATACGTCCACATTCAGCGCAGGCCACCGTCTCCGGCATGACTCCGGTGACAGGCAACATCAAACTGGAGCAGTGATGTGGGGCCTGCTTAGACACCCCAGCAAGGTATTCATTCAGTGCAGGCGTAAACCCTAACTCACTGTGCCTTGTCTTCCACGCATTAAACTCCCTCAAGCTCCTCAACATATGCTCCCCGTTTGCCTTAGACATCTCCGCCGAACCGGTCCCAATCAGCGCCCACCCGTGGTCGCTGGAACCGAAAGTCAGCATTGATATAATCCCTTGCATTACGGCATCGTCGTTTTTCATAGCAACATAATCGGTCGTCCCAAGTTGACTTGATTTCTTAAGCTTGTTCTGGAGTTGATGTCCTTTGGATTCCCACATGCTTTCTAGGCGAGTCCAGAACAACGAAATGAATTGCCACTCGATCGTGTGGCTTAGATTCTCGTCTTGAATGATTCTCATTATGTTCTTCACCACTTTCTCCGTAGCCTTCCTCTTGCCCACGTAAAGCAATTCCAACCGGATTCCAGCTTCCCAAGCCACACTTCTTGCCGCCCTTGTGAAACTCCGGATCCATTTTATGTCTTCTCCACCGTACAAGCAAATGTATTTCCTTTCGGTGATCTGAAATCGAAAAGCAAAATACTCCATCACTTCATCTTAGTTTAGATATATGGATCAACATCCAACATGGCCAGCCTTAATTACATTTGAGTTCTTTTTAGGTTAGCCTATCACGCCCTATATATATTTTCAAAAGAAATACATTTTGGAGATACATTAGTAACTAAAATCCATATTTTGTGAATTCAATTAGGTTGCATACATATAATACAGATTAATATATAAGAGTTCACTTTTTATTAACAGTATAGCTAACAATATAATAGGGCACAGAAGTTAAGCCATGTATGTCAGACTAGCTAAGTCATGTAAATTTAGCAGTCAACATATATATGTTAATAGCATGAGCTTACTAATTAACCATAAACTAGCACTTGACCCCAACTGTGTGCCTTGCACATTTTCTAAACTTGATAAGGGTTATATATCTATGTTTCCGTTTGTTATTTATATTAATGATAATCTAACAACATAACATATTAAATCTACAACTACAAATACGTACCCAAGAAATTAAGTTCTCATCGATGGAGTCTGCCACAAGTTTAATTCTCCAGGTCTCCTCTTCCCAGAGCACGTCCTCCCTGTTTTTATTGAATGGAAATGCTATGCTTCCAAAAACACACATCATGTGTACAGCATTGGTGTGCACTATTTTACCTTGAGGGTCCATCACCACAAGCAAAGGCTTCTTCACAAAGTTCCATTTATCCTCCTTTCTGATGTACCTGATCACAGTCGGCGAAACTACGGAAGGGAGGTAAACCGAGTACCATTCCATACAATTTCTAATCCTCTCGAACCGTTCGTACTTGTCTTCGGTCCATGTGTCCACAATCGGAACCCACACAACCTCGTACTGGCTCTCCGGCTTCATTGGCTCGTGGCGTTTTTCCACGTACATATGTTGGACGATCATGTACTCGTTTTCATGGAGGATGTTTAGGTCTGTAAGGAACAGTATTACAACCTTCCCCTTCAACAGACCAATACTCACCTGTTTTAACTAAATACTATGAAGAATGTTGTTTTATGATATAGTTTAATTTGAGATGAAGTGAATTTTGAGAGCAAACCCTTCTTTTTCTGTAGCAATCATAGAGTGCTGGCTGGTCATCTTTGAAAAACAAAACCTTTAAAGGCTTCATGTTGTCAACATGTGGGTTTTCTAAAATGTATGCAATTGCAGCTAAAGCTTCATCATCTTTCTTCCTCTCTGTATTAGCAGATCATTAATTAGTTGATAGTTGGGCATAAGCAATAATACAAGCTAGGTGTTGTTAACATTTGGATCCCATCACTTCATAATTGAAAATGAAAATTAGGTAATAGACTCACGGATGGCATCAAATAAACTGTTGATGGTCTCCTCAAGGTCGCTGTGTATACTTTCGAGCTTTTGGATCGAAAATGATAGTTCCCATTCTTCCATTTTGTAGCTGAGAGAATTCAAATACAACAGAAGCTGGATTAGTGCCTTTTGTGATATATACCGCCCCATTCAAATCAGCATTTATATTTTCTTTAGGTTAACGTACTGAGAATTCTATAGTATTTCACAGTATGACATACTCGATCTGACTTTTCCTACCGTTTAGATTCATTTTTCACCGGATTCAACACTTCATTACCTGCACTATGCTGCAGTACTCCAGATCGAGTTCTATATATTCACAACAATAGGGTTTGATGATTTACCAAGTGTAGAAACTCAAGGACTTAAAGAATTTGCAAGAATAACTTACTCCGGACCCATGCCTGTGATCCCTACAAAATGTGATGCAGCAACTACTAGACTCCAAATTGTCCAGTAAACAGCAGTGGCAATATGAACATCAGTTGAATTAGTTGTAGATTCTAGCTCGGTGGTTGAGTAAGGATCACAGCGAAGCTCCTGTAACCGAATAATGAGCTTGGTCACTCTGAGCACGGCTTTAACAAGGTTGTTGTATGCTTCAAATTTTGACTTCAAATCAGTCTCTGCACGCTCCAATAACTCTGGTAATTGCTCGAGTTTTCCGATCTCTTTGGCGAGCGCATAGGTGCTGTAAAGCTGAGCCACAAGCCAAAGCTCACCATTTTTCACAGCAAAAGTTCCCAAGACTAGTACCACCTTTTCTTGCCAATCGTACTGGTGGACGGCATATAAAATACCCAGGGCTATATTTTTCTTGTTGTCATCTTCCCCGGTCAGCCATTTTTTTGTAAATAACTGTCATATTAATCGGGCATTGATTAATTTATATAGTACGTACTAACTAACAAACTCCTTAGAAAGACCCAACACATGCACAACTAATTAGCATCTGCGATGATACTTGTCAGTATAATCAATAAATTCTTTTCAAGAGTAATAAACGCGATACACCATTTGGTTAGCTAGAGTAAAATTTGTTTCTCTTCGGAGAGGTACCTATTATAGTGTTATTGATGCTTTATTTTTTACTACAAAATTAGTATCCATATCCTATGAAAATCATATGCATTTTACAGTTTTACTATATGCTAATTTAAACGCACATAAGTTTACCTTGCAGGAAATTGCAATAAAGATGCTGCTTGGAACACCGTTGCTTTCATGGAGGGTACTTGGGCTCGCATGATGTTCCAAGGCATCCTCATGTGAATCTGCAGTTACTGCTGATCCCTTTGATTCACAGAAAAAAAAAAGAAAAAAAGGTCAGGATAATTTGATGAGAAACAGTCATTAAACCAAATTACCAGAAGCTAAATATATATATATATATACACCAACATAAATAAGAGCAAGTGACAAGCACAGATGGTCTATGGGGACTTACAGAAACATTGGAATGGATATCAGGGGAGTTGACATGGGAAAGAATAATCTCTGCGGCTTGTAGAATATGTTTCAAAGAAATAGGAGTAGGATCATAGGGACGGTCATCATGAGATTCATCGATGAACAGAACTTGGCTGATCAATGAACTGTCATATGTTTCAAATTGACGACGGCCTTCTCTACTAGGCAGAGGAGGACGATAATTGTCTCCTCTACGAATGGTGTTGGGGGCCCGATTATGAGGTACAAGGGCCATTCTTCTTTTCACAGAGATGAAAGGTCAGGCTCGAAGTGAGGTATATGGGAGAAGATCGAGCAATATGCTTTGTAATTTGGTTTCATTTGATTTTAGCTCTAGCCAGCCAGCTATCCCTCACAAGTTTACTATAAATATCAAAGAATAATAGTCACCTAACCAGGATGTGCTACCTTGCCTCCACTCTCTAAAGTATTACACGAGGTTTTCTATCTACGGATACTGATTTTTGGACAAGTGATGTGCTATGAAAGTAAATGGTAGCATCAAATATCTTCTTCCAGCTTTACAAAAGGTTAGTCCATATTCTTACTCTAAGAATGTTATCTTATTCTTCTTTGTGTTTCGTTTTTTCTTTTCTTTGTTTATCCTCATTGAACGTACTTTTGCTGTATCTTAATCTTAATCTATTTCTTCACCATCTCTTACCACATGGAATTGTTTGGTTCTAAAGTTGTGTCAAAGTGTCAAACCAGTCTTGTCTTGTTCCTTTCAGTCCAAAAGATTGCTACATTTAACCAAAAACACTGTTACTTTTAGGCTAAACAATTTTCAATTGCTCATTGAACATAAAATGCAGTTCTGAGGCTGCAAACCATGTTCTTTTAAAAAAAAAAATTTACATTTTGTCACTTGTAGCTATGAGTTGTATCTCAAACTGAAAGGGACGAAATTGCACAATTCAAAAATGTAGCTGATACTCATCAAATCATTTTACATTTATTTTCACACATGCAAAGGAATCGAAGAAAAAATAAAAAAGAGTTTTCACGAAACTAAACATGTGATACAAAATGTGTCAAATATCAAAGCTAGATTCTTTAGTTTTTCAGTTGCATGTGCAATAGTAGAAAATAGGGTTTAGGCTAGACAGGAAGGCTTCTTAGTGCACTACTAGAATTTTAGCTATAGGACACCATCAAATTTCTGTGCTCATTGTTGACAAAGGCCACTGATATCTTCAATAGCCACTATGCAGCCACTAATCACATGTCAGTCCCCTATGGAGCAGTTTCCATTGTTGCATAGAACACCATTTCAACATCGGTGGATCTTTCTCATCATATTTTGCTTTAACATTTGAATATAGTATACCTGCCGAATACTGCTGTGTCAGCTTTTACAGTGGCAGTTCACACCATTTCCTTTTCTCTTCGGTGTATTTGATTGGTGTCTAACATTATATTATATTAATTTTTTTTATCATGCAGTCACAATTAAGACGGTGTCAATGTTCATTTATTTTGTAAAAAAAAAAAAAAAAATTAATAGGCTCCAATCTGTATTTCCTATACCCATATACCAGTTCCAATTACAACTAATGCCCGTCATGGCATGAAATTCATCTATTTTTATTTTTTGGCTTTCCTTTTTCTGGCCTTCACAGGCTGTTTCAACTTTCCTGTTACAAAGTAACAATGTGTAAGCCACATACAGTCATACACTCATAAAGATAATGAAAATATGGACAAACTATTGATTTCACAAATACCTTTGAGCATAGTCTGTGGGCTGCTTGACCTGTCAATTCCTGCCCAGTTTTACCAACATAAACCTGATGGCAAACACCAGAGCATTAGAACTAATATAAATAAACGCACACAAAAATATTAATGTATGTAAATAAACGCTTATAAACTCCTGTTTCTTTTGTAAGCAGAAATTCGAACAATAGCTGGATTTAACAGACATTATACTTTTTGATCGTAACTATAATGGCAGAAATTAATAACAATCCATGATCAACTTTTATAGCCTTCTAAACTGTCCATATGTATTAACATCAACCTAAGAAAAAGCTGACTCCCTAATTGCTACTAATATTAGATCTATGCAGAGTTACTGACAAAACCAGCAAAATGTTAAGTTTTAAACTTTTAACATACCTTCCTTCCACCAGGGACTGTATACCAATGACGACCAAGTACAGACCACAGAAGCTGGAACATCTGAAATATGATTCTTTTTTCTTCCAATGATATGGTAGGATGATTGAGAAGTTAAAACTCCACTTCCATGCAATGGGACTTTAGGACTACTACAGGATGTTTGATATTGTGTTGACCGATGCACATCTGCTACAAATTTGGCAAACTTTGAAATAAACATATAATTTATGGTGTTCACAGACTCTTATCTTGCTCAAGTACAGACCACATACAGAGAAGCAAAAAAAGAAGCTTACAATCTGAACAATCAGTCAACTGCAACTAAATGAGATTGGGACTAAAAGTATCCCCAAAATTGGACCTGTCTACCAAAAGACTCATAACTTCTTGCATTGCAGATTGCATAGCGACCTGAACAATGGCTGCACCAAGAACAAAGCAACCAAAATCAAAAGGCGAAACCATATATGGGGAGAAACAAATTGTAACTAACTCTGCCAATGATTAATCAACCGTTAAACCTGCTTGCTTATGCGCATAAATTTTACAATGATTGAACCCTAAGGTTTAACCCAATTCCTTTAAACCATTTATTTACCATACATAGTTTCTTGTCATACTGCTAGCCTTTAAAAGGCATTGTAACAGAATGAAACCCAAAGTTTTTACCTTGTGCATTACCGCAACCCCCAAATTATCAAAGTCAGTCTCCTTCATCAAAACACCCATTAAATTACATCCGCAAATCTCAACAAATGCTAGATTGTTGATCTTATTGGTTACTGCTGGCTTTTTCTTCAAATTTGTAAATAAAACAAAAAGAGAAAAATTCACTTCCTCCTCCAAATTATGTTCGATCTTCACATCATAAACAGAGACTAATCAACACCACTTCACTTCCCTCATTTTTTTTTTCTCACAATTTCATCAAAAAAGATGAAAAATCAACTTTTTTTCACAAGAAATCCCAAAATCTCATCTCCACTCAAAACATCAATAAGCAAAAATCCAAAATATTAAGAGAAAAAGACAAAGAAATTAGTATCTTCGGGAGAAGAGAACTCTTCTATATCATCTTCCATACTCCAAAACGGCGATGGATTATTGGTGATGTAGATTAGCGCATAGTTGAGAGGCTGGTCCAGTGAGAGCCAAATCGAGTATGGTGATGACGTGGCAAATGACCGCGGCGGTCACGGCAACGCGATGGTGGAGATTGCTGTGGTGATGAGAATGGAGGAGAGAAGAACGATTTGGAATGAGAGAGAGAGAGGGGGTTGGGGACTCGCGAGTGATTTTAGGGATCGAAATATTTTTATTTTTTGTGTTGTTCGGCGAATGAAAACATCTTCTATATTTCTATTTTTTATTTAATTTTTATTAAGTTACTGTCTCGCAGTGTGTACTGGTCTGTCAAAGTATGGCACGTAACTTGTACCAAAGAAAAAAGTATGGCCGTTGAGCCATCAAATACATTTAAATATCTAGGTTGTCAAGGGCGAGTACAATGCACGAGTACTATTTATAATTTAATATAATAAGACCAAGAAAAAATATAATATAATAGCAAAATGCCTTCTAACTTCAGGCCATTCCCAGTGATCATCAGAGGCATTGTAAAAGTTTGTCACTGAATAATGAAACGGTGGAACACTATTTCAATCAAGCACCACTTGGCAACAGTGGCTAGTAATCGGTAGCCTTTGGCCAAATTTCTAGTAGTGGTGCCTCCATCTCATTCTCACTTCTGGCTCATAGAGTTTAGGGTTTCTAGCAAAGTAAGTTTCCGATGACTTCTCTCTCTCTCTACGTGACAAAGGAGGAGAGGACAAAATAGTCTCCAAAAAAAAAAAATAGCTTAATTGGATTTTAGGGAACAAAATCAGTTATCTTATGGGTATTGGAGAAATCCATAAGTTTGGTGGAGTAAACAGGATTAATGTCCCTAAAAATTAGGGCATTTCCCCTTAAAAAAATGTGTTTGGTAAATTAAATAAAATTGAGAGGATAGTAAGAAAAGGGGGGGGGGGGGGGAACAAAAAATCAAGGAAGAAAAAAAAAAGAAAAAAAAACAAGCATAGAAAAGAGAAGGAAAATATATATTGAAATGCCCCGGTCCCGAAATTGGACTAAAACATTATTATTGGCTGAATTAGATTTCAAATAACACAAGTGAGAAAATCTACAAAAATAAAAAGATAACAAGAATACCAACTAAATCATGTAAAGTACTCCAAATAGTGTTTACAACCTTTTCTTAAATAACAGACATTGAAAAAGAAAGTTCTACTCTCCAATACTCGCTTCACAAACTCTTGAATAGTAATCTAAAGTAACCTGCTAACACAATTAAATGAGGAATGAGCAAAAGCACGCTCAGTGAGTGACTCAAGTATTAGTTCAGTCACAAAATATCAATCTCGAATACCACAAGGCCCCGTTTGGTTAGCAGGAATGTCAAAATATAAAAAGGATTTATTTTCCTTTCCAAACCGATATGGAATGGAATATGTTTTGGTATTTCCATGCGGGTGCAAAGAAATTAAATTTTGGAATTAATTTTCTATTCCTATTGTAGTGTTTGATAAGTCATAAGAATGAAATATAAAATTATAATTTTCAATAACACATTTTTACTAATTAAAGTACATATATGACATCAAATTATAAGGAATATTGGTAGGGGAATATATATTTTTTAGAGGGATAATTAATGGACTTTTGCCTTTGACAGTGGGAAATGGAAATAAAATACCACCCCTAACTAGATAATTCTATTCAGGCTTTATAAAGGAGTCAATTTCCAGTCAGATCTCATTTTTTATTTCCTTTCATATCTCTAATTACAACCAAACGACACATCTGAATGGAAAATAAAATTAATTCATATTCCATACCATGATTTCCTGTCATCCAAACGAGACCCAAGCGTAACAATAATCAAGAAATCAATGCTGTTAAATAAACACCATCCAGGTACACACTTTTAACAAAGTTGTCTCACAACAAGTCACTGAGATATCAATGGTTTAATAACCAACGCACACTCACGTGAAACACAATGAACACAAGATCAAAAATCTTTACCGAAAAGTAACAAGCTGCTAAGGTAATCCATAAATCAAATTAAGATGTCACTGCAACCCACTCATGTAATAATATTAGGCTGCAAGGCACGCCCGTTAGCTATGTTTGAGTTGCCATTGCATACTCCATTGTAATACTGGGCTGCTCCGCACACTCGTTAGCTATGTCTTGGCTAATTTAGCCCGAACTACCTAAACTCAATGATCGTGCCACTTATCATGGCCACATCATAAGTAATGTGTACATTGCCAACACCACCACAAAATCCAGTCTATAAACAACACCAAATTAATACCAAAATTTGGTACACATCGTACAACAACATTGAGTTTCTTATTAATCATAAGCAACGGACCAATACATAATTGCATCTCAAGTGATTGTCCTCAAACACCTAATAGAAAACAAAGTACAACAACTATCTAAGATACAATTCTATAATCAGTCTAACAAAAGTAACATCTCATAAAGACAGATATCGGAAAACAACTAATTCCAAACTCATGATATCAAACACCCAACTTAATCAATTCGTTAACGACTCAAAAGCTTTTCCAGAACCCAAAGATCCAAAAGTAAAATCAACAATGACAAAAGATCAAACATATCCAATATTTCAAAGTCACTCAAAATTGAACCACACCAACATCCCAATTTGACAAGATAGAAATTAACCAATGCAAGTCATTAACCAAAACATATTGCAAGAAAGCCCTCCACTACTGAAAAATAATCGAAACCCTCTAGCTTTACTCCCCTCAAAACCGGAAGTACCCAAGTCGCAGCCTTTGACAAAAACCTCAAACTCTCCAACTCTCTCTCTCTCTCAAAAACGCAAGACATCAATTGCACCCAAAATCTAATTTCTTCTCTGATGCGGGTGCATATGGGGCAACATCAAATGCATTATTTTGTTGTTTTATTATAGATTCGTAATCTTGGATATTTCATTATTTAGATATTTTTAGGGTATCGTTTTACATTTAATTTAGGATTTACATGTAATTAGCTTTCCATTTTAGCTTAAGGCTACTTATTCTCCAAGTATTGTAAACCCTATAAATTTGGGTAATGTAATTGTTGTTAGATGGCTTATAGTTTATGAATAATATCAGTTTATTTTCGGCATGGATTTGCCATGCTCTACGAGTTTGCTACTCCTTATTTTTGGTGTCTGTTGAGTGACTGTTGGAGGCCTGTGTTCGATACCATTTCCCCATCATTCTCCCAAACTTCCTGATAACACTTGCTCTTCTCCTTTCTCGGTTTCTCTCACAGCTACAAATCTCTCTCTTTCCCTCACCCTTGTTTCCTAAACAATTAATCTTCCTTCTCCCCCATCTTCGTTCCTTTTTTCTTTTTCTTTTTTTTTATCTTCTTCTCTCAGTTCTCCTTTTCTTTCGCCCGTCCCCCCCTCTCCTTTAGTCGACTCCTTCTTATCTTCCCACAATAAAAGAGAATAGTTTAACAATAACACTAAAATAAAACAATTAACTAAGAGACCATATTTTATATTTATATATAAAATAGATATATGGAAAAATACCACAATAGAAAAAAAAAGAATAAGAAATAAATATAGAAAAGATCCTTGACGACCGCCCCTAGTAAGCGGTATGAATTTTACTCATCGTATATGTAATCCTGCCAAGCTAAGTACGGAAATTACAATGCTCATTTGGTCATGAACACGCATCGATCAATAATATCTTACGGCCAGAAGGCCCAAGATACAACATCTTCGTTGTTAGTTTGAAATTTGAAGTTCTACTATTATTGATCGACGAATTGTCTATTATGATCAATTATTTGTTTTTAGGCATTGATCCATTATCTGTCCTTTTACTTAACAGGCACAGAAATCTGTCTTTATACATAGGTACGAAAATGTACGAATATGGTCTCTGCCCATTTTGTTGCAGTGCTTGTACACTGATCATAGCCTTTTCATAGGGCCTTTTATTTGAAGTGAGGGATCACCAAAAGAAACAACTTTTCATGTCGTCATCGTCACAACTTTAAGTCTAAATCAAGTCTCAACAGTTATGACTTCCAACCCAAGAAAAAACCGAAAAAAAAAAAAAATAACAGAAATGCAGACGCAAAATGGAGCCAAAGTAAGAACAAATGCTTACAATTTATTGATATGAATAAACACACACTAGCAAGGCGGCCTCCATATAAGCAGGCATCACCTAATAGTTTAGATGTTACATTTATTATCACACATAGCAGCAACATCGAATATTAATTAGCAGCATAAGCTAATTAATTTTTGAAAAATCAATTTATCCTGAAAATCACGAGTACCGGTACTGGCAACAAGCTAGAGTACTTCAAATAGTTCTCGATCTGTTCCCATTTTCTCAATCGGTGCAGCAGCGGAACATGGTGTACCTCTCCATGAGACGGCCACATTCAGCGCAGGCCACAGTCTCTGGCATGAGTCCGGTGGCAGGCAGCACGAGATTGGTGCAGTGATGGGGAGTACTCTTATACACCTCAGCTAGGTATTCATTCAGTGCAGGTGTAAATCCCAACTCTCGACGCCTTTTCTCCCACGCAGTGTACTCCCTCAAGCTTCTCAACATGTGCTCCCCATTAGCCTTAGACATGTCTGCAGAACCAGTCCCGATCACCGCCCACCCGCGTTCGGTGGAACCGAAGCTCAGCAATGATATGATACCCTTCAAGACAGGGTCGTTTCTCAGACTGAAACTGTCAGAGGCCCTAAGTTGAGTTGAGCTTAAAAGCTCGTTCTTAAGTTGTTGTCCTTTGGATTGCCACATGCTTTCTAGACGAATCCAGAAGTACCAGATGAGGTTCCGGTCAAGCACGTGGCTTAGCTTCTCTTCTTCAATGATTCTCATGATGCTCCTCAACTTTTGCTCCTTAGCCTTGCTTTTCCCCATGTAAAGTAATTCCAACTGGATCCCAGCTTCCAAAGCCACACTTCTTGCAGCCCTTGTGAAATCTCGGATCCAAGCTATGTCTTCTCCACCATACAAGCAAATGAATTTCCCTTCTTGAATCTGAAAAATAATTTCTTCATTATCAAAAAAGGAAAAATGAAAAATTCTGAATAGTACTTTTTAGATATATTCTTGTGCAAGATATCTAGCAGGATTGTAAATCTATGTGCCAAAAAAGAAGAAGGATTGATTGTAAATCTGACCATACATTGTGAATTTAGGGTACACATTTTAGTTATCAGTAAAGGATCACTTGAAGAAAAAAGATTTGATTATAAACAGACGTACCCAGCTGAGTAGATTCTGATCGAGGGAGTCTGCCAAAAGTTCCATCCTCCAGGTCTCATTTTCCCAGAGCAACCTTTCTCTGTTGTTGGTGAATGGGTATGCTGCGCTTCCAAAGACACACATCATGTGAACAGCATTGGTGTGCACGATTTTGCCTTGAGGGTCCACTACCACAAGCAGAGGCTTCTTCACATAGTTCCATTTGTCCTGCTTTCGGATGTACCGGATCACAGTGGGAGAGACGACTGAAGGGTGGAACACTGAGTACCATTCCATGCCATTTCTAAGGTTCTCGAATTGTTGGTACTTGGCTTCATTCCAATTGTCCACAATTGGAACCCAGACAATCTCGTACTGGCTCTCTGGCCTTGTTGGGAAATTACGTTTTTCATCGTACATTTGATGGGCAATTATGTACTCGTTCTCTTGAGCTACATCTAGGTCTGAAAGGAATAGTATCACAACTTTCCTCTTCAGCACATCAATGTCCACCTGCATATATATGTTTTAAAGTAAATATTATGCATGCAAAACTCAAATCTTCTAAAAAGATAGAGATATTCAAGCGAATTGCAAAGCAGACCCTTCTCTTGCTGTAGCCATCGTAGAGTGCTGGCTGATCATCCTTGTAAAATAAAATCCTTAAAGTCTTGGTGTTATCAATGTGTGGTGTTTCTAAGATGTAAGCAATTGCAGCTAAAGCTTCATCATCTTTCTTCCTCTCTGCACCAGACCATTACTATAAGTTAGGTTGAATAATAAGACATGGCATGGTAAGCCAGATGAAGTGATAGCGACATATAAGAAACAATACTTTTTAACAAGTATAATGAACTCACGGATAATATCATATAATCGTTTGATGGTCTCCTCAAGGTGGCTGTGTATATTTTCGAGCTTATGGGACAAGGATGATAGCTCCCATGTTTCAGTTACGTACCTGGGAGAATTCAAACACAAACTGTATTTCACAATGTCTTTCTTTCGTTTTATCTCGTCGGGAAAATTTAAGTTAGAAGGCATACGAATCTAAAGATTTGACCTCGACTATCTCAAGCATTTTGTTTCTAGAGCAACGTTAGGGTATGATGATTTCAAAGAGTAGAAAGTTTACGGTTTAGGATTTAGGGAGGACTTACTCTGGACCCATGCCTGTGATCCCCAAAAGTTGCGATGCAGCAACGACAATACTCCGAATTGTCCAGTAAACAGCTGTGGGGATATGAGCAGTGGAGGTGGTAGATTCTAGTTCAGTGGTCAAGTGCGGATCACGGCGAAGTTCCTGTAACTGAATGATGCACTTGGTCACTTTGAGCACGGTGTTAACCAAATTGTTGTACGCATCAAACTTTGATTTCAGAACAGTGCTGGCACGTTCCAATATCTCTGGCAACTGTCTCAGTGTTCCGACAGATTTGGCGAGTGCGTTGATGGTGTAAAGTTGAGCCACAAGCCAAAATTCACCATCTTTCACAGAAAAAGCTCCCAAGGTAAGTACCACCTTCTCATCCCAATCATAATGTTGGACGATGCGTAGAATATCCATTGTTGTCTTGTTTGCATCTTCCCCACTCAGCCACTTGCCGAATAACTGTCATATGCACCATGCATCCCAATTTGTAGAATTAATCATGACTAAAATACTTTTGTTTGAAGAGATGCTTTACTACACCAAAAAATTTAGGTTTATCAAATTTTGTTCGCCAAAATAATGTGATAAATTTGGACCTACAGAGACGTAATTATAGTATACACCATTTCTCTTTCATGTGTCATGCATGTATTGTTTTTCATCATTAGAGACACTTTCATTAGCTAATCCGACTGAAAAAATTGGTGTACACCATACACTAGGATATGGTAGAATTTTCTAACACTTTTACTCTTTTTTTTTTTGTTGCTAAAACAAGAGCTAAGAATAGCAGAGTGCTCTCCCATCCCAAATTTATTGAAATAAAGATAATGCACAATCTAATAGGGTGGCACAATAGTCAAATTAACCTCCTCTAAAGAACACGAACACGAACGTGACATCTAACACTTTTACTCTAAAAGATAGGATATGATATGCGTGTGTGACTTATATTTCATTAATTAATGACCAAAGTACAAATTCATTTTCACAACATATGATTATCTATCCCACATGAAAATCACAATATTTAATCACAATGTAACTAACTAATTAATTAAGAATAATGCAAATTAACCTCGCTGGAAATCGCATTAAACAGGCTGATTGGAACTTCGTAGTTGTCATGGAGGCTACTCAGGCTAGCATGGAGGGCCTTCTCATGATGTTCCAAAGCTTCTGTGTGTGCACCTGTGGGTACTAACGCTGATCCCTAATGCATGAACAAACGTACAAGGTCAAAATTCATAAACAAGATCGGATTGATTAAACAACATTGAAAATACATAAACCTTGAAGTCAAGTAAGTGACAATTAATGCACATGGTACTTACTGGAACCAGAAGGTTGCCATGGATGTCAGGTTTGGTGACACGAGAGAAAATGACATCAACAGCTTGAAGAATATGTTTCAAGGAAATAGGAGTAGCATCATAAGGACGTTCATGAGATTTGTCAGTGTCCAGAACTTGGGTGATCAATGCACTGTCATCTGATGTTAATGTTGAGAACTGGCGACGCCCATCCCTGCCGAGCTGTTGGGAAGGAGTACGGTATTTTTCTCCTCTGCGATGGGTGGTGGGTGCCTTATTCTGAGGTACAAGGGCGTTCTGAGCTACATAGGCGCTTTGAGGCACCGGGGTACTGCTTTGAAGATTGACCTTATTCTGAGGTTGATAGGCCATTTTGGTTTTTCACAAAGGTGAAAGCTAGGGCAGGCTGTAAGTGAGGAATTGGGAGAAGAGCTCAATGGCTTGTATTGCCTGCTAATGATTTTGGTTCTAGCTAGCTAGAGAGCTAGACCTTATATAGGTGATTTTAAAATGCAAAAAAAATTGGGCGCGAAATCCGTGTTCTGCTACCTTGCTTCCATTAGGGGTTAGATATTGATTTTATTTAGACAAGGGATTGGACATTTGTTCTTCGGTAACTGTTTGGTCGCATTCAAAATCTTTTTTCACCTTCACAAAAGGTCACCCCCGATATTCTTACTCTAGGAATATAATCTAACGTATACAGCTGCTCAGGAAACAGCTAAATATTCTTCAATGTTGTTACTCTGAAGTATTAGTATTATAAATTAAAATAGATTGTGTTACTAATTAGTTAGGACAACAGTATAAAGCTAGTCGATCTACCACTTCATGAAAAATTTGAAATTATGTATTGGCATTTCACACAACAATATATCTCATCTTTCCTCGTTGGCTGATGGATGTGATTCTGGTATACACAAAACTCAATGTCTCTAGGCTATCTGATTACATTATTCTATCTAGTGTAGATTTGGAAGATCATATTAGGATAGCACCCCTAAAATACATTAGATTTATCATTGTGAAACCACTGATATAAGTAGGTCTCATCTTTCGAGAATATGACCTGTAAAAGAAGGGTCTAAAAGACTCTTCTTCTGTAACAGAAAGAGAGTTTTAGTTGGGTGCCTTTGCACTCAAAGTATAAGCTCTGTATATTCCATTTACAAGAAAAGCATGTAAGGATTTTAATCTAGTACCATGCAACCTACTGTACCCTAGATCACTCTGAAGTTTCCTAAACCTTTTTTTCTTTACTGATTAAGCTTCCAAAGCTTTAGTCATGCTCTCGTGCTCTCATTCTGGGGGACCGTGCATGTTATTTTCTTTTAAGTATCCAAGCATAACCTACGATATGAGACAAGAATGGAAAGCTTTATTCACGACAAGAACAAACAGAGAAAAGGTTAAATATGCGAGTGGAAACAAATAGGAAAAGGAACGTATGATATGAAACAAACAGAGAAATGGAATATCCACAATTATGAGAAATTCTTTTGTAGAGGAAAACAAAAAGTTCACGAAGTAGGTCCCAAAACATAAAAACCTTAATAAACTTATTAATGAATATCCATAATTTCATCTTCATATTCAAGTTAAATTTAACGATAATCAAAGCGAGTCTACTGCTAAGATCAAATTTATGTGGGACTATGTTTTGATAGAACCAAACTTACAGGATAAAAAATTAAAACGAACTTTATAGTGTTTCAGAATCACTAAAACAATCAGTAGATAGATGTTTAAAGCTTGCAGAAGTACTGGCATATTGTACAGTTGAAGGCACTTTTTCTTCAAGCTGCGCCTACCATCTCTCTTCACTCTTTCAATTTCAAATTGATCCTCTTGGTCATACCTAATATTTATTCTGTTAGAAAATTCGGGTCACCTTCCGAATTCCCTAGCCCAAGACCGAAACCGAATGAAGACAGTAATCACAAACTATGCAAGCAAACACAAGATTGTTGACGAGGTTCGGTCAAACAGTTGACCTACGTCCCCGGGTGATGATGATGGTGGATCCACTAAACGAGAAGAAGATTACAAACTTTGAAGAACGTTTTTGGTTCTTCCACTCAAATAACCTCTCTCCTCACAACCCAAATTCTCAATAGAGAATTCCCAAATACACCCGATCTCTCAAAGCTTGCAACTCTCTAAAATCTCTCAGTTATCAGAACACTCAATTGATCCACACACAGATCTCTCTAAACGATGTCTCAATGGCACCCTCCAAAATGAGTCTCTTTCAACCCACAATATGAGAATCTCCAAACCCTCACATCTTCTCTAAATGGTGTCTTCCAATCTCCGAAAGCACACACCAAACCAATAACCCTGAATGACTATTTATAGGCTCACGATTAGTCCAACTCCCAATAGGATCTTCAATCCTAAACCTTTACTTCTAAGGAAAAACTCCATAAATCCTAGATACACTAGAATTGCTTACCCAAAGCCTTCAGAAGTAAAGAATCCAAAATACAAAAGGAATTAGATATTGAGCCGCAATCCTAACATATTCTACCCCTGGGAGGAAGTTTACAATTTTGGGTTCAATTCTCAAATCTCTTTTGTGAAGCAGTAGCTTCCAACACTACATGCATATATAATTTGAGGATGACTAGCATGATAATAAAGGGCTATTATAATACTTAAGCTCATTTCTATCCGAGACCACTTCTTTTCACTCACTATAATAAGCAATTACAAAAACCTTATCACACTACTTGCGAATCGCCAACAAAGTCTATAGATATATGTCTTCATCTATGGCATGTATACGAGTTTCGTAGTTGTAGGCACTCTCCCTTCAAGCTTCAGCCTAGCATGTCTCTTCACTTCTTCAATATGCTTACGACAATGAGAATAAACAACTGAGTCTTGGAGAACAAGTTTTTCGAGATCAATAGCATTCTCTATCAAATAGATGGCAAGTTGAAAATCACTTGAGCGACCAAAACACTCTTCTACTTCAACTATTTTGAGGTAACGATGTGAGTATTTTAATTTTTCAGCTTGCTTGATTTCTATTCCTTCTCTTCTATTGGATACATAAAAATGTTGCAACTTCAACACGAGTTTGTGCAAGTAAGGAGATTCCAGAATGAACGAAGCTAATTGAGGAACACAGCAAACATCATCTACTTCAAAGCTTAATTCCAAATGCCTGAGATTTACTAACATAGGAGATACAAAATTCTTCTTGTTGAGCTTGCGTGGACGCATTTTAAGAACCTCTAGCTGAGAAACACAAAATGAAAGTTGGGCCAAAGCAATCATTATATAATCTACGAAATGGATACCTCAACAAGAAGGCGTACATTCCTGAGAACCAACTTAATTATCTCATATCCGGCATAACTAAGTGAAACAAGGTTTGAATCATAAATCTCAATATGTCTCTGATCTTCGAACACATATGTATGTCCAAGTACTTCAATGCAATTGATGGACCAACAACTCTTAGCTTCTCCAACTTCTTAGAATAACGCATCGATAATTGTTCAAGAAGTGGACAGTTGGACATGAAGCACTCAAGAATTTGTCCCGCCACTTGAACATCCACGAACTTCATAGCTTTAAGTCTCTTAAAGACAGTAGTACTGTATGCACAAGGGCGTAGACTAATTGGTACATCATGAGGGTCAGAACACAAGTGGTTCAGAGCAGAACCAATTTCTATATTCTGGGGAGAAACATAGCTCACTTCAATCTCTCCAGTCTCCACCATCTTTGAAGAAGATCAATCTAAGCATTTGAGCTCCCTTTTTCTCTGCAAGTTGAATCCATTTAATAATCGACCTCCTAAATCCAAGATATTCTGGATCAAAATAAACACTAAAATGTTCAATGTTTGAGCCTCTGTATTGTTGCACCACACTATTTACCCAAAGTTACTATCTCTATTAATTGGTGTACCAATTATAAACGGGAAAGGGAAAGTTGGAGAGTCATAGAAGAGGCCCATAAGTAGCGCCATCGAGTTGAAAAAATACTAGTAGCTGCTGCTTCCTTTAACTTCAAGGGAGACAAAATACTTGTTAGTTTTGTCATGGGGCAAATTTAACTGATTCGGTCACACCAAGCAACCCTTACCATTGTCTTGTGCAACTTGAGAAGTTAGTCTACGCTTAGTTCTAACCATTGAATCTGACCCAGTTATTGGTTTCGTCTCCCTCTTATCAATAATATTTCCAGGTCTGACGGCTGCGCCTGCGGTGCAATAGCATGAATGAGTGCGGGTAAGAGTTAGGGTCTTTTTGAACAAGATTTCTTGGGTTAATTTTGACGGCTTTTTCTATCACAAAATTGAAGCAAGTTTCCCTACTGCAACAAAAGTAAGCCAAAGGCTCAAAGGCTTTTGCGCATATTTGACATTTGAGATTTTCTAATCCATATACGAAAATTTTAATTGAGCAACTATGGTCATAAAATATTAAAATATCATGCGGCATTGTCCATTAGCTAGCTATCGTGGCATTTTGATCGAGGGAATTACATGAGGCAGGAAAAGAAACAATTATGCTCAAAAATATTAAATTGTTCAAGTAAATCCCTATTTGTGTGTCTGGCCCAAACTCTAAGTTACTTGACCTAGTGGTAATAATGTTTTAATTAGAGAGAATCTTAGAGATATTCATTCATTGTATGATTACCTTTCCTTGTACTATTCAGATTCTATGCATTGTAATCTTCTATATAAAGAGGCCCCTATTATCAATGAGAACGGACATAAATTCTCTCTCAAATATCGTTTCCCTAAAACACGTTATCAGCCCGAAGCCCTAACCCTAAAACAAATAGCCAAACCCTGATTCAAGAAGCTAAAAACCTTGAATCCGAATACAAAACCTTGAAGCCTTTTCTGCCTCCACCTCACACCTTGAAGCACTCAATCTCAGGAGTCCAGAACCGGCGGCGCCACCCCAAGAACCTGCCGGAAACCTACCGAACCGGCCACCGGAAGCTCCATAGAACCCGCAACAAATATTCCACCGGTTCACCATCTTCCGGACATCTAATTTCCACCAAATTTTGTCAAAAGAAGCCCCTCAATCTGAAGTTTCAGGAACCGGAAGAAACATCACAAAAACCGGTCTCAAAAGTACTGAACCGGCCGACTGATCTTCGTCCAGAAAAACCGACAGAAGCAAAAAGAAAGAAAGAAAAAAAAAAGGTAAAGGAGGAGGCCCAGAGAGAAGAAAATGACGCGGCCCAAAGAGAAGAAAAGGACCGGCCCAAGCACTTGACGCAGCCCAGAGGCCCACTGCCAAATACCCTGCCACATCATAACACCGTCAGCAGCCACGTCAACACGACGTCAGCAGCCACGTCATCATCAGGGACCCCACTGCCACGTCAGCATCCGGGCCCCTGCCACGTCATCACCGGTCAACTTCGGTCAACGCTGGTTGACCGTCTCCGGTCGTCTCCGGTCAACTTTCCGTCCACCGGAGACGACTTTTCAGCCATTTTCCGGCGACTTTTTCCTGTTAAATTTTCCGGCGACCTATTTCGAGGTATTTTTTACTAAAAGTTCCCGTTTTTGAAGTTTTTATTTCTTTTCTCGAGGACTTGCAACCTCCCTTCTTCTACCCCCCTTTCTTTATCATATGGGAGACCAAATTAAGCCGAACTGTGGGAGTTCGTGCTCACTCTAAGCTTGGAGCTTGTAGAGTCCTCCAAACTTAGAGTTTGTTGAGATAAAACGATCGACCGCAAACATCATAGTTTCGATCTAATCCAACCCCTCTTGGAATCGAATTTCTTGGAAGCGACTACGCTCGAAAATTCCTAATTTCTTGGAAGCGACTACGCTCATAAATTTTATTTGTTTTCGTGGTAGCCTTTTTCGCTCCGAAACTAACCCTAATTTCTTGTTCTCTTTCAGGATGAGTAACCTGAACAAATTGGACTTTGCTCCATTGGGAACAACTGGCTCTGAATATCACAGGTGGATTCGTGATGTCCGCCAGCATCTCAAGGCCGATAGAATCCTGGATACGATTCTCGAGCCTAGCCAGGATGTGCTAACTGTTGAGCAAGCTCAAGCTTTGGAAGCAAATAGAGCAGCCTTAGAGGCAAATAAGGCGAAAGCCATCATCCTAATGACTCGTCATATGGATGATTCGCTCCAGTATGAGTGTATGAATGAAGAAGACCCCAGAAGGCTGTGGGTCTCACTCGAAGAAAGATTTGGCAACGTCCGTGACTCCCTGCTTCCTGACCTAGAAGTGAGATGGCATAACCTCCGGTTCTGTGATTTCAAGTCAGTTCTTGACTACAACTCGGAAGCACTTCGCATTAAATCCTTAATGGAATTCTGTGGTAAAAAGATCACAGATGCGATGTTGATTGAGAAGACTCTCTCTACCTTCCCCGTCATTGATGGTTGCTAAGAATTATCGAATCGATGTTACTGCAGGACGGATCACAAGGTTTCATGAGCTTATTGGAGCTATGAATGTCGCTGAAAAGCATGACAACATCCTTGTGAAGAACTATAATTCGAGATCCATGGAAACAGAGCATATTCCGGAATCCAATTATAGTCGTTCGAGATCCATGGAAACAGAGCATATTCCGGAATCCAATTATAGTCGCGCCTCTAAGAGAGGGAGCCAAGAGCGAAACCCTAATCTTAATTAGGGATACTTCTGGACGTTCTGGTCCATATAATCGCTCTACTTGGGAAGGTAACCGCCAAAATAGGCGAACACGGAACCGAAGAGGTCAACGTGGAAAAAGAGAGGGAGGCAACGCCTCTAGCCATGTTGGTGGCGCCACCAACACTAAGAGCCATCTAAATGACGCTTTCAAAGCGCCTCAATTAATGGAGTCTGAGCAAAGAGATGTATGTTCTCGATGTGGAGTATCCGGTCATTGGGCACACATTTGTAGAGCTCGTGAAGAAATTGTCACCGCCTACAAAGCATATTGTGAAGCAAGAGAAGCTCACGATGTGGAACAAGAAGATCAAAAAGATGATCTAGAGTGAAGGGTTGAAGACTACGAATCTGGCTGGGATCAATAGATCGCCAATTCTGTTTAAGTCTTTATTTTTCCAAGAGATGTAATAGGCAATTGCCATATATTTTTGTAGTAAATGCCAATGGTTTAGTCTTTCTTCAAAGTAGGCTCACCCAAAGTAAGTGTGATGTCTAGGAAGGTTCTAAGATTAGTGGTACTTAAGCGAGCCTTGCTCCACCGACATCTCTCTACTCACCTGGTCACATTTATTTTAGAATTACCGAAAAAAGTTAGACGACTACCATTGTTTTGCATTAGCTGGCATTTTGGATTAGATTTTCTTTGGTCAAAGAGACAATGATGTAACTCCGTTGGCTTATGAATAAAATTTCGAGTTCTTTTCATTATGACTCCATTTTGATTCTGAGCATATTACTTTGTGACTACGATAGCTTGGCCATCGGTATTATTTCAAGGACATGGAATAGCCCAAGTTCCACTTGCCAAATGGCACCTTGATTACTGTCACAGAAACTCTCTATGCTCTTAAGGCAAATCGTACCCTATGAATAGCCAACGGATTCCA
Source organism: Rosa rugosa (assembly GCF_958449725.1). Taxonomy (NCBI): domain Eukaryota; kingdom Viridiplantae; phylum Streptophyta; class Magnoliopsida; order Rosales; family Rosaceae; genus Rosa; species Rosa rugosa. The sequence goes on along the minus strand of NC_084824.1, from coordinate 9,516,027 downwards.
TGCGAAAACGCATGTAGAGAACGGAAATGCGTTCTTTTGCAATACCTCTAATGATTGTGAACAAAGACGCATCTTAGAGAAGTTTATGTGTCTCTCTAGTGGACTCTATGTCACTATTCGAGCTATTAATCCAATAAAAGTTATGAGAGAAGATCTCTTGGATTTAGGCACATATTGGCTTTGTCACAACAGGATAGATCATCCTAGTCATGATATGATGATCCGTCTACAAAAGACTTCACATGGACATCCTTTCTCTCGAGCGAAATGAAGCATGAATCAAAAGTTGATTCCTGGACTAAGTGTGATCGACGCTGCTGCCTAGGGCACTGGCTCCGTCCACTACCAGCCTAGGGCTGGCGTAGTCCCTATCCATGACACCATGGATGGCGTCCATCATGGTGATGACGCCCCAGGTGATGCTGCAGTTAGGGCTGGGCTCGGGTCGGGCCGGGCCCGAAAATTGGTGAGACCGAGACCGAACCCGAAACTGTCGGTTCGGGCCGGTTCGGGCTTTTTGTAAACTGAAAACCAACATAAACCGAACCCATTCGGGCCGGTTCGGTTTTCGGGCTTTTCGGGCTTTTTCGGGCCCAAAATGACAGTTTTGCCTGTTTTGCCAGTTTTGCCTGTTTTGGTACCTAAAATGCATATCAGATTATATAATGCTGTGAAATAAACTCCTTCTCCAACACAAACTCAAGAGTTTACACTTTACAACACAAACTCAAGAGTCATTGTCCAACAGAAATTAAACAATCCAAAATTCCAAATTGTCCAACAGAAATTAAACAATCCAAATGCATAAACACAATTTGCAGTTTTGCACAAAGTCAAACTGTCCACAAGTGCACAAATGCCTTGTTGCTGGCTTGCTCGGCCTGAGTAGAAGCCATGAAATGCTATGCCTGATTAGCAGAGGAGTTCAACAGCCTCACTCCAACATGAAGAATGTTTGCATGTGCAAACAAAAGAAAGAAAGAGGAAAGAATCTGCAGAGAAATCAAATTTTCAGTACCAAGTACCAACATACATATAATTAAAAAAATCTCCTGAAATAGCATGATATGCTCCTGAAATGACCAACAACAAAAAAAACCACCAGCTGCCTAGAACGCGAGATATTGTTGACCCACATCCTAATAGCTTAACCATTTGAAAAACTAAACCACCAGCTGCCTAGAACGCTAGAATGATACTAAAAGAAAAACTGAAGGTTGCAGCATTAAAAAAGAAAAGAAAAAAAGAACAGATATATATATATATATATATATATAAACGTTAAATAGTACAGTTCAGTGATGGAAGCAGACTAGGAGTAGAAAGAAAGTACAGTTCCCTTTTACTTCATCGAATAGATGCATCAATTTATGTTCTGATTACTGAAGTTAAATATCAATGATGGAAGCTAAAGTGAGGGTTCAAACAAAATCCATAATTCAGTGGATATCAACATTGTAATCATAAACTCAGCATACAATAAAAATCCTGAATTTGTTCATACCACACGAGGTTGAGAACTGTTTGCACAGGCAATGCACCCTACACCCCCGTAATCCAGGCACTCATATAATGACCTAGAGGCTACGCATCCACAGTGGAGAGGCTGCAGAAAATTAAGGAAATATATCAATAGAGTGAGTGAGAGAGAGAGAGAGAGAGAGAGGTAGAATTCTTTAAACATAATCAAACTTCCAGTTAACCTTGTGGCACGAACTGCAATCCAAATTTAAACCATGTGTTCAATCAATTGAAATTCAAATTTTAAATGGTACTACAAGTCTACAACTGCATTCACATTTCAAACCTGATCATTTACAAATACAAAGTTAACATGTAGTACTCTCCAATCAAAAATGCATTATCCAACTTTGGTCGGATTTAGTCATGATTAATCTGAAAAATATCTTCCTGAGTTTACTTGGGATGTGAGATTAAAATATCATTGCATAGAGACCATAGAGCAGATGAATTATCATAGGTTCATGGCTAACTGCAACACTGTCCTGGATTGGTATATTAAAATGTGAAGAAAATCTCATTGGGTAGAAGAACAGATGAAAATTGTTAAGTAAAGAACAGTATGGGATGAAAATGTTTTTCTTTTTGACTTGTATGGGAATATGGGATGAAAATGTTGTCTCTCTTGAGAATGTGACTGGTTTCTCTGTTGATTATGTACAATAATGCTCCATATAAAGTATTTAATTTTAGAACTAAAACTCAACACATGGTAAAATTTATAAACTAATAGTTTCCAATTTATAAATTAATAGTTTCTGGCTCCTCTAAAGTACCAATACTCCAATGTGCAGTAGAATTTTTGACACAATTAAAATTGAACATAATCCATCTCCACGGTGCAAGCTTTGAAACACTTACTCTGGAGTTTCTGGGCAGCAAAATCAGTTCCACGGTGACAGACATCTCCATCTGCTATCTGAATCAGCCATGGTCTTAGAAGTCAAGAAAAACTCTTCCCTCTTCAGTGAACCCTTAAACACAAACCCACCACTCTGCCATCAGTGCCATGTCCCAAGTCCAATGGCTGGAATTTTATCTCCTGTGTTCAACACAAAGTAAGTTTATCTCATACATTTCAATTTCATTCACAGATCAAGAGGATTGAAAAAGTCAAATTGAAAAAGTGAAAACCCTTAAATCTAGATTACTCACCGAACTGAGTTGCGAGGAGCGGCGAGCCGGCGACGGCGACGGCCACGGGAGAATCGAAACAGCTAAACGGCGGAGGCAAACTTCTGGAGCTTCGCATCTAATCAAGGAGTCGCTGGTAATGGATGGAGAGTGGTGCAGCAGCTGGTAATGGACAGAGAGAGAGATGGGTGATCGACTGAGAGGGAGGGACCGAGGGACTGAGAGGGAGGGTGATCGACTGAGATCGAGGGACTGAGATTTAGGGTGATCGACTGAGATTTCAGAAATTGGTACTCGACTCTGGGGCTGAGATGGTAATCTGGTATCGACTCGATACTATCGAGAGAGAGGGAGGTTGTGGTGAGTGAGGTCAGTTTTAGGCTTTTAGCGTTTTAGGGTTGTTAACTTGTTTTTATTTTTTTATTTTTTATATTTAACATATTATTATATCACCCAATCAAGGACTGACATGTGGGAACTGCTACAGTGTTCGGGTCGGTTCGGGCTTTCGGGCTCTGAAAATGTGAAGCCCGAGACCGAACCGATTATATGAAATCGGGTCGGGCTTAAGACCGAACCGAAAATTCCTATATTAAAACCGAACCGAATCGGGCTTTTTTCCTCGGTTCGGGTCGGGTCCTCGGTCTTTCGGGTCCAGACGCCCACCCCTAGCTGCAGTCACCAACTTGCTTCAAATAGCGTTTCAGACGCTCACGCCCAACCAAAATCCTCATAGGTTGCTTCTAAAACCTCTCGCTCGTTTTACAAAGCCCGTACCTTAGGGAAATTAGGACTGAGACCGTCCTATGCAAAGGATATAAAAATACTCATCCTGTTCTTACATAGAATCTATGGGGATTTTGTGGACTGATTCAACCAACTTGCGGACGTTTAAATATCTCACGTGTTGTGCCATTGTCCACTTGTAATGCTGCTTATGCTACACTCCTAGCAAATATCATATGACAACGGGCTCACTCCCCGGATCATCCTATTCCGTCAATTGGACTTGACGATGCTAGAGAGTTTACATCGAAGACTTTCGATGGTTATTGTATTGGGACTGATGTCGGACATCATATTCCCATAAACACACCCAAATGGTCTAGCGGAAACGACTACGATGGTAGTCCGGACATTGGTAATGCGCACCAATCTCCTTATATCCGTTTGGGGTGATGCAATATCGCATGCAGCTATGCTAATTCGTCTACGACCCACCGCCACTTAATCTACCTCTGCATTACATCTAGTGACTGGGGTACAAGTATCGTACTTACGCATATTTGAGTGTGCCATTTATGTGCCAATTGCGCCGCCACAGCGCTCTATGATAGGTCTTTACAGACGAATGGGCAACTACGTTGGATTTGAGACTCCAACAATCGTCCGCCACTTAATGCCCTTGCAAGGCGATCTCCATACCGCTAGATTTGCGGGTTGTCACTTTGATGAGACAATCTTTCCGTCGTTAGGGGGAGATAAGAACACGGATGTTCAGCAGGAACGACAGGAATTGTCGTGGCCTGTCCCCACTATGTCTCATCTCGATCCCCGTTAAAGTAACGAGATCACACAAATATGCTGCAAACATGCCTGCAAGGATGGACGTCCCTACGAGAGGACGTAGCGCCACCCTACACGGAGGTAGGCATGGCGCCAACGTCAAAGAGAGTGGCACTCTGGCGTTATTGGCCATGGCCCCAGCTAGGATGCGTGGGAGGCCTGTGGGTTCGAATGATACTTTGGCACATTCCAATTCTTTGATCATCAAGACTCAAAATCCGTCTCATGAGAATCTTCTGGATTATGGTTATCGTTGGGGGACGCCTCAACGTTAGAACCTATTCCTGAGAATATAGAGCTTTATGAAAATTACACTAGTGTACATGAGACGTGGGATAAAAACTCCATCATAATTAATGATGTAGCTCCGTATTTTGCTGTGCATGAGTTTGTTGAGTCCGATGATATCGAACCACGCTCCGTTGATGAATGAATACCAATGTAGAGAGATTTGGCCTAAATGAAAAGATGCGATCCAGGTTCAGATGTATTCTCTAACGAAGAGGAAGCTTTTTGAGCCAATGATGCCAACACCTCCTAACATAAAACCTGTTAACTAATGGGTCTTCGTTAGAAAGTGTGATGAGAAAAAGAGATGACAATCTCGCCTTATGGCGCAAGGCTTCTGACAAAACGCCCTGGAATCGACTACGATGAGATATATTCTCTCGTAATGGATGTCATTGCACTCCACTACCCTGTCAGTTTGGTAGTTTCCGAATAACTGAACATGCAGCTTACAAATGTGGTCACTATGTATCTCTATGGGGATCTAGATACGGAATGTACATGAAAGTTCATGGTGAACTTCATTTACCCAAGTCAAGTGGCTCCAGACCACGGAGCGCGTTTGCAATAAGGTTGAAACGCTCACTAAGATGACTACTTGATTGGGAAGGGATATGCCCACGCGTTTCCATAACAAGTTTCGGATTTTATCGCGGTTCATGTTGGACATGATCTTCAGAGTTAAGGGAAACCGCTAAACACTTGAAATCTGAGTTTGAGATGAAGGATTTTGGGAGAACACGATTATGCCTCGGTTTGGAACTTGAGCATCGTGTCGATAGATGCTTAGGCATTTTTGACAGGGTCAAAGCCTTCAAGCACCCCCATGATCGTCCGTAGTCTTGATCTTGAAAAGGATCATCTTCTTCCAAAGGATGATGACGAAGATGTGCTAGAGGCAGACGTGTCTTACTTAAGTACAATAGACGCATTATTGTACTTATCTCAATGCACAAGACCGGACATCTCATATGTTGTGAACTTGTTAAGCTAGATATAGCTTTGCGCCGACGCAACGCCATTGGATTGGTGTAAAATATATCTTTCGATATTTGAGATGTATGATTGATATAGGCTTGTTCTATATATCCCTACAGAGAGACGATGGATTCAGACCAATCACACACCAGGAACGCCGCCAACACTGGCCTGCGTCATTTATCCCCATCCCAAAACGACATGTGTTTTGGAAGGTTTTGCTGATATTGGGTATCTCTCTGACCCACACAAAGGTCATTCCCAAACTGGTTAAGTGTTCACCATGGGTAAAGACCGTGATATCTTGGAGGTCTACAGAACAGACCCTAGTCGCTATATCTTCGAACAATGCAGAGATTATTGCTCTGCACGAAGTAGTTCGTGAATGTTTATGGATTGGATCCATAATTACGCATGTTCGAACAATTGTGGTTTGAAGTCTACCACAGTCCACAGATGAGCCTACGAGCATTTAGGATAATGCTGCTTGTTTTGAACAAATGAAGCAAGGCTGCATCAAAAGCGATAACACCAAGGATAATCAGCAACAACAGACTCTCCTCAAGATCAAAGTGAACCAGGTTCGATCTGAGGACAGCATGGCAGGGTTGCTCACTAAGTCATTGCCTAAATTCCACTTTCGAGAAACATGTTTGTAGCATCGTTTGCGGAAGTTATCCGAACTCCAATGACCGTAGTCATCAGGGGGAGATGCAGACATCAGGGGGAGGTGTCTACATGTATGGTCTCGAAACGTGAAGGGTGTGTTGTGCTCATTTTCCCATTCGACCGAGGTTATTTTTGTCCCACTGGGTTTTTGTTACTCGGTAAGGTTTTTAGTTAGGCAACGAGAGAAGCACCGCGTTTGGGCGACACAAGGGGGAGTGTTCAAGTAAATCCCTATTTGTGTGTCTGGCCCAAACTCTAGGTTACTTGACCTAGTGGTAATAGGGTTTTAATTAGAGAGAATCTCAGAGAATATCTTAGAGATATCCATTCATTGTATGATTACCTTTCCTTGTACAATTCAGATTCTATGCATTGTAATCCTCTATATAAAGAGACCCCTATTATCAATGAGAACAGACAGAAATTCTCTCTCAAATATCGTTTCCCTAAAACATAAATGACATTGTCGAGTAGCTGTTTCGCTTGTATGGGCCAATATATCCTAATATTTTTATCGAGGTGAATATATGATGTAGAAAGAAAGGAAATTGTTTTTTTTGTTAAGTGGGGACTAATCAACAGCAAGTTGGTCCATGTGACAACAAACACATTAGTTTGGACACATGCATGGTGGTCCGAGACTATATAATAATTTCTCACTTAAAAATTTTGGTGCTTTGGGTCAAGGATTCTTTTAACTATAAATTAAAAAAAAAAAATTTCAACCACCTGGCAATTCACTAATTTAGTGAACTTGGCTGTAGACTTGTAGATACCTTTATCCTTGTCTTGGGCAACTTGAGAAGCTCCAGGCACGACTTGGACCATTATATTTCGACTCCAGCCTAAGGGTGTGTTTGTTACTGAGACTCGATGAGATTAGACATTTTTATCTAGTGTAACACAATCTATCCCATGTTTGGCAATAACAGAGACTCTTTTATATGAGACTTTAGAGTCCCAAAATCTCTCTTCACCTTCTATCATAAAAACACCAAAAATCATGGGATTGTGGAAGCCCTCATTCTCACCATCTACTAAAAATCCTCATTCTGCTCACCCTCTCAACAACTTTCACCAATTCTGAGATTAAGCACAAGCAAACCTCATTTTTAACCCCAATTGAACTCGGAACCACCGCCACAGACGGTTGTACAGACGGTGGCCGAACACCCAGAAATCAATTCTTCCAAAACGTAATCAAATTAGAAAACCATGTATATTAGAATGTAGAGCATGAAGAGTAGATCAACTTTCATTCCTCATGCACCTCAAAATATCGCTGGAGCCACCGGAATATGTAGAGAAACTGCCAAAGAACTGAAGACTTTCGACGCCCGATTCTCTCTCCACACCCTGCGACTAGACCCGAGGCTAGAGGAACGTCTGCGACTACGAGACGGATTGAACCCAACCGGTGTGCCTGTTGGAGGTGGCCTGACGGTGGAGTTGCAATCGGCTTGCCGTTTGGAGCCTCGCGGGTCTTCAGGTCAGTGGTGTTTAGGGTGTTGGCTTTAATTATAGTCCTACCAGACCAAACATGAGTTAGGCAATAACATAAGATAGGCTTGAGGAGTCCATAACTGTTATAAGAAATTAAGGCGAGGTATAACAGTTATATGAAATAAACATGCCTTAAAAGTATTAGCAAGGTTGAGGGTTTATACAGACTTAGAGCAAGTTCACCCATTGGGGGAAAAGGTTAAGGTCACTGGGTCGACCGGTCAAGAAACTGTTCACTGCCACTGGACATGTGTTTCCACCCGTTCTGTTTCTTGACCGGTCAGTTACTGTTCATTGAAAATTTGTATTAATTTGTTTATTGTAAATATATTTGATGTAAATAGATGGTAATGATGGACATTATGTATAACCTACCAATAAAATGATTAATTATTTTAGGTGAACAAAAAAAATTCATAGAATTTACTTTTATTGGGTGGACAAATTATGAGCCACCAACATTTATCGACAATTATTTTAGGTGAATGAATCTTGATCTTGGCCCCACACGTCCATAACAAATTTTGTGTAATTATGAAATAAAAAAATTTAGGTGTGGGAGGTAAAACAAATTTTGGGTAGTTATCACAAGTTTAATTTCTTTCATAGTTGTTTTCTTTCATACCGTTTAATTAATATTTCTTACCGTTTATAGTTGTCTTATTACTGTTGCATCTCTTATTAATTATATGCTCTTCTTATTAATTACAAGCCGTTGATTAAGATTGGATATAGAGACCAACGGTCATGACGTTGGTTTCAAATTGAAAGAGTAGCAAACTGTAGGATACCACGTGCAAGCCCACGTACAGTCTCTCTGCATCGACTGATGTTAGCTTGATGTGGCCCACGATTGGGTTGGGCTGAGCTTATGCTGGGTCAAGAATTTTGTCATGGCCTTGCCCTTTTTCTTGGCCTGGGTCACGAAATTCCTCAGTTGGGCTGGTTACAAATTGGCCATTCTTTTTTCCCAATTCATGGTCACCACCTCACCAATCCTAGGTGGAGAGCGGCCAAAGGACTACCGCTGAACATGCTCTAACAGAGGTATCTTGGGTTAATTTAGGAATCATGGCATTCCTCGTAAAGTCCCCAAAGGCGCAAGAAGTCGAACAAAATTTAGGATTAGCCGTTAAGCTAATTACGTACACCTTGCACCCTTTAACTCTTTTAAGTCACGAAAAGTAACCTCTATAAATTGCAAGATGTGGGATTAGTCTTGAACAGTTTGTTGCTAACGAGGTCAATCGCCACAGCTCGATAACTAAACCAAAACTTAGGGATATGAATATCACTTCCCCTCATGCACTCTAAAAATGTTCAGAAAAAGCGTCTCTATTAGAAAATTGAGAGATGGTCTAAAGTTGTTGAGAAATTTATCTAGAATGTTATACTCATGGGCAATTTCAGTGCAACATGTATTAGGGCACAAGTAATTCTACTAAAAAATAAAATAAAATGACACCATGATTTTAGTGTATTTCATTAATAGTTAGTAAATCATTAATATCTGAAAGAAAGGCAATAGCAGTATTTGGAGCAATTACATCATTTATAGATAACGAACTTCTTCATGGGGTGCTTACACTTGCCACAAACGTCTACCATTCCTTGGAGTGCTGGTTCTTCACTAGAGAGAGTGACATCATAGTCATGACCACAAGGTCCAGAACGAAAAGATGGTTCAAGGGAATTTCTAAGTGCACTCAAGAACCCCAACTCTGCAACACTTCCACCCCATTTGGGAAACATGTCAAGGCATTCCATAAGCTCTGGCCCTTTAAGTCTTACCATATCCATGGAATTAGATCCTCTCCCTATTACTGCCCAGTTCGTGTCATTGCCATCCATATCTAGCAGTGCTGACACCTCATCTAGAACATGGTCAGTAGTTTCCGGCTTTCCTAGTCGGAGTTTTGATCTTCTTATACTTTGCAGCCTAAGCCAGAACAATTGAGATTTTATAAAAGACAATACACTGCTTAATTGTTTATGATCAACCCTGGTTAAAATGTTCCTCGTTTGTTGACTTGAGTTCCTCTTGCCAACATACACCATCTCAAGTTTTACTCCTGCACTTTTTATAATCTCCATCTTACCAGTGAATTCTAGGATCCAATCTATGTTATTGCTTCCATAGATGCAAATATTTCTATCTTCTTCTACCTGAAATCAGTGCAATCTTATCAGCTTAGGAGCACCCAAAAAAAAAAAAAAAAAAAAAATTTACCCCGAGTATATATGAAAGAACAATGAGGCTTCAAGGTTAAGAATCATACCCACTTGGTCAAACAGGGGTCAATGGCATCAACCATAAATTGCAAGGTCCAGTTCTGCTCTTGCCAAAGTTCGTTTTCTCGTGAAGCTGAAAATGGGTATGCAATGACACCCCAGATAAGTAACATGTCAAGTACATTTTTGTTTGTGACATTCCCTTGTGAATCCAACACAACCACGACCGGCTCGTTTTTGTAGTTCCATGCTTCTTTAATAAATGCCACCACTGCTGAGTTAAGAAGCCAGGGTTTCCTTACTGAGTACCAAGGAAAAATACTTGATAAGAAATCAAACATTGTCGCATCAGCAGTGGTCCATTGACTGGAAACTGGAATGGGGATCCATACGATCCTGTAACTTCCCTCTAGATATTTGTAGTGATGATGATTATGTGTTTGCTGAACCAACAATAATGTTTCGTCTATCGAAAGGAACTCTGGCCTTGAAAACAAGAGTATGACTATCTTGCCCTTCAGATCAGATACACCAAGCTGTTAACAGATCCAAGTGAGATGGTAAACCAGTTGAACTTATATCGTAAAGGGTCAAAATTAGTTTCCATTTTGGCACTCTAGATAGATATGCAGTTCTGTTGAAGAGAGTAGAGTAGGAATTATCAGGAATACTAGCTAACAGTAAGTAAGGCACTTTTAAAGTTTTGAGCATCTCAAATTAAGCATCTCGATTTATTAATAGTCTTATGATTGGAAGGTATCTTGAACATGGAGTAGGATATTATAAAACATGCCTTTGCTTGTGAGGAGCAATCCTTGAGTGGCAAGTCATCCCTCATAGCGAATAAGAATCGAAGCACCTCTTGGTTGTCCACATGAGTTTCCTGGAAGACATTCATCAGCTTCCAATATAGCTTTGTCTCTGCAAGTTTTGTCAAAATTATCATGGTAAGTGCCAACTGCCAAGTATAGTCCCATGCCCACAGAATACAAATAAATGATTAATGTGCATCATCCTGTAAAGATTGACCAGTAATTACCTGTTTGCTGATGACAGATTTCCACCTGCTGTCTGAGGCGACTGTAAATGCTGCGCAGCCGATACACCAAACTTAAGACCTCCCATGTTGCAATTATTGTTGAATCTGAATACTTCAAGAAATAATTCCTTTCATCAGTATAAAGCAAACCATTTGGTGAATAGGAAAACAAACTAAAGCAGTTCAAAAAAAAAAAAACAAATCTTCTAAAGGCTGATCAAAGGGAAGGAACATGAACTTGCTCAGATTTCAGAAGTGTTGAGTCTGTGATTTGCGAAGCGCATCTCAAGATGCCTCTAATGATCCAGTAGACAGCTATATAGATGATAGACTTTGTAGCATTCTTTGCCTCATGATCCAACTCCACATGTGAAAGCGGTAGCTTTTCAAACTTGATGATATACTTCGTTACATCCACCATTGCATTCACTAACAAACTCAAGGCCTTAAATCGAGGCTTCAAAGGACTCATGTCAGCAGGCAACTGCTTAAGCATTGTGACTGATAATGCCAAGGGGTTACTAGAGCATAGCTGCATTAGGAGCCTCAATTCACCGTAACTTGCTACAAAAGATGCAAGTACTAATACCACTTTTGCATCCCACTTATAACTTCCAAGCAAATCAAATAATAGCATTGTCCTTGTGTGTAGATCTTCTTGATCAGGCAACTTGCAAAGTATCTGCCATTGTAGCAAATTGATTAAAACTAATTTTATCTGAACTATATGACGGAGAAAGAGAGGTTGAACTGCATACCTCATGTGAAATCTTACCAAAGGTCTTTCCGAGCGGTTCTTCTAATCCGACCACTTCTATTTTTTCTAAATTTACATCATCAGGAACCTGAAAGCAAGTGTTTGATGGGATCAAAAGCTTGGAATAGTTTATAAATCTATATAATTGAGACGGAAACTACAGACGTACATCATGTACTTGTTGTACCCGTACATAAGTACTATATATATATCTGCAGTGTATTTCTCTACATCATTTCTAATATTTGTGTTGAAACTTGAAATCAAGCAATATGCTAAGAGTAACAATTTTGTTCTAAGGGACCCAAAAATAAATAAATAATAATCTTGTCAAAACTGTACTGCAGATGTGTAACGAATGAGCAATTACTTCTTCTGCTGTAGTACAAAGCATGATGTTCTCCACTGCACAAAGAAATAGTTCAGAATCAAAATGACGACCATCGGGATCATGGCTGAGCAGTAGCTTCTTAATCAGGACTTCTTCTGCTAAAGATGATATGGATTGCGGCAAGAAGGGATCACTTCCAAGCATGTTCATAATGGCCAAGGTGATATTGGTAAACCAAAGGACAAGTAATGCATGAGTGATCTACTATGAGCTAGCTTATCAGCTTTATGCAAAGATTTAAAAGAAGAAGAAAAGCCATTGAATGCTCCAACTTGATTTTCCTTGACAAATCTAGCTCTCTCACTGTTTACAATTCCTAAAACTAGTTTCACTAGACCGCCTTTTGAGAAATGTTGCTATTTAAGATGTTTGAGTGCACCAGACTCAAATTTAAAGTTTGCTCCTTTTGCACTTTGCTTTATAGTAGCTGTGAAGAAGACGAGAAATTATTCCGTGGATCAATTCAAGATAATATACGGATCGTTACGAGTGAAGTAACATCTCAGAAACAAAAGGGTCTTCAACAACCTTCTAGCTTTTGGTGCTAGGGGAGTGGAAATAAAGCGTAATTAATTAAAGATTTAAAGGGTAGCAAAAAAGATAGACCTGCAGACCAAATTATAACGTATCTGATTATGTGGATTTTGGAACTCTTTTCTGATTTGATATTTCCCTAAAATTGACTGTAGTATTGCTTTTCAAGCTTAAAGTTGAAGTGTTTACAAACGGTTTCTTTGTTGTGACTGATCGAAGTGATTCTTAAGTTGAGTCACACTTGAACTTGAAGTTATGCTTCAACAGCAGAGTAGGGACCAAATGAATCAATGCATGCAGGTATTGATGAAATTGTTGAGATTAGATATCCCACATGGGAAAAATGAGACATTGCTATGAGTTTATAAGGGTTTGAGCACTCCATCCATTGCCAATTGGTTTTGGATGTGAACCCCATATTACTTTATCAGAAATCACTTTACCAATCATATATATATTGATTTTAAGAGATTTTGTTACACTTTAAGCCTTTAACCCAATCATATATATATATATAGGTTTTGGGTTAGTGGCCTAATTAATAAATTACATTGTATGACACTCATCTCTCTCTCTCTCTCTCTCTCTCTCTTTCTCCGTGCGGCGTCGAACTCCGGCATCACGCCTGAAGCTCCGGTTGGAGCTACCTGAAGACGACGAAGAAGCTCTGGCGTGCCTGAATCAGTTCCGACTTGCCTAAATCACAGACGAACAGCGCCGTCTTGCCTGAAGACAACGAAGAAGCTCCGGTTGGAGCTACCTCGCCGGTGGTGAACTCGGATCTCGATTTGAACGTCGTCGTTTCTCTCCGCTCTCTTTCCATCATGACGCCTCTCTCTCTCTCTTGCAGATTCCGACGATCTGGTCTCCTCACAACAGCAACTGAGGGTTTTGATCTGACATTTAGACATATGCGTGCCAACTGAGGATCTGCAACCGGCGAAAGGTGTAGCGGTGGGTGCCCAGATCATTTTCTGGGTGCCCAATTTTTTTTTTTTTTTTTTTGTAAACTGTGGACAAAAGGAAAGAAAAACAAGAAAAGAAAAAACGTCTATTGGGGGCAATAGACGTTTTGAATTGATGTAATCTCCTCTTTTTTTCTTTAATCAAAGTTTTATTTGTCTAAATTTAGGGATATTAGTTTATATTCCGGCGACTGAAAGTTCTATTAGGGGTAATAGACGTCTATTGCCCCAATGCAATAGACGTCTATTGGGGGGCAATAGACGTCTATTAGGGAGCAATAGACGTCTATTGGGCGCAATAAACCTTTCCAACGACCTATGAGATCTCCGACGACCTCTTTGGGGACCTCCGACGAGGTTTTCAAAAAAGTCCAAAGAGGTGGTCAGAAATGTTTATTGCCCCCAATAGACATCTATTGCCCCCTAATAGAACTTTTAGTAGCCGGAATGGGAACTAATCTCCCTAAATTTAGACAAATAAAACTTTGATTAAAGAAAAAAAACAAGGAGATTACATCAATTCAAAACGTTTATTGCCCCCAATAGCCTTGTATTACGAGATAATAAAACGTTTTTTTAGAAAAGTTCTGTGAGCGGCAGCCAATGATCGGAATCCAACGGCCGGTGACAGGATTCCGGCGAAAGTTGGCCGGAATCCGGCGACTGGTGACGGGGCTCCAGCGTAGTCTCCTATGGTTTTTCTCTCTTCCTTTCTCTCTTCCATTTTTTTTTCCTCTCTCTCTCTAAGTAACAAAGGGGTGAGGGTAAAATGGTCTCAAAAAAAAAAAAAAAAACTTAATGGGTTATTAGGGAAGACTTCTTGAAGTGTTTTAGGTAAGGGGGAATTAAAAAAACTTAATGGGATAAGTGGGAAAAAAATTTCATAAAAATAGGGTAAATGGACAAAAAACCCTTTAACAAATTCACATAAATTAAGCCGATTGGTTTTGAATGTGAACCCCAGATTACTTTATCAGAAATCACTTTACCAATCATATATTGATTTTAAGAGATTTTGTTGCACTTTAAGCCTTTAACAAATTCACATAAATTAAGCCAAAAGTTATAGCGCTCATTTAAAGCTGAGAGTCATTAACTTAGTCACTGTATGATTTGTCCCAGATAATGAACAAATCCAACGGCTCCAACTCCAGCTTGTTTGACCAAGTGCATGAGTGTTATGACTAACTAAACAGACGATTTATTAGTTTATACATGTAATTTTCAGTGTCACAACCTATAAGCACTTCCAAATACCCAAAGGAAACTCATACGTGCTTCTAACAAAAGCGCTTCTAACATCTACCAAGTTTAAATAGCCAACTGCTGTCAACTATCATTTACTCCTTAATGTTTTGCTTAATTTTTCATACTCCTTGACCCGGTTTTAATTTAAAGTATATATATCCAAAGGTCCATAACTCCAGATTCCCTCAATTACTATTACTAACGTCTAACCATCTCCTTAATTACTGTCCAAGTTCCAACTAATCTAGTTCCAACTAATCTCTTTTAATATCTTATCAGTTAACAACATCTTCAAATTTAATTTCTAGGTCAAAGTGTCAAACAATCAGGTGGCGTAATTAATTATAAGTCCTTACCAATGCAGCTCATATTAACCCCTGCTAATCAAGCACTAACCAAACCAAAGTTTAGCAGAATAAGCAAACATAAAACAGAGACCACGTGGTCTTCCGAACTTTCATTTTCGTTTGTTATGTGTTTGCTTTAACTGGTTTATTTGGGAGGTTTTGGTTTGATCCCCCTCCTTTGTACTCTCCTTTTCCTTTTCCTAATATAGTAGGATAGGAAGGATCTCCTCCTTACCTATCCAAGCCTACACAAATAAAAAAGCAAACAAAAAACTGACCAAAATCATGGGTTTTTCCTCTGCAATGATTCTGAACTGGCTACATTTCTGGGATGTAGCACTTGCCTTGATGGGCCTGTTCATATTTAGTTGCTTGCTTCAGAGGTTCACCAACAAAAATGGTCCAATGTTATGGCCAGTTTTGGGGATTACACCCTCCATATTTCTAAATGCACACACCATCTATGATTGGGCTACCATGGCTCTGATCAAAGCAGGGGGAACATTCCACTACAAAGGAGTGTGGTTCGGCGGGTCCCACGGGATCATAACACTTGATCCTTCAAACATTGAGTACATGCTCAAAACAAGGTTCAGCAACTTCCCAAAAGGCAAGTATTACAGGGAGAGGTTTCATGATTTGCTTGGGGATGGAATTTTCAATGCAGACAATGAGTTGTGGAAGGAGCAGAGGAGGTTGGCAACTTCAGAAATGCATTCGGGTCGTTTTGTGGAGTATTCGTTTTTCTCCATGCAAGAGTTGGTGCACAAGAAGTTGTTGAAGTTGATGGAGAAAGTGGTAGTATCAGGGTGTAGCATTGATCTTCATGAAGTGCTTCTTCGGTTTACTTTTGACAACATTTGCTCGGTAGCTCTTGGTGCTGATTCAGGGTGTTTGGACCTTGATTTGCCTCAAAGTCCTTTTGTGAAAGCCTTTGAAGAAGCCACGGAGCTCACTATGTTCAGATTCATGGTGCCACCTTTTGTGTGGAAGCCTATGAAGTTGTTTGGAATTGGGTTCGAAAAGAGGCTCAAGGAAGCAACTAAAATAGTGCATTATTTTGCTGAAAATACGGTGAAGGATCGAAGGGGAGAATTGAAGAGGCTCGGTAGCTTAAAAGATCGTTTTGATCTATTGTCAAGGCTTATGGACAGTGAAAAGCAACATTTTTCGGATAAGTTTCTAAGCGATTTCTGCATAAGTTTCATTTTGGCTGGAAGGGACACAAGCTCTGTAGGATTGGCATGGTTTTTTTGGTTGGTACAAAAGCATCCTGAAGTGGAAAACAAAATCCTCAAAGAAATCAATGAAATTTTAGGCCAGCGCCAATGTACCGAAAAAGAATCACCAGATGGTGATACTGTTTTTACAGTGGAAGAACTCAAGAAGATGGTCTATTTACAAGCAGTGTTGTCAGAATCTTTAAGGCTTTACCCACCAGTGCCAATTGACATCAAAGAGGTCGTAGAAGATGATGTGTTTCCTGATGGTAGTATCGTCAAAAAGGGTGCTCGAGTTCTCTACTGCATTTACTCCATGGCTCGAATGGAGTCGATTTGGGGACAGGATTGCTTGCAGTTCAAGCCTGAAAGATGGATTAACAATGATGGTGAGCTTGTCAATGAGAATCAATTCAAATATGCTGTCTTTAATGGGGGTCCAAGGTTTTGTTTGGGGAAGAAGTTTGCTTACATGCAAATGAAAGTGGTGGCTGCAGCCACTCTGCTCAGGTATGAAGTTAAGGTTGTTGAAGGTCAAAATGTTGTTCCAAAGATGACAACCACACTATACATGCAGAATGGGCTGCTGGTGAGTCTTAAGCCTAGGTTGGTGACTACTATTGTGTAATGTTTTAGGTAACCCTTATTAGTTATTATATTATAATTTTGAGGCAAAGTTGTGCCATGTTATTGTGCAATGGGAAGGTTCCAGCCTCCCAGGATATTAAATCAATGAATGTAGCATCATTACCATTCCAAATAATCTTAGCAGGCTAGCAGCACATCATTTTTACATTTAACTGATAATTACATCATTTTTACAGATCAACCCAAGTTAGTATCTGATTTCTTAAACTGCCTTGACAAATAACTTATTTCTTTACAAATTTTACTATTTTTGATATGTATGACCAAATTCTTTATCTAAACTTCATACGATATTCATCCAAGCATATCCAAGACAGAGTTGACCTGGAGAATGGGACTTGCAGGCTTGGAAGTTACCGTGCTATCAACAAGACTGAACCATTGGCTTCCGGGGTCACACGAACTATCTTTGCTTAAGCATTTGCAGGAATTTGTGACGATGGTGTTACTGGAGTCTACATCTAGGCAAACTGCAGTGCCGTCGGGGGTCGTAGACTGAAGGTGTAATTTAGAATCTGAGATGGTGTCCCATTGAGAATTAGTGTCTGTACAAATTATCCCAACTGTTGCTGGCCGCCCTAGTTGATCAGCTTGTATGCAGAAATATGTTCCTTTAAGCGCTAGGACCTTCCTGGATGAATAGCCCCAGGCTCCAGACTGAGAGCATGGACCCAACTTCAATGGCCCCATGAATCCAACTTTGAGAAGGCAAAGGCCTGTGGATGGATGCAAAATAATCTTATGCTTCCTGGATTGAGATATACCTGGCCCTGCAAACAACATATACATAATCTTGAGCTTGCTATCTTAACAGCACTGTCAATTTGAATCCTAATGTGCAGTCCTAAATCAAGCGGTGGAACATGTTATATTTACAGAAGAACTGGAACACTACCTTGGAAAGGAGATTGGAGGACAGAGAGTCGCTGCAGCAAACTTGAATTACGGATTTCACCCCAATTCCAGTTCAAGAGCCCATAATACTCATTCATGCCGACCACCCCACTCCTGAAATAATAACTTCCAACCAGAGTCCAAAAAGCAAACTCCACATCAAGTTCAGCAGCTGCAGCTAGGAAGCAGTTTAAGTACCTATTGTCATTCACATTGGTTCCTCTTTGGTCAACCCCAAACTCACTCACAAATAATGGGAACCCTTTATCTAGCAAAAACCCTGCCTTTCTCTTCACTTCACCCGCCACACGCCCACAGACTTGGTTGGGGTTGCCATCCCTCCATGCCTGCCCATCTGAAAAACCATACCAGTGCAACTCATATACTAGTTTCCCGGAAAATGTAAGTTTTACTGGTTGGTTGCTAAGGAAAGATAAGTCTGTGTCATAACTCAGGCCAGATAAAATCACAAGCACATCTGGGTTTGCTGAGTGCACTGCCTCAGCTCCTCTCGGCATGTACCTACAATACCATAGTTCATAAAAAGATTATGCTTGTGTTTCGAGTTAACGTTCTCTTATCAAATATGTAGCGTATTACGTTGACAAATTGAATCAAGGCCACATGGTCGGACATGATTTCACCTAACCAAAGGTCCTAAATCAAGATAGAACAACATATCATATCAAATTGTCTAGTGAAAGAATCTGTTTCAATAGTTTAACTTGAAACAAAAGTAAACTTACCTGTACCAATCTTCGACATTCTGTTTGGGTCCTCGCAGCTCATTCCTCAAGCTCATGCCCACCACATTGGACACGCCTTTGAACAACGTGGCCATCTGAGTAAGGCCCTTGATCCAAAGATCAGGGTTAAAGTACTTGTCCCCAAAGAAACCATTGTCATCATTGCTGCTGCAACACCAACCAGGCTTGCTTATGTGATTATCCAGTATAACCATCACATTGTTGTTCCCAAGGCTAGAAACCACTTCCTATAGGTCAAAATTAATAACTGTAATCAGTAATTCCCCTTGCTTAAATCAATAAACCTATTGTAAGAAAGTCGACCTAGTCAGTATGTAATTACTTTATATTGCAAGATTACCCCCGTTTCTCGTATTCTATTCAATTATATGGAAAATGATTCTCACTTTATATTCAAAATCTAGCATATAATTCCTTACTATTATGCATATACTATAATAAGCGTAAAACATAGCTATTATTTCCATATTACAATACCTTTATTATTAAAAGAGCTACACACCTATACATAATTACATATCAAAGAAATTATATTACCGTCAAACTTAACAACCTACTTTAAATAATATAAGCAGGTATTTTCTGTCCCTTTATGCTAGTAACTGTGTAAACATAGTTCTGATTTTGAAATATTGAACAGTGTCTTGTATATTAGCAGACAAAATACAAATGAAACCAATACTCTCACTCGTCATTCCAAGCTTCGACTGGTAGGTAAGATTTTCATTGTGAAAAATAAAATCAGACACGGCTAGCTAGGTAGAGATTTTCAATGTGAAAGGGTAAAGATAACGGTGGCGTATAAGACGCAACTACAGCTGATCCCATTATTATATAGGTCACCATCATATTCATACCTAATCACTGTGCTATATAATCAATTCCTTTTCATGAAAAAAGAAAAACTACTATTGATCTTCACGTCATTGACTAACTGAATAGCTAAGTATCAAATTAATATCAATCACTCAAAATGTTTATTTATTTATTTTTTAATTGCTCACTGGTAATCATTGAAGGATGAAGCTAAAAATGGAGAAAAATGATGGTAGATAATTATTATGCCGTAGCTGATTACAGCTCTCCATTAACAAATCAGCCTAGCTTAGATTAATTAATCCAAAACTTAGCATGAGTTAACTTGCAAAAGAGTTAATCCTACGTACATGTGTAGGTCACTGCAGAATATCATATATATAATTCAGCAGAAAAAAAATAATAAGAAATGAAAATGTAAAATATTGAAGTTCTTGTATGTACAGTTTTCATTTCGATCCATTTTACCTGGAAAGCTTTTAACAGCGGAAGATCGATGAGGGAGGGGTTGTTGCCCTGAACCCCAGCAATGGACTCCTGCAGTCCGAGACTCTGAAACGACTGACGAACAGTGACGGCGGCGAGGGAGTCGTTGGTGGCCAAGTAAAGCGGCCACGTCAGCCTGACGCAGTTGAAGCCGAGGGAGGTGATACGCTTGGAGATGGCGTCGAGGGGCTGCTTGCTGAGGCCTTCAGCGACGACGGCGTCGAGATGCGCCACCCAGTTCACGCACGCCAGCTTCACGCGCTGCCCGTTCTCGTCGACGATCCACCGCGAGGAGGTGGAGAGCGGCAGAGCAGCGGAGGCGGTTAGAAGAGAGGCAAGTGAGAGGAGGGAGAGGAGAGTCATCGTGCCCATTTTGTTGGGGGGTCGTTGTGGTTTTCGGATAGAGGAGAATACGAATGAAGTTGATCTTGGTTATATAGTAGTGATCAAAGAAGGCCCACCACAGTGATGAGTCATGTATAGTTTCAGGTACAATAGAAATGTCAATAGCATGGGGAATATCATTTTCCTCTAAAAATGGAAGATTAAGGATTTCAACATTTTCAAGGGTTTCTTATAACAAAGGAAAGGTTCTCTCTTTATTTTCTATAGTGCCATTTTGGTGAGTGTATCTGAGTGACATCATAAAGGAGATTTTTATAATACAACATTTGTTGAAGGAATATCGATTTAGTGTGCCTTATCAAACTAGGAGTAGCAATAGGAGAGAAGGTTCTAGATTTCCCAATCCTACACGGATTGGTATTCCTTGTAACATTAGAACTAGTACTTTGTAATCCCTATATATAGGGCTCCTATTCTCAATAATATGATTACAATTCTCTCTACAATTTCTCTCAAATCTCTTTTTCCTTAAACACGTTATCAGCACGACTCTAGCCACAAAGCAAAAACCAAAAACAAAAACCCGAAATCCTTTTCATCAAAACTGCAGAAGCCCCTAGCCCGAGCTAGCCGAGCCTTCGCTGCAGCCCGCGCTCCCGTGCGTTTGCAACCTTGCACAGCAGCTCCTGCTGTCCCCTCCCTGCAGCCCCCTGCGTTCCAGCCTGCTGCCACCGAAGCATCCCTGCTGCGCAAACAAGCCAACGCACACCCACTGCATCTTTTTCCCGTTCCTGTGCACATCCGTCCTCCTGCAAGCCTCTAAACATCTAGTTCGGAAGCTCAGATCGAAAAACTTTCTTCATAAAAGTTGTTCGTCTCTGTCTCTTCCATCTAACCTCCGAATTTCAGCCTTATCGAAGTTATATTGAGATCTGTACACCAATCGAAGTACAAGCTGTTCAGAACAGAATCTGCTCCGAATTTTCAACAAGTAAGTTTTTAAATTAAAGTTCCTGTTTTCCGAAGTTTAAATTCTCCTTCTTTTTCTTCGGGGACTTGCAACCTCCCTTCTTCTACATCCCACCTTTCTTATAATGTGGGTTCGATTCTTGAAAAGCGGAATCGTGGGGATTCACGCAATTAACGAACTAAGAGCGTTCGTAAGACTTCGAACTAAGAGCGTCCGTAAGCATCGATTTAACGAACTAAGAGCGTTCGTATGCTACGGACTAAGAGCGTTCGTGAGCATCTATTTTGACCATACAAACATCATTGTTTCGGTCTAATCCAATTATTCTTGGAAATCGATTTCTTGGTAGCATAGCTCGGAAATCTTATTTATATTAGTTTTCGTGGAAGCATTGACTCCGAAACTAACTTGTTCTTGTTTTCATCTTTCAGGATGTCAAACATGAACAAACTCGATTTTGTTCCATTGGATTATGCAGGCAAAAGGTACTTATTTTGGGTCACTGATGTCGAGATCCACCTTATTGCCCGTGATTTATTGCATACTATCCAAGAGCTTTGTCCTATAGAAACAGCTCCAGACCCTCAAACTGAGAAAGATAATTCCAAGGCACTTGCCTTCATGAAACGTCACATGGATAGTGACCTACAGTTTGAGTTCATAAATGAGGATAGCGCCATAAAGCTTTGGCATGCGCTTCGCGAACGATATGGCAATGTTCGTGACTCCATACTTCCGAATACAGAAGCAGAATGGAAAAATCTTCGCTTCTCTGAATTTGACACGGTCATGCTGTTTTATTCGGAAGCCCTCCGCATCAAAGTAATGATGCGTCTCTGTGGAAAGATGATCACAGAAGACCAGTTGATTGAGAAAACCCTCAATACCTTCCCCGCCTGTGCTATGAGGTCCTCTGACTTATTCCGGACTCATGTAAATGCAAGACGGATCACAAGTTTTCAACAGCTTATTGAAGCTATGGCCACTACTGAAAGACATGGCAATGAACTTGTGCAAAGAAGATTTGATAGGCTTCAAGATAGCTATCAAGAGCATCGTCCTATGGCTAGAGAAAGTCGCCATCGACGTCATGATCCATACGATCGAAATGCTCAAGAAGGTAATCGCTCAAGGCGACAATCACACGACCGTAGGAGGCGTGATTTTGAGGGAAATAGGGTTGGAAACCATGGAGCCAACGTTGGCCATGGGCACCACTTTCCAACGCCACCAGTCCAAGGGACTATGCATATTGCGCCAATGCGCCTCAATCAAGGGAGAATCCTCTTTATGGTGTCTATTTCTGATATGGAACGTCTGATCAATGGACCTGAATTTGCAATGCACCTACGAAGGTAGCCGCATCATGGTGATCAAGACATCGAGTTCACAAAGACTTTAAATCTGGCGATGAAGACAAAATGCCGCAGATTTTTATTTAGAATAGTCTTTTAATTTCCAAGAATTATGTAATGGCAATTATGCCTTAATCAATAAAATGACTTATTGGATTATCTCTTTTCCTCTAGGCGTACTCAATTAAGTATGATGTCTAGGAAAGTAATTGAGATTAGTGGTACTTAAGAGAGCTTTGCTCCACCGACATCTCTCTCTACTTCCCTGGTCATATTTAATTGGAATTACCGAACGAATTGAGTGACTACAATTTGTCTAAAGTTTGATTTTTACATTGGATTAGATTATGGTCACGAAACTTTGATGTAATCATTGGCTATTATTAATAAAGTATCGATTTATTTTATCTCATGTCGTAGACATATTTTTCGAACTTTATTACTTCAAATATATAAGAGCCAATGGTTTTTCATGCGGAAACGCATTGTGAGAATGGACAAGAGTTCATTTGCATCACCTCTAATGACTACAGATATAAAAGAGTCTTAGAGAAACTTATGTGTCGATCTAGTGGGTTGTATGCAACCACTATTCGAGTAATTGAATCCAATCATGTTATGGGAGATGATTTATGGGATTCTGACACATATAGGCTTTGGCATGACCGTTTGGGACACCCAGGTTGTGATATGATGATCCGTATATTAAAGACTTCACACGGACATCCATTTTTTCAGAACGAAAAGAAGTAAAACTAGGTTTTTGGACACCGAAGGAGCCCATGCGCCTCACGGCGCCGTTCCCCCCAAATCCGGCCATCCTTGGCCGGCGCCGCCTTCCCCCTGCGGCCTCAGGGTGGCATTGACGCCACCAAGGCTCCTTTGTCTCCAAAATTTACTTCTAACGTCTATTGTGACTTCATGGCTCAACCAAAATCCTCATTGGTTGTTTCTAAAGCCCATCATCCGTTCTGCAAAGCCTGCTCTTTAGAAAAAAAAAAAAAATTAGGATCGAGACCATCCTATGCAAAGGACACTAAAGAAAATATTCCATTCTTGCAAAGAATCCAAGGTGATATTTGTGGACCTATTCAACCACCATGCGGACCATTTAGATATTTTATGGTGTTGGTTGATGCATCGACACGCTGGTCACATGTCATGCTATTGTCCACTAGGAACGCTGCATTCGCTAAACTCCTAGCACAAATCATTAAGTTAAGGGCTCACCACCCTGATCATCCTATTAAGTCTATAAGATTAGACAATGCTGGAGAGTTTACATCAAAGACTTTTGATGATTATTGCATGTCCATTGGGATTGATGTTGAACATCCTGTTCCTCATGTTCACACCCAAAATGGTCTCGCAGAAGCCGCCATTAAACGACTACAAATGGTCGCTAGGGCATTGGTAATGCGCACCAATCTCCCTATTTCTGCTTGGGGCTATGCAATATTGCATGCAGCTGTGCTTATTCGTCTGAGGCCCACTGCCACTCAACCCTTTTCTGCGTCCCAGATGGTGACTGGGTATGAGCCTAATGTCTCACACTTACGCATATTTGGGTGCGCAGTTTATGTGCCAATTGCGCCTCCACAGCAACGACGCTTAGGCGTTTACGTTGGTTATGATTCTCCAACGATTATCCGCTACATAGAACCCTTGACAGGCGATCTCTTTACCGCTAGATTTGCGGATTGTCACTTCGATGAGACAGTCTTCCCGTCGTTAGGGGGAGATAAGAACATCAATGTTCAACAGGAACGACAGGAATTGTCGTGGTCTGTCCCCACTCTGTCTCATCTTGATCCCCGAACCGCACAGTCCGAAATTGAAGTGCGGAGAATTCTCGATCTTCAGAACGTAGCAGAATCGATGCCTGATGCGTTTTCTGATATCGCTAAAGTGACGAGATCTCACATACCTGCTGCAAACGTGCCTGCAAGGATTGATGTCCCTAAAATCAGAGGACATGACGCCATCTCAAGGGCATTTGAGCATGGCGCCAACGTCCCTAGTGATGGTGACGATGTGGCTAGGCCCACGGCTCCTGCCAGGAAGCGCGGGAGGCCCATAGGTTCGATGGATTCTCGCCCAAGAAAGAAAGCGAGTTTGGCACAAAATAATCCGTTAATCATCGATGTGAATAATCCATCTCATGAGAATATTCCGGATTATGGTTATGTCCAAGAGACATCATTGGGGGACGCTCCAATGTCAGAACCAACTCCAGAGAATAGAGAGATCTCCATAAATTACACTAGTGTACATGAGATGATGGATATAAATTCTATGGCGATTGATGATGCATTTGCATATCATATTGCAAAAGGAATTATAGAATATGATGATATCGAACCTCGCTCTGTTGAAGAATGTCAACGAAGAGCGAATTGGCCTAAATGGAAAGATGCGATCCAGGTTGAATTGGATTCACTAACAAAGAGACAGGTATTTGGGCTTGTAACGCAGACACCCCCAAGTGTAAAGCCTGTTGGCCATAAATGGGTCTTTGTTAGAAAGCGTAATGAGAAAAATGAGGTGGTAAGATATAAAGCCCGCCTTGTGGCGCAAGGTTTCTCACAACGCCCTGGAATCGACTACGAGGAGACATATTCTCTCGTAATGGACGTTATAACGTTCCGCTACCTTGTCAGTTTGGTAGTTTCCGAAAAACTTGACATGCAGCTTATGGATGTGGTTACAGCATATTTCTATGGGGATCTAGATTCAGAGATATATATGAAGGTTCCAAATGGACTTCAATTACCCAAATCAAGTGGCTCTAAACCACGGAGCGCGTTTTCAATAAGGTTAAAACGCTCACTATATGGATTAAAACAATCCGGACGGATGTGGTATAACCGTCTAAGTGACTACTTGATTGGGAAGGGATATATTAACAATGAAATATGCCCATGCGTGTTCATTAAAAGAACAAGTTCCGGATTTGCAATCGTAGCAGTTTATGTCGATGACATGAACCTAATTGGAACTCTAGATGAGTTGAAGGAAACTGCTAAATACTTGAAATCCGAATTTGAGATGAAAGATCTTGGGAAAACACGGTTTTGTCTCGGTTTAGAACTCGAGCACCGTAGTGATGGGATTTTGATCCATCAGTCTGCATATACTCAGAAGGTCCTAAGGCGCTTTAATGAAGATAAAGCGAAGCCTGCGAGTACTCCCATGATCGGCCGTAGTCTTGAGCCCGGAAAAGATCCGTTTCGTCCAAGGGATGAGGACGAAGAACCATTAGAGGCCGAAGTGCCCTATTTAAGTGCAATAGGCGCATTATTGTACTTAGCTCAATGCACAAGACCGGATA
Organism: Rosa rugosa; assembly: GCF_958449725.1. Taxonomy (NCBI): domain Eukaryota; kingdom Viridiplantae; phylum Streptophyta; class Magnoliopsida; order Rosales; family Rosaceae; genus Rosa; species Rosa rugosa. Next base: position 9,490,023 of record NC_084824.1, on the reverse strand, counting down.
TCTCATTCGCAGTGAACTTGTTAGCTCGACATAGCTCTGCGCCAACACGCCGCCATTGGATTGGTGTAAAGACAATCTTTCGATACCTAAGAGGTACGATTGATATGGGCCTATTTTATCCCTACAGAGAGAAGAGGAATGACGGAAGAATGGGATCGGACCCCATTCGGCATAGAGCCGCCGTCCACCATGACAAAGTGACCGGCCATATAGCCGCCAACGCCGCTACCATCACCAAGGGTGGCCGGCCTCACTCTATCCCCCTCCATCAAAACGACAATGATGTTTTGATGGGTTTTGCTGATGCAGGGTACCTCTCTGACCCTCACAAAGGTCGCTCCCAAACGGGTTATGTCTTTACCATGGGAAGCACTGCGATATCTTGGAGGTCTACAAAGCAGACCCTTGTTGCTACTTCCTCGAATCATGCAGAGATTATTACTCTACATGAAGCCGTTCGTGAATGTATATGGCTAAGGTCTGTAATTCGACACATTCAAGGAAGTTGTGGTTTGAAGTCTACCACAGATGAACCTACATGCATTTATGAGGATAATGCAGCTTGTATTGAGCAAATGAAGTTAGGTTTCATCAAGGGCGACAACACCAAGCATATATCGCCTAAGTTCTTTTATAATCAGCAACAACAATCACTTCTAAAGATTGAAGTGAATCAAATCCGATCAGAGGATAATGTAGCAGACTTATTCACTAAGTCGTTACCTAAATCCACCTTCGAGAAACATGTGAAGAGCATCGGATTGAGAAAGTTATCCGAACTCCCACGATTGTAGTAATCAGGGGGAGATATCGACATCAGGGGGAGTTATGATGTCTACATGTTCGATCTCGAAGAGTGAAGGACGTGTTGTGCTCTTTTTGTCCTTCGACCAGGGTTATTTTTATCCCACAGGGTTTTTGTTACCTGGCAAGGTTTTTAACGAGGCAACGGATGAAGCGTCACCACCAAGTTTGAAGCGGCACAAGGGGGAGTGTTGAAGGAATATCGATTTAGTGTGCCTTATCAAACTAGGAGTAGCAATAGGAGAGAAGGTTCTAGATTTCCCAATCCTACACGGATTGGTATTCCTTGTAACATTAGAACTAGTACTTTGTAATCCCTATATATAGGGCTCTTATTCTCAATAATATGATTACAATTCTCTCTACAATTTCTCTCAAATCTCTTTTTCCTTAAACAACATTTGATTAAAAGATATCAATTTTAGTGGCGTTTTGAAGAAATCCACCAAAACTTGGTGGAAATGTTGGATTGACAAATGTTTTGCTAGATATACCGAATCCTTAAAACTTCATTTCAATTCATTGTTCTTATAAAGATTCTTTAAAGTTTTTATTTTTATTTTTATGTGATGACTATCAATTCATTAATTTTTAATAGATATACTTTAAGTAAAATCGCGACGACGTATACAAAATGATTTACATGATTGTAAACTTTTGAAAATACAGATATTATGGTTGTTTAGCACCGTGGCTACGGCCTTTGTCCTCAACGTTGACTCCAATCAACAAGTTTCGCACCGTCTAGTCATCGATGCTATGAAGTTCTTTAGTGTTAGCAATATCCCTGGCTATCGACAAGTTATGGTGGTTGTTGCTCTCATCGATTACTGCCGGATTGGGATCTCTCCTCTAGACAGTCCCAACACAAAAATGTACACACTTATAATGTTTAGGTTTTACAAATGAGAGAACTCGGAAACACCATCTAAAATTTATGTTAACTTTGGTACATAAACTCATATTTCATTATTCTTTTTGATATCTCTACCATGTAATTTTCCGTTAAAGTCGAGCAATTTTATAAAAAAATTAGACTACATGTGGAGATGCAAGAATTAGTTCATCAAATGACGCTAAGAAGAATTACATTGATTTGTTTTCATGTTTACATATCAAACTTCTTCATTAATTTATTTTTAAATTAAGGAAACTTCAGGTCTGGTTAATTAGGTTTCACTGCTAAAGTAAAGACAGCAGCAGTTTACCGGTAACAAGTAATATAAAGGTTTCGTGGAACTAAGCAATAGTAAGATAATATAATGTAGGCAGATAAATGGAGTAGTTGAGTCGACAAAGAATTTCATGTCCCTCTTGCTGCATTTGGCCATTTGCGATCGAGCATGTTTCTCGTGATGATGTTGCAAACACGCCAAGTTATAGAGTGATCACGTAATATGAGCAAAGTAGCAAACAAATTAAGCTAAGACAAAGAGGAATGAGATATATGCTACTGCTTTAGACTTTTTTGGACTTGGACACACTTACAAGGCAATCCATATTATGTCATGCTCCATGCTAGCTGTTCCTTCCAAGATATCAGATTAATTCTATACTTCAACGTTAAAAGTAGACCGTTGAGAGGAAGAAAGAGATTGCAAATCAAGTTTTATTGGGACGAGATGCATGCTTTGCACGAATCGATCATATGAAAATGATCCTTTCTTCCGGTGCTCTAATTGTCTTGCGAGTACAATCATTCCGCATTACACCATCTTCTTTAGCACCCCGGCAAACATTCTATTTCAACTTACGTAGCTCCATCATCTTATTTAGGAGAGCTTAAGAGGATCAAGAAAGCAAAGAATTTTTGGTGGTACTTTCCCGAAAAAAAAAAAGAAGTTGCAACTGTTCAAGTAAATCCAGAATATGTGTCTGGCCCAAACTCTAGGTTACTTGACCTAGTTGTAATAGGGTTTTAAATTAGAGATATTCTCGGAGATATTCATAGATATCCGATTAATTGTACGATTATCTTTCCTTGTACAACTCTTATTCGATCTATGTCTTGTAATCCTCTATATAAAGAGGCCCCTATTATCAATGAAAGTACGACTCAATTCTCTCCCAATTTAATTTTCCTTAAACACGTTATCAGCACGACGCCCTAACCTTGAAACAAATAGCCAAACCCTGATTCAAGGAGCTAAATCCCTAAATCCGAATACAAAACCTTGAAACCTTTTCTGCCTCCGCCACACAACTTGAAGCCCTCGACCCCAAGAATTCAGAACCGGAGGCAAAACCACCAGAACCGGCCACCGCCAAACAACCCGCAGCAAATATTCCACCGGTTCACCACATTCCGGACCTCCAATTGCTACCAAATTTTGCCAGCAGTAGCATCTCGATTTCAGGATTCAAGAACCAGAAGAAAATCCCAAAAACCCAGCCTAAAAGATACTGAACCGGTCGACTGAATTTCCTGCAGAAAACCGGCAGAAAAGAGAAAGAAGAAAAAAAAAAAAAAAGGAGGAGCCCAAGCCGCTGACGTCATCAACCACGTCAGCAGATCGGTGCCACGTCAACACTGGCGACTTTTTCGGACCACTTTTTTCGGCAACCTATTTCAAGGTATTTTTTACTAAAAGTTCCCGTTTTTTTTAGTTTTTATTCAATTTCTCTTCTTTTTCTCGGAGACTTGCAAACTCCCTTCTTCTACCCCCCTTTTTTCATCATAGGGGAGACCTAATTAAGCCGAATTGTGGGGGTTCGTGCTCAGTTCAAGCTTGGAGCTTGTTGAGATCTCCAAACTTAGAGTTTGTAGAAAATTTATGATCAACGACCACTTACATCATTGTTTCGATCTAATCTAACCCCTCTTGGAATTGAATTTCTTGGAAGCAATTACGCTCAGAAACTCCAAATTTCTTGGGAGCGACTACGCTCATAAATTTTATATGTTTTCGTGGTAGCTTTTTCCGCTCCAAAACTAACTCTTTTTCTTGTTCTCTTTCAGGATGAGTAACCTGAACAAATTAAACTTTGTTCCATTGGGAACAACTGGCTTTGGATATCACAGGTGGGTTCGTGATGTCCGCCAGTATCTCAAGGCCGATGGAATCCTGGATACGATTCTCGAGCCTAGCCAGGATGTGCTAACTGTTGAGCAAGCTCAAGCTTTGAAAGCAAATAGAGGCAAATAAGGCGAAAGCCAAATGACTCGTCATATGGATGATTCGCTCCAGTACGAGTGTATGAATGAAGAAGACCCAAGAAGGTTGTGGGTCTCACTCGAAGAAAGATTTGGCAACGTTCGTGACTCTCTGCTTCCTGACCTAGAAGTGAGATGGCATAGCCTCCGCTTCTGTGATTTCAAGTTAGTTCTTGACTACAACTCGGAAGCACTTCGCATTAAATCCTTAATGGAATTCTGTAGTAAAGAGATCATATGCGATGTTGATTGAGAAAACTCTCTCTACCTTCCCCGTCTCTGCATTGATGGTTGCTAAGAACTATCGAATCGATGTTACTGCAGGACGGATCACAAGGTTTCATGAGCTCATTGGAGCTATGAATGTCGCTGAAAAGCATGACAACATCCTTGTGAAGAACTATAATTCGAGATCCGTAGAAACAGAGTATATTTCGGAATCCAATTATAGTCACGCCCCTAAGAGAGGGCGCCAAGAGCGAAACCCTAATCTTAGGGATACTTTTGGACGTTCTGGTCCATATAATCGTTCTATTTGGGAAGGTAATCGCCAAAATAGGCGAATACGGAACCGAAGAGGTCAACGTGGAAAGAGAGAGGGAGGTCAACGTGGAAAGAGAGAGGGAGGTCAACGTGGAAAGAGAGATGAGGCGTTCCTGGCCATGTTGGTGGCGCCACCAACACTAAGAGTCATCTAAATAACGCTTTCAAAGCGCCTCAATTAATGGAGTCTGAGCAAAGAGATGTATATTCTCGATGTGGAGTATCCGGTCATTGGGCACACATTTGTAGAGCTCGTGAAGAAATTGTCACAGCCTACAAAGCATATTGTGAAGCAAGAGAAGCTCATTATGTGGAACAAGAAGATCAAGAAGATGATCTAGAGTGAAGGGTTGGAGACTACAAATCTGGCTGGGATCAATAGATCGCCAATTCTGTTTAAGTCTTTATTTTTCCAAGAGATGTAATAGGCAATTGCCATATACTTTGTAGTAAATGCCATTGGTTTAGTTTTTCTTCACATAGGCTCATCCAAAATGAGTGTGATGTTTAGGAAGGTTTTGAGATAAGTACGTGGTACTTAAGCGAGCTTTGCTCCACCGACATCTCTCTACTCACCTGGTCATATTTATTTTAGAGTTACTGAAAGAAGTCAAACTTCTACCTTTGTTTTGCATTAGCTAGCATTTGGATTAGATTATCCTAATGGTTAAGAGACAATGATGTACTCTGTTGGCTTATGAATACAATTTCGAGTTCTTTTCATTATGACTCAGTTTTGATTCTGAGCATATGACTTTGTGACTACAATGGCTAGGCCATCAGAATTAGTTCAAGGATATGGAATGACCCAAATTCAGCTTGCCCAATGGCACCTTGATTACCGTCATAGAAACTCTCTACGCTCATAGGGAGAATCGAACCCTAGTGAGCTATTCAAGCAACGGATTCCATGCGAAAATGCATGTAGAGAAAGGAAATGAGTTCATTTGCAATACCTCTAATGATTGTGAACAAATGTGCATCTTAGAGAAATTTATGTGTCTCTCTAGTGGACCCTATGTCACTATTCGAGCTATTAAATCCAATAAAGCTATGAGAGATGATCTCTTGGATTTAGACACATATTGGCTCTGTCATGACAGTAGGTCATCCTAGTAATGATATGATGATCCATCTACAAAATACTTCACACGGACATCTATTTTTCGAGCAAAATGAAGCACGAATCAAAAGTTGATTCCATGACTAGGTATGACCGTCGCCGCTGCCCAGGGCACCGCCGCCGTCCACCACCAGCCTAAGGCTGACACAGTCCCTATCCATGACACCATGGATGGCGTCCATCATGGTGATGGCGCCCCAGGTGATGCTGCAATCACCAATTTTGCTTCAAATAGCGTTTCAGACGCTCAGGCCCAACCAAAATCCTCATTGGTTGCTTCTAAAGCCTCTCGCTCATTTTACAAAGCCTGTTCCTTAGGGAAGTTAGGACTGAGATCGTCCTATGCAAATGATATATAAATACTCATTCTATTCTTACATAGAGTTTGTGGAGACTCTGTGGACTAATTCATCCAACTTGCAGACGTTTAAATATCTCATGATGTTGGTTTAGGGGTCGTCAACGGGCCGGGCCTTTCTATATTTTTAAATAATAGCGGGCCGGGCCGGGCCGGATTTTATTAAAAATAGACGGATCCAAGCCCGTCCATATAAAGCGGGCTTTGAGGGCTTTTTCGGGCCGGGCCGGGCTTGGCCTTGCGGGCTTTTTTGGGCCGGGCCTTGCGGGCTTTATGTATAAATAAATATTTAAAGACAAATATTTTTTTTTTAATTAAGCTTTGGAAATTCATTGGATAATGATCAAATACAATCAAAGATAACATATCTATAATTCTATATTGTACCAAAAAAAAATCTTTATTTATATATAGATACTAATTTATTGATAAATAAATTTTTAAAGGCACTAATTTTTTATAAATCTATATTTATACATCATACACTCCAAATAGCAACATATAGCAATTCAAAGAAAATGAGAAAACTGACCGTTGGATGTGATTATTACAATAAAATAAGAGTGTGGTTAAAAATTTAGTCAATTTCACCATAGTTTCAAACCCGATCGGATTGGTCAACTGTAGTCACTTGCATGTTTTCTTGGTTGACCGATGGCGTGATGAACGCAAAACTTGCTTATTTTTTTACATCACGTTTGTAAATATTTTATCGATGGATGTGTGTGGACATAAGATAAAAATTTCAATTTTTAATTACAAATACGTTGGCCTATACTAATTTGTCTCCTAAAGTTGTATGGCTTATACATTGCATTTAAATTGTTGAGGTCCATTCTAAAACAACCGTGAAGTGGAAGATGAATTTGGAGAAACCAACCGCTCGATTGAGAGATTGTAATATTTTATGGTGGTTGTAAAAAATCTAGCCAATTTGGTTATTGTTTCGAATTCGATCAACTAGGTCAAACGTAGTTACTCTTATAAACCTATATTTATATATCATACACTCCAAAGAGCAACCCCTATTAATTCAAAGAAAATGAAAAAATCGACCGTTGGATGAGTTTATTACAATAAATTATGAGTGTGATAAAAAATTTAGCCAATTTCACCATATTTTCGAATTCGATCGGATTGGTCAACCGTAGTCACTTATATGTTTTCTTGGTTGACCGATGACGTGACAACCGCGAAACGTGCTTATTTTTTCACATCACGTTTGTATATATTCCATCGATGGATGTGCATGGACATAAGATAAAAAAAATTAATTTTAATTACAAACACATTGGCCTATACCAATTTTCTTCCTAAAGTTGTATGACTTATACATTGCATTTAAATTGTTGAGATCCATTCTAAAATAACTATGAAGTGGAAGATGAATTTGGAGAAACCAACCGCTTGATTGAAAAACCGACCGTTGGATGAGTTTATTACAATAAATTATGAGTGTGGTAAAAAATTTAGCCAATTTCACCATATTTTCGAATCCGATCGAATTGGTCAACCGATATTTAGAATATATATATATATATATATATATATATATATATATATATATATATATACGGAGCGGTTCCAAAGAGGACGTCCGCACTGTTGTTAAAGTGCGGACGTCGATGCTGCAGCTCGGCTCGGGGCGCGACGGAGCGGCGGAGCTTGCCGGACGGACGCCAGGAGTCGGACGGACGGGTCTGCAGTCGGTGGAGTCGCCGGCGACGTGGTTGCAGCCTTGCCCAGAAACCTGCAGTTGCAGGTGAGCTCGCTGCCCAGAAACCTGCAACTCCGACCTCCTCCGACCTCAAATGCTGCCCAGAACCGTCCGCCAAGCCTCCGGCCTCCGTCCGCCAAGCCCCGAGCCGCCGTCGCAGCCTGGAACACCGCCGCTGCGTCGCCGTCCGCACTTTAGCAAAGTGCGGACGTCCGCTTCAGAACCCGCCTGTATATATATATATATATATATATATGCACATATTTTATATAGAAATATAAGAACTTCCACACACACACATACATGATATATTGATATATATATATATATATATATATAAACACACACATATTATTTATATATATATATATATATATATATATATATATATATAAACACACACACAAATATATATATATATATATATATATATATATATATATATATATATATTTATAAACACACACACATATATAGATATATCTATATATAACACACACACACACACATATATATATATATAAACACACACAAATATATATCTATGTGTGTGTATATATATTTATAAACACACACACACATATCTACATATATATACACACACACATAGATATATATTTGTGTGTGTTTATATATATATATATATATATATATATATATATATATATATATATAATATTTTACGGGCTTTTATGGGCTGGGCCTAGCGGGCCTTTGGCGGGCCGGGCCGGGCTTTTAGCCCTCAGGGCCGGCGGGCCTCCATCGGCCCACTTGATCCGCGGGCTTTTTGATGAGGCCTATGTTGGTTGACACACAAACACGCTGGTCACGTGTTGTGTCATTGTCCACCTGTAAATGCTGCTTATGCTACACTCATAGCACATATCATATGACAACGGGCTCACTCCCCGGATCATCCTATTCAGTCAATTGGATTTGACATTGCTAGAGAGTTTACATTGAAGACTTTCGATGGTTATTGCATATCACTGGGACTGATGTTGGACATCATATTCTCATGTACACACCCCAATGGTCTCGCGGTAAACGACTACGATGGTAGTCCAGACATTGGTAATGCGCACCAATCTCCTTATATCCGCTTGGGGTGATGCAATATCGCATACAGCTATGCTAATTCGTCTACGACCCACCGCCACTCAATCTACCTCTGCGTTACAGCTAGTGACTAGGTGCAAGTATCGTACTTAAGCATATTTGAGTGTGCCATTTATGTACCAATTGCGCCGCCACAACTCACTATGATGGGTCCTCACAGACGAATGGGCAACTACGTTGGATTTGAGATTTCAACAATCATCCGCCACTTAATGCCCTTGCTATGCGATCTCTTTACCGCATGTTTTGCAGATTGTCACTTTGATGAGACAGTCTTCTCGTCGTTAGGAGGAGATAAGAACACGAATGTTCAGCAGAAACGACATGAATTGTCTTGGTCTGTCCCCACTATGTCTCATCTCGATCCCCACTAAAGTGACGAGATCACACATATCTGTTGCAAACATGCCTGCAAGGAAGGACGTCCCTACGAGAGGACATAGCGCCACCCTACACGGAGGTAGGCATGGCGCTAACGCCAAAGAGAGTGGCACTCTGGCACATTCCAATCATTTGATCATTAAGACTCAAAATCCGTCTCATGAGAATCTTCCGGATTATGGTTATTGTTGGGGGACGCCTCAACGTCAGAACCTATTCCTGAGAATATAGAGCTCTTTTAAAATTACACTAGTGTACATGAGCCGTGGGATAGAAACTCCATCATAATTGATGATGTAGTCGCGCATTTCGTAGCGCTTGAGTTTGTTAAGTCCGATGATATCGAGCCACGCTCCGTTGATGAATGAATGCCAACGTAGAGAGATTTGGCCTAAATGGAAAGATGCGATCCAGGTTAAGTTGGATTCTCTAACGAAGAGGAAGGTTTTCGAGCCAATGATGCTAACACCTCTTAACATAAAACCTACTGACTAATGGGTCTTCGTTAGAAAGCGTGATGAGAAAAAGAGATGACAATCTCACCTTATGGCGCAAGGTTTCTCACAAAACGCCCTGGAATCGACTTCGATGAGACATATTCTCTCGTAATGGATGTCATTGCACTCTACTACCTTGTTAATTTGGTAGTTTCCGAATAACTGAACATGCAGCTTGCAAATGTGGTCACTACGTATCTCTATGGGGACCTAGATACGGAATATACATGAAGGTTCATGGTAAACTTCATTTACCCAAGTCAAGTGGCTGTAGACCACGCAGCGCTTTTACAATAATGTTGAAACGCTCACTAAAGTGACTGCTTGATTGGGAAGGGATATGCCCGCGCGTTTCCATAACAAGTTTTGGATTCTATCGCGGTTCATGTTGGACATGATCTTCATTGGAAGCCCTTAAAGAGCTAAGGGAAACCGCTAATCCGAGTTTGAGATGAAGGATTTTGGGAGAACACGATTGTGTCTCAGTTTGGAACTTGAGCATCGTGTTGATAGATGCTTAGGCATTTTGACAAGGTCAAGCCTTCAAGCACCCCCATGATCGTCCGTAGACCGTAGTCTTGATCCTGAAAATGATCTTCTTTGTCCAAATGATGATGATGAAGACGTGCTAAAGGCAAAAGTGTCATACTTGAGTACAATAGGCGCATTATTGTACTTAGCTCAATGCACAAGACCGGACATCTCATTTTCCATGAACTTGTTAGCTAGATATAGCTTTGCGCCAATGCAATGTCATTGGATTGGTGTAAAAGATATCTTTCGGTACTTGAGATGTATGATTGATATGGGCTTGTTCTATCCCTACAGAGAGATGATGGATTCGGACCCATCACACACCAGGAACGCTGCCAACACTGGCCTGCGTCCACTATCCCCATTCCAAAACGACATGTGTTTTGGAAGGTTTTGCTGATATTGGGTATCTCTCTGACCCATGCAAAGGTCATTCCCAAACTGTTTAAGTGTTCACCATAGATAAGACCGTGATATCTTAGAGGTCTACAGAATAGATCCTAGTCGCTATATCTTCGAACAATGCAGAGATTATTGCTCTTCACAAAGTGGTTCATGAATGTATCCATAATTACGTATGTTCGAACAATTGTGGTTTGAAGTCTACCACAAATGAGCCTACGAGCATTTAGGATAATGCTGCTTATTTTGAATAAGTGAAGCAAGGCTAAATCAAAAGCGACAACACTAAGGATAATCAGCAACAACAGACTCTCCTCAAGATCAAAGTGAACTAGGTTTGATCTGAGGAAAGTGTGGTAGGCTTGCTCACTAAGTCATTGCCTAAATTTCACTTTCGAGAAACGTGTTGGTAGCATCGTTTGCGGAAGTTATCCGAACTCCCATGACCATAATCATTAGGAGGAGATGCAGACATCAGGGGGAGATGTCTACACGTATGGTCTCGAAACGTGAAGGGTGTGTTGTGCTTTTTTTCCTCTTCGACCGAGATTATTTTTGTCCCACTGGGTTTTTGTTACTTGACAAGGTTTTTAATGAGGCAACGAGAGGAGCACCACGTTTGCGCGACACAAGGAGGAGTGTTCAAGTAAATCCAGAATATGTGTCTGGCCCAAACTCTAGGTTACTTGACCTAGTTGTAATAGGGTTTTGAATTAGAAATATTCTCGGAGATATTCATAGATATCCGATTAATTGTACGATTATCTTTCCTTGTACAACTTTGATTCTATGTCTTGTAATCCTCTATATAAAGAGGCCCCTATTATCAATGAAAGCACGACTCAATTCTCTCCAAATTCAGTTTCCTTAAACAGCAACACCTTTATTGACAAAAACCTCAATCGTTGGTAAAAATTGGTTTACCCTTGACCCAAAAAGACAAAGACAATCCAAAATAAGATACTTGAGATATATTAGGGCTAGCATTAGCCATGAGGTTCCCACAAATGGATAGGTCTTATGCAACTGAAGCTAGTTGTTGTGAACCTCGGTGGATTTGGCCAAAAGCAAGCGAGTATATGAAGGACTAACCATGGAATCCAAACATGGTTTTTTTTTTTTTTTTTCACCAGAAATATTTTTTGGAGTGGTTCTAGTTGGACCTCTAAATTGATATTTAGACCTCCCCTACTTATTAAACCTCAAATTTACATTTTTAAATACTTAAAAAGCTAAGTACACCTCCTTAATATATATTTTCAACAATTTGTTGTTGTTACTGTTGTTGATTTTGTTATTATTATTATTATTTTAAATCTCTATCAATTCAACCACGAAAAATTTTGTGGGAGCTGCATGCCTACATTTTTTGTATATTTTCATTGACGGAACCAGAAAGTGATTCTTGGAGGGGTCGAACAAATAGACAATTATCAATATTTTTATTTTAGTCCGGATCATAACTTTTTTTTTTTTTTTTGGCAATATGGATGGTTGTATACGATCCCGTTCCAATGGTCAGCTGCTGACCATGGAATTTTTGCTCAATCACCGTCCGATTGAAATCGGACGGTTTACAGCTAAGTGATGAGAGAGGAGAAGAGAGTTGTGAACCGTCCGATTTCAATCGGACGGTGATTGAGCAAATGATGGTTGTATAAAAGACTTTGGTTCTCAAATAAATTAGTAATAACTACACCAAAATATTCAATAAATTTAGCTGTTTAAGGAAAATCCAAATCAGATTATTTTGAATTTATTCTTGTATTAAATAATAGGGCCATATGTAGAAATTAATTATTTTAGGTAAATGATAAATTTATATAAGTAATATAAGGAAATTCCAAAAAAAGTTTGAATGTTTTATGAGAAATTCTTAGGTGGGGGTTTCCCCACCACGTGGCTTTAGGGCCACCCAATCAGAACAAAGAAATTTTTTCCTCTCTTCCGAAACTGCCATTGCTCCCTAAATGTACAATACCCAAAAGACCCCCTGCTAGGCAGTGATTGGTATGCCGCACATGCCACGTGGTGCGGGTGCCCCACGCAATTCTTTCTCATGTTTTATTAATGAGACTGTCCAAAAGAAAATTAATTGTTATATTAATGAGGGAGGTAAGAAGAATATTTGTTTTTTTTTTTTTTTCCTTCTTTGTCCTTATTTGTTTTTTCATATGAGTTGATAAAGTCTATTGATAATTGAAAAAATATGGAGATCCAAATATCAAATTTGGAGGTCTAACTAGAACCACCCCCAATTTTTGGTCCACATGCCCCTTTTGTTTTTTTTTTTTATCCAAAATCGTTGGTTATAACACTCTGTGCAAAATCTCAAAATTTTATTTTTTCACCGAAATTTTTCTACTCTCAAATCATGATTTTTAAGCATTTCTTGTACTGATGAAATACGAATATATCAACCCGATTGTTTTTTTTATAATTTTTCAAAATTATAAAGCAAAAAATTCAAGATTTTGGCCTTTGACGAATTTTGTGATCACTCTTTAACTTATGAAGCATGAATATAGCATCACCGTTGACAGTCAGGCCTTTCAGAATTGTTCATTGGATCACACACCAATGGGCCCAGTATCGGGCCCAGAGCTATATAGCATTGCAAAAAAAAAAAAAAAAAACTGCTAGCAGTTGACCCAACGGCAACGGTCGCAAACCCAACGCCACTGGGTGGTCATATAATGAGAGGGTCTGAAAGACCAATACGAACGCGCGAACTCAGTGTCGATTCCCAACTTAAACTCCAAACAACAATTCGCGGGCTTTACCTTGTCAATCGAATTCCTCCAATTCCAATTGCTCTTCAAGTCTCAGAATTCAAACTCAAAGTTCGGCGATTTACCTTTCTATGCTACTGATTTAGGGTTTTTATTCCACCCTACTTGAGCCACTGATCGGTGTATTAGACAATGACAATGTAAGTACACAGTTTTATTTTCTGCAAATTATTATTCTTTATGATTATTTGGTTTCTGGGTAATTGAAATCAGTATATGATTATTCTGAAAGGATCCTACTTTATGATACTTGTGTGAGTTTGTTGATTTGGGTTGGTCTGATTTTGTGTTTTTAGGGGAGGTGTTAAGTTGGAACTTCGTTGTCCCAAAAAAGTATACAGTGTTGCACTTGACCCTAACCCTGATTGGACCTTTGAGGATCTAGTTTCCGAGCTAAATGCCCTTGAAATCAAGATCAACAGCGGTTCTAAGGTTCCACTCCCATTTGCTAAAGATAAATCAAGGTGTGTATGGATATTTGTGATTCATCTTTTGCTACTAATGGCTGAAGAGCTTTGCTTTTCTGAGATTTGTCATCTGCTGCATTATTTAGGGATATATCCAATTGGAAGAGTAATGGGAGAAACTCTAGTAGCCCGTTTGTTATGCGTGTGTTTGAGGATGACATGGACAACATTGACGCCGAAGATGAGGAGGTTCATGATCAGAAGTCCATGGTTGCTAAACGGTTTAATTTTGATGAACTCTATCTCAGGTATCACGCACTTGAGTTTTTTTTTTTTTTTTTTCCATTTGCACTTGTAGTTTGTTATCTTTATTATCATATATGCTAGGCATTCAAGATCAGTCATTGAAGATAGTCCGGATATCTTTTACTTATCTTCCTAAATTTCTGTTAGAGATTTAGCTTCAGAAGTCTTTTCACTATAGTAATTTAGGTATTTTACAGACCCCTATTAAAAGGTATGATTTATGGTTCATTTTATCTTTCTATCTTTTAGTGACAGTGATGATTCTGGTGACGAATCATCTTTTGGCGCCGAACCTTACCTAATGGAGAAGGTTGATCTAGTGGAAAGTGGTTTGCTCGAGCTATCCCGTGAACATCAGTTCAAAGTTAAGGTGTGTAGCTATGTAGGTGGTTTAAGTGTCTTGCTATTTTAAACTTGTTTATGGTGTATCATAGTCTTTGAGAATCGTTAGCTACACTATATATATGTATTTAGCTATATGATATTCAGTATGTTCACAAACTCTCGTCCTTTGTGCTATTATAATAACTACTCATTTCTGGTGGTATCCCTGTACCCTCTGTCTCCCTGTCCCAAAATTCCTTCTGGTTACAACTAATGTAAGGAGATAGGATGTTCATTTCGCTATTTTGTTAAGGCTGCATTAATACAAATTTCAATTTAATCTGTTCATAGTGAAGTATTTACTTTGTTGACTTTGTAAGACACATTAGAGAAGCTCATGCTTTATTATGTGTCAATGCACAGCATATACATTTGAATTTTGGTTTGTGTTTGTGGTCTTTCATCCTTGGTGTATTAATAATTGTGATTGGCTTGACTTGCAGGAGGAAATTAGGAACCAAATATCAGCATTAGAGACAGAACTGAAGAGTGAAACTGACAAGTCTATTTCTGCACTTGTTCGAGTTGAGAAATATAGAAAAGAAAGATCTGAAATGGATAGAAAACTAGACACTCAATATCAACGCAAGATGTAAGATTGCATGTTTCAATTTTTTCTCCCTAAAGTACTGTTCATGACTATTTGTTCCGTTTGTTTAATCTGATATAAGTGTAATCATGTCTTAATTACCTAAGCTTTCTGATTCCATTTAAGAAAACCTTACTATTAAAATAAAATATTAAAGACAACATTAAATCTGAAATTCCTTATTTAATGCTCTTTTATTATTTCTTGGTTCCCAGTAATCTCTCCATGCTTGTTTTTTCCTTTTTACTAGTTAAATCAATAGATATTCAAGGAAACAGTTTTAACAATTCCTTGTAATACCCTGTAGAGCGGAAGCACTTGATAATCACTTAACTGTTGTCCAGCGAGACCTTGAAGTCAGATCTCAAATAGAAGAAAGAAAAATAAGAATTGATGCAGCTTATGAAGATGCTAAACGAAAGGAAGCTGAAGAAAAGCTTCGACAAGAACGAGCTAAAGCGGAAGCTGAGGTCTTTTGGCTTATTCTATATCTATACCATAATTACTTTCTTGGTTAATTTTATGATATTGTGTATTCAATTCTGCCCTGCTATGTTATGTCTTTACCTGTCCTCTTTGATGTGTTGCACAGATTTTTTTTTTTTTTTTTTCCGTTTTCAGTCTCAGAGTTGCAATTCAAGTAAAAGCTGTTCCGTAAACTTTAGGGCAAAGAAAAGAAATGAACTTTAGGGTACTTGGTTGATATCTAGAGTTCCACACCAATTTCCTCAAATCCCACATTCGTGCTAGAAAAGCATTCCTCTGAATGCAACTGACCTATCTCAGTTAAATTCCAGTTAGCTATTCCGTTCATCTGCATCAGCTATTCCATTCATCCCGTATTCCCATCCATAACTGGTTTGCCAGACATCTTGCCATGTTGTCCTTGGTACCTCTGTCCCGTATATATATTGTTTTCCATAAAAGAGCTCTGGTGTATATACTGGATCTTTAAGCAGTCTTACACAATTACTAATTACTAATAAGATAATATTATAAGTGCAGGCAAAAAGAGTTGAGGAAGCAAAGAGAGCTGAGGAAGCAAAAAGAGCTGCTTTGGAAGCTCAGAGAAGAGCAGCTAATGAAGCTGCAGCAAAAAAAGCTTCTGAAGCCTCAAAGAGGCCTGATACTGATGCCAATTTGGGAACTTCTAATGCTCAATCCGGTGGACCTCAAGTAAATAAGCCAGCAGCAGGAGGTATTCCTCATAAATGGGAAAGAGAAACTCTCTTAAACCTTTTTTTCATCATTGCATTTTCAGTTGTTCGTTGAAGAAAATTTTCCATCATCTAAGGCATGAACTTGGTTAACTGATGGCAGCTAACAAAATCAGGGCAGCTGAAAGTGCTTTAAATTTAGAGCAGAGGAGACTACAAAAGTTAAAACAGTTGGATGAAGAAGTCCAGGCACTAAGATCAAGTTCCAATGAGGTCTGCTGGCAGACTAACTTCAACCTCTGAAGGCTTTATTTTATTAGTTTTTGAATCAATGATTGGTGCTGTTCTTTTCACTAGTTGTTTACAACTACCAATTTGGGTTAATATATATTTGAATTTCTGTTTCTGGAGCTTGCTATTAGAATGCATATCGTTGTGGATTCCTTTTCCTAAATGCATTCTCTGCATCTTAAATATTTTTCTTTCATACTGTTTCCTGTTTTTGATGATTTTTATTATAATATCATTATGGAATTGTTGCACTACAGTTATTCTAATCTTCTCTTTTATATTTTAATCTCTACTTTTATGCTAGTTTTTCATGTCATGTTTTTATTTATTTATTTATTATTATTGTTTTTTTTAGAATTTTGGGAAGTACGAGAGGCAAATTGCTAAGTTGATCCAACAAATTACAGGAACAACAGAAAATGTCAGGTGAGCTGGATGCGCAATTACATAATGTTGCTGGTTGACATTGTTTTAATGCTTTGCTTTGTTCTGTAATACTACTTACTGTATTGAATTTCTGCACATGTGCCATCTAGTTGCTTTCATAGGGGGTTTGGTACATGCATTATGGCTTGAAAAATTTTCTCTGTTTTGCTCATTTAAGTAGAAGACTGACAGGATGATATTTCTGGTCTTGCATGAAGTTTGCTATTAGTTAGGATTTTGTAGGCCAATCACCTACTCCTTTCATCTTCGTTTTGTACTATGTTTTTCCATCATTAAAGCCATGTCCAAAACTAAACCCTGGTTTTCCATCATGTCCTTTATAGCCATACTTTCTCTTAGTTCACTACAATAATATATTTCCCATGTACCGTTTCTTTTTCTTAAAAAAGAACTGTAACTCTGATACTGTTGTCATAAAACTAAGCCATATCAATATGATCAAGATACTTTAGTTGTATAAAGTTGAAGCTCTTACTCTTAATGCTACGAGAAAAATTATTTTGAAGATGCAAGTAATGTACTTTTTGCAGACAAAAAGAATATGATCTACTCAAGATCTTTTGCGATGCACGTTGCCCACAATCTATCAAAACTGCAGCATTGGCAAAGAAGGTAATGTCAATTGTTTGACCTGCAAAACACGCCCATTTCTTGTTCCTTAATTACATGTGTATTTGGGTACAATGTCCAGGATTTGTTCAGATTCCAGTACATGAAATCTATAGTTTTCTATTTATAGTATCAGAATGCTCCACTTTTGTTTGGATATCATGCTGTTATCATGCTTTTTTGACATTCCACTTCCTCTAATAGGACAGGTACTAATGTTAAAACTATGCTGAATGGTTGGTTATTTGGATATTACAGGTCGTCTCCAACTGTAAACGCCCGGGGAATCCTGCATTTGCACAAGCATTCGTCATTGTTCGCATTACTTCAAAGGTACAACTTGATGATAGAGCACGTTGTTAATGAAAGAGATTACCATCTCTTTTCATGTGTTTGCATGTGGACATTTATGTAGATGATGTCCTTATGGTTCAAATGTATTTCCATAATGATATTATTTGTACCATTTAACATAGATCATGCTACATTTTTGTATATGTGAATCAGGTTCCACATGCAATGGACCTTATCCTTGCTGAGTTACACAAAGCTTGCATCTATACAGTTCCAAAGCACTACTCACGGGTAAGTGAATCTCTTAAGTCTTAATTGACATAAGTCTTTTAATTGTCTTTTGCCTCTCTATTTGATCCTTAGTCCCATTTAGTTGATCAATAAGTGGGTGTATAGAAAAGTTCTCTTCTGATTTGTTATCAATTTGATACAAACCATGGAACCTTATCCACTGTTGGTTGGTTTTGATTATGAAGAGGAGATGTGAAAACTTTTAGCAAAGATCAAGTCTAGTATAATTTAGATCTTATTTACAGGAGACATATATACCTATTTTGATGCCAAAGTCACACAATAAGGAGTAGAGATGCTGAACTGGTGTTCAATCCATGGATTGATTGTTTAAAAGTTCATGATTGTTAATCTGCAACCTGCAGATTCACACTTTCTCCTGTTTACCCTCTCAAGTTGTTTGTTCAGAAAAGATCAAACGCTCTTTGCGATTATTATTACTATTACTTTTTTTGACTTTGCAATGATTTTTATTGAATTTGAGGAGGAAGAGGAATAAAATAACCAAAATAAAGCTTTGATTTGATCCTTTTTTCGTTCCTTTCTTTTCTCTAGGAGACACTGCTGCTAGCCTTCATCACATCAACATTGGCAACATGTCATTGCATATATAATGCTGCATACATGGTGCTGTGGTCGAGGTTGGCATCAGAATCTTCCCTATTGTGGTTGAGTTGATGTGTTTGGCAGTTATGAACGGAATTCCTTGCATTTTTGATTCTTTAGTAATCATAATTGCTCTTTGGACCTAGCATTAGATGTTAAAAAGGTCTTAAAACCAGAGATATGCGGTGCAGATTATTCACTTCGCCAATTAAGATTATTATCTGCATAATGTTTCAACCTTAAAAGACACTTCTATATCCTAGTTCTTGTTTTGATTAGAAGATGAATTCCGAATTCTGAGTAGCTAATAATTAATGCAAAAGAGTCTAGTGATGGCTGTATTGTATGAACTTATTTGCTGCTAGGAGGGAACATTAATAGGTGACCATGGCATGCTGTGGAGTTGACAACGTTGCTGGCCATAAATTTTGGACATTGACACTTTTTTTTTTTTTTGTTCTTTCTGTGGATACTCTTACGGATTATGAATTTTTAACTACTGCAGTCAGCATTTGGATCAAATGATACCTATTATAAAGCTCTTGGATTCCAAGAAGATGACGAAGGAAAGATTGAGAGCGTTGACAGTTATTTGACACGATTAGAATCTTATATGAAGCTATATGGGGCACTTGTTCAGGTTTGTCCATACGATTCAAGCTTAAGTTTTGAAATGTTTTCTAGCAATTATTAGTTATGGTTAATACGATCTAGTTTGCTGGTATGCGCTAAGCATCTTACTTGAACTGTTTTAGCAGACGGAGATGGATAATGTACATGGCCTGAAAGAAGGTTGGGCATGGCTTGCAAGGTTTGTGAATGCTCTTCCTGCGAACAGATATACTGCCGTTGCACTTGCAGCATTCCTACGTGTAAGTTGTTACGGAAAGTTCACATACTGTAAAAAAACAAAATAGGAGAAAATGCTTTGACCTAATACGTTGAATGTTTTAACAGATGGCGGGTTATTCTCTCTTCAGAAAGTATAGAAATCAATTCGTGAAGTTGTTGAACATGGTTGCAGACAACTTCTTGAATGCACTAAAAGAACAAGGAGATTCACAGCTAAGCCCAGTTATTGTAGAAATTGACTCCTACATAAAGGACAGGGAATTCCTTCGTGAGCCTGAGGGAAGGCAATTGAAGAGCAATTTGCAATCAGATCTTTCTGTGCCGTAAACTAGATTACCAACAGTATTGCTTTCAGAGAATGTGTCAGTTTTGTTTTCGGTCATGTTCTGTATTTGTATAATTTGGTATTTATCCCCGGTGAATGGAATACGTGAATTTCAAGCTCTTGAGTTGGGGGGGGGGGGGGGGGGGGGGGGGTCATGGATGAAATGGTTGAGCAAAATCAAGCTGCAGTCCAGTCCGGATTTGAACAAAAAATTTGAATGGAATGAACCAAGCCAAAGATCCCATCATAGTTTTCTTTCTTTATGCAAAGTTTCCTTGGCGATCTTAGCTGAAGTTAATTTCTGATCGTGCATGAATATCGATTTTTAGTAAGCTCATACTTCAAACATCAAATGGTTTTAGCAAGAGGAAATCATAAATATGGCAAAACTAGCTAGCAAATACTTTAATCAAATTCTGTCAGACATTCCAAATTCGTATCTGTTTTTCAAAATACTATACAAGACAAAACCAATCAATCAAAAAAAACAAGAGAGAGAAGGATGGCCCGGACTTGTGGCCAACTCTGATCTAATCCTAAATTTTCTTATATACAAGATCATCAAGCATGATGAACCACAGTGGTTTACTTTACAAAGAGGCTTCTAATGGAAATGTTCAGTTTAAACCTTCAACAAGCTCACTTCCTTCAGGAAACACATCACAACGAAGACAGTGTAGAGTACTCCTGCACATCCCAGAACTATCCATCTTTTAGCAAAGAGCATCCGGAGACATAATATTTTCTGATGGCATGTAATTACATTATACAAATGGATAATGATACTCCTCCACTTTGTGCCCCAGGTACATAAGCATTTGATCCAGCTTTCACTCAACTGAGCATAACTCACGAGATTATCTGAGCACTAAAATTCTTGGCTATGTGCAGAAAATTCAGACTAAAAGAGTTTTATTCTAGTTTGGATTGAACTCCGGCAAATGGGGCATGCTTGGAGGTATTCTCCACAGTCACAACAAGTCTGCAACACAAAACCAGGACCAAAAAATTACTAATAAACAAAAGATCCACAATCTCAATATGCATCCTTATTGTAACTCAATGTCATGAACCTTTGCATAGAGAAAATAGTCTACCTGATGCCCACAACCGAAGGCCATGTCTTTCGGATTAGTAAGACAGATGGGGCAAACCTGCATTATGAGAAAAACAAAAAGATAAGAGGTGGTAAGGTACGTGATTGTGTATTTATTTGTTGATGAATCTATAACTAGATCGTTGATGCATAAGCACCTGATTATCATATGTTGAATGAGGAGGTGCGCTGACTCCTGCATCATATCCAGTATGAGGAGGAGCTGTCCGCTGCTGAAAACTGCTTGAGCCGTATCCAGTATAAGGTCTAGTGTTGTTTCTAACGGAAGAGACTGCAGCAGGTGGGGGAAGAGGAATTCTGTCTGGGGAATTCCCATTTCGTACTCTGCGTGATCAAGGAAACAGATTTTCATATTATTACAAGTAAAGATCAAACTGGAAAAAAGTACTACTTGCATGTTAAGCTTGAATTTTTACCCCAACAGGTCTAGCGCTATGGTGGCCTTATATTGGGAAGGTATTTCCATCAAGGCTGAAAGAGCAAATTCTGTCTGCTTTCTCGATAGATCCACATTCTTTGACATGATTTCGGTAAAGTTCACAAACTACAACATCACGAAAATTAGTCATTGAGAATTATAACACAATTAAGAGGTGTGAACGTACATGACAAGTAACCTACTTTTGGATAACTAAGTGACACCATTACTCACCTGCAAGTTATCAAATGCCCGAGAAGGGATGTTGTCATCGAATTCCTTCATCAGGTCCCAGGGCCCATCTCCAACCCCGACTAATACTATAGACAAGGGGTAATTGCTGCCAAAAAAACAATTAAGCATATGAAAGTATAGGTCAGCAACCAAAATCTTGTTATGGAAGATCTCCGCTGAGGTTATAAGAAAGTGTTAATATATAGGAAAATTTACCTTGCTCTTACAATTGCATTAATAGTCCTTTGTTCTTGTGGGCTTAGTTGACCACGTTGTGTATCAATACTTCTTGTCACCTATGACAATGACAATATTTCGTAAGGCAATAGGAAGCAACAACTAGACTAAGATTTTTGCTTCTGAGAACGAACTAGAGGTATTGTAATTCAATAGTTCAAAATCATGCTCATTCTCTCTGGTGAGTCATGTTCTAATATATAGCTTAAACCAAAGTACCTGACCATCGGCAATGATCAGCAAAACATGGTATTGGCCTCCACTTTGCTCAACAATAGTCATTGCCATCTCAATAATGGGTGCAAAAGATGTAGGTCCTGCAATAAGGAAACAACAACAGGAATGTACAACTTCATAAATTTGCTGGTATTGATAATGCAACAGATATTGACCAAGTGGAACAATTAGAGGCTACAGCACCTGCAAGTCGAAGAGTTGGAACAATTTCTCTATATCGTGTCAGCACTTCCTCGAATCCAGTACAAACGCAGTCATCTGGATAGAAGCTGAAGACATCTTGATCATGTGTAGATGCTACAAGAATAGACAAGAAATATGTCATTTTCATGGTCCAAACAACATAGAAATAATGCCTGCGACAAAGCTCTGCATTCAATTACCATCTCCAAACCCATAGCATGGAATTAGATTATCTTCATCAAAAGCGGACAATGTCTTCCCGATAATCGATATTGCTTGTTCATAGGGATTTTGACCAGTTCCAATGTGATGCAAGCTTTTCCGACCAAATGACCTCGAACCTGTTGAAATTAATAAAGAGGCAGAAAACAAATCTTAAGCATATTGCATGCATTACCTTCAACCAAAGAACTTATTAGCATCTCAAGTAATAAGGCTAAACCTGTCCACTCATTGCTCTTTGTGAAGTCAATGCCAACAATCAGATTAGAAGACTCTAGGCCAGCTTGTGCAAGAGCATTAGTAACCTGTGGTCAATTATATGAATAAGAATACTGGATACAGTTTAACGTTGTCATGTCAAAGCTAGATTTACACAGAAAAGTTAAAAAAAACATGCTGAATCAATATTGTCATTAGGTGTCACTTACTCATCACGTCAATCAATATTGTCAATTTCATTAGGTGTCTCTTATTCCATGACAAATGAAGTGATTTTGAAAAGCAGGACGTACAGACACAAAAACATGCTGCATAAGTTCTAACCTCATCCAAGGAGCGATAATCGTCAGATATCTTTGAGTATTTCCTGTCCAGTCTCCTCCTTGGCAGTTGTGAGGAGGGTGCATAGTGATGCTGAGGTGTAGCAATATACGGGTCTTGCTGAGCATATGGTACTGATTCCGGGTACTGATTCCATGAGGAAGAAGAAGCAGTTGAACCACTATGAGAAAACCTAGAACTCGACTCTTTGGAGCTTCTACTTCCCATCGCAAGTACAATAACAGAATCTAGAAAATCACCAAGTTAAGGAAACACACCAAATCTGCACTATTTATTTGCTGGGAAAAACTGAAACTTGGTTAATATAGCTAGTTGCTCTAAATGTGAACAAGAACATTCCTTATGGACATTTCTCAAACTCTCACAACAAACAAACCAAGACCAAGAACATAGATCATATAACGCAGCCAAAGGTGACTGATTCAACCGAAAGCCGACCATTTGAAATCAGTTTTGTTACCAACCACTGAAATAGTTGCAAAGTTTACTTCTATATATTTCTACATTCAAGAAACTCCCAGGCAATTTCAGGAATAAATATAATGAAAACAAGGTTCTGACTTATGACTCAATCACAATCCTGAGTGATGAACACGAATAAGTAAACTAATTCTTATTCATTAAGAAATACGAAGAATATTATATCTACGTAACCGGGCCTCCAAGAAAACCAGGCACGCAACTTTTTAATTTATACACTTGTTCCATTTGAAACATGAATTAAAATGTTTTATTTGATTAACCTCAAAAAAAAAAAATGCTTTATTTGAAACGTGAATTAAAATAAGAATATGCAAATCATAAATGAATAACTAAAATAATTTCCATGTTATCCTAATGCATATAACAAATTAATAAATACTAATCAATATAAGAAAATTAAGCATCAGAATGGGGATGATTGGAAAAGCTCAACTAACAAGTAAGAGACCTCTGAAACTGGGGATGAATAAACTAATGCTAGATTAAGGAAACAACTAGGGTTAAGCAACAACTACAAGTGATCGACTAATATATACTTAATATTGGATTATTGATGATGTTCTAGAGGTTGGATGATAAGTATATCAATAGGGAGATAACAGGCAATTACCTTCCACAACAAGTCAAAAGGGCTTTGTAACACGACTGTCATTTTCTGGGTCCAATGTTGTTGACGTCTGGGTTTATATGGTAAACTTGGGAATTACGAGGTCGACACCAACAAGGAGTTTGGGTTTGAAAATGACAGATTTTACATTCATTCTTGGTCTCCATGAACTAGTCAATTTCCTCTTTCCAGAAAAAGAAAAGAATCTAGTCGGCTATTTGATTGCAAAGCCCATTTTTGACATAATACATGACCGACTATTCGGCAATGCAACTGATTTTGGGCTAATATTGACAAGTTGGAGTCATGGATTCCACTATACTCATACTCATCATGACGAAATTGCATCTCACCTCAGCTAAATCCACCCTTACTTAATCCACCCTCACTAAATCCGCCTTGAGGGAATCTTATCCTCCTTGAAGGGATTGTGTCTCGCTTCACCCAAATCCACCTTGAGGGAATATATTGTGCTCCGCCCAACTTAATATTCCTCCCTTGGCGGGATTCTCCTTTGCTGTGCCCAAAAAGCTATTACCGAAAACTTTTGTTCCCACAATGCCCCCTTTTTCTTTTTGCGCGGGAACCCGAGCGGAAAAAGAAAAAATCTTTCGAGCCATGCCGTCTATATTTTGGATGTCAGTCGCCTCAACGGTAATATCTAAGAAGGACATTTTTCGCCGTGGCGCAATCCGACCTCAACGATTTCCACCGTGATATAATACCTCAACTCTCATGGAGCACCCACCATAACACAACTTTTATTTAATTATTCTCCATCGCGGCGTGAAAGTCCTCCGGTGCATAATTGCTCTGTTGTAAGGAAGACTTTCTCTGCATGGTGGGGGCCTTACTAGTTCTCTATTCGATCTACGAGACTGCAATCTTTCTTCCATGCCCCCAAACTATCCTATGGAAATATGTACAACACATTACCTTTTGATTTAGACCCATATCAACTTCTTCTCCGGGACAAGAGACACTTTTTCTCTTTCTTCAATACTTAATTCAAAGCTTTACCTGATAACTTGTACTCCCTTTTCACGTTTCCTATGCAACCTTGTTTTTTATTCTTTCTTTAATGCTTGCTTCAAAGTGTTTTCTGATCATTTGTACTCCTTACTCACGTTCCCTATGCATCCCACTCTCTTCCTTATTTTTTATTCTTTCCTTCCCTTAGACCTCTTAAATAAGTCAACTTCTTCCTCTTTACACATCCCGCAGCCGTGCAATTCCTACTTAGGCTATGTTTGGGGGGGGCTTTTTTGCTCCTGTGCTTATAAGCAACAGCAAGAGAAGTGTTTGGTAAATCAGCTTCACCCCTGCTTCTTTCAGAAGCCCTGGCTTTTAAGCTGGAAAAGCAGAAGTCTGGAGACCCCAGCTTTTGGAAGCCAGAAGCCGCTTCTGCAACTGTAGCTCTATTCACTGTAGATTAATGACACTTTGATAATACCAGCGATTGCCCTCCCTTTCTTAAAGATATTACAGACGACCTTCCTCGGTCCAGGTCCTCGCGATCGCGGTCCCCTCTTCAAATCCAATTGCAGAGGCAGTCCAAAGCCACCAAATCCGTCTCCAGGTCTTTTGGGTTTGGGTCAGGACCAATTGGGTTTGTTCATGAGCTAGCTGGTAGTTTGATTTTATGTATTTAGCTAATTGGGTTTGGGTTTGGGTTTGTTCATGAACTAGCTGAATAATATGACAACAATGGAAGTTTGATTTTCTGTAATTAGCTCCAATACCATATATTCAGGATGAATGACCAATCATTTTTTTTTTTTTTTGACTTTGTCAAGGGGAACCCAAAGGCTTCCTAGGCCCAAGATAAACCCCTTCGGCGCATGTGAAATGCTCCAACTGTGCATTGCAGCACAGTGCCTCGCCACTTTGACAGCTTCGGGGTTCGAACCTAGGTTGGGGAGCACACCCAACTAGGCAAGAACCACTAGGCCACTTGCAGTGGTTGATGAATGACCAATCATGATTTGCTGTGCAATTTAGCAGTTGTCTTTTTCTCTGTTTTTGTAGCTTCTTTCCTAGTTTGGTTGCTTGGAAGAGATTGGACTGATTTTGAATCTTGGGGTTTTCTTTTTCTCTTCATGCCCTTTCAGGTTTGCAATGTTTCCGATTTTGGTTGCATGGAAGAGATTGGACTGGTTTGCAATCTGGGTGTGGGGGTTCTTTTGAATTAAGCAAGACTAGGCCAAAATTAACTCAATACCTTGATGTTAAAGAGAGAACCTTGTGCGTGATTCAGATATCAAGTGAGGCTTGACAGCGTGAAGATGGTGTGGGAGCTAGAAACATACTGCGGTGAAAGAATTTGGGGATTTTTGAATTCGGGTTTTCTAGAAGACGAGCTTGAAGGGGGATTTTGGGAGAAAAGGGACTAAGAGCTAGGTTTTGTGCTTAGAGGCTTGGAGGCTTGAAGAGTTGAGGCTTTTTAATGTTTCTCAGCTTTTTGGGTTGTTGCTTGATGATAATTTCAGTTCCTGATCTCTCGTTTTATAGGCTCAATTGGAGGGGTATTATGGTGGCTCAAGCCCTTTGGTTTTCTGGGTAAGATGCTTCTCCTTTAGCTCATGCAGGATTTCTGCCTTAAAATCTGGGAGATCAGAGCTTTCTTGCGGGATGGAGTCTTGGAAAGAGGAGAAGATCGTTGCAACAGTGAGCAAAGGTCGCAGCAGAGACAGCTGCGGTGGCACAAAACCTGGAACGAGGCAGAAGGGGAAGCTAGGGGGTTGTGAGCTCATCGTTCAAGGGGGGAGAGGACATCCGCCTATCGGTCGGAAGGTAATCCTTGCTAACTGACAGGAGGGATCGATATTCCTCTTGGATATTTGGGTCGAGTAGCGTGTTTGGCAGCTGCGGGGAAAGGAAAGGAAGCTAGAAGAAAGACCGGGAAGGCTTGACTATCTTATTTCTTTTGGGTTTGGGCTTTTCTTTGGGCTTTGAGTTTTTAGGGAAAAAGGTTGATCCAAACCTCATTTTCACCAATTCGCTATTGATTTAAATTACCGGGCTTGGATCTCGAGCCCAAGATCGAGACCACCGATGACGTTAAACCAATAGACGAGCATTATATGTTTCCGTAACCTTCCACACCATACCCACTTCTGCAAGCCCCAGAAATGCGTGGATGTGGCTTGGGTCCACATCTAGGGTGTGTTTGCTTGGCGGGTTAAAGTCGAGAGATGGGTATAAAATTCTATAGTTTTACAGAATTTTATACAAATTGCGTGTTTATGCTAAAATATGCCGCGACGACATATTTATTTGTCGTGTGATTTTTCGGGTACTAACACTGGGTAAGCTACTTTCCGATTTAGAATTGTATGTTTTACTTTAGTACTGAACTGCTGATTACAAGGAATAAATTTTGGTTCATTTGCCTTTTTAGTTCACATAGAAGTACTGCATTCTGTTCTTGATTTATGCCCCACAAGTCACTCACGGTTCTTTAGGACAGAATTTATGAGTATGTAGAAACAATATATTAAGCTCATGTTCTTGTTTAAATGCATGTTGATGGTTCTGTATTCTTCCAAATGTTTAAATGCATATTCTTGTTTAATTTATTAAGCTCATGTTCTTATTAACCTTCCAGATGCAAGTAAAAGGTGTGCAGGTCTATGGGTTCTCTGATGCCTATCTTGTTGGTCCTTTTCTTGCTACGGTGATCATAATTTGTTTCCAGTGTCCAATGGTATTGCTAGATCTTAGCTTGCCTTTGTGAAAGTGATTTTTTTTTTCTTTAACACTGCTTTTCATGTCCCTTCATAGATAGATTATTTGGTTACAACTCTTCTACGAAGCAGGTGTCCAGAAACTTTCAGAGGAGGTACTGAGAGACCGGAACCACCTGGAGGAGGTTCTTTTCCTTCTGCGCAGGTAAAGTCACTTGTGTTAGTTTAGTCTCACTGGATTAAATGGAGTGTATGTTAACCAAGTAAACTCTTAATATGGTAACTTATTTATAAAATCTCTACACGTTTTAACATCTTTATGAATTTAATTTCATTAATGGATGCAGCATGGGAAGAAATGGACACATACCTTACTGAGATTCCAAGCTAGCACACATACTGCAAAATTCTTTGGGAGGAAACGCTAGGACAGCCATCATTTGCACCATGAGCCCTGCACGAAGTCATGTTGAGTAATCAAACAACACCCTGTTCTTTGCAAGTTGTGCAAAAGAGGTTACTACTAATGCAAAGGTCAATGTGGTAAGGTCAGATAAGGCATTGGTAAAGCAATATCATAATGTGTGTATATGTGCATATTGCCATATGAGTTATTTCTGTGAAGGTTCCGTAATAGCAATTCTTACTGCATGTGAGAGCTAAACATTCATACTTGGATAACCACAGACCAAAATCTTTCTTCTTTTGCTTTCTTATGTGGGTTTTTTTTTATTCCTTTGTGTCCTTGCTTTCCTGATTGATAGTTTACAAGTATACAATACCTTTAGATCCTTGCTAATTTAGTATGTTGCTGCCGTATAGCTATTATTATACCCTTTGTCAAGTTTTCTTTCCTGCTCGTTTAAACTAGAACTTTGCATTCATATGTTTGTCATAGGTACTAAAGCTTGGACTACATTTGATAGCAAAGAGCCAAAGACAGTAATTTTGCTCAAAAGTTCGGGTGATGGGCCAAGTGGTGGGATAAAGATGGATGACGATGTAGAAGAAGAATATCATGGTCATGGTGCACAAGATATGGAATCAATAAAAAATAGCATTACTCAAAGTTTGATGAGTGCGCTAAATAACGTGGACATTTAAATATGTTATGATATTTTTTGTGGTTACTTGATGCCAATCAGAACCAAATGTTATTAATGTTACTAATATATTTGTACAAGTTATTTTTAAAATTGTCCAATATTAATCATATGGTCACCATGATGTATAAAAATTGAAAGTTAACAAAAATTTATAAGGACATCATAAAGATTAAAAATGATAACAAGAGCATTTGAACAATATTGTATTACCAAACAATCAAAGCAAAATAATCTCTCATGTCTAATTTGGTCATTTCACAAATAAAAAGCACAAGCCAGTTTGAACTTACCAAACACTTTGCCACTGCTTTTACCACTGACAGCTCTTATAAAAAGCTAGTTTACCAAACACTCAGCAGCTTTGCTTTTCAGCCACTTATTCTTAGAAATAAGCAGAAGCCAGCTTTTCTGAAAAGCCCAGCCATACCAAACATAGCCTTACCCCTTTACTTCTGTCTTCCCCTTCTCTCCTCCCATGCCTTCTTCTTCAACCTCCATTCCCGACCTGCAACTTCCTTAATCAACCTCCATTTGCTCCTTAACAACCTTTCAGCTGCTCCAACGTCTGACGCTGCCCCCCTGACGCAAACTCGAGTGTTTTGAAGCAACGTGCCCCTATCTAGGTAAGAATCTATCCCCTTCTCCCAATCTTCCCTCTCTAAAAGTCCATTCGTGTTGGGTGTTCTTTGGTTCCAAACTTCCCAGCCATTTCCCATACTCCCCCCCCCCACAATTTCATCCCCTTCCTTCTTTCTAAACACCATGTCGAGGAGGATGTGCCCGGGTGACTCCATGGAAGAGGACTCGGGAGCCGAACTCACCGTTTGGGTACCTAAAGAGTTTCAGCTTAAGAGGACAAGAGATAATATCGTTGACTCGGACCAGGTGTCCATTTGCGCAATTCCCGCCGTCGCCGATATTTTTTCTGGTAAAGGTGTTCCGAGTGATGCCCTGGTACTCTCCCCACATCACCTCCGATTCCTTAGGTTTCCTCTCCACCCTTTATTTCAAATTATGTGGCGGATATTGGGTTTGCACCCGATGCAGTTCAACCCAAATTCGTATATGCTTCTTGCCGGGTTGTTAGTCATGGGGAAAAAGTGGGAGGTGTCACTTGGGATCAGCGACTTTCTTTTCTGCCACCGTTTGGCACACATTGCCGAGACCGACTGGTTTTTCAACTTCTCGCCACGTCCACTGAGGAAAGTCTTCGAAGATAGGACATGTAGCTTCTCTGGTTGGAAGAGTGAAGCGCTCATGGTCCAAGGCGAGTGGGCCGCACCGGCGATTCCCACCGTTATCCCCAAAGCTTTCTCCAAGCGTGCTGGTATGCCCCCTACTCTTTTTTTTTTTTTTTTTTTTACTTTCTCATGCAAAATTTTGACGTCGTTCTTTCTTTCTCACGTGTAGCGTATGTTCCTGTTTCGGTGGATTCCCTCCTTGACGAGGAACGCATCGCTTGGATAAAACAGCACTTGCTGTGCCGGAAATGGAGTGCTGTCAACTTTGCCTCTAAGGTGGACCTTGAAGACGTCTCGAAATCTCGGGCCGGCGCAATATATTCTAATTGTCTTCAATCCCTGGATCCCAACCTATCAGGGGAAGAACTACTTCAACATGTCATTGAGTTGGAACGCAAATTCTTTTTCACTGAACGCACTTCTGCTTTGTTTGCAGCAAGCCTTAGTACCGAAGAGGAGTCGGAGAAAAGAGAAAGTGTCGGAATGGACATCAGGCGCGTTAAGTTACCCGCACCGCAGGGAAGGAAATCCTTCAAGAAGCCGAAACTGATCGAGGGCACTACCGGAAGTGCCCGCGGCGGGTTTGAGAACGTTCGCGGTGAGGCCGACTCTAGTCGCGGCGATAAGGAAGCTTCGGGCATATTCCCCCTGCTTCAAACCAATCTCTCGAATTCACCTGGGAAGTCAGCTAGTGATCATTCTGCAATTTCCCTCCCCGACACTCACCCTGTGGCTTGCCCAAATGTTTCTTCGTCAAACTTGAAGCTCCCCTTACAACTTCTTTTCCCCAAGGGTGATGACTCGTA
The DNA here is from genome assembly GCF_958449725.1 of Rosa rugosa. NCBI lineage: Eukaryota > Viridiplantae > Streptophyta > Magnoliopsida > Rosales > Rosaceae > Rosa > Rosa rugosa. The sequence goes on along the minus strand of NC_084824.1, from coordinate 9,458,903 downwards.
CGTGCTAGAGGGTGATCCCATTGCTTTCGACAAAGAAGCATGTTTGGCGGTGGCGCAATCATTGGCCTTGAATGACGCCGATCGTGAGAAGCTCTCCGGTTTGAGTATGAAAGATATCTCAGCGCAGCTTGCTCTAGGCTTGCAATCGGTAATTCCCTTGTCTTTTGTCATTGCAAATAGTGTTCCAATCATCACTTAGTTTTCCATTTTCGTAATATTGCTCTTCGCAAATGCAGTCTTCATCGATGGTGCAACATCTTATGATGAGAATGGAGGCCTCCGAACTTCAGCTATGGAAACTCATAAAAGAAGCCCGGGATGAAGCTGCAGCCAATGCGATAAAATTAGAGGAAACACGTGTAGCCCTTGAGGGAAAATGTAAGGTGGCCGATGCCAACGATAGGGAGGTCAGTGAGCTGAAGACCAAGTTAGGAAATGAAATTGCCAACAGGGCAAAGGAATTCGAGCTGAACCAGAACGAGATCCACAAGAGCTCCTGCAAGTATTATCGCCTGGGGTGGGTTCAGGGCCAGCAAATCGAGAAGGACAGATTTTTTGATGAACCGGACACATTTGATGCGGGAATGGGAGTGCATTCGTCAGAGTATGATTGGATCCCGGGAATGGATCCGGCGGATAGGCCCTCCGAAGATGACGCCGAGGATACCATCTGACTTCTTATCTAGTACAATTATCTTAGTGATATTCAGCATTCCCTTTCTTTTTTGCTTTCCTGCTTTTTGCTGTCCCGGAGCACTTTATTTGCTCCTGTGCCCTAATTTCATGCTTTGCCGATTTGGGCCCTTTTGAGGAAGAATGTTTTTATGAAAGCAATGGATTCTAGTTTGCGTGGAACGACCACCACAGGTTCTTTTCCCAAAATCGGCAGTGAGATCTTTGCCTGGCCTCATCGTGCCTCCATTCATTACTTCCATCTCTGTCTTCTCTGCTTAGCTAAGTCATAAAGGATATCCAAAAAATGCCTTCTAAGGACCGTAAGGTTCAGCTTAATTTCAGCATCTGCGCTGACCTGCCCAATGAGATCCCTGCAGGTCGTGGGAGGACAAAAGGGAAGGGAGCTATAGCCGGCACGAGCCCAGAATCCAATGCATCAAACGCCCCGATCCCAATTTCTTCCGACGATTCTTCTGATCGTTCCCGCTCCCGATCGCTTGATATCTACTTCAACGATGCTGCTACCCGACGTCGCCTTCGGGCCTGGCTTTCTCACTTGGAAATGGATTCTCGAAAAAATCATCTTGGAGATAATTCCCGAGACGCCCAAATGGACGTCGGCTCTTCTCGTCCTCGCCGTAAAAGCCTTAGCTCCGAGCGATGCGAGAATTCTGGTTCGGCGCGCTTGCTTTCCGCACAGGAAGAGCTGCGCTCACTCAAGGGGCTTTATGACCGGGCCCAGGCCGAGATCCAACAGCTCAAAGCTGAGGTCGCGACGACAAAAGAGAGGTACGAGCGGGTTGTTGAGGAAGCTAGGAGTCTTCAGCGAAGAGAAAGATCTGCAGATGGTATTCGGGCAGCTTCTTTGGAAGAGGGGTACCGCCGCGGCATTCATGCTTACCGCGAGCGGATTATCCTGCTCTTCCCAAACATCGACCGCAACCGCCTCCCTTTTTATTTTACGAATAACTGATGAAGGCTTCGGCTTGCGTCTTTGTCCCCTTTTTAATAAAGTCGGTTCTTGTTTTGTGTAGGCTCTTGAGGCTTCTCCTTGGGGTACAATCAGTAGGCTTATGTCACTACTTATTTTTTTATGAAGTTGGAAAAGCTTGTATACTGCTACTACAACATGAAGCTGAGGCTGCAAGATAAACAGGCAAAGAATAATGTGGTCAATGAAAACAACTATATAGATATACTTCATGTTGCAAGCGAGCCGCTTCATAATGGCATTGATCCACTTCATGATTGGATTATGCCTGCACACCTCGATGATGAAGCTGGAAGACCTCTTCCACAAGTTGTAGAAACTGCAACTAATGCTGGAATCAATGTAGAGAGAATCTTATCTGAAGAAGTTGTTAAAAACCCAGAAGATAATTCAGATAGTGATGATGCGTGGGGTGGTACAGCAACTCCAGATAGTTCTAATGATGGTGGAGAGGGTGGAAGCGGAACAGGTGGTGGAGGTGAAAGATATGAATATGGACAATCTTCTGTGGATGGAGGATTCCAATTTACCTGTGAAGGTAATTTTGATCATGCCACCCAAGATGAAGACCACGGAGTGAGAACAGCTGGTCATGGTGCTCAAGAGAAGACCCGATATGGGAGGAGGACTAGAGGTGCAACTGATGATCAAAGTACCCCATCTGATGTTTCTTCAATTGCCTAAAGTTTTGACTCTATCAGTTTAGGCACAGAGCGCAGTGGGATCTCAAATGAATCTCATGAAGGCAACAATCAATTTGGTTATGATGCTTATGGATATAATCAATATGGAGAAGTATATGATCAGTCATCTAGTTGGGTTCATCCTTATTATCCCCTTATAGGGGAAACAGTCGGCAGCTCTAAAGAGATCTATAACTATCATGTTCATCACTACAATTCGCACTATATGGGTCATATGTCTTGGTCTGATTATTGCATTTTCGTAGACCAGCGAGCGGCTTTTCAACCGCCTAGAGTCTCTTTTTGGATGTAGATGATGTTGACATTCATATGTATTTATATGTAGTTCTAAATTTCTAATAAATTGACTTTTTTCAAAAACGATATTTTCGTACACTGTATCCCCGATATATCCGATATCTCCATTTTTCAAAGTACCGATAGATATGAAAATACCGATATTTAAAACCTTGGTAAGCACTAAGCAGACCTAGCAAAAAAACAAAAGGACTAAAGAGGCCCAAAACCAAATGGGGGTGGCCCAATCCAAGTCTAGCCGACATCGCAACTCACCTGCCACTGCCGCCACACCGCAAGAGACTACCACGCCGCCTTGACTGCACCTCGCCGAAGCCATCAGAGAAACCCCATGCAACAAGCCCAGAATCAGAACGTACGAATCTGGAAACCTCGCACACTAGGTCGCTGGCGTCTTTCTCGATGCTGCCTACGCCGCCGCCTAATTAAGGCAGAGTTGGATCAAAACCGACCTCACTCCCACCGCCATGCAGTCACCATCTCTTGCTTCGGTGCCCCTAACCGTCCTTGCTACCGAGGAGCGTCGAACTAGAGATTGACACCGACCACTAAACCAATCGATCTCAAAGACCAAGGCTAGAAAGCAATACTCGTCCGACAACAACCCAAACAAACAAAGTGGCAGAGCCTATGCTGCCGTCGACCACCGTCAGACGAGAGCAATAACAAGCTTAGGCCCCGTTTGGGATTACTTTTAATGTGTTTGGTAAATAAATAAAAAGCAGCTTTAATTGAAAGTTACAAGTCACTGATAGCAGATTTTAGAAGCAGCCTAGAGGTTGCTTTTAGAAGCTGTTGTGGATAAAAACACGCTCTGTAGTTGTTTTATGTATTGACAACACTTTTAAAAATATTATTTACCAAACACGAAACTGTTTTAATTCATTGCTGATTATTCTCGCAACACAGCAACAGCAGTTTTATTTAAAAGTCACAGCAATCTCAAACTAGCTCTTAGAACGCTCTCGCTGTGCTAGGTTTCGGGAGAGAGAGTTTTAGTCACTTAAAAAAAAGGCACTTATGGGTAGCTAGAGTAGGTAACATGAGTAGACGGATTCGTTGAAAAAAAATGGACTGAGCCTTTATCAGTTACTATATTCTCTCCCTACTTTTATTAATACTAGCCTCTTGGCATGCACTCCGTGCCTGCCAATTTGCTTTTATAAAACAAATTTTAAAATTAAAAATTTAAAGGAAATTAAACAAAAAGAAAAAAATTTGAAGGCAACAAAATACCACTGACGGTTACGAACGTGGGTTTTTTTTCCCTTATTTTTTATTTGTAATTTCTTGAAAAGAAAATACTGATTTTGTTTATTTACTATTTTAGCCTTGTAATATCATTTTTATTTTTTAAACAATTCAATCAATAAAGGGCATAATAGGAGTTTCAAAAATTTAACCATCATTCCCAACAATTTTATTTTTTAAACAATTCAATCAATAAAGGACATAATAGGCCTTTATTCAAAAAAAAAAAGGACATAATAGGAGTTTCAAAAATTTAACCATCATTCCCAACAATTTGCTTTATATAATAGATTTAGACCTAATAATTGTTTCTGACTAAGACACGTGGATCATTTCCAACTTACTTCACCAAATTAGAGATTCCAACAGGATTAGTAATAAATGCATAAGTAATAACGGCTCTGAGTAAAAAGTAGAAATTTTCCCCATTGACTTGACAAAGCAACTTAATTGGAATGAATCGTTTTCCTTGTTCAAATCTAGGCTTGAATCGTCATTGTCACTGACTCACAATCATGAATTACTTATTTGGAGTTATTCTTATTTCTCACTAACTTTTCCAAAGAAGTTGGTAGATTTTGGAAAGGTTAGTTCGCTAGCTCATCATTCCCTCGTCATTGATTCCTGTACGTTTAATGGTAGTCATTGTTCATCAAACGATTCATATATGTTTTTAACTTTTTTATTAGTTCATTTAAATTTAAGCCATTCAAGATATTTTTTTATAATATCAAGTAATTAGCTAGAATTACAAATAGCTACCAACGTCATTTGGTGAATGATTATAGCTGAGTTTTACCATTATATTGTCAATAATATTATTAATTTCACTCTCTAACGTCTGCTGCCTATAAATTGACTGCCTCGTCCGGCTAGTGTCCTCACCACAGACCAAACCAAACCAAACCAAGCGTAATTAGCAAATAACAAAGAAACATGGTTGGAGTCAGAGAATTCGAGGTGAGTACGAGGAAGCAAGAAGTGGTGGCCGCTGCACTGCCATTGCAAGAGCACTGGCTACCACTCTCCAACCTCGACTTGCTTCTTCCTCCGGTCGATGTGGGAGTGTTCTTCTGCTACAAGAACCACAGCAGCCCCTCTGCGGCCGAGGCCAGGGTCGGGGTTCTGAAGAAGGCCCTGGCCCAAGCCCTGGTGACATACTATGCCTTTTCGGGTGAGGTGGTGGCCAACTCTGTTGGGGAGCCTGAGATTCTGTGCAACAACCGTGGGGTTGATTTCGTTGAAGCTTTTGCAGACGTTGAGCTTAAGGAGCTCAACCTTTATAACCCTGATGAATCCATTGAAGGCAAATTGGTTCCCATCAAGAAGCATGGAATTCTAGCTGTCCAGGTTTACCTTGATTCCTGTTATCCCTCATTTCAACCTTCTAATTTTTTCTAGCTATCTATGGAATGTGTAGAATCTTGACCAGAAGTTGACCCATTTCCTTTAGCAAAAGCAGCCTAGCAACTAAAGGCCAAAAAAGAGAGGAGGAGAAAGCAACTTTGTACGAGTATAATACAAAGAGTATAATAACGCTAAAAGCCTAACTGACCAGATTATACTAGGGTGTTAATTACAATACAAAAAAATTAATGATAGTGTTCATACTGTGCTCAGTAATAGTCTTTTGCTTGGGAGTTGGGACTAATTTCTGCATTACAGTGAAGCTTTTAGGGTATACAAAATTGAAGATTTCCAGGGTTCAAGGTGTACTACTTCAGACTCAGAGTTTGTTTTCGAAAAATAATTAAATGAGGACCTAAAGCCGACTTGATTTTGGCATATATAACACAATATTAACGCAAACAATCCTTGAAAAGCATGCTAAAATTGAAGTGTCGCTATCGCTATCCAAAAGTTATAATAATGTATTCATCTCAAGTTCTTATTGAAGGAATATCCTGACCAAATTTCTCTTGTTGAAATAATGTACAAATTTGCAGGCAACTGAGCTCAAGTGTGGAGGGATGGTGGTGGCATGCACATTCGACCATCGCATTGCAGATGCCTACTCAACCAACATGTTTCTCGTTTCATGGGCCAAGATGGCCAACTCAAAATCGCCACTCACTAAAGTCCCATCTTTCCGTCGTTCTTTGTTAAACCCTCGGCGTCCCGGTCAGATCCACCCTTCCCTAAATGACATGTACGTCCCCGTCACATCTCTGCCTCCTCCTCCTCCCAAAATGGAGATCAATGATACTTGGAGACTCATATTATCTTTAAAAACTTCAAGTTGGAGACCCATAATACATTACCGACTATAAGACACTTTTATTATTTATTTATTTATTTATTTATCTATTTTTAAGGGCAACAAAGCTTCAGACATCCTGTTTAGTAATTGAGTTGTGTCAATCAAGTGACATGAGAAGATAAAACGTGTTCTATTTTAACAAAGCAAAGTGAAGAGCGTGAAGCACATAATGCTATTCTTTGCCAATGAAAAAAAAAATCTTGGAAACCTAAAGCCCTCATAAATCTTTCAAAACGGTAGCTGAAAATTAAAGAGAAAAATCCATTTTCCCACATAATTCATCTACACAGGCAAGTTTTAAGCCCTCAAGTTTGACCTAGTAAGGTTGGATGACTTATATCAATGGATATGTCTTCCGTAGCTTTAAAAAAAAAAAATCGTATAGCCGCGTCGATTGACATATTCGACCGACTAATCACATTTCTATAAAATCAAAATTAAATATGGGGCCCTTAAATATTCTCATCAATACTAAAATTTTCATTTTACTTCGTTGTTAAAATATACAGTAGTTATTAGATTTACCCATGAAGACTTGTTTCTAAGTAAGCAGTCATCCTACATTTAGGACAGTGGTTCCATTTTAGGGCGGTATAGGGTTAGGGAGTTGCATTTTAGTTTTTTACAATTCCTTTAGGATTTTAGTTTTTTTGGAGTTTCCATTTTAGATTTTAGTGGTTTTATACTTGAGAACAAATCGATGAGTGGTCTTCGGATCCCTCAAGCTTAACCTAATAAGGTCGTATGATTTATATCGATGGATATGTCTTGCGTTACCCAAAAAAAAAAAAAAAGAGTAAGCTGTCATTCTCATTAAAGGCGGCAAACGGACCGTCCCTAGCATGATTAAAGACTGGCCAGACCGAACTGGGCCTAAAATCCCAAAAGATGGGTTAGCCCGAAGTGCAATGGACCTACTTGAAACTGGCTCGTGTGGGTTTAAGGCCCAAAACCTACGTGGCAGCATAAGAGCGGCGCGTGCATATACGCGACGGGACCAAAAATCTTGTGGAAGCAATGGCCACGTAATCATTGATTTTGCTGGGCCGTAAAAAGAAAGAATTATTAGCGAAGAAACAGAGGGAGGGAGACTGGTTGGTACTGATCGTTGTCCTCGTCGTCTCTACTACGCTCCCTTGTCTTCTTCTTCTTCTCCTTCTTCATCTTCATCATCATCATCATCATCATCCATCTCTCTCTATAGGTACGCAATCCCTTTCCCCAATTCTCTGAAGCTACCAGTAATTTCCTCGCCTTATTTTACCGCCCAAATTTCCAACGATCACACGCCTCGGTTAATTCCATAGCCTATTTCGGCTTCCAGAAAGCCCTAGGGTTTGGATTTCTGTTGGAATGAGAGTGTGTTTGTGTAATCGGCGATAGCAAAAGGTTTGGCCAAATGGCGAGTAGCGGTGGCGGCGACGAAGACGCCGATGCGGTGCTCAGCGACGTAGAGGGCGACGATCCGGTGCCGATCGTGATTAAGAATTCGTCGCCGGAACAAATCTCCGCCGACCGGTTCCGCGAGCTCCTCGCCGAGCTAGATCGCGAGCGGCAGGCGCGGGAGGCGGTGGAGAATTCGAAATCGGACCTGCAAGTCCAGTTCGGGAGATTAAAGGCTCTGGCGCACGAGGCGATTAGGAAGCGAGACGAGTGGGGGAGGCAGAGAGACGAGGCCTTGCGTGAGAAGGAAGAACTGTCCAGAACGAACGAGAAGGTCTCGGCGGAATTGGCAGAAGCTAATAGAGCAAGAGACGAGGCTTTGCAGCACAAGGATGAGATTGCGAAGCAGTTAGACGACGTCGTTAGGGAGAAGGATGGAATGAGGGCTGAGATTGGGAATTCCACGCATATGCTCATGTCTGGGATTGATAAGATTTCAGGTAAAGTTAGTAATTTCAAGAATTTCGCGGCGGGGGGATTGCCGAGGTCGAATAAGTACACCACCGGATTGCCGGCGGTGGCTTACGGGGTTATAAAGAGGACGAATGAGATTGTGGAAGAGCTTGTTAGACAGATTGAGGCCACTGCCAAGTCTAGGAACGAAACTAGGGAGCAGATGGATCAGAGGAACTATGAGATTGCCATTGAGATTTCGCAGCTGGAGGCCACCATTGGTGGTTTGACAGAAGAGGTTGCGAAGAAGACGTCTGTGGTTGAGAGTTTGGAGAAAAGTGTTGCAGAGAGGAGTGGGAAAATGTCGGAGATTGAGAGGGAGATGGAGGATAAGTTGAGAAGGGCGGAGAGTGAGGCTTCCGAGTTGAGGCAGTTAGCTAGAGAGTATGATGATAAGTTGACGAATTTGGACTCGAAAATGGAAGAGCAGAGGCCTTTACTCGTTGATCAGTTGAATTTGGTGTCGAAAATTCATGACCGGCTATATCATGTTATGAAAATAGTTGATGCCAACAATTTGGATCAGTCAGATTATTCGGAATCCCTGTTTCTCCCTCAAGAAACAGACATGGAGGAGAACCTGCGTGCATCTTTGGCTGGGATGGAATCTATTTATGAATTAACGAGGATTGTTATGGAAAAAGCAAGGGATTTGGTTGAGGAAAAGAATCATGAAATCAAGAGTTTGGATGAAACAGCGACTCGGTTAGTTAAAGAAAAGGAACAAATTGGATCCTTACTTAGGAGCGCTTTGTCAAATAGGATGACATCAAATCCATCTTCTAAGACAAGGGAATTGTTTCAAGTTGCAGAGAATGGTTTGAGGGAGGCTGGGATAGATTTTAAATTTAATAAGCATATGGGGAATCGGAAAGTGGATGCACTTGAGGCCGAGGACGATGAAGTATACACATTAGTAAGTAACCCTTATTGTTTCTCTGTGTTGAATGTTATTCTGAAGTTTGGTTTTGTTTCAAATCCAAACTAGTTCGTCTGTGTTAATGATATGTTTGTATACCGCACACAGGCTGGTGCTTTGGAGAATATTGTTAAGGCATCTCAGCTGGAGATTATAGAGCTGCAGCATTCTGTGGAAGAACTAAGGTACATTTTTGTGCTCAAAATCATTAAGCTGCAATGGATTTTACGTATGTGTCATAATTGGAGCTTTGATTTAAGGAATGATTCATACTTTTTGTATGCTTTTGCACTATACGCTTTGTCCTGACATGGTATTATTTTCTGTGTGCTGCTTTACCGTATTAAGGGCAGAGATGAGTTTACTTAAACAGCATGTAGAGGCCCAAGCTAAGGAGCTCGACCATAGAATGCATAAAATTGAGGAACTTGAAGAGAAGGAGAGACTAGCGAATGAAAGTGTATGTTATTTCAAGTTTATTGACTGTCTAATTATTGTGCTTCACCTTCTATAATTCATTGTTGTCTAATATGAGGTAATCTGTAACATATATGATAAATGATTTTGTACCACTTAATGGTCATGAACCAATTTGAGGAGTATCATAAAGTCATTCTGTGTGTAGATTGAAGGGCTAATGATGGACATTGCTGCTGCTGAAGAAGAAATAACAAGATGGAAAGTCGCAGCAGAGCAAGAAGCTGCAGCAGGCACAGGTGTAGAACAAGAGTTTGTGGCACAGGTACCCTTTCAAAGTTGGTCTGATATTATTTCTGTTATTAGTCTAATAAAATCTTCTTCTTTGGATCATAGTCTATTACAATCCTCATATAATATACCTATGTGGAAGAAACAAGCTGAGGTCATCTAACTTGGCATTTGTATAATTCATATGATAGTTTATAGTAAATGGATTCCCCTAGGTTTTATTTCGGCAGTAAAGGAGTGTGGTAGGGTACTAGGGTTGGACTAAGTCATGGTATATTACTATATTATGCATTCATGGAAGCTATGCGCTGATTGTGCATGCTGATATAAGACATATCAAAATGAAAACCTGTTGAATGCTTGTGACATATGGGTGAAGTTGGGAGTATATTAATCTCATGCTATCCAAGATCCAAGATTCTCGGATCACAATATTTTAAATACATATGATTAACTGATTCAAGAAAAGTTAGATGTGTGCTATGGCATTGTGGGCAAACCTCTATTGTTGATTGGAAGAAAGGATTTAGAAACAGGGATTACAGTTTTGAAATATTTGAAAGAATTGTATAGACTCTATATAAAATGAATTTGAAGTAAGCAGGTTTAGTCCTTTGAATTCCGTATTTTTTTTCTCTTTCTTTAATATTCTCTTACAAATACAAATATGTATGTATTATTATCATTACATCAGTGGCATTAACATCAAAGCAATAGCTGAAATCCCTAAATTTGAAATCCCACATTCCAAATGGATCCTTAATTTATCATGCCATTAGCATGTTCTTAAGTCTTAGGAATAATGACTATGATTGTCACCTGCAGTTATCGGCACTTAAGCAGGAACTTGAAGAGGCAAAGCAGGCAATTGTGGAGTCAGAGAAGAAGCTCAAGTTCAAAGAAGAGACAGCAGATGCTGCCATGGCAGCTAGAGATGCTGCGGAGAAATCCTTAAGATTGGCAGACTCGAGGGCATCCAGGCTCCGAGATAGAGTAGAGGAGCTTACCCGTCAACTTGAAGAATTTGAAAATCGGGAGGACTTAAGGAGAGGCCTGGGTGGACCTAGATATATATGTTGGCCCTGGCAGTGGCTTGGGCTGGACTTTGTAGGGTTCAGTCGCTCTGATACAGAACAACAGAGTAGTTCAAATGAAATGGAGCTTGCTGAACCTCTTCTATGAGTAACACTCTTTATAGTTTTTATTTTGTGTATTTACTGTGAACTTTCAAAATTAGAACAGTAAAGAAAATGCCAGTTTCTAACAGATTTACTCGTCAAGGTTCCCCACTGCAGAGATAAAATGTTGTAATCGATTGATTTCGCGTGGTGGGTACTTCCAGCCGAAGTGAATCTTTCATATTGATGCCTTCAGGGGAGTTTCCGCTAATCTTGTTACTGTAATGTAGTTTTTGTTTTCTTTTTAAATTTAATTTAGTATTCCTGTTCATATTCAGTTTTACAAAAGGCTTGAGAAAAGTTTGAATGGAAGGAAGTTAGTTGAAAACGAGTATTAATGTCAATGGTCTCTGCTCCTCTTTGTTTCTGTTGATTTCTAATTTTCAGTTTGTTCAAATGAATCTTACACATTCATCTTAACCAGGGAATTTGACTGGATATCAGTTTATACCCACTAACAGGCATTTTAGTATCAGTCCAAACCTTTATTTCTCAAACTTTATTTTACAACTCAGAATTGTTCAAAAGAACTTATGATTTTCCTAACAAGAAAACTTCACGGGGACAAGGTTGAGAGCAGTTTTCTTGGAGATAGTTAGGGAAAGTTCCCCAGTTGTTTCTTCCATGTTGATATCAGCTTCTTTCATTCCCTCTGGCGATTTCCAATCAAAGCTGTACAGCAGATTTGCAAGTCCAAGCTCCACAGTTGTTGTTGCCATGTAAATTCCCGGACAAATTCTCCGACCAGCTCCAAATGGCAAGTACTCAAAGTGTTGCCCCCTAAAATCGACAGAGCTATCATCAAACCTTTCTGGGATGAACTCTTCTGGGTCTTTCCAAAATTCTGGATCTCGTGAAATTACCCAGTCATTAATTATGATTAGTGTTTTGGGTTCAACATCATACCCAAGGACTTTAAAGGGGGACATGGACTCTCTTGGAAGCATTAGGGGAGCTGGAGGATGCAGTCGAAGTGTTTCTTTGATTATCATCTTGAGGTACGGAAGCTGTTCCGTATCACTTTCAGAGACTTTTCCTTTGTTTCCAACGCAGCTTCTAACTTCATCCTGTGCTTTCTTCATCAGTCTAGGATTCTTAGCTAGCTCAGCCATCGCCCACAGCATGGTAATTGCACCAGTATCTATTCCACCTAGAAATAAGTTCTGTTTCACAAATGTCATTATGATTAGCAAAATTTAAGCTGAAGCTAGAGCAGCATCTAGTACAAAACTAATTGGGAAGGTTTCAGATCTAGTATAATGATGTGGCCAGGCTGAAAAATTGCTCTAAGAAAACTGCTCTGAATGACCTACTATCTTTGTCATGTGTATCGTCGTGTACTAGATGATTATGATTAATCTTGTATAATCTTGAGATATGTGACTAACATGATCAATTCATAATTTGTGGTCTGTGTATATCATGTTAGTTACGTTACTGGAAAGATAAACACAAAAAATTGCATGTACCTGTGAATCTATGATAGGGAAATTTTACTTGTGCTAGACTTGACCAAAACATGGATGAGTTATACTGGAATGGGCAAAGCACATCTAGGCTAATATGCATTGACAATGGATATATATTGTTACGCAGTCATGTAACGCTTCAATCTTTCAGCATGGGATAAGATATGCACATTACAACGCCTTTTAGAAGAGTGGGGCCGGCCGGACTTATCCAAACTTGAGGATCAGTTATAACAGGTGACAGAGTACATCTGTACATGTGATGTGACCGAATTGAGCAACATGTGTATGAAACTATGAATTGCGCCTCTCTGATATGAAAGTTAAAATTGTTCGACTAAAATCGGTTGATCTTGAGTCGAGTGCTCTAATTTTTAATACAAGTAACGACTTTTTCTAATAAGAATCACAGGATTAAGAAGCAGTGAGGGAATTAATTGAGCTTACCACAAGAAGTGCCTTGATGTTATCATGACCGAACTGAGCAGCTCCAAAACCAGTTTGCTCCTTCACTATTTTAAGCAACACATCAACTATGTCTTCATGCTCTGGTTGTGTCCTCCCTGGCTTGAGATGATCATCAATCACCTGCTGAAAAAAGTGATGAAGTTCCCCGGATACCCTTTCAAATTGTTTATGTTTCCCGGAGATCCTGTCTATAAGATACCCAATTATTGCAGGAAAATAATCAGCTGCAGAGAAGCCTGCAAGCATGATTTCAGCTTCATGAAGCACTTGATGAAACCTATCGTGCTCGAAATCGCTTCCCTCGAAACTTGTCCCGAAAATAACCCTGAAAGTTATACTGCCCATGACAGCATACAACTTCTCAGTAAGATTAACACATGAATTAGAGGACCAAGATGCAGATTCTTTGGATATTGAGTCAATCATTTTAGCCACTTCTTCTTCCCTAATCAACCGATAAGACTGCACCCTTTTCACACTGAAAAGCTCAAGCACACATAGTTTTCTCATTTCTCGCCAATACTCACCATAAGGCGCAAATCCCATGTCTATATAGTTGTAGGTGAGTTTTCGAGACCCCGAGGTGGAGGGTCTGGTGCAGCAGTTGAGATCATTATCTTTCAAGACCTGTTTTGCTGCTTCAGCTGATGAGATTATGAGGGTCGGTATGCGACCGAGGCGTAAGAGCATGATTGGACCGAACTTTTTCGAGAGGCGCCATAGATTTTGGTGAGGTGATGAACCAGATTGTGCAAATTGGTGCAAGTTGCCTATGATGGGAAGCTTAGGAGGGCTTGGCGGGAAGTGTTTTTGTGGCTTTTTATTCTTTTTCAGTAAAACCAGTAGAGGGAGAAGGAGAAATGGAAGCCATAAGGTTAGTAGTAGGGTGTTGAGAGCCATTTATTGGAGCTTCAACGAGATATGAGCTATTATCTTCTTCATCGATTTTATATAAGATAGAGCTGCAGACCAAGTAACGTGCACATTACATAATTACGATTGTCTTTGTGGAAAAAAATTGGCGTTGAAAGATCGAAGGGACTTTATACTTCTCCAGGTTGGTGAAAATAAATTGTCGTATTGTATGCAAAAGTAGGGCGGCTGTGATATAATAGAGGTGAGATGGAGATTTACGACTGCATAGTTGTTGGTTTAATTGTCATATTAAGAAAATAAACAAATTAAGAACATCTTCATTGTTCGAAGCTTACTGCAGATTGGAATAAACATAGCCACAATATATATATACATGTATATTATATTTACCGTGTACGTATGTGACTAGCACTAGCTGATTATTAGTGATTGATAGTTCATCCATTTGTGAAGCCCTTATCGTTTTAAAATGGAAACCAAGACAATTAATCCGTAAATGCAGGCCCATATACCCTAACACTGAATCCTTCTTGGACAAACAAACCGATTTCGACCCTTCAAAAAAAAAAAAAAAAAAACCGATTTCGATCACTCCTGTCCTTGATGGATAAGGCCACCAATATTTTAGCCAATCAAAAATGACATGATCTTTGATCAAAAAAGAAAAAGAAAAGACATGATCCATGTTTATGTCTAACTGATAATCTCTAGAGGTCGATGAAAGAACGCTGGTTACTATATATTGATCGTTCGAGTTGTGTGACCCCTAGATAGCTAGCTGAGAAGCAATGAGGCATCAGTGTAATTGACTATAGTTTTGTATATCATTATAATTAAAATTTTAGTAGCAATCATAACATCGATGATCAATTATTTAACTCAATTAATTTTCAGGTAAAGACATTTTAGTGGCCAACCAAGTTTACAGTGGAAAAGAGATGTCCTTTGCGTCCACAAAGAGTCTTCGACCACATGTTGATCGAATTGATCAATATGGCTTTTGTCCATTGCGAACTAGTAACTGAAAGACAAATTGCAACTAATGTGTGGTGGTAATATAAAGAGAGTTAATTCAGTAGACTTATGGGTGCTCACTTGTAATGATGAGGTTGTTGACACTGAAACAGTTTCAAGGGAGGACTTGTTGCGATTCTACCTCTACATCAACAGGCTGCCAAAAGACTATCCAGATGCTCTTTTCTTGGTGTATTATGAGTAGTCTAATTTGATTTGAAAAAGAAGAACAAATTAAGAGCAGGCGATGTACAGAAAGAAAAGAGGCTCCTGTCAAATATTGTAAATAGAATCTGGTAAGGAACCTTGATTTGATTCTTACCCAGAATAACAGTTCTATGTTATCCTTATTTAAGTTTAAAAAAACTAATGTGTGGTGGAGAGCTGTACGTGTAGATGAAAACAAAACTTTTCCCCATTAGGTCAAATAAAACAAGGTTGCGAGAATGAATTTCAGATATTTTATTTATCTCACAGTGCAGGTATATAAAGAGGATTACAGGAATACAATTGACTTACGTCTCTATTCTCTACCACACATAGAATAGGTAAGTACTAACTACAAAATAATTACAATATATTATATTCCTAATGTTAAGTCATGACTCACGCTAACACATTATGTAGGTGAAAAAAGAAGAGGCTAAATCAGAGACAAACTCCTCATAAAATAGGAAAAGAATTCGTAAAACAAAACTTTTCCCCATTAAGTAAGCGAAAAAAGAAGAGGAAGAAGCTAAACCAGAGACAAACTCCTCATACAATAGGGAAAGGACTCGTAATACAAAACTTTTTCCCATTAAGCAAAAAAAGAAGAGGAAGAAGCTAAATCAGAGACAAACTCCTCATAGGATAGAGACAGGACTTGTAATGCAATTCCTAAAATATGGAGGGATCATGGCGATAAACGCTCGAGAATTCTTTATACCCCATACCCTTGCTTTTGCTCTTCATATCAAGAATGTCAGCTCGTGCAGATATCATGATCCTAATCCCTCTTCATGTCAATAATGTCAACTCGTGCAGATATCATGATTCTAATCCCTATGTGGAATAATCTGGTTTTGATACCATAATAATCTATGTTTCGCATTCAAAACCAATTATCAATAGATACAGTTGACTTAAACTCTTATAAATTCATAAATAATGTCTCATTTTTTTCATGCAGGATCCATCTTCTCAATACTATGAGTGCTTACTAACTATAACATTTGGTAAATGATAAAAATATTAGCAATCTATCTATTTTATGACATCGATGATCAATTATTTAATTCAATCAATTTTGGAAATTTTGTTATGTATGGAAATCGATATTGATGGTGGATGACTGGATAAGACGGTGAAGAGAGCGGGTCACTACATATATTATTTCCAGCAGATCCCAGCTCAAAATTGCCTATGATATAATTTGACAATACTTCACTTCACTTTGAAGTAGTGAAGTACAGTATCTTCAATTAATTCAGTCTAGATTTTACTTCTTGCTACAAAAATGACATGATAATGTGACGTGTTAGGGTTTTTGTTTGAATAATTTTATGCATTATGCATGGCAGCTAGTGGGGATGATAAAAAAAGATTACACGAATTGTTTGGTCGCCATGCCATGACGTTTTTGCCCTAAGTTTCTTTTTCCATATATAAGCAACCTTAAACGACTGCATAACATATCTTTTTTATCATATTATCAATCAAATTGAGAGTTTTCTCATCTATCTCTGGTGGACTCCATAATTCTTGTTTTAGGTTTTTTCCTTGTAAACCTAGGTTACTTTCTGACTGTGTCATTAACACAACATGAAATTTGGCATAGATGACCTATCAAGAAAAAAAATTTAGACATATATAATTTGAAAGAAAAATGCCTAAGGATTATTGTTTTTGGTTCCATATCATAACCAAGGACTTTAAAGGGAGACATGGCCTCTCTAGGAAACAGAGGAGTTGGAGGATGCAATCGAATTGTTTCTTTCACAATCATCTTGAGGTATTGAAGTTGTTCGATATCACTTTCAGAGACTTTCCCTATGTTTCTGACGAGGTTTCTAACTTCTTCTTGTGCTTTCTTCATAAGTCTCGGCTTCCTAGCAAGCTCAGCCATCGCCTACTCCATGGTGATTGCACCAGTATCTATTCCACCTAGAAATAAATCTTGAATCACAAATCATACTAGTTAAGGATTTACCATTATGAACAGTTCATATACGAGATTTGATTCGTCCATTAATTTGATCTAATTCGGTACCTTAGCAATTATCAGTTTGGCTAAAATTTGCATAAGTGATCTGCTTATGGAGACCTAAAAACTAAACGGTTCAGATGCTAATATGTAATCGAAAAATAGATCCTACAAGTGATCCCTTAAAATAGCGAAGAAAGGAGATTCCCTTAAGGCCTTACTAGAAGGGTTATATAGAATTGATTTTGTGTAGAATACTCCTACATTAAGGTAATTAAGATATAAATAAACGATTTTCTCAATAAAGAAATCAAGAGGCAGTGGAATTATTAGCTTACCATGATGACGGCCTTGATGTTATTATGACCAAGCTGAGCAGTTCCAGAACCAAGCTCCTTTACACATTTAAGCAGCACATCAACTATGTCTTCATGCTCTTGTTGTGTCCTCCCATGCTTGAGATGATCATCAATCACCTGCTGAAAAAAGCGATATGTTCTCTGGAGAACTTATCAAGCTCTTTATGTCTACCAGAAATCCGGTCTATAATCGACCCGATACGAGAAGGAAAATAATCAGCTGCAGAGAAGCCTGCAATCATGATTGCAGTACCTTGCAGCACTCGATGAAATCTGTCGTGGTCGAAATCACTCTTCTCAAAACTGGTCCCGAAAACAATCCTGCATATTATGCTTCCCATGAGAGCAAACAACTTGTCGGTGAGATGAACAGAAGAAGAAGAAGAAGCGGAGACGTCGTTATAGATTGAATCAATCATCTTAGCCACTTCGTCTTCCCTAATGGACCGATATGAGTGCACTCTTTGCACACTGAAAAGCTCAAGCACACATATCTTTTTTATCTCTCGGTAATACTCACCGTATGGCGCAAATGTCAAGTCTAGATAGTTGCACGTGATTTTTCGAGTCCCAGAGGAGGCGGGTCTACTGCAACTGAGGATGTCATTATCTCTCAAGACTTGTTTAGCTGCTTCAGCTGAGGAGATTATGAGGGTCAGTATGCGACCGATGTGTAAGAGGACGATTGGACCCAACTTTTGCGTGATACGCCATAGGTTTTGGTGAGCTGGTGAACCAGATTGTGCAAATTGGTGTAAGTTGCCTATGATGGGAAGCTTAGGAGGGCTTGGCGGGAAGTGTTTTTTTGGACTTTCATTCTTTTTCAGAAGCAGCAGTACTAAAGGTAGAAGGAGGAGAAAAGGAACCCATAAGACTAGTAGGGAGGTGTTGATGAGAGCCATTGGAGCTTTTATCGATTAATATTTGATTTGATCTTTCTGGCTTTCTGCACCGGTCGATCTTGTTGCAAGAGATGCAGAGTGAGTATAGTGTATATATATAACTATATTACGATGTTGTTCCCATTATTATATAAGAATTGTAAGCTTGTAGGTTGGCTGCAGACAAGGAATATACTTTCAGGTCGGTGAAAAGTATTTGTCAAAATTTGCATTTAAAAATTTAAGGCACAATGATAAAAGAGGTCATTTTAAAGTACCTTATGATAATCCAGTCACCATAAATATCCTCATGATAATGAAGGTCACTTATTAACAACCTGCCACTAAGGTTAAGTTTAATTACCAAAGCTGCCACAGCTCTCTCTCTCTCTCTCTTCCCTTTCCTTTACCCAAGCTCGTCTGAATCCATTCGGACTCGACCCTAACCAAAATCTCTCTCTCTCTCTCTCTCTCTCTCCCCCCCCCCCATGCCGTCCAGCACGTCCGGTCCGCTACTACGTCGTTTCTGCATTCTTCACCGGAGCAGGAGCTTTGAATCGGCTCTGTGGAGTTGGAGAGATTTGGTAGCGATGGCGCGTATTTCCGGGAGTTCCTCAGGTCCGGTTTCGTTTTTGAGCTTTTCAAGATCTAGCGTGAATTTGATGGAGTTTAAGGAATCAATTGCGTGAGGAGCTTCTTTTTTTTTCGCGTCGGCCGCTACGGGTGGCGGTCTGGCAGAAGCCTATTCCCCTCTGGTGGAGATTCGTCTTCTTCTTCATCTTCATCTTCATCTTCATCGGGCTCTTGGTGCCGTCATCGTCTTCCTTGGCTTCGATTTCAGTTTCCTCTTATTCAATATTGATCTCAAATGGCCACCGTCTTCGGAGCCACTTCCGCCGCCATATCCTCCCGGAAACTGCACCTCCATTCCCGTAGATCCCTTCCAGGTCTACCCACTTTGCTCTAATAACAATAAAGCTCGAGTTTTTATTTAATTGATTAATTAGTTAATCAAGTTTCTGCCTTTTGGTTTGATTCTGGGAGGAAGACTTGCTTTCTAATATTAAAACACATGAATGTCATATGATCGAAGGCATATGTATCTCTCTAACTGCATCCCTGATTTTTCCACCAAAAAAGCTATAGGCTATAGCTTTAATTATCATTTTCTTATTGATATTCTTGATAACTTGATAATCGACCAGCAGTGTCGTATGAGATGACAAACTTGCTGATGAATTGCTCAGTTTAATGGATTTATAAGAGTTTGTTTGGAGTTATAGGTAGACAAAGGAAAATTATGTGTGTGGTATTGGCCTGCATATGGAGATCGAGGCCTTGTTACTTGTTCTTCTTCAATGGTTATCTGTTTGGCTCTCTGCCTCTATAATTTATGAAGCACAACTCAAGCTAATTCTCTCAATAGCTTACTCAATATCTTACTCAATATCTTTGCTGTTGATTTGATTTTGTTTTTTGTAGTGGATTGGTTTATGTGTAGACAAAAGTTGCTGCTCCTGGGTATGTCTATGTGAAGTTTTTAACTTTTTATCGTTATGCTTCTGTTGTTTTTGCTAAATTTGATTCTGCTATAGTTTTGGCATCACAATTTATGGAGATGGTAAACTGTGTGGTAGTCAATGTTAAGAATTTATGGTTGTATGATTTCTAGCGTAGCATTGAGATAGAATTTACACCTAACTACTATTTTCAGTGTAGTGTCTGAAACATTCGTGTAAAATTTATTGAATTAAGAGCTTAACTCGGGCTACCATGGACTTGCTTAATCAAAGTGAATTGATAGTGAGAATCAGGTGTTAGAGGACAAATGGTAACTCTAATAGTAAAATACTACTGTATTTAAGCTGATATCACATTGTAGTTGTATTTCTTAGTTAGTATACTGCTCAGTATGCTAAGTTGATAATTTTTTTAAGTCGTGTAAAGAGATACATTGCTATATACATGTATTGTATTGATAATTTTCAAGTTGACTTTATACATTGAGGTATGTATTGTATTTATGATTGAGTTTACTGCCCTACTTTTGTTTTTCCCTTTCCATTGAATTTGCTTGTCTGCATTACCACAATCATTTTTACCACCTGAATTGTCATTGTGGCATGCTGTAATCTCCTCGAGGTGAATTTAGGTGAGTAGAAATCTCTTCAAGAGGAATCTAGGTGAGGAGATATCCCCTCAAGGAAGATTTGGGTGAGGAGTAAAGTAATTCCCTAAAGGCTAATCTGTGTGAGAAGAAATCCTCTCAAGGCTAATATGGGTGAGGAGTAATCTGGGTAAGGAGTCCGCAAGGAAAATCTGGGTAAGGAGATATCCCCTCAAGGAAGATTTGGGTGAGGAGTAAAGTAATTCCCTAAAGGCTAATCTGTGTGAGAAGAAATCCTCTCAAGGCTAATATGGGTGAGGAGTAATCTGGGTAAGGAGTCCGCAAGGAAAATCTGGGTAAGGAGATATCCCCTCAAGGAAGATTTGGGTGAGGAGTAAAGTAATTCCCTAAAGGCTAATCTGTGTGAGAAGAAATCCTCTCAAGGCTAATATGGGTGAGGAGTAATCTGGGTAAGGAGTAAAGTAATTCCCTAAAGACGAATTTGTGTGAAGAGAAATCACCTCAAAGCCAATATGGGTGAGGACTAATCTCCTCGAGGTGAATCTAGGTGAGTAGAAATCTCCTTAAGAGGAATCTAGGTGAGGAGCAAGAATTAAACCAATTTACTTGTGAAAGTAATTTTGATCATGTCACCTAAGAATGAAAGTAATTTTGATCATGTCACCTAAGAATCTAAGATGAAGACCACAGAGCTAAAACAGCCGGTCTTGGTGAACAAGGGGTATGACATAGAAGTTATTGATATTAGGTCATTGAAACCATTTGATCTTCACACCATCAGAACCTAGTTAAGAAAATACAATATCTAAAATGGAACAAGAACTTGTCACTTGTCAGGTCATTATTAAATCCATGTCACTGACCCAAGTCACACTGCATGTCACTTACATATTTTGGAATTTTCAAGTCACTGTCTGGGCAACTATTAACCTCAAGTAACTAATTTTCAAGTCTCCATGATATATAAAGTTGTTGAGCAATATTGTAGCTGTAATGACATAATAATTGCTTTGCCAATAACTTCACTGGCCAGTAACTTGGTTAGTGACAGAGTCAATGACTTAACTAGTGACCTAAATTGGTGTGTATAATCACATGTCACTAACTAAGTAACTGACCATGTCACTAACGAAGTAACTGTCAGTAGCGAAGTCACAAGTTGATAGCCAAGTCACTGTTAATCACATGTCACTAACTAAGTAACTGACCATGTAACTAACGAAGTAACTGTCAGTAGCCAAGTCACAAGTTGATAGCCAAGTCACTGTTAATCACATGTCACTAACTAAGTAACTGACCATGTCACTGACCAAGTAACTGTCAGTAGCCAAGTCACAAGTTGATAACCAAGTCACTGTTAATCACATATCACTAACTAAGTAACTGATCATGTCACATTACATGTCACTGACAATGTCACTAACCAAGTCACAAGTTGATAGCCAAGTCACTGTTAATCACATGTCACTAACTAAGTAACTGACCATGTCACATTACATGTCACTGACAGTTACAAGTTAATAGCTAAGTCACTGTTAATCACATGTCACTAACTAAGTAACTGACCATGTCACTGACCAAGTAACTGTCAGTAGCCAAGTCATAAGTTGATAGTCAAGTCACTGTTAATCACATGTCACTAACTAAGTAACTGACCATGTCACTGACCAAGTAACTGTCAGTAGCCAAGTCACAAGTTAATAGCCAAGCCACTGTTAATCACATGTCACTAAGTAACTGACCATGTCACTAACCAAGTAACTATCAATAGCCAAATCACTGACAGTGACTTGAGGTTAACAATGATTCGGCAAGAAATCCTCTGTATGGGGACCAAGAATAAGAAATCATTGCCTTCAAACGAATGGTTCATAAACCTTAATGAGAATGACTAAAAGGCATAGAGCACATGTAGCATAGACCATTATAAAACTTACATCATTGTACAAATCTTTCAACAAAGCTTCAAGCATAAAAAAAGTGAGATTGCACGGGACGAATATAATCTAGATGCCCGAGAAGAGTAAAAAGACATCTATGCATCTTGTAGTTCCAAACTTTAATCTTGTAATCGTCCCCTGCAAAAACCCAACACAGATCAATTAAAGGTGAAACATCTGTAAAACTCGAGCTCAAATCCGTAATGATTTTTGCAAGTACAAGTGCAATACACACATTGTAAAGGTGAAACATATTCCTTAGTCCTTACTGACAAATGACACTAGCATAATGCAGCATACTTGGCTGGCATTGCCTACAGGACAACTAGCAGAGAGTTTGGCTCCCAGTTTACAGTGCCGATCATAACTCTAACAGGGGAAGAAATTAAACAAGTACACAATGCTGATAAAAATGCTATCTAACTCAATACACGAATCCATTTGAACTACACAACTTGACAAAGATATGCAAGTGATGTGAAACTTTTAACATACTTTAAGAATTATCTCATTCTCCAAAGCAACTTCACAAACAATGTATATCACAATTCACAAAAGAAACTAAACCTGGATATCAATGTGTCATGCAAGATACATTAAGCCTGAACAACAAATTCCATAAGATGATTAGAAAGCCAAGCTCATGAGACAAAGTATTTCGGTTCAATTTCCCATCAAAACTTATCACATAGAACCAAATGCGGTAAAGCTCAATTTAGAGGTATGAGAAGGTGCCGATGAAGGACATGCTTAGAAGTTAGAAGCTAAACCTTGTTCAACTCATTAGCGACATTACTATTGAAATGCTACCTTCTGCTTCAAAATCTATGAATTCAGTCAACCAAAATTTTTCAATCCCATTCAACAAAAAAGACTTCTGCGTTCCAAAATTTCTCAACCAAAAAAAAAAAACCCAAATCAAAGTAAACAGCACACTCGCTCTAAATAAAGCTGTCTACTTTGTGCAGTCCTTATAACCCATAACTTAGCAAAATGACTGCTTTTGAATTCTTTCCCAGATTTTCAAATAAACTAAACAGGTCCTTAATTTCTTTACCGAATAAAAAAAAAAAAAAAAAAAAAGGCATAAATCGATAATGACAGAGAGAGAGAGAGAGAGGGAATACCTTCAGGTAAGATGAGCGAACTTAATATAAGCAAACTTAAAGCAACACTCACAGATTCACAGGCAAATTGAATTGAGAAACATATAGCGAATCCAAACTCACCTATGTTGGTCTTTATTTTGGCATCAAGGCTACAATTGTGAAAGCTTATGAGCGCCACTGGGACATCCTTTTGGCACACATCGCTGCAAATTTATGATAATGAATTGATTAATCTAACAAATCTGGATACTCTACTCATATATAGTAAGACCCAGATCTATATGGTATGGAATAGAGTTCCACCCACCATGCATTAAAGATCCAAATTGATTTAATATAAGCAGACGTAAAGCAGTAAAATCCCTGCTACTAAACCTTCAAGAATTATGAGGGTTCGTTCCTGGGAAATGAAAACTACAAAGAGAATGAATGGGAGAGATGACTAATACCATCTGACAAAGGAAGAGCTTTAAAAGCATTATAGATTAGAACAACGAAGATCGCTGAGTATAAAGGAAGAGTTCAGATATCTTCCGAAGCTTGTGGGCCTTACAGTACAACATCACAGCCTGCTCATTGCAGAAATCGCAAGGAATACTTTCTCCGGTGGTCGCCGATTTCGAACTCACCATCTCCAGATTCGTACCAGATTCAACACAATCAGCATAATGGTCTCCGGCGAGTACTTGGTGAGTGGAGGGACGATCTTGCGGAAGAGAGCTACCAACCTGATTCTTCAGCCTTCCAAACATCACATGAACTCAACAAATCAAAACTGCGGATCCACAAGAACCGAAAACACTCACAATCTCAGTGAACCTGTCAATCTTTCCAAGGATCTGACTGATCGAAGGCTCCACCTCTCCAGATCCTGCGACGCTCATCTCGAACTCTTCCCTCTGTGCCATCTCCGAGTCTGAGACATCTCAAAATCAAAATCAAAACGCAAACCAATAACAACATCCAACAATTTCTTAATCCATATACCGGCATAATCTTTAGAGGTAGCAGCCCTAATTCAAAATTGGCTGGAATAACAAAAATTTCAAATGCATACCAGAACCACAGAGAGAAAGATCTAGCAAAGAATGGAATAAAATTAAAGAGAACAAAAACAAGAAAGAAATTGAATGCGATGCGGAGAGATAAGGATAGAGGAGAAGCTGAAGAACACAAACCTTTGGTAGTGGAGAAGATCGGCGAGGGGAGGAGTTCTTAAGCGAGACTGACTTTTCCGTGGGCCATCATCAACGAATCAATTGCAGGAATTTGACTGAATTGAAATCGAAATTAGCTTTCTGCAAGCGAACACTTGCAGATTACGAGAATGGCGAAGGGGAGAGCCAGACGGAGAGAGAGAGATTTCTAGGGTTTGCAAAATGAGAGACAAGGAGCAGGGAGAGAGGGGTGAGGGTTTGGGTTGGTGAATCTATGTACGTATTGATCAGTTTTTAGGCTTCAAGGGCAGAATCGGAATCAAAAAAATTAAAAATTGACCTTTTTTAACATCACCTCATTATTCATAAGGACTAAATTAATATTATTAACAATTCATTATGGATCTTTTTATCAAGTGGGAAACTAGGTGATCTTTTTATCATTTCACTATCTAAAGTGACCTTTTCCATCATTTCCCTAATTTAATGATGATATTTTGGCTTGTATTTATTTAATGGGTTAATGCTCATACACCCCAAAGCCACGAGAATACTTCTCATACACCCCAATGTCTTATTTTTATTCCTCTTTACACAACTTTTTCTCTCTTTTCTTCCTACCTACCCATCTTGTCAATTTTCCTACCATCAATACCCTTCTTTGATGTCTATTTCAGTTTTCTTTGCTGGCTATTTCAATGTTTGCATAACAAAAGTTTTGTTGAAACGTGGTGGGCCCATCAGAGTTTTATTTGTTTAAATATATATGCAATGTTAACATTCATCCTCTATTTTCAACGGTAAACAGTAAGCTTTACTATTCAGAATTTCGATCGTTGACAGACTTGAGTTAAATGTTATCTGCCACAATACTACAAAAGAATTGAAAAAAGAAAAAGAGAAATTGAAAAAATTGAAAGACTATAGAGACAGTCTTAAAAGAGAAACTCCTAATTACTGCGATCTCATCTTTAGTATCCAAACTAGGATCTATAAAGTTAAGCAGGATATTGAATATCTCTTTTTTTTTTTTTTTTTTGAATAAAGGGCTGGTGCGGCTGCCCTCAAGCCTTGATTAGTGAAACTGTCGAATACAAGGGGGGGACATTGAGCCTAAACCCCTGATTACAATAAGCATCTAGAGTATTTTCCGAAATAATATCAGAAATCTCTACAGGAGACTTGTATTCTAACAAGCACCAACTAGCAAAGAGTGCACAATTAGCTACTCCATTTGCTTTAACATAACAGTGACATTGTGGAAAGATAACTCGATATGTAACCCGATTACAACATAGCATAAATACCCGCTTTAGCACAGCTTTCCTACTATGTTGCCGCCGAAAAAAAGATCCGACGACACTTAGTCTCACCCTGCCACTAGGCGGTAGCGACCATTTGACAAAGCAAGAAAACCGCCGCCTACCTAGAGCAGACAAGGCACATTGAGTGCATTCCCAGGCACAAGACCCGACTATTCCTCCACAACAAGTGTAGAGATTTATTTCACGCCAAAGACGCGACATAATTAAACAGTTGCTGCAAATAAAGCTAGCAACATAAATAACATAGATAGCCCAGACCAGGCCCAAAAAGGGCCAAGCCCAAGCAATAACAATCCAGGGGGAAGGAAACCCACAACTTGACAATCGGGCCTGACCCAACTCAACCACAGCCACCGTCGGACCCTGCACAGTGCCGCCCCGCCGCCTTTTCCAGAACTCCGTCAAAGATATGTCATCTCCGACACGCGTAGAAGGACTTCCATCCCAGATCGGAGCCCAGCCTCGAAGAAGCGTCATCTTCGTCGCACCACGGAGGATCCCAGTGGGAGCACTCCAACCCGGATCGGGATCAGATGACCCAACCCAGATCGAGTCACTCCAACCCAGATCGGGATATTGAATATCTCTTATATACTCTCAAAGAGGAACAAAAACCTCTTGATTATTTGAGCATTGGTTAGATCCGCAAATCACTGGTATCAGAGCTTGTAAAAGGCTCAGCAGGGGAATCTCCAATGGGAACAATGTTTGTTTTGATAATAGAGAGACTGAATTCTCTATTAAAATCTTCTGATGAAAAATATCAGAACCTGCAGAAAGAAATATCTAGATATCAAGATCATCTAGAAAAAATACCTGTTATAATCCACCAATTAGAAAAATTGGAAAACAAACTGGATTATATCAAGGAACTTCCAAAAACGGAAGAAGAAAAGCTGACAAGTGTTAGTAGAAAAATCAATGAACAGCAAAAAACGCTGGATTCTATGAAAACTATACTGAAGGACAAGAAAGTGCCTACAGTAAAAACAAAGAAGGCTAATGGATTCAAACCATTAGAAAGACCGGAAAAGAATCCAGTTCCAAACATGATTTTTCTGGATCCCTCAACTAGTTCTACTAGTATTCGGTATGAAAACCCGAAAGAAACTCGAGATGTCAATATGATGAGCATCTTCAGGAAAAAAAAAAGAGTATAACTCCTAAATGCTGAAGAGTTCAAATACAACGAAATCGAGCATGAGATAAAAAACGCCTCAATTCCAAAGTTAGATTTCAAACAAATCTACAAAAGGGGAACATTTGACCTGATGGATAGCCATCATTTTAAATTACTGGAATTTACAACCCCCTCAGTCAAGTCTTCGCTTCTAGAATTGAATACACTGAAAGTTATGCTTCCCATGAGAGCAAACAACTTCTCAGTAAGATCCACAGTTGTAGTGGATTTCTCGGAGATTGAGTTAATCATCTTAATTAACCACTTCTTCTTCCCTAATGGACCTATACGACTGAACCCTCTTCACACTGAAAAGCTCAAGCACACATAATTTTCTAATGTCTCGCCAATACTCACCGTAAGGCGAAAATGCGATGTCTAGATAATTATAGGTGAGTCTCCGAGCGCCCGTGAAGGCGGGTCGGTCTACTGCAGCAGTGGAGATCATTATCCTTCAAGACATGTTTTGCTGCTTCAGATGATGAGATTACGAGGGTTGGTACGCGACCGAGGTGTAAGAGCATGACTGGACCGTACTTTTTCGAGAGGCGCCATAGATTTTGGTGGGGCGGCGATGAGCCAGATTGAGTGAACTGGTGCAAGTTGCCTACGATGGGAAGCTTGGAGTTGGAGTTGGAGTTTGTGGCTTCTTTTTCGTTGAAGGCTTCCGGCCCAAGATTTTCAAGCCCAATATCCTAACTCAACCAGGGTTTGAATCCAACCATATAATTAGTTAAGTGTGGTCAACTAAACGGGTCCACATACAAACCAAGAGCCCAGATTAATCCCCAGAATCGCATCCGACGACTGGCGGTACCTCACAAAGAACAGGGTTAGGGATTCTGTCTCTTGTTACCAAATTTGATTAAAGGAATCAGAGCCAAATTGGGATCATTTGAGTGAATTAGGGTTGGGGATTTGAATCGTATGGAGATGGATTACGTGACGGAGTTTCCTCTCTCTCATATTGATCGGCGTCCCAGAAAGAGGCCCAGGTTCGCTTGGGACGGCCCCCAATCCCACCCAAAGGTACAATCTTTATCCTCTATTTCATCCAAATTATCAAAATTCAGCCCAATTTTTTCACTTCTTGAGGCTTTAATCTGTTCTGTGATGTTAAATTTAGCCTTGGAGTATTCATTTCAGCTCAATTTGCATTGCATTTGTGTCAAAAGTCTTGATTTTTGTGGGAAATGGTGTTAAAAATGTTGGTATAGATGATAGAAATGAATCAATTTTCCAAGATAGTGGCTGGAAAAAATCTGATCTTGTTCAATTTCCCATTTATATCATATGGGAAAAATTTGATGATATGAACTTTTGAGGTTGAGAATATGGATACTGTAATGATCTGGATGTATGAGGGATGTGAAAGCTGGATATGTTTTTCGTATTCGGGTTTTCATGCATCTGTGTGATCTATTCATTCTGCATATACTGGTTTTGTGTTGGGTGATTAGATAAGATGAGGGAAAATCGTTGAAATGAATGATAGATAGCTAAGGGGTTTAAGTTGTTTTTTTTACTGTGTGTATGGTGGAGTATGAAATCAATGGCTGTGTGTAGGCTCAGTCAGGAATGTATTATGAGCAAGATGTTGGAAATGGAACAAGCTATGGACATCCGAGGGTACACCCAGACCATCCTAGTCTTTTTGTAAAGGGGTTGACTCAAAAAGGCTCTCCCCCATGGCGAGAGGACGACAAGGATGGACATTACATGTTTGCTGTTGGAGAGAATTTAACTTCTCGCTGTAATTACAATCACCTTAAATATTTCTCTTTGCTTTTTTTATGTGTCTATATTGTAAACTTTTTCATTTAGGATTTTTGTTGTAAAACTTCACAACCAGCTAAACCACATTGATGGTTTTTTAAACTTTTCATATTTTCATGTTTTCTGGGTTTTCTTTAAAAAGTATTTGAAATGTTGAAGGTACGCCTGTTAATACCTTTTTATTACATTCTTTTTCTTCCTGCATTCGTGTCAAAATTTATACGAGTGTAGAAAATTTGTTGTCATTTTAAGACCTTGTTTTAGCTACTGTTTTAAACTATATGTCATTCTTTCTTACACCCTTGTTTCTGTACTTTCAGATAAAATTCACAGGAAAATTGGGGAAGGTTACTTCCTTAACCGAGTCTACAACTATCTTTAGATAAATTATGTTTTGGTGGTCTGTCTTCTCATATTTGCACTCTTTGCATGACTATAGGAACTTTTGGTCAGGTTTTGGAATGCTGGGACAGGGAAACAAAGGAGATGGTAGCTATAAAAGTTGTCAGAAGTATCAAGAAATACCGTGAAGCAGCAATGATAGAAATTGATGTGCTACAGTTGCTTGGAAAGTATGACAGAAATGGCAGTCGGTGAGTATAGATTTCGTAACATTTTTTATTTCTTTTACTTGGTCAGTTTTGAAGTGAATTTTGTGTCAATTGTTAAGTGGCTTTATTCTTTGCAGTTGTGTTCAAATACGGAACTGGTTTGACTATCGTAACCATATATGTATAGTAAGTATATGCTTGATTTTTGATAACATAATTCCCCAACTTCACAAATATTTTGGGGGTTAAGACTTCTTTGAATTTAAATGGTCTTAACAGGTATTTGAGATGCTTGGACCAAGCTTATATGATTTCCTCCGGAAAAATAATTATCGCCCATTTCCGGTTGATCTTGTCCGCGAGCTTGGCAGGCAACTATTGGAATGTGTAGCATGTGTGTAGTTGGACTTCTGTTGTTTCTCTTATCCCATTCCAAGTTTATAGTAACATTTCTGGATGCAATATTTACCTGCAGTGATTAAACAATTTACTGGTAGTTTCAGCGTATTTTTAAATAAAACACAAATAAAGGCCCTATGTAATTATTTAGGAATCATTTTTGGATATATGATATTATAACATGAAGAATGTGGCAGGATATTGAGTTTAATAAAAAAAAGTGCAATACTATGATATTTAATGATTTTTTTGGTTGTAAAATTTTGCAGTCATACATGATATGCGTCTCATCCATACTGACTTGAAGCCTGAGAATATACTTTTTGTTTCGCCAGAATATATTAAAGTACCGGACTACAGGGTATGTCTGCCTGAGGGCCATTGAATTTACAAGATTGCAGTTCTTCTTTATTTTCTGTTTCCTTTTTGCCCTTCAAATGACACGTTTGAATGCCCACTTCTTCCTTTTACCTTTTAACTACCTGCATTCCCTTACTAAGGGCTTTTCAATATCCTCAAGTCTTGAAGTTCTTTATTTGGTATTACAGTTCACATCCCGGTCGCCAAAAGATGGAACCTGTTATAGAAGGTTGCCAAAGTCTAGTGCTATCAAAGTTATTGATTTTGGTAGCACAGCGTATGAGCATCAAGAGCACAACTATATTGTATCGACAAGGCACTACCGCGCACCTGAGGTCATTCTAGGTCTGTTTTTTTTTTTTTTCTTTCCTGGCATTCAATTTTCTTCATTTCAAGTATTAGTTATCTATGTATTTTTTGGCTAACATTCATATTATACACTTTACAGGACTTGGATGGAGTTATCCATGTGACATTTGGAGTATTGGCTGCATCTTGGTAGAGTTGTGTTCGGTATGTCTCATTATATTGTGCTGATGCCATAATATGTTAAAGAAAGTCTCTACAAATAAGTTTGATAAGGAAAAAAGAATTGAAACTATTTCAGGGAGAAGCCTTGTTTCAGACACATGAGAACTTAGAACACCTGGCTATGATGGAAAGGGTACTAGGTCCATTGCCACAGCACATGTTAAAAAGAGCAGAGTATGTGCCATTGGAGGGTTTTCAACATAATTTTTATTGTATTAGTTTCAGAAAACATTAGTTCAGTTAAATTCACTACTCTTTCTGTTGCTAATTATGTGTTTTTGGTTCAGCCGCCATGCTGAGAAGTATGTCAGGAGGGGTAGGTTGGACTGGCCTGAAGGTGCAAATTCTCGGGAAAGTATTAAATCTGTTTTAAAGCTACATCGTCTCCAGGTAAATAATATTCTACACTTTTTCATTACACTGTTACATTTTGGAACTTCTGTGAATTTCTTTTTCATTTCTCAGCTCTGAAGTTGACGAATTTATTTTGTTTGTCAGAATATAGTGATGCAGCATGTAGATCATTCAGCTGGTGATCTGATCGACCTCCTGCAAGGTCTCCTTAGATTTGAGCCCTCTAATAGGCTAACAGCTCCTGAAGCCCTAAGGCATCCCTTCTTTACCAGGGATCATTACAGAAGGTTTTAGTGAGGTGTTTGCAAATTCATTCTTGCAGTGTTACTAGTTTGCTTGGAGTGCTTTACTGAGTTCTGGCTTATTGAAGAGCCGAAGTGCTTGCTTTCCTGAATGTTTATTTTCCTGGCATGTGCAACAACCATGAAGGCGCTGGCCAAGACCTGCACTACTTGATCTCTGTACTTCTGTAAATAGCCTGCTCTCAGAAGCCTCTCATTCGATTTTGTACCATGAAAATGTAATGTAACGAGTTTCCCATTAAAAACGGAGGTGATGCGAATTCTGAACTGGCTTCGCCTTCAAAACATGTATGTTTCATGTTTTGTAGAAGGATGAACAATTAGCTGTTATAGACAGGCAAATGAATAAGTGTTGCATTACTTATGAGATTGAAGAAAAATGAGACATGGAACTCTTGACCTCTAAAGTAATATCAGTTTGTCAGGTTAGTAGGAAGAGTAATATATCAAAGAAGGAGCAAAACATTCAGAAAAAAATGAACACCGAATTACTGATGGAGTTCAAAATCAATGCTCATCAACATGGATACAAAAGTAAAAGGAACAAATCCGATGAGAAAAATAAATTCTAGAAGCTTCCATGATCAATGTCTTGTCTTGCATTTTCTATGAACCATAACCCCATCAGGAGGTCTAGAGAACACAACGTTGCAGTCGCCGTGTATTTTATAAGAGTATCGCAACAGGCTTCCGAAATTAGCTCGTGCTCTGAAGTAGCCTTTGAATTCGAAGCCGGCTCTACTGTTCTCCAGCTGCTTCTTCAGCCTTTGGCTTTCGAGCAATCCGAGAGGAACCTGACTAGCCACCATGTGAACACTTGCAAACATGGACTGATGCTTGTGTGCAGTGAAGGGTTCAATGTATGTGGTAGCAACGAGGGTGCTCCCATAGTAAGCATAAATGTACATAGGACTGAAGTAGACGCTCACCTTCTTGTTCGGGTTGGTGAAGTTTACTAGCACAGTAAGGTCCGCATTGAGGAGATACCCCATGTCGAGATATGCTGCGTTGAGTGTGGCAGTGGAAATTTCGAACTTTGGGGTCCGAGGACGAAAGACGAGATAGACAATGAGGACAATGAGACCTGCTAAGATTACGAGGATCCAAAAAATGGCGCAGCACACGCCTAAGGACCATGTGAAGAAGTTGGTTTGTTGAGGTTCTGGCACGCGCAACCGCTGTGAACCGTGTCGCTGTCCATGCGAACCATGTGGTGTATGGTGTTGTGGCGTTTGGTGGTCTTGAGCATGGTGTGGGATTGGTGCCGCCCCTGGGACTAGTGGCAGGGAGTCGTGGCCTTGATGCTTCGGGTCAGGATGTTGTTGGTCTTGATCATGGTGAGGAGTTGGTGCCAATGGTACTGGTGGTGGCTGAGAATGGCGGCTTTGTTTCTTTGGCCGAGGATGTTGGTCTTGCTCATGGTGAGGAATTGACACCAATGGACCAAGTGGCCGATGTTGGCGGCCTTGATACTTCCCCTGGGGACGGGTTGGGGCTGGCTCACGCAGAATCGGTTGCCGGGGTTCAGAATATTCTGGACTGGGTGGCGGTGGTCCAGAGGGCTGACCTTGATACTGTGGTAGTGGCACAAATGAACCAGGTGGTGGTGACTCGGGATATTGGCCTTGCTGCTGTGTTTGATATGGGCTGCCAAAATGAGGGTTGGAATCGCGAGGCGGATGCATGGTAGCGTGGAGAGGTAATGAAGAAGAGCAAAGACTTGAAGATGAATGATAATAGTGAGGATTTTATTTTGATACGAGGCCAATAGATAAGAGGATGACTTGAAGAAAACTTCAAGGATGATTTATCAAAAGGCAAAGAATCAAACATAGCTCAGCATGGGAGGCAAGTAATCTTGGTGGCAACTTTTTTCAAGTGCTGCTGTATCAAGACAGCCCTTCACTTTCATTCCGAGGAAAATGCACCCGCAACTCCGAAAAATAAAAAAGGAAAAGACAAACCTTTACTTTCATCTCCCCTAGTTTTTCCCTTTAGAGATACAAGTGTTAAAGAAGATACAAGTTCTAAATTTGCCAATTGAGAATCTTTATCAACCACTTCCTGAAAAAAGTAACGAATGGCATAATGGAAGTGAAGCAAGAGGAGCTCATTCTCAGTTGAATTCATAGTATTCTTGAACGTCTATGACAGTTTACCATGTTCATACTATCAGTAAGGACTAATGTTCCTACGAAAAATTGAAACAAAAATCTGAATACTGACCGAGAGCAATGGTACCCAATATTCATCTAAAACTTTGACATAATTCTGTTCCTCTGTGTATGAAATGGATATATAGCCTCCTCCGAGTTCTGGACGAAAAACTCAACATTCAACTCACCTCTGAGCAAAGAACATCTTAACTCAATAACCGAAGATATTCTGCTGTGGCTCAGAGTTGGGCTATGGGCAACCACTGGCTGGAACTTGAATTCAAGAGTCTTTGAAAAGCAACTCGTCAGTACTGTGAGTTATATTTGTAATCAATTAATCGCAAAAATGGTTCCTTGGATGTATTTGTAATCAATTAATTGCAAAAATGGTTCCCTGGTTGTTGTCCTGATTGTTCTTCCCTCCTCAAGGCTCCAGAACTGCAACAAACCGGATTATAGTTAATATACAGAAAACAAAGCTTCGTATTCTTTCATCTGCTTTTCTTCAGCAGGAGGTGGCCAAAAATTTTAGCAGTTGCTGCTTGCATTGCCCTACAGGAAATAAATAATTCAATCCATTATCATTCATAATACTGTTTCAGCATATAACTACTACACCCAGCCCTGATATAAATAATACAGTAAATTCTCGACAAAGAGAGTTACACTCACTGCATTTCCCATATAACAAGCCATGTATGTCCACATCCACATTCAGATTTCATGCCCAAGTTGGATTAATAGTCTTCTCACACTAATATTCTTGATACAGATCTGCTGCCTCTACATAGAACTACCTCAAGGAGCGCCATGGTGCATCCTAAGACAATTTAGAATGTAAAATCAAAAGGGATTCAAGTAGCTGAGGCAGCCATTAAGCTAAGAAAGAAAGTTGTGGAGAGAACAATAAATAAAAACAAAATTGCTATTGATATACGGTCATGTTTATCCAACGTCAAAGAATGCAGGAAAGATTACAAGCAGAGACAACAGAATAGATATAACTTTTATTTAACAAAGTTACGCATCCTATCAAGATAATCAATATTTGATGTGACCACTACTATCATCTAGATCCATACTCTGCTATTAGTAGGTATCCTTCAAGATTAAAAGTGGCCATGAAGTCAATGATACTGAAGGTTGACTTCATATTTCAGAGTATACCCAAAAAATTTGTTAGGCGCCTCTTTAGTTTATATTACTTTTACAAAATGAGAGAAATAAAGTTAGTACTAAGCAGCCAATTACACTTCTTGCTCAAAGAAGTGGCAAAAATCACAGGAGGAGAATATAGAGAAAGTAAGCAATTACCTCTCACATTATCAATTTTTCTAGACAGCAACATTATACCATTATGTGCTAGTAGTAATTAAGCAAAAGAAGACGCAACGAAAGAAAGAGGAAGGGGCAGGGAGATTAATAAAAAGAAAGTAAGTTAAAGTAACTTCATTGCATTTTGATGTCAATGAGAGAGACAAAACATACAATGTAATCATAATGCTCTTCGAATTATCTGGTTGTCCAAGGTTCCATCCTGCACTGCATGCACAACAAAATATTATTGGCTAATGAGAAGAGCATAGCGAGTCAAGCAATAAGTGAAGTAATACTGCATAACAAGAATTTAACAAAGATTTTAATAATTCAATAAGCACATCCCTCGAATAGTTTACATGTTTTCGGTTGTTGTCAATGAACTAGATCTTCATGACAAAAACAGAAACAAATGAAAGTAAACAGGATATGACAATTTATGCAAGGGTTAAACCCGCAAGGTCTTGCCTATTTTCCTTTTTTTCTTTTCCCTACATCTCTAATGTTTCTCACTCAAACAGGAAAATGCTTGTACAAATATTGATTAAAAAAGTAATTAATTAATTTATTACTTATAAAACCGCCACAAAAGCTAAAAGTTTCCCCTTGAATTTTCTGTACCTTGCCAGGAAGAGGAACAAGGTAGAAACAAGACAGGCTTGTTGAGATGAAATCACCAACTATCCAGTTGCTCCAAAATATGGAAACTGCAACAGACCAAAGAATAGCATAATCAATGTCACATCGTCCTGGGAATAGGCTATACGCAATCAACCATCTTGAGTTCAATAGTTCTTAAAACCACAAGTTTAATACTCATAAATGATAAGCACCAAAAGTTATATCACTGAAAAAGAAGAATCACCTACTACTGGAGATCGCAAGGAACAATTATTAAATCACCACGCGGATGAGGATCCATGCATATTCAAAATAGCAAAAACACTCACTAAAAATATGTAACTAGTTAGCCGACTGATTTAAGAATGTGATTATTAAGCTCCTTTAGCATACAATATCAGTGAAAGTAGACTATAGCTCATTTAAATTTCTCCCAACTACATTCTTAGCATTGAGCAAGGGTTACAAGTCCCTGCACTATGTTCCAAAATGTTTACATAAACAGCACAATCATGCAGTCACTAATGCGCGCATATATGCTCAGCAGCTTATAATTGAAATTTGATGGTCTAATTATTCAAAGGCAAAGTTATATGTGCTCTTGAAGAAATGAACTGCCAGAGCTGTCAGTAGTGCAAACAAAGCTATTAAATACTTCCCCCATAACAAATCAGTCAAGTAAAATTTGGAGCTAGGCCATAAACTTAGCATAAAAAGTATGAATGGATGGGTAAAAAATATAAAGGGGGGTGTATATAAAGTACAAACCATTTTCCATTTTCATGCAACATCTTTTGAATGGACAGCATTAATCAGTGTCTGGGAAAGAACTCTGTCCAGAGTAAAGCCCTTCTCCATCATCTCATCCCATACCCCACAAGCCACAGAAAGCCTCTTGTCTCTTATAAGACCTCTAATTATCACTTTGAAAGTTACCTCATCAGGACAGCATCCTCTAGTCTGCATTTCCTCATATAAATGCATGGCTTCAGTCACTCTTGAAGCCCTGCAAAGCCCGCTAATGAGTGCATTATACAAAACCACATCAGCGGTGATTCGCTTCTCTAACATATCATTGAAAACGTCAAAAGCCATTGCAATCTTCCCACTCTTACATAGGTGATCAATTATTGTAGTGTAAAATATACGATCAGGTAACAGATCCATCCCTGTCATCTGATCAAGAAGCTTCTTGGCTATATCTGAACTACCTTCTCTTAATAAAGCTTCTATCAGGATGGTAAATGTAACCACATCAGGTAAAATATCTTTTTGAAACATTTCCTCAAACAGTTTGTATGCCCTTCTAGTCTGCCCTGCCTTGCAAAATGCTGTAATGATGGTATTAAATGAAACAACATTACACAAACCTTTTGGCTCCATCACGTTCCTCATCAACAAATATGCCTTTTCGGGTCTATTATCTTTACAAAGGCCCTTGAGCAACCCATTATAACTATAGGCATCGAGTTCCATCCCACTCTTGTCCATTTGTTTCATCAACTTGTCTGCCTCCTCCAACATGAACTCATTACAACAATAATTCAACAACACATTGTGAGTCACCAAATCCGGCTGGCACCCATTCCTCTTCATAAACCACTTAATTGCCTGTGCCTTATCAATTCTACGAGCTCGACAAAACCCACTAATCAGCGCATTATAGATCAAATTATTGAACTTGACTCCACCCTTCATCTCACCAATTACAAGGTCATAAGCCAAATCAACCTTTCCACCTGCACACAAGCCAACAACAAGCGCGGTGCACGCAATAGTATCAGGCCTAAACCCTTGACTAATCATACCATTCCAAACCTCAACTGCATTATCAAACTTTCCAGCTTTACAGGACCCATCAATAACTATAGTATACGATACAACATCCGGCTCTCTCCCCTTCTCAACCATCCTATCAAACACTTGC
Source organism: Rosa rugosa (assembly GCF_958449725.1). Taxonomy (NCBI): domain Eukaryota; kingdom Viridiplantae; phylum Streptophyta; class Magnoliopsida; order Rosales; family Rosaceae; genus Rosa; species Rosa rugosa. Next base: position 9,421,639 of record NC_084824.1, on the reverse strand, counting down.
AGAGCCAACTGTATCCTATTTTCTTGGCAGAGAAGATTCAAATATATATTAAAAGCCCAAATGTCAGGCACACACCCGAGCCTCTCCATGTCTCGAAGAAGCTTCTCAATGAGAGTAAAATTCTTGATATTACACAACCCAGAAATAAATCTCGAGTAAGTGAATGGGGTTAGAGAGAAGCCTTGCGGCGCCATTTCGTAGTAATAATGCTCGGCGAGGTCGTAACGCGAGTGCTTGACCAGCACTCCAATGAAGCGATTGTAGTCTATGCTGAACACGCGGCAATTTGACTGAGTCATTTCGTCGAACACCTGGAGGGCGTGATCGATGAGGCCGGTTTTTATATACTGCACCATGCGGCTGCGGTAGATGAGGCGGTGGACGCCGAGACGACTGTGATACATATCAGAGAGGGGAATGCATAGCAGAGATCGTGGAGATGAGTGGTGTGAGATAGAGGGAGAAATCAAATTGCGAAATGGTGGAGGAGAGAGTGAGAGAGGTAGTTGAGACCGAGACGAAATGGGCTCCAGAGAATGGCGGTGCGGCCATTCCAGAGGACTATGGCTGCTGCCAAGCACCTGTGGCTTCAACAATGGAGGTGGTGCGGGAAGGAAAGAGAGGAAGGTCTAAATGGGCGGGCTTGAATTTTGTGCTGGGCTTTATATCGGGCTCGTGTGTGAGTAACATTTAGAAGATGAGGCAGAGTCCGAGATGAACTTATATTGGGCTGCGCTGCTTATAGGCAGACATTACAATGTCCCTTGTGTCTTGTCCTCGTGGTCTCTTAGAGTCCTGCCAATCTATACTGGATCATTTTTGTTGAATCCCAGAACCGGTCCTGATATTTTTATGACTTGATGCGAATATGATCTCTTATAAATTGATATTAGTTTGTTTATAATATGGGTTAAATAAGTTGTGTATTTGGACTAAAAGAAAATAGAATATTGAGAATTTGTGTCTAACCCTTTAGTACACTTCATTCTCTCAAAAAAAAACCCTTTTGTACACTAAGACATTTTTCTATAGGTTCAATAGACGGAATGACTCTTTGGCCCGCAGCCTCCTAATTTCAAATGAAAGATCATGGAGCATGTAATTCAACTCATAAACGAAGGATTATGGTGGCTTTACATACATAAGGAGAAAAGAGCAAAATACATTCTTTTGTTTGACCAGTCAAGAACAGTAGTTATGAAATCTAGAACAAGTATATTATAAAATTGATAATGTTATGTTAGATATAAAACCTATCTTATTGTTTATATTAATCTAACTGTAATATTGTATTAGTCACAGATTCAAATCTTTACTAGTATTAAGTATAGAGCTGCCTTAATTGATACCAAATTTTTAACCAAAATAAAAAGGTAATTGTCGCAACTCGCAAGTCATACGAAGCTAACATCTCTTATTCCAAGATGAAAATCTTTAATTTTATTACCATAGTTATTCATACTAATAAAATTATATATTTGCAATCAACTCAATTGTAGTGGAAATTACGACGCCACGAGAGGATTAGCTATTAGCTAAAGACCAATACAAATATGGGTGGGGACGAATGGACGATTACAACAAAAGTTGGTCTTTCTTTCTCAGCCACCTCAATTGACCATTACTACCTATATCCTTCTAAATTGCATAGATTTTGTTTGTATGCAACTGACGTCGTTGACTGCTACTGTAAGGGTCTAAGATTCTTAGAGTTCATACAAGTAGTAAAATTCCAAATCCATGATTCTTTATTGAGTATGGAAAAATTTCAAGAACAGTACATGAAGTATGGCCCGTTCTAATCTTTCGTGAATCAACTTTTGTTAAAATCAAAACGGTACATGACTTTTAAATCTCGACCCAATTTTGGTGTATGACGTCAACAATATCGTTAACCTTATGTAATTATTTATTTGTTGAAGGGTAATATGATATTTTTACAGTTTCTTCTCTCTATCTCTCTCTCGACTCTGGCTTTCTCTCTCTCTCTCCCACATACCCAAGTACCCAACCCTCTCTTTTCCCCTTTGCTTGCTCCCAATAGACATTATATGTCATCTTCTCTTACAATTTCAACCCCAAAGTAAAAGTTGGATCATCTCACTATCTGGGTTTTGGGGGCCTTGTTCTGATCTGAAAAGGGTTTGTTTTTTTTTTTTTTTTTCCTTTATATGAAATCTTAAAGTTGACAATGGAAGTGGGGATGAGGATATCGGCGAGTCATCGGCTGTGCTCCGGCCGGCGAGCGGTGGAGAGGAATAAGAGGGCCGCCGAAGATGGATTCGTCAATAGGGTCAAAAAGTTTCAGGTACTGGCGAACGTAGGTGTGGGGGCGAGTTTGGAGTCGGAGAAGGATCAGGTCTGTGCGGCGACGATGCTGAGCTTGGGCAGCAACGATGGGGTTGATTAGAGAAGGGATGAGGTGGAGGCAGCCGCCGCGGAGACTTTGTCCAGGCACTATTGAGTGAGTTTGGTTGAAATTTCTATGGTTTTAGAGTTCAACGAGTTTTGGTGGACTGAATTGGATTGTATGAGCATGATTTTAGGGGTTTGGTTCAACTTCTAGTTGCTAATTTTGTGAAAATTGGGGTTTGATTAGGGATTATAGATGATCAGGGGAGCGAATTGTAGTGTTAATTAAGTTTGACTATTGTTGTTATAGAGTTGACTTATCGGAATTTGCTCGATGCTACCACAGAACCAACCCTTTCTCTTCCTCCATGCCGCAACCACAGACTTGGAAAGTGTGGTGGTTGACTGCGGTGGTCAAAGTACAATGGTAGACTGCGGTCAATAAGAGAAAGGCTGGATTTTGGATTGAAGGATAGACTGAGGGAGAGAGGGAAAGTAGGGTGTGACTGATTTGCCCCTAAAAATTTGACGGAAGGTACACTCACTAACGGAATCCGTAACGGCATGTACTTAAATTGGGTAGAAATTTGAACTTGATGTACCGTTTTGATTTTAACAAAAGTTGATTCACGAAATGTTAGAATGACCAATACTTCATGTACTGTTCTTGAAATTTTCCCATTGAGTATTTTTAAATAATTTGAAACGAAAATGAGGTTTTACTCAAGCGTGTATATGTATAAATGTATACGACATATATGCTAAACAAACTTAAATATATATTAATTCATACATCTTCGACAATAAGTAACTGTTTAATACCAACTTATTCTTCTTGAGTTAATCAATATGTACTGTGTGTTTAAGGAACGAGATCAAATCCTATATACATTGCAACATGCTAATGATGATGATGATAATGTGTTTCTTAACTCTCAACCGAGTAGACAAACAAATCATGCCACTAGAGAGAAATTAGAGGCCATCTTTTGGTATTATTGTCAACAAAATTGTTGAAGATCGATGAACAAGTGGAACATCAAAACTTATGTCAAGATTGAGGAGTAGCTAGTGGTACATAAAATTAAAAAATGTAGCATTCATTCATTCGACATGTTGTGCTTTGCTTTTGTTAATCTCAAGTCAAGTTTATCCTATTAGGTTTAGGTTTGGGAGATTCGTAACCCTACACTACATACACCGTCGTTGACTAAAGAGGTTATATTTTCAATTGCATGTCGCTTATTTGTTGAGTATGGATTGTAGAATAGGACAGTCTCTTATTATGAAGGGGGTTCATTGCTTATGGACCCCCATCAGTAATTTGTAAGAGACTGTCTTGTATGGCAGTTCCTACCCAATAATCTATCAATTTTTTAAGATCGTGACTTGCTAATTAATTTGAAGATAATTGTCGTTGGTGCTTCCTAGATGGGATTTGAAATGCCACTAGAGAGAAATTAGAGGCCATCTTTTGGTATTATTGTCAAGAACATTGTTGAAGATGAACAAGTGGAACTACAAACTTTATGTCAAGATTGAAGACTAGCTAGCTAGTGGTACATAAAATTTAAAAATGTAGCATTCATTTAACATGTTGCGCTTGTCAAGTCAACTCATGGTCCATCCTATTAGTTAGGTTTGGGAAATTCAAAACTCCACAATAAGTACATCGTTGTTGACTAAAAAAGTTAATACTTTCAATTGCATATAAGTGATTTGTTAAGTATGGATTGCAATTTTGCAAGATACGGCAGAACTATAAAGTGGGCTCATTGCGTATGGACCTCCTATCGTTAATTTGTGAGAGACTGCCCCTTTGTATGGCAATTCCTGCCCAATAATGAATAATCTATCATCATCTTAAGACAATCACTTGCTAATTTAAAGATATTACATAACAATAGACATAAAATTTTACTATATCGTTGATGCTTCATAGATTGGATCTGGGATTTATGGTTGTTGGTCTTCTGATTTTTACAAAGGGGTTTAGATTTGGTTTATTGTTCTTAATATTTTTTTTTGCTTTTTCGTAAGATTGGTCAAAATTAATATTATTTCACCAAAAAGTGGAGCAATTACCAATCAAAATAGCAGTTGTTTAATGTCGGCCAATGAATTCTTAAGTCGATAGATTGCCTTTTTTTTTTTTTTGAATAGAGATTCATTTCAATAGTAATCAAGCCATAAAACAGGCCAGAGTCTAACAGAACTTACATAAGAAAATCCGGAAAAAAAAAAACCAGATAACCTATCTAAGCCAAGCTAAAACTCATTAAAGTCTAAGGAACGCTCGCATGAAACAAGCCTAACTAAGCAAGAACAACCTCGCTTTCTAAGGAAAAATCATTCATCTAGTTTAACCTGCCGGCACGCAATTGTGGTACAAATAACAACTAGAAACATCTTCGAAAAGCTCATAGAGATTACCCCTACCTAAAAAAGACTTGCATCCAAAATCTAATAGCAAAAGAAACTAGAGTATAGCAGCCCACAACCTCGGCAACAGGTTGGTCTTCTTGAGTTTCTTTGAAGTTTGCAGACTCGAGTTGAGCCCAAGCCCAAAGGCCAAAGGCCAAAGCCCAAAGCCCAAACCCAAGCTATAAAACCATAAGCCCAACTCCCTTGCCTAGCCATCGTCGCCACCGTCGTCGGCAGCTCCGGTGGTCGGCCCTTCCACCACGACATCAATCGTCAATCAGCGAACCACCCAAACAAGTACTCCTCCAGCGTTCAACCGGACAACCTATCCAGGCTAATCCGGCCTCCCACCGCTACCTGGACCGCAACCCGAGTTCCCGGTCCTTGTTACCCGAGCAATTGCCCGCTGCGACTCAACCACCGCCACCGACCACCTTCAATAAAACGCAGAACCCTCTGCTCGACAGAGCTATGAAGCCGTCGTCGATCACCAAGAACAAGACTTGTCACCTAGACGACCCAGAACTCCTCCACCGTGATCACCCACGCCTCCGTCGCTAATTGCAGCATCGCAACGTCGTCGTACCGTCACCTCACTACCCTCGCTGGAGCCTTGCTGATGCTTGGTCTGGGGAACGTGTGTTCGCCGCCGCCAACGTGCAAAACCCTAGGGTTTGCTTTGCAAGTTCGCTCCGAAGACCTCGGAGGATCACTGGTTTCGATTTTTATAATTTTGAACAAGTCCCTCAGCAGTCGATAGATTGCCTTGAAACAACTTGACTTCCCACTTGTTGGGATAGTTCTATGATATTTACTCTTTTTTTTTTTTAATAATCTATGATATTTACTTCAAGCAACTCAAAATTTACGAGCTGATAATGTATAGCACAGAACCCTACAACAACAATTATAATGTTCTTATTAGACATATGTATGATATATAAAATAAATTAGACTATAATTCATTGATTTCAATTGTTTACACTGATGTTCGAAGGGTTGATCCGGTTTAGTGATGTAACAACTCAAGTTACTAGAATGTAGGAATAAAAATTAGAGTGCCATCTTTGGATGACTTGATCTTCATGAAAAAAATAAAAAATCATTAGTATATAATATAACACTAATGGTGACAAATTTGGCAAGGAAGTGATCCCTAGTTTGCTGTCAAGAACTCAAGATGGTCAACAATTTCGTTTGCTCGGTTATACTTTTCAAAAGTGTGGAGATAAAATGTTTGCTAACGTACTTAAAAAAATTAAATATAATGAATGCAGAATAAATAAATAACGTGCAAAGAGACTAAAATAAGATTTTTCGTATAAATACTAAAGCCTTAACTTGATATTCTTGATACTAAACCAAAATTAACCACATGTCTGGCCTCAACTCAAGTCTAAACTCTGACAAAACAATAATAAATTAGCGCTCCATCACTCAATATTGCTTCGTATGAACAACTTTACCCCCAACTACATATTGCAAGTTTGCAACAAAAGAAGATTACAATCCAAAACACATTTAATTTGCGCATTATTCACGCCTCAGTTTTCTTAATCATCGTTAATGAATAATTAAAACCTTTGATTTAAAGTCTAGTCGTGGACTCGAACCACTATGAGTCTACGATGGCGACCGCGGCAGCACAGTAGCGTTGGTGCACCCTATCGGCACCCCCTATTATTTTAATACCAAAATAATATTCGCCAAAATTCCAAAATAATATTCCCCGAAGAAACTTAACTGTTAGTAGACAAAGAGAAACATTGATTAATGACATCACAAGACTTGACATGCCTTTCCTTTATTTATTCCCCTGTTGACGTGGCACTTTGACCCATTCTCCTTCTCCTTCTCTTTCTCCTTCTACCCAACCTGACTCAGCCCAACTCGCCCCTCCATAACTCAGTCTCTTCCTTCAAACTTGAAACTTGAAACTTGAAAAAGTGTGTGTGTCATACAAACCAAGAGACCATCCTGCTTGATATATAGAATTGTTCAAGTAAGTGACTTTGATTTTTGATTTGATTTGATTTGAAAAATAACCCTTTGGCCTCGATTTTCTTGTTGCTTGTCTATGCTGGTAGAATCTATGCGCCCCGCCCGAGTTGAGGGTTTTACTGGGTCGTTTTCGTGTTTGAATTTCCTTGCCTGATTCTAGATACTTTTCAAAGAAGAGAGAGAGAGGTCAAGTGTTTTAGGTGGGAAAATATGGGATTTTCAATGCTATTAATGCCAATTTCCAAGCTTGATGGTTGCTATGCCTTTTCCACGAAGAATCCTTTAATGTCGGGGTAGCAATTAGAATTTAGAGGGAAAACGGAGATGTTGGGTGAGGAAGATTCTGAGTGTGGGCTTGCCGCCGGAAATAGTACCCGGAAAAGTTATCTCCGGTCCATGTCATGGAGTGACCGTTCACCTTCCAAACCTAATCCTTATCCAAAGCCTCAGCTCAATAGTAAAGTAAGGTCTTGCTTGCCTCCACTTCAGCCTCTTTCAATAGCCAAGAGTAATGTTAAGGAGTGGCCAAAGGCGGGTTCTGATGATCTTGGTGTTTGGCCTCAGCCCCAAACCCCTAGAGGGTCGGCTAAACCCTTTCCGGGTTCGAATCCCCCCCAACTGCCTGTGCCTGGGAGAGAGTTTGAGTTTAAGAAAGATAAGCTTGCTTTTTTTGATAAAGAGTGCTCCAGAATTGCGGAGCATATATACTTGGGGAGTGATGCTGTGGCTAAGAACCGTGAGGTTTTGAGGAAGAACGGCATCACCCATGTGCTCAACTGTGTTGGGTTTGTGTCTCCTGAGTATTTCAAGAATGATCTTGTGTACAAGACGCTCTGGTTGAAAGATAGCCCCTCCGAGGACATTACGAGCATTCTGTATGATGTGTTTGATTATTTTGAAGATGTCAGGAAGCAAAGTGGGAGAGTTCTTGTGCATTGTTGTCAGGGAGTGTCGCGGTCGACCGCTCTCGTCATTGCATACCTTATGTGGAGGGAGGGCCAGAGCTTTGAAGATGCATTTCAGTATGTCAAGGCAGCAAGAGGGGTGACCAACCCGAATATGGGTTTTGCTTGTCAACTTCTGCAGTGCCAGAAGCGGGTGCATGCTGTGCCTGCAAGCCCGAGTTCTGTGTTAAGGATGTACAGGATGGCCCCCCATTCATCCTATGATCCTCTTCATCTGGTGCCAAAGATGTTAAACCATCCAGGTCCACAAGGACTTGACTCTCGTGGTGCGTTTGTTGTGCATGTTCCATCTGCTATATATGTCTGGATTGGAAAGGATTGCAACACAATGATGTCAGACAAAGCAAGAGCAGCTGCCCTTCAGGTCATCCAGTATGAGAGGGCAAAGGGTCCAACTGTGGACATCAATGAAGGCAAGGAGCCACCAGAATTTTGGGACGCTCTTTCCAGTGGTCTTTCAGCAGAGGATTGCGGCAAGGGAGATGTCCAAAACCAAAAGGAAGAAACTGTTGCTTCTGGAGGCGATAAGGTTGCTGCAGTGACTTGTATTCCGGTGGGTGAAAGAAAGGTTGGTGAATATGATCTGGATTTCGAAATTTTCAGTAAGGCACTTGCAGGTGGGGTTGTTCCACCATTTTCAGTATCAAATACTGAATCGGAAACTTGCCTTCCAGCCAGAGAAAATGGATGGGGCAGATTGCGGCAAAAGTTTGCTAGTGGAATTATGAAGGATTTGGTCACATCTTCTGAGCTGAACTGTAAAACTACCCCATCCAGTGATGGATTGGATATGGTTGTGGAAGTTAACAAAGAAGAAGAAGACCCTGTTTCCTTGACTGAGCCTTTATCACCATTGTCAGCGCCAAGCCACTTTTGTGGTTCACCAGATTCCTTTGAGTGTTATCCAATTAGTAGCCCAAGTAGGATAAGAGATACATGTCGGGAAGTAGGACACTCTGTTGCTCTTACCAATCCATTATCGTTTCCGACAACTGACTGTGGGTCACCCGATTCTTGTTCTTGGTTTCCTGATAACAATCTTAAGTTTAGCTCAAAATCCCCAACACTCTCCCCTTCAACCTCTGAATACTCTAGTTCATCATTTACCTTTTCACCCTCATCTTCTAATTGGTCGGACTTGTCATACTTGTCTTCTCAACAGCCTTCACCTTCAGGCTTGGATTCTGCAGATCCATTATGTATTAAGCATAGTTCCATAGCCGATAGCTCACAGTTACCTTTCAAAGAATCTCTTTCTTCACCTAGAGAGGCATTTTCAGCTCATCGTACTTTGGAAGTGACAAATACATGTTCGACATGTAAAGGGATTTCCCCTTCTATTGCAGAGCGTAGAGGGAGTAAACCTCCACCTCTAATGTTGCTACCCTCAGTTGAAGAATCACCTAAAGTTTCGAGGAATTTGGTACGCTCATGGTCGTTTTCCTTACCTGACTTGGATGATGATCTGATGGACACTGATTGCAACCAAGCCGAAAATGTGAGCAACAGAGAAGAGCTAATGTTGGATGTTGACATTATTAACCCTGAAAATGAATTACAATCTGAAGCGACCAGGGAAGCTGCAGAGGTGATTAACCCTGTTTTGTACCAGTGGCCTTCTTTGAACAAAGTGGTGATGCATCGGTCTGCCAAACTTCATTCTGGATCAGCATATCTTTTGCTAGCTCCAGATGCGACTGTGGGTGCACATAAACCTGGTGTCTTATTTGTCTGGTTGGGATGTGATATTTTGCATGAGAAAGGACAGAATGCAACATTTGAGGATAGCCATCTTCACTGGGAGACCATAGGACGCTGTTTCCTTGAGCATATGGGTTTGCCTATGAGTGCCCCTGTACAGGTACATTGCAATTTGTCCGTCTCTATCTTTTATTATTGCTTATTTTGTCTTATAGTATCTACTCCTTTTTATAACCAATGCACATTAGTGAATTAGAGTATTTTTTTTTTTTTTTTTTTACAAATGGTAAGTGAAGCAGCTAAATCTAGCAGGAAGAAAGATAACTGATACTTCTTTTAAATAGGAATTTTTTCTGCCCCTGAGTAATTGCTTTTCAAATCCAATTTCGCCAGGGCTTTAATTAGCAACGTTTAGTATAATGTAAAACTTGAAAGCTAACGATTATACTGGTGCACAAGCTAATATAGATGATGAATAATTTCATGATTGGCCTGTAAAGAAATGAGATTATCATAAACACAGAGCATCCATTTTCATCAACCAAGTCACTGTGAACTAATATTGGATCATTTCACTTCTGATTTGTGTTGATGGGGAAATGGCTGCTGTAGCGGTGTAGCCTAATATGCTGATTTTGCCTGTAAAGGAGCAGATTAGCAGAAACACCCTGTATCCATTTTCATCAAGCAAGGTGCTCTGATTTAAACACTGTATCACTCCAGTTAAATCTAGCCTATGATTAATACCCCTAACCACACATCCAACATGTTTTGGAACCACAAATAGGCAAGCCACAAAAAAGGAAAATGTTTCTAGTTTTCAATATCACAGTAAGTTACAAGTAACTTTTATCAGAAAGCATTACCAATACTCTATATGGTTGCAGTCATGAACAGAAACTCAGCATACTGACCAAAAAAACTGAAATTCATTACTTGGTCTCTCTTTTTCATATGTGATGCTTGCTGCTAATCAATTCTTGTTGTTTCTTTCGTTGCGAGTCTAAAGATGCATTTTATTATCTGCAGATAGTAAGAGAAGGTGAGGAGCCAGAGCAGTTCCTGATCCATCTCAGCTGTAAATCAATACAGAACACATAAAAAGACAGACATGAATAAGACAGAATTAGAAGGTCAGAGCTTTACATAGGATTTGGGTTCATGGTCTTTCAAGCATACTGGAATGGTGGGATGGATCAGTTGCAGATTGAAAAGTAGGGTTGGCATCCCGGGCAGTTCAAGTGTTTCATATGTGCTTGTGTGATGTATGGAGGGGTACAGAAAATATGTACAGAGGACAAGTATGCTTTATGCAGATAGGATTTTATTAGTAAAATTTTGTTTTCTGGGCAGACAAATTATCAGTTGAAATAAGTGTATATCAAGTATATATATTTACCCGTCCAACATTGAAGGTGTTGCCTTTTAGGGTGAAATGAAAAGCTCATTTGATTTTATGCATGAAAAGGATAGTAACAACCAACGATTGAAATTTCTGGAAGTCCCAGATTTCTGCCATTGTGAGGTTTTATTAATGAAAAATGGTGTGGTGAGACTGTCAAAGGGTGTATCTTTTGATTTTAAAACAGTTAATTGTTTCTCTTCATATCTGAGGAGAAACGTAAGAGCTCATTAAGCAACATTCTACCATCATCATCATCATCACGATTCAAAAGGGTGTTCTTCCACGGACCTTTAAAATTGAACTCCCACTGTACAGTACTTAGTCGAGGTTTCTTTTTTACACCCAAAACAACGTCCCTTTACTACTGTCATAAGTTAACAAAATCACCAACCCCACTTCATCTGATTGACAGACCATATATATTTATTACAGATCTTCCTCATAGCTCACTTTGCGCTCTTAAAAGAGCCATTGTTGGACCCAATGCGCTACCCCTCCAGGGCCTAGATGTCCACGAGCTCCTTCCTGAACCATCATTTTTCCCCCAGCCATCTTCCTGAGAAAGCTCCGCTTTCTTCGCATTCAATGCCTGGCTGATTTCATCCCATGCACCTGCTTTTCCATTTTCTACATATATAAACAAGATGAGCTATATTTGTGAACAAAAATATATTCAAAATTCATTATGCCTCTAAATAATAGATTCCTGGCATGGAAATCTAATTAGTACCTTGTGCACCAGCACGAGTTCCCTTGTCATTCTTAAGCCTGAAACCTGATGCAGCAGCCTGAGTTTCTTTGTCATTCTTGAGCCTGAAACCTGATAGAGCCCTAGTTTCCATGCCATTCTTGAGCCTAAAACTGGATACATCATTTTGATCTCCAGTGACTGCTTTGGCTGTGTTCAGGTTCCCATACTTGACAATGCGGACATCGATAAGAGAAGAATAATCTATCTGCAAAGGTTCTATTTTGTCAGATGCTACCAAATCACAGATATGATTCATATGAACCAGTAGCAATGACAGATATGATTCATATAAACTAGTAGTTCACAGCCTCTGCCAGGCAGCTAAAATGGTCATATATAATTTGTTAGAAAAAAAAATGGTCATATAGAACTGTAATATTGTCACCAATAAGCAGCCACCAATAACTAGATCATACAATAAACCCAGGCTGTGCAAATAGTGATAATATTTCATACACCAGCAGTGTAGTTTCTATCATGAAATAGAAACAATGTATATTATCAAATTTATGATTATTGATTGAGTGTAGCTCAAGTACCTCTAAAGAACCATCTTCCCCATAAAGGGATGTATCTGGTTGTACCTCAGATGCCTCATCTGTCTCCTCAAAAACAATGGGATATTCTGCAGATGCCTCATCTGTCTCCTCAAAAACAATGGGATATTCTGGAACCTGTACTAGCACAATCTTATTTGATTGAGGGTTGTACTGTGACACTTTTCCAACCTACACGAACAAGAAAATTATTTATTGTTAACTTTATATCCACAAATAGTCGGTAGAACTTTAGAGAAGAAAGAGTCATACTCGATAGGAAGAAACTTCAGGGGTCCAGCATGATGATAATTCAATCAACCGATATGCAATTAGATCACCTTCCTGCAACGCATTAAATGGAAATTACTGTATCAAATCTTCAATACTAAACTACTGAAACATGAAGGATAAAAGTTATTTAATATGGAAATTATTTTCAATATCATCCTAATGTAGTAGATAGTAATTAAGGGTCAAGAAGCTAAAACGAGGGCAGTACAAAGCTAACTCCCACAACTCTTTATTTTTTGCATATTTTTCCTATGAAGAGGAGAAGAAATATCCATCAAGCAGAATGAAAATAATAAAGCAACAAACCTTCGGTACACTGGTAGAGAGCTCAAGCTTATTAAAGTCTATGGAATCATTTTCAGGAATCTCTTCTTCAATACCAGGCATTTCAGATGACTCTTGGTACAGATCTTCATAGTTGCTCTTAATTGAATATGATGTTTTCTCCATACCCCATTTTTGACCCTTCTTCTTGCTGGTTATTCCATTCCACTGAAAAGTTTTCTGGAGGCAGGAATTCAAAGATTTCAATGGCATCAATAGTTTTAGTCATGACTGTGAAATAGAAACTATAAATTAAATTAAGCATCAGTTGGTGTGTCCCATTATAAGCCAACTAACAGACTTACCCAAGCCTCCAAAGTGATTTGAAAAAAAAAAAAAAAAAAAAAAAAAAAATTCTATAATGCTTCGAGGAAACTGAAACATACCACTGGAATTTCATTCTGCTGGAAACTCTGATCTGCTTCCACTGGAACAGGTAGATACATCAGATAATTAACAAGATGTCCTTAATCAACTAGATGTACCCATAACATCAATTACAAAGTCAAATGGCATAGCAAGGTTAACAGTTTATCAGAGAATTCAGACCCATATATACCTTTACCGAGGGGTGCAAAGCGAATGTGTCCTGGCCTAGTTACGACAGGAACAACGTTGTCTTCTTCATCATTATCTGTATTTGGTTCATCTTCTTCAGAGCTTTTCTGATTATCTTTGTCAGATAATTGCTGATTAGCTTTGTCAGATGATTGTTGATCAGCTTTGTTTGATGATTTCTGATTATCTTTGTCAGATGATTGCTGATTAACCGGTTTGCCTACCTGTGTCTGATGTAACTGCAAAATGGAACGCTAAGGAGAAAAGATTATTGCCAGAGGAACAAGTAGTCTTTCTTGTAAAATCGTACATACATACTTCCGGACATTAACATAAGATGGAGAAGCAAGTACTTCCTTGGGAAAACATCACCAATGGTCACTGAGTTATGACTTATTCGACACTTAACTCACTGTATTTTCAACAATATCACTTAACTCACTCAGTTTTACATCCGTCTTTCACTTAACTCACTGTAGTTAATTTTGCCGTTAAAAGCTATTAAAATTGAGGGTATATTTGTCTAAACACTAAAAAAATGCATTTCTAACTTTTTTTTTTAAAAAAAAAAGACAATTTTTTTTTCAAATTATATTTAAGTTAAAAAAATCATTTGTTATTAGAAATCTCATAAATTTAAAAAATTGAAAAAAGTCTAATAAATGTAAATTGAGGGTATATTTATCTAAACACTAAAAAAATGCATTTCTAACTTTAAAAAAAAAAAAAAAGACAATTTTTTTCAAATTATATTTAAGTTAAAAAAATCATTTTTATTAGAAATTTCAGAAATTTAAAAAAAATTGAAAAAAAAGTCTAATAAATGTTAGTTTTTTTAAGTTAAAAATGATTTTTAAGTGTTTTGACAAATATACCCTCAATTTTAACGGCTTCTAACGGTAGAATTAACGGCAGTGAGTTAAGTGAAAGACGGATGTAAAACTGAGTGAGTTAAGTGATATTTTTGAAAATACAGTGAGTTAAGTGTCGAATAAGTCATAACTCAGTGACTATTGATGATATTTCCCCTACTTCCTTTTGTAAAGTCATGTAGGTGGTACTAAACAGAACTTATGACGTCAAGCATTAAGTTTTCAGAGGGCTTGCATACAAGCGACTTATGGCACACATGAGAGAAATAGAAATATTTATCTATAATCATTACAAATTTTTAAGCATCATTACAAACTTATGGCACACATGTGAGAAATAGAAATATTTATCTATAATCATTACAAATTTTTAAGCATCACATTACCTCTTCCTTCTGAGCTCTCATGTTTTCCCTCTTCCATATTCTTTTGGCCTTTTTACGTCGAGCACTTCTACTAGGCAACTGCAACAAGACAGAAAAAGTTTCAGTGCACACTATCAAAATCTTTATATGAATAAGGAAATGTTACCAAATCACAAAAGAGTTACTCCGTTGCCAAGTTTTACTTCATGCATAAGGATTACTCTAAGAAAGAATCTCAGATATATACAGATGCCCAAAAATAAGTAACAAATCAAATACCGTATGATACACACATACAAGACAGATGTAAAGCTGGTATTCAATACCTTTTTACTTTCATCAGGCTTGTCAGATGAAACAACACCGTTTATGTCATTCTCTTGAAGCTGACTGTGCCTATAAAAGATAACATTAGGGACAAGAAAAAATGAGCAAATGGGAAAGTGTGAGAATGACTACCAGCTCAGTTTCATCACCATATATGTAATAGCTACCTGTTTGCACTGGGTGTAGAATGACTTATGTTGTTGGTCCTTTTATCAGTTTCAGAGGTGGTTGAATCATCCAGCTCACCCTCTCCAGTAGTTGACTTTTCCTTCTTGGAAAGACTCTTTCTGACACGACGCTTATGAGAGCTTCTGTTCTTGTCCTCTTGGACATCACCTTGAACATCTTCTGGGACAACTGAACATCCTCCAGTAGTAGCAGATTTACTTCTCTTCTTCCTGAAAGATATAATGTATTCAGATACCAAAGAAAATGCATATAACATCATAACAGCCTAACATACATAATGTTCCGCAGGGATGCAGTCATAAACTTATAATGTCCATAATATCGTCGATAAGCTCATAAATAGCAAGAATTTGAAGCATAAGTAGTTCCAGGAAAGACTTAACATTCAAATTACTTAGTTAGCATGTAAACCCTATGTCAACTCATAGCCAACACATGCTAAACATTAGGTGCATTAATCCATGAAAATCAAGTAAAATCCATACTTGGAGCTCTCAGGTTTATTTGATCGCTTCCTTTTCTTGGAAAGTGTGCTTGTATCGTTGTCCAGCGCATTTTTAACTGGCAATATATCTTCCAACTGGTCAGGTTCATCCTCTTCTAGCTCACTTTCATACCCTCCCTTCTCCTTCTCGAACTCCTCATTAGCCAGAAGCTTCATACCTCCATCCGCAAGTTGCCTCTCCACGATTTCTTCAACCTCAATACAGTTTCTTCCATCCTCAATCATGTCAATTTCAGACACACCTTTCCTTTTCACACTGATTACACAGAAATGTTTACATTAAACCAAAAAATTCACTGGAAAAAAAAAAAAAAAGAGAGTAAGAAATGCAAACTGACCTGACAATATCTCTATCCTTGAAAATGCAGGTGGACTCAAACGGCGGCAACACAAACTCATCCATCTGCAAGAGAAGGCCATTTGAAGTGACAAATTCGTATCATTTTATTTTCGAAAAATGGCAACTTTGAGGTTGAGATTAGGGCAAAGGAGGTAGCTTACGGAGATGAGGAGGCCATCGGGGCAAGAATCGTGGAGGTCGAAGACGTGGAGGAGATAGGCGGCGAGGTCGGAGATGGTGCGGTGTTGAGGTTTCAGGAGAATCCAGCTCCGCCGGAGTCCGTCGGTCCTCTGTGACTTGCTCAGAATGTGCCGGTCCTTGAATTCCACGCGCAGCCTCACAGTCTCCGTCATCGTCAGAGCATGAGAGAGAGGAGCGAAGGCACCAGGTTCTGCTTAAACCCTCGGTTGGGGTTTCAGAGCACTGTGAATGCTTTCAGCTCTGATTTTCTCGTGGCTGTGGGCCTGGTGCAGTATGGGCTCATCTTCTTGGGCCTGGACTTGGACCTGTTATGCGTTGGGCTTTCGAGGCGGGGGTCTTGCCAATCCCTCGTATATTTCTCAGTTGTTCAAGCGTCGAAGTTGTGCTTCTTCCTCTACGAGTCGTTGTATTTTTCTCAGTTATGAACTGAGGTCTTCACTTATGGCCCCTAACTAAATGAGCTGCCGACAAAATACACTCTCGTAATTAGTTTAAAATTAAAAAGTTTATCATTTTACCAACGACAACTGAAACCACCACATGTGGTCAGAAAATAGTATGTGCTGGTGAATAAGGCTCTTACAAAAAAAATAGTTTGTTGATGAAATATTCGTCGGCAAAGAATTGCAAAAAATGAATTAAATACCAACAAGTCATTTGTCGTTAGGGAATTTAATACCACCCAATTATTGTTGGAAATCTAGCAATCCAATGTAAAGTATTATAAGATGAATTGATTTAAAATCACCACAGGTGGTCGAGTTGGTAAGAGCATTCAGGTGTGGAACCCCCATCGGCATACTAATCCTCTGGGCCTAGAAAGCCTTTGAGAAACTGTGGGATTATGATAAAAAAAAAAAAAAAAAAAAGATGAATTGATTTAAATGTGTTTATAACACAATTAAAGGCTATTAAATGTATTCCAATTAAATTAGAAGTTTTGTTGTCGTTTTCTTTTTTTCTGGCCGTGAAGAACCCTAGAGAAACCCCTATCTCTAGAACGTCGTTGGCTGCGCTCCGGCGTCGGCGACGGCCTTTGGCCTAGCCGGCGCACGTTGGGGGTGGCCGGATGGGTAGTTTAGTTCGGAGGCGTGCTTCCGACTCGGAGGTTGAGATCGGTGGGTGTTCTACCGACTCTCTCCCGGTTGTAGGTGGTGGATGCGTCATGACAATGGGATGGGATCGGAGTGGGCATGAGTCCTTGCCAAGGGCGGAGGTGACGTCTGGTGGTGGTTAGCGGTCAGCCTGCTGGGTTTGATTGTTTGGGTTTGTTGGCTGACAATGGTGATCGGACGTTGGTTTCGACTCAGGCAGAGGCGGTTTGGTGTGGATCGGGATCGCGGTCACTCCCCGTTGGTCGGGTGGCGATGGGTCGTGTTGCAGGTCTGACGCCACTGTTTGGGAGGCAGAGGTGGAGGCGCGGCGAGGCAGTCTGCGGCTTGGGCCGGGAGGGTTGGGTATGGCCCACCTTCTGGTCTGTCCTTTTGGGTTTGGGCACTGGTTGTGGGCCTTTTTTGGGCTGAAGCTTGGGTTGGGATTCTTTTTGGGCCCTGCTTTGTGTTTTTTTAAGTTTACTTTACTTTCGTCTTCTCTTTGTTATGGGAATCCTAGGTTAGTATTACTCTCTAATTTGTTAGAGAACTACGCACTTTCGTGCCTCTAGCAAATCCTCTAGAGTAGTAACGACGGAGGATTCTCGAGATAAGGGCAAAGGGAAGCTTTTGGTTCCCGGGTCTCCTTGCCTAGTACTTGAAATTGAGTCTTTTACTAATTGCTTCTTAGTTCTCTCTAGTTGTACACCAATTGAGGTCTCTAGGCGACTAGGTTTACTTTTCAAAGAGAGACTTGAAGTGAGGATTTGATCTCTTGTATGTAGGCTCAATAAGTGAGCGCATGTGTTAGTAGTGAGGGTCACATGTCCTTTGTTTGGTAGCTTATACCATTTATGCTTTTGGTGTAAGACAACATTTGATGTACGTGCCTTCTGGCCATGGATAAATGAATGAAATGATCTCATTTTCCTAAAAAAAAAAAAAATGTATTCCAATTAAACAACTAACAATAATGGCTCTGACTCGGACTCTCTCTTCTTCGAGAGAGAACTATCGTCGTCACCTTCCTTCGATAAGTGGCGGAGACAAAATTCATCGTTGGCTTCTCTCTTCGGATAGCGACGGCGACACCTCTATTCGTCTGGCTCTCTCTTCGATTAGGGGAGACGTTTTTTGATGTAATTGATGGAGATCGATATCTGCTTGATAGGATCTGGATTGGTGGACGTACTCCAATTGGCTAGGATGGTGGATATGCTCTTGATTTGACTAACTGTGGTGATGACTGCTACGCATGGCGCTGTGTTTTGAATCACAAAACTGCCAGAGGCAGTGGTTCTTTGGAGTGCGAGGATTTCTAGGTCGATGGTGGCACCTTGGCCTGTGTCTCTGCTTCTTTGACTGCCGCGAGTGATACAGTGGATGAGGTTTCACGGCTCCGGATAGGAAGATCGGATTTCTGATCCCGCAGTGCTGGTTGGCTGGAGATTTGGTTGTGGGTTGGTGAGGCAACAAGATCGGGGTTAACAGTTAGGATTCCTTCCCTGCTCAGGTCGAAGTTTGGAGTGGCTGGGCCTCTTGGGCCTTGAACTGCTCTGTGGGCCTCAGCCTTGGGCTCACTGGTCTAGGGTTTCAAGTGGGCTGGATTACCCTTTTGCTATGGGGTTGGATGGATGCAGAGGGAGGGGTGGAAGGTGATGCTCACCTTCTATGACTAGTTCAATTTAGTTTTTGTTTTGGGTCGCAAGAACCAGTGCTTTAATTGTTACCTTTTATGTCTACTTCGAGGTTTTTGATTTTTGTTAGAATAATGGTGCGTAGACTTCCTAAAATGTGAGTGTACTAGGGACTTTCGGGGATGCTATTCTATTAGAATAGGGTTTTTTAAGGTTCTAAGGAACGATTCTTTCTGTCGACCCCATAGGGGTGTTTCGTTTTTGTACTGCTTGCTGAATTTAATGAAAAGACTGACCTATTTTCGATAAATAAAAAAAGTATTCTAGTTAAAGACTATATTTTCTTTTCTAATATAGATTTTTTTTATTGTTATTTCAGTATTTCACCAATTACTAAATTTTGATTTTAAATGTAGAAAAATTAAAAAAATAGACTTTTCTAAGAATTGTATTCCGCAAACCAACCGACGGAGACTTAGGCCATCTCCAACCCAAAGGGCTAAAAATGACCCTGGGGCTAAATTTTAGCCCTAAATTCTGTACTATTCATTGATCTGACATCAACCGTCTCCAACCCGTCAAGGCTAAATTATAGCCCTAAAATATATTTTAACATTTTGGATTGGTTTTATATATATATATATATATATATATATATATATATATATATATATATAGATGTGTGTGCTTATTTTTTAAAGTCAATTGACTTATAGTAATTGAAATAATTTATATGATAAAAAATATTTTTTAAAATAAATTTTTCTTTGAAAAAATACTCACTTGATCTTCAAGATTGCCTCCACTTTGGTTCCTCCTCTCGGCACGTTTGATGCAAGAGTGCCATTTGTTCATTTGAGGAAAAATGTGTTTTTGCCACCGTGATTTGTAACTCTCCCACGTCCTTTGTACCAAAATAGTATTTTGGATCTCCATGAATTTTTGTTGGACTTGGACCCAAAGACCATCTTCCGATTGACTTGTACCATTGACGGAATTTTGGGATACTTTCACGAAAGCAACGGTGAGTTCTTCATCTTCCAACGGTGACCAATTCACACTTCTTTTCGACGAACTAGCCATTTTCGATAAAAGTAAAATAAATAAGAGATTAAGAATAGGGAGAAAATAAAAGATTTAGAATAGAAAGATATATATGAGGAAGTAGAAGGAAGATGTGAACAAGAATGTTGAAGTCATATGTATTTATAGTGTTAAAGTTATAAAAAAAAAAAAAAAAAAAAAAAAACCAACTGCTAGTTGACGTCAGCAACTAGCCATTGCTGACGTCATGCTCCCGTCAGCATCAACTGTAGCCCGTGGGCCACCACCAATTTGATCCATTTTTTTAAAGGGGCAAAGTGATACTCAAAGTGCTATATTTAGCATTACAACCTCACCTTTGACCCTGTATTTTGGCATTTTGGCCCTTAGGTTGTTGGGTTGGAGTCCAAATGGGCTAAAATTTAGCCCTTTAGCACTTTAAGATCATGAGTTGGAGA
Source organism: Rosa rugosa (assembly GCF_958449725.1). Lineage (NCBI taxonomy): Eukaryota > Viridiplantae > Streptophyta > Magnoliopsida > Rosales > Rosaceae > Rosa > Rosa rugosa. Next base: position 9,401,299 of record NC_084824.1, on the reverse strand, counting down.
TGGCCTTATATCTTCATTCAAAACGTTTTACAATTATGAGAAGCAAATTAATCGAAGATAACAAAATCCATCAAGGATTGAAACCAGGCAAGAAATATGCACCACTCCATTGTAGAATCTATACTACCTACAAGTCTAACATAGTGAGAGTGACCATTGCACAATGTGTCAAAAAACGAAGATGAACCCGAAAGGCCAAATGCCCCTCGTTATCTACCAATAACTCATAGTTTTAAGCTGCACCACATTTCTGCACCGATCTTTATCTCTTGGCTCAATACGGGGAAACTACCAATAATCCATTTATAAATTTTCAGTGGCTCTGCTTCTGCCATTTGCGGTCAGTTGATGTAGTGCCACATAATATGCCTTCATATTTATACGTCACTCTTAACATTCCTAACTTGTGCTTACCAGTCCAGAACCCACCTGGCTTACTCTGCCACCCCTTTCCTCAGAGTACCCAGCTCTTCTAGTTCACAGGTAGCTATGTCATGGATTATCTGAGATTGCATTTTGCTTATAAATTTTGTTTATCAGTGACTTTGTTCATATCCATGTGTTGAGCTTATCAATGGGTTTGTTTTCTTGGTAAAGATTTGTGTTTGTTGCCTCCTAGTTCATTTTCATTTGTTTGTTCAGTTTGGATTTCTTTGTTCTGGCATTTCTGAACGAAAGATCATATCTTTTTTAAATCTGTTGGGTTTTTAACTTTTTATCATCTGGGGTTATTTATTGGGTATCTCTTAAAGCTTTCTTTTGACCAATCTTGTTTAGGATTTCTTAGATGATATATGTGACTGCGCTTGCTCATATTCCTGTAGTTTAGGTGTTAAGAATGAGCATCAGAATTGCAAGTGTGATCCTTTTTTTTAATTGGGTAATTTATTGTATATAATCAGAATGAGGATTATGCAGTTTATTAGTTTAATAGTTTAAATCTGAATTTTTTGGCTCAAATGACTGCTGTCATCTTCCACTTATTGACACATAGTGACAAAAAGACAGTGGCCGCATAGAAGTCAGTAAAATAATTGACGAGTTGATGGATTTGAGTCTGTGATTGAATGGGTCAATATTCAAATTCAGATTGTCATCTTTACTTCTTTTTTCCCTGTTGATCTATCTGGTCTTAAATCACCGTCATTTCCATAACCTCCTCTAAATTAGTCAGGTTAGGAACTGAGTACATAAATCTGCTGCCTTACCTTGTCATCGAAATTGAAACCTGTTAGCAATCATGCCACCGAAGGCATTGGACTATGAGTCACTGAATGAGAACGTGAAGAAGGTTCAGTATGCTGTTAGAGGCGAGTTGTATCTTCGAGCTTCTGAGCTTCAGAAGGAAGGAAAGAAGGTATAAATACCAGTTCTGTTTAGTTCTTTTGTTTGGTAATTTAGTTGTTCTTGGCTTGCACCCTTGGAAAATGGGTCCGCATGCAATGCTTCTAATTGAACATATGGATTTGTGATCGGAGACACAGACTTAAGTGGATGAATAGTCCCGGAAGACTTGGCTATTTTGCTAGTGATTCCCACTTTTACTGTCTCATTATTTCGATTTCTTGTCTGCAGATCATTTTCACAAATGTTGGGAATCCTCATGCTCTCGGACAGAAGCCTCTAACTTTTCCTCGCCAGGTCGATCACTGCTTTTCAGATTGAATTGTTTGAGTTGTTAACTTGATTCATATCTATACAACTTGTCTGACCAAGTAAATGTTCTGTTACAGGTGGTTGCTCTATGCCAAGCTCCATTTTTATTAGATGACCCCAATGTAGGACTGCTCTTTCCTGCTGATGCAATTTCAAGAGCTAAACATTACCTCTCAGTTACTTCTGGTGGTCTAGGTATTCACCCTACCTGCCTTTCATGTTATGTTATTACATGAAAAGGGTTGGACAACTCAAAATGTACTGAATAATTATACTTTCTTATAGATTAAACTCTAACTACCTCAAATCCCACCATACATGCACAGTCGCACACTCACTGGCAAGTGCTGCCATCTTAAGTTTTGGCAAGCCATATATCCATTGATTGTGATTCTGTCAAATTCAATTTTTGTTTATTACTTTTCTGCTTCCTTTGCTTCTCCAAGGTTTCTTCCCTAGTGGTACCAACGTATGTAGTATCCTGATCACCAATTTCGGATCATCTGAACAAGTCGTGTTAAATCGAAACGTTTTTTCTTTTTCTAAAGGTGGATAAATGTTTTATCTCATTAATAGTTCTTAGGTTTTCGTGGATATTTTCTGTCCAAAACAGACTTCCATCTGACTTGTTATTGTTTGTATATTTATCAATTTTTATAACCATGGGATTGCTTCATCCTCATTATCTTGAATAGGGAAACTATGGCTGAGAAGTTGTTCCATATGATTGTCAAAAATTGAGAACTTTATTAATGAGTTGAAAATTGATACAATTTCCTTCTCCTTCTCATCTAGGTGCTTACAGTGATTCTCGAGGTATTCCTGCAATTAGGAAGGAAGTGGCAGAGTTCATTGAAAAACGTGATGGTTATCCAAGGTGATGATGGCCAGATAGAAATCCTTTTACTTTTCTTTTTGAGTGATAATGTGTTCACTTGGTGGTAAACTTCTAGTGCTTATGGCTTCTCTTTGCCCCAATGACAGTGACCCAGAACTCATATTTCTCACTGATGGTGCCAGTAAAGGTGTAATGCAGATCTTAAATGCTGTTATCCGTGGTGCAGGGGATGGGGTAATAGAATTTTTTTTTTTTTCGCAGATCATAGATTACTCTACAGAGATATTCCATTTTCATTTATTCTTTTCTCTCCTTGCTTACTTCAGGTTGTTTTTATGATCCCAATGCTATATCCAAATATATATGCTTAATTTTGTGTGCTGTCAGGTTCTGGTTCCAGTTCCACAGTACCCACTTTACTCAGCTGCAATATCTCTATTTGGTGGTTCTCTTGTTCCATATTACCTGGAAGAAACTGCGAACTGGGGTCTCGATGTTACTGATCTTCGCCAGTCAGTTATAATGGCTCGCTCCAAAGGAATTACTGTTAGTATGCCTTTTCTCTAGCTTGTTTATGGGAGAATGTTGTGATTTGTTTTAATACTAAGAGTAAACTAGAGCAACGATTGAATAGGGGTGGGGGAGCACAATCTGAATTGACACTTGAAAGACCCTTTAATAGGGAAATAATTTCCTCTCCAATATTCACCGCTTTACCCCATGACTGTTTATGTGTGGCCTGTTTTCTGTTGAATATTGTATTAATCAATGCTACTCATAAATAATATTCAATAACTGTGATCAATAACTGTGATGGCTTTCAGTGAATGTTTGTACTACCAACTAATTTTTATGAAATATGGTCAGGTGAGAGCAATGGTGATTATAAACCCTGGTAACCCTACTGGTCAGTGTCTTAGTGAAGCTAATTTAAGAGAGATAATAAACTTCTGTATCCAAGAAAACCTGGTCTTGCTTGGTGATGAAGTTTATCAGCAGAATGTATACCAGGATGAGCGCCCCTTTATTAGTGCCAGAAAGGTGAATATTACTGATCTATTAGAATTGTCTGTATGAACCTTTGCCTATAGTTTCAGCTTAAGCTAATACCACCTTAATTTCTGATGACAATGGAAGGTGTTGATGGGTATGGGACCATTCATAAGCAAGGAACTCCAGCTTGTTTCTTTCCACACTGTGTCCAAAGGATATTGGGGTGAATGTGGACAGCGTGGTGGATACTTTGAGATGACAAATATTCCTCCACAGGTTCGTTTCTCCATAAGTTATTCTTAATTATATAGAAAGGTAAAGTAATGTGATCTTTCAGATACATGTAGGATTTAGACTTTAAACAAAAATACTCAATGTGATTTAAAGTTTATGAAAGGAAGGGAAGGGATATGCAACAAGGTCAAGATTTTGATAAACTCAAAGCGTCTTATTTCCAGTTAAAGTCAGTTTATATTGAAAGAATTGAGCTAGTTTCCGTTGGCATGGTAAAGTAGTGTAATTTTTGCTTGATGCTTTCCTTAGTTCCTTTTCAATTAATCAGGCCATGTTCTGGTTTCTGTAAATAGATTGAAATCAAGCATCACTGTGATTTTTCAATTCAGTTTCAGTATTTAAACTCGCAATTCTTACGTTTATTTATGTTTTGACATGATGCTCAGGCAGTTGATGAGATATATAAGGTTGCATCAGTGTCACTCAGTCCAAATGTTCCTGCACAAATATTTGTGAGTGAGCAAATACATCATGTTGTGTTTTTCTATGTGGAAGTTGACACGCATCTCTCTGACCAAAACTATTTATCTCATTTGAAATATTTACCGTCTATTTACAGATGGGCCTTATGGTCAACCCTCCCAAACCTGGAGATATTTCATATGAGCAGTTTGTTAGGGAAAGGTATGCCTTCTAATAGTACAAGTGAATAACTTTTGAATTAAATGCCAAATGAGCTGTAGAAATTTCTGCTTTTCCATAATCAATACTAGTCACTAAAAGGGTAGGTGCTAAGCTTTCTCACACAGCTTTTATCACAAGTCTCATGTAAAGTTACAATGTGCATGAGAACCTTCTGAAAATTATTATAGATTATGACAAAAAGAACTTTATCCCCATAGTTTGTTATAAAGAATCAAAATGTTATTATTGGTCTCCCTTGTACAAAGAAAACTTATGTCTTCACCGATTTGATATCTGGAATATTAGTGGTGAACGGTGTCAAGATATGTCTTCTTGAAGCTGTAACTAATGGTACCTACATTGCTCACTTGGCAGCAAAGGGATCCTTGAATCTCTGAGGAGAAGAGCACAGTTAATGACTGATGGATTTAACAGCTGCAGAAACGTAGTTTGTAATTTCACAGAAGGTAAAAATATTCATAAAGTAAATAATACAGGTTTCTTACAATTGGTTGTTCATGCTAAGCAACAGTTGAGAATATTGGTTTTAGGTGCCATGTACTCATTCCCTCAGATACGCTTGCCACCAAGAGCAATACAGGCCGCTAAAAGCGCTGGAAAAGTTCCTGATGTTTTCTACTGTCTCAAGCTTTTGGAAGCCACAGGCATTTCCACTGTTCCTGGTTCAGGGTTTGGACAGAAAGATGGGTAATTATTTTTAATGATCCTCGTTTCTCAGTTTGAGAGTATGATGCATAATACTTATGTAATACACTGTACTGCAATAGAAATATGAAAATTATGAGCGTGGAAATTATGTTTCATGTAGGGTCTTCCACTTGAGGACAACCATCTTACCAGCTGAGGAAGATATGCCTGCTATCATGGACAGTTTCAAGAAGTTCAATAATGAGTTCATGGAGCAATATGAAGATGACAGAGGCTATTCAAGGATGTAAAAGATCCCGAAAATCAAGTATCCTCGTATGTCCAGCTTTTCCAAGCTGTTCAAGTGTATACATTGCAGAACTGTCTCCGTTGTTTTACATTGCTGTAAAAGCTACATTCTGTCCAAAATTACTTCCACCTCTTACATACTACGTGATCTCTATTTATAACACTGGTTTCCAGCCTCTAATGTAAATTGCAGAAGTGACTAAGTTCCCAACTTTAAAGCTAGATGTGACCAATTGTGATGTGTGTGGCTTTACAAAAGCCTTTTATCTCCTTACTGTGATAATTGGGTCCATGAACTTTTCCTCTTTTTTGCTAAATATACGATTTATCCTCCAAAGTCCAAACCCATTTGGGACCTTTGGGACCCTGCACTTTGTTTCTTTATCTTCCTGACGTATGAACCTAACCTACCCAGTCTGGCTATATTTGATTGCACAGTTACACTATCACTTTGAGAAATATAACTTTCCTCTTTTCTGTGGGAGTACTATTTGTGTGTGGCAATGTATAAAGGTGTGAAAGCATTGGGGAATGGGAACACTGACAACTTCATCTACCTACCTACCTACACAGATCTTGATCTGTCCCACGATGAACAATGTGTGACTTTAATGAAGACTGAAAGCATCGAATATGGAAATTGGAAAACTAGATTTTGGAACTATAATAAGTACTTGTGTTTTTTCTTTTCGTTTTCTTCTTTACTTTTGCTTTCCTATATTTTCTTCAGGCAGCTTGTTTTCTGGATATTGATTGTGTTTAACCATATGTGGTTGATGTGTCTGGTTCAATGAGTCTCACTTATTACTTCAATCCGTCCGGTCTTTTCATAAGTAAGGGAGTATGGTAAAGATCATAATGACATATTTATCTTGTGTTGTTGGGAGTAACTTAGTTATCACTGTCATGAATATGGGCTATTGATCAGTATTGTGAGTTGATTCTAGATGACTTTCTTTTCTTTATTTGATGGAAGAAAATCGGACTTTGAAGTTCATCTAATAATGTCACTAAATAATAGACATATAGTCTTGATGGCTCATTGTTTTTCTAAACTCTTGTTTAGTAATTTCATGTATTTTTGGAATTGAAAGGTTTTTCGTCTCCCTTCCTTTATATTGTTAGCAAAATCTTGTATTTTTGAAAGGTTTTTCTTCAAAAGAAGTACAGATTGGTTTAGCTTTAATGAGGTCGATGTGTGATTCAGTGAGTTTCACTTATTAATTATTATTATTACTTCACCCCCTAAACCCTAAACCCTAAGGCCTTCTCCAACCCAAGAGGCCAAAGTGCCAAAGGGCCAAAAAATAGCCATTTCTTTCTCCAACCCATGAGGCTAAGGGGTAAAGTGCCATTTTTTAGGGCCAAAAGGCCAACCCAAGGGCTAAATATAGCCTTTAGGATAGCACTTTAGCCCTTAGGGCCAAATGGATCAGAAATGGGAGGCCCACCCGTGTAGTGCTGTGTGACATATGCATGACGTCAGCAACGGCTAGTTGCTGACGTCAGCTAGCCGTTGCTTTTTTTTTTTTTTTTTTTACCGTTGGCTATATAGCCGTTGGTTTGAAAAAAATAATAGCCTTTGAGTAAAGAGTATTATGACGGAAAGAAAAGGGAGATAATGGAGAAAATTCGGCGCCGTGAGTTGTTTCCGTCATCCAGTTCGACGTCGAATGAGTACCACCCGGAAATGTCATTCAATGACTCGGATGAGTAATTAATGTTGCCCAAATAAATTGTTATAATCTATTAAAAATTCCTTGTAACTTTTATTTATTATGAATAAATTTTGCTTGTAACTTTTATTTATTATGAATAAATTTTGCTTGTAACTTTTATCTTTTATTAATAATTTTTCCTTGTCTTACTTTGTTGTGTAACTTTTAAATGCTTATGTCATGAATAAAATAAATATTAAAAATTCTATTGCAGTTTTATTTCATTTCAACATTAGCTAAAGATATTTTTAATTATCTTTAAAAAAAAAATACAACCGAAAAAATATTTTTTATCATATAATTTATTTCAATTACTATAAGTCAATTGACTTTAAAAAATAAGCACATATATATATATATAACCAATCCAAAATGTTAAAATATATTTTAGGGCTATAATTTAGCCTTGACGGGTTGGAGACGGTTGATGTCAGATCAATGAATAGTACAGAATTTAGGGCTAAAATTTAGCCCCAGGGCCATTTTTAGCCCTTTGGGTTGGAGATGGCCTAAACCCTATAGTCCTATCACATATAAAGGACTGTGGTAAAGAACCTGTCCTAGAGTATTTTAAAGATCATAATGATCGACTGACGTAACTTGACCGTAACGGGGTTGTTGGGGGTAGAGTTTTGAGTTATCTTGTCATTAATATGGGTAATGGGTTAACTCGATCTACTGATATTCTAGTTGAGTTCATAGGGTTTCTTGCCTACTCATTCAATATTATTTATGGAAGAGGAATGTGATTCTTCATTTTTATGTCTTGTGACTCTTGTCTACATGATTTTTGATTTACTTGGTGTAGTAAACGAAGAAATCGCTTACAATGGGTATGAGCAAGGACCAGAGAGAATGAATTGGAATTTTAGCGTGGATTCCACCAAAAGATAGTTAGATGCCTGTTGAAGAAAATATCTATATGATATGAAATGGAAAAAGAAATTGTTATTTTACGAAGTAGATATTAGGTAGGCAAGCTGACCAATCTAATTAGTAAGAAAACAATACGTATAGGGATGGTAATGGGGCGGTTTGGAATACCATCCCCAGCCCCGGGGTCACTCTCCACCCCCATCCCCGCCCTAATCCCAATAAAAATATATTGGTGTTGAAGGAATATCGATTTAGTGTGCCTTATCAAACTAGGAGTAGCAATAGGAGAGAAGGTTCTAGATTTGGATTGGTATTCCTTGTAACATTAGAACTAGTACTTTGTAATCCCTATATATAGGGCTCCTATTCTCAATAATAATACACATCTCTCTCTACAATTCTCTCTCGAATCTATTTTACTTAAACACGTTATCAGCACGACTCTAGCCACAAAAACCGAAACCAACTATTCTGCCTACCTGCGTGCCTACTGCCCCAACAGCCCCTAGCCCGAGCTAGCAAGGCCTTCGCTGCAGCCTGCTCCTTGCGCGCCCAGCGCTAAGCGCCCCTGCGCTCCGTGCTGCCCGCCTACGCGCCCGTGAGTCTGCAGCCCCGCGTCGCTGCACTGCTGCTCCTGCAGCTCTGCCGCACATCTGCTGTCCCTGCAGCACCTACGCGCCCCTGCGCACGCATCCCTACTGCCCCTGCAGCACCAACGCACACCGACTGCACCTTTCCCCTTTCCTGTGCACGTCCGTCTGTTTGCAGGCTCCGAAACATCTAGTTCGGAACCTCGGATCAAAATCATTTCTTCATCAAAGTTGTTCATCTCTGTCTCTTCCATCTGACCTCCGAATTTCAGCCTTATCGGAGTTATTTTGAGACCAGTACAACAATCAAAGTGAAAACTGTTCAGAAGAGAATTTGCTCCGAATTTCAACAAGCTTGACCTTATAAACATTCGCTGCACGCCTCTACTCGGATTGCTTCGCTCCATCATGCCTGCATCGACACGCGCGTGATCCAAATACAAGTAAGTATTCAAGAGTAAGTTTTGAAGTTCCTATAATTCAAATATTTATTCTTTTCTCGGGGACTTGAAAACCTCCCTTCTTCTACATCCCACGACCTTTCTTATAACGTGGGTTCGATTCTTGAAAAGCGGAATCGTGGGGATTCACGCAATTAACGAACTAAGAGCGTTCGTAAGACTTCGGACTAAGAGCGTCCGTAAGCATTGATTTAACGAACTAAGAGCGTTCGTATGCTACGGACTAAGAGTGTTCGTGAGCATCTATTTTGACCATTCAAACATCATTGTTTCGGTCTAATCCAATTATTCTTGGAAATCGATTTCTTGGTAGCATAGCTCGGAAATCTTATTTATATTAGTTTTCGTGGAAGCATTGACTCCGAAACTAACTTGTTCTTGTTTCATCTTTCAGGATGTCAAACATGAACAAACTCGATTTTGTTCCATTGGATTATGCAGGCAAAAGGTACTTAATTTGGGTCACTGATGTCGAGGTCCACCTTATTTCCCGTGATTTATTGCATACAATCCAAGAGCTTTGTCCTATAGAAACAGCTCCAGACCCTCAAACTGAGAAAGATAATTCCAAGGCACTTGCCTTCATGAAACGTCACATGGATAGTGACCTACAGTTTGAGTTCATAAATGAGGATAGCGCCATAAAGCTTTGGCATGCGCTTCGCGAATGATATGGAAATGTTCGTGACTCCATACTTCCGAATACAGAAGCAGAATGGAAATATCTTCGCTTCTCTGAATTTGACACTGTCATGCAATTTTATTCGGAAGCTCTCAGCATCAGAGCAATGATGCGTCTCTGTGGAAAAACAATCACAGAAGACCAATTGATTGAGAAAACCCTCAATACCTTCCCCGTCTATGCTATGAGGTCCTCTGACTTACTCCGGACTCATGTAAATGCAAGACGGATCACAAGTTTTCAACAGCTTATTGAAGCTATGGCCACTACTGAAAGACATGGCAATGAACTTGTGCAAAGAAGATTTGATAGGCTTCAAGATAGCTATCAAGAGCATCGTCCTATGGCTAGAGAAAGTCGCCATCGACGTCATGATCCATACGATCGAAATGCTCAAGAAGGTAATCGCTCAAGGCGAAAATCCCACGACCATAGGAGGCATAGGGTTGGAAACCATGGAGCCAACGTTGGCCATGGGCACCACTTTCCAACGCCACCAGTCCTAGGGACTATGCATATTGCGCCAATGCGCCTCAATCAAGGGAGAATCCTCTTTATGGTGTCTATTTCTGATATGGAATGTCTGATCAATGGACCTGAATTTGCAATGTACCTACGAAGGTATTCACATCAGGGTGATCAAGACATCGAGTTCACAAAGACTTTAAATCTGGCGATGAAGACAAAATGCCGCAGATTTTTATAGTCTTTATTATTTCCAAGAATCATGTAATGGCAATTATGCCTTCAATCAATAAAATGACTTATTGTATTAACTCTGTAATACCCCGGAAAATCCAAATTAAATTCCGTGGATTTTTAGAAATGATTTCACGATAGTAGGAGCGAGTACGAAGCTTGGAGAAGTTGTGGAATTAGTTCGAACGATTTTATTTTCGAAAACGAACGTTTTTAGGGGGTCAACAAAGTTGACTTTTTATACGTTCAAAATTTGGGAAAACTCCCTTCATGAAAGTTGTAGAGCTCGTCGATACGAGTTCGTGGACATGTGGAACGCAATATTCGGAGTTCGTATGATTAAGTTATGAATATTTGAAAATTGGGAATTTTCTATAAATAGGAAAAATATCAGATTTATTCATTAAGGACGAAAAAATGCAAATTTTGCATTTTGGCCCCCGGTTTCCTCCGTTCTCTCTCCTCCCTACGCAGCCGACCCGACTGACCCGACCCGGACCCATCTCCCTCCTCCGGCGTCCTCCGGCCACGACCCGGCCCTCTCCGGACTCGCCGTGCCACGCCCAGCCGCCTGGTGGCCTCCCCTTGCACCGCCGCTGCCCCCAGACGTGGATCGAAGCCCCCCAGAGCCTAGCATTCGACCCGACCGGATCTTGGCCGTGCCGGCGTTGCACGGGCCGATCCTCCCCATTTTCGTGATCTCCTCCTCCCCCTGATCATCCCCATATAGGCCTTGCTTGACGATTTGGAGTGTGGAGTGAAAGATCACGAGTTGAAGATTTCGACGTCCCTGATTCAATCTGGAATCTGATCAGACGCACGAGATTAATCCAACTTCAACGCTTGATTTAGGACGATCTAGGCCGAACCAGGCTTAGCTCCAGGTATGAAAGTCGACCACCCTTTCATTTTGAACCAGTTTGTAGTTGGTCACTTTGCCATCTGAGGTGGTTGACCGGCGTTGACCGCCGCGTTGACCGCCCACTGACCACCGCTTGTGGCGGCGCATCAGACCATATTTCGAGTTTTCATTATCTAGGCGATGATCTATGCATCCATACGAGCGTTTTGATATATAACATGGTCATGTTAGAAAAAGTTGATAAATAGTGGATTTTCGTTTTGACGTTACTATTTAACGTTTTTACGTTTATCTTCGGTTTACGATCTGTGAAGATCTGACCATCGGTTTTGCTTCAATTTTGGATATGTTGATCGTATGACTGTCCCGGTGACTTTGTGAGGTCACGGGCGAAGATCCGACCGTTGGATCTTCGTATAATTGAGAAATAGTGATTCGGAAGGCGATTCGTGAGAATCTGACCGTCGGATTTTCATATAATTTTGTGGAGATGTTAGTAAAGGCAATTCAGGAAGATCTGACCGTTGGATCTTCGTGATAATTTTGGAGGATGATCCTAAAGGCGATCCGTGAGGATCCGACCGTTGGATCATCATTAAATTCAGATCCGACCGTTGGATCATCGTTTAATTTGAATCTGAGCGTTGGATCGTCGTTTAATTACATATTTGAGTTGTTGGCTAAGTCAAGATCATTATTGGACTAGGTGATTGACGGTTTGAGTTGGTGGACGATTGTGGATCGTATTTTGAGCTGAATTGAAGACGCAGCGGGATTATCGAGGTGAGTAAACCTCACGTGGTTCATATTACGAACCCAATACAATTAATTGCTTTATTTTGTTGCAATCATATGAACTATTGTTGGTGTTATTAGACATTCCTGTGTGAATGTCTGTATATATATTATTACGTGAAATAATATGTATTGTTGGAGTTGTGTTGAGTTATTGTTGAGAAACAATATATTGTGAGAGATATTGAGTTTATTGTTGAGAAACAATGTATTGTGAGAGGTGTTGAGTTTTATTGTTGAGGAACAATAAATTGTTGTGATCTGTGGAGATCACTAGGTCACGAGGTGACCATGGCATCTATTAGTGAATCACGCTCTCGTACCGGGCTGGTGGTTATTAATAGTATTAAATCGTAATCACGTCTGTGGCCGGACGAGTGGTTACGTTCAGTTAGAGCTCTAGTCTGTCTGCCAAATGTGGAGTGACCTTATGAGTGAAATTGAGAGTAACTCATAAGTGTCAATATATATATGGTAACCTTATGAGGGAAATTGAGAGTAACTCATAAGGGTCTATATATATATATGAGTCTGTCTACCAAATGTTGGGAAATCTTATGAGCGAATTTGAGAGTAACTCATAAGTGTCTATATATATATATGAGAGTGAGTGATCTTATGAGCTAAATTGAGAGTAACTCATAAGTGTCTATATATATATATGAGAGTGAGAAAGTAACGTGGGTTTGTGGTAGTCTTGAAATCTAATAAATCAACAGTTCTTTCTTGTTTACTCATACTGGCTGTAAAAAGCTTACCGGGTTTTGTGTTGTTGCAACTCCCGGTACACTATTCAAATTGTGTAGCGGGTAATCCTACAGGACAGGAGAACCAGGACGGTGATCGTGCGGTTAGAGCAATTGTTAGAGTTTTACAACAATTGTAAGTTGTGAGGTGTGTTATGCTCATTTGAGCTTTATAATATATTGTGAGAGTGAATTGTAATAATGAACTCGAAGTTTCGAGATTTGGTTTTTTTGTAATTGTAATTATTCAGGTTTCGGATTTGAATTTATCATTCAAAATCCGGGGCGTGACAGTTTGGTATCAGAGCGTAAGGTGCATATTTGGTGATGTGTCAATACCTTCCGAGTGATGGCCCGTCTGCAGCGGATCCCCATCGTGTGCTCTTCGGTATTGGCTAAGTCATTGGGTATGCGTGAGTGTTGGGAGTTGTTTAGGCCGCTAGGTCGTTTAGGGAACGTGAATACCTTCCCTATAGTATTGACTTGGTTAATATGAATTTGTATTTGACTTATACTGTGTTTTAAGTGTTATACATGTCTTAGCCAAACATACTATACTCCTTAGGTGATGGAGATTCGAAGGGGTTGTACTTAGAACCTTACAGTTGTCTTGTAGGTTCGTATTGGAATAAGTTCAGTGGCCGCGAGTTACAATCCTTGAGGAATAGGAACCTCTTGATTCAACTCTGTTAAGTCAACGAGGATTGTTTTATGGAAATGAGGTTCTTTTGATTGTTGAAGTGTTTGGTTGAGGACATGGTGTGGACCTATGCACGTACCTAGTGTGGATACGAGTATGAATTGTTATAAATTTTGTCTTCTTAAGTTGGACGTACAGATGTTTAGATGAGGTGTACGTATCAAGGATTAGATATCTTGTTTTATAAAGAGACGTCTTAGTGGAGTTTTGGTAATTGACATGTGATACGTGATTAAAGTGACTCTGAGGCAATTATGCTGACCTTGTGTGAGATTGAATTCTTAGTGTAGACTAAGAAGGTTGTGTGGTGATTTTATATACACTACGTGATGAACTTTTAGAAGGAAAAGTTATGAGTAAAAGTATGGGTTTTTCCCTGATGTCTATAGCAGACTTGTGCATATGGCAGCCTTGTGGTGGTGCCAGTAGTGTTTATTTTATAACAGTTTTTATGGCAGTGCTTGTAGTGCTTTAGTGGTAGTTGTGTGATGTAACCATTTGATAGAACTCACCTTGGTTAAGGTGTTAGCCATTGAACAGGATTCTTGACTCTGTGGTTTGGGAAGAGATTGATATAAATTTTTGAGTGTAGTGAGGTAATTTGGAGATACTTAGGTTATCTATAAGGAGGGTGGTGGAGTTTGTTATCGAGGTGATACCAGGTTAGATACCTATATTAATGTCGCCTTATTGAATGAAACTGAACTTAAGGAGTTGAAAGTTCAAGGTGAGAGTTTACTTGAGTAGAGATTCATTAGAGCTAGTATTTTTCCATGATGGTACTGTATTGAGAAAGAAGAAGAATGTGGCTATGTTCCTTCTTTAAGGTGAAACATGACCATGATTAGATTTGGTACTAAGGATATGAATTATCGATAATGACTTGGAGCGAATTTGTAGCATTCTTTTGAGACATGTACTTTCCTGCCCAGTGAAGGATATGTTAGTGTTCTAGTTCTAAAGATCACGAGCGTAAGAGGTGTTAAGTTTGGTGCTCTATAGGTGTTTCTGAATGGGAAGTGTTTAGCTTTATTAATCCCTGAATTCTAGCGACGAAATTGTTTGTGTTTGGTTTGACTCAGAGGATGCTAGCTAGACCTCTGTGCAACTTAATTGATTGTTGGATTCTTTTTGAGTGATTGTTTTTATTGCATCATTATGAAAGATGTGTGCAGTAGAGTTGTTTATGGTTTTGAAAATAGTATTGGGTGACCAAGGTTCGATCCTTGGTGTTGTTGTTGGTTAAACAAAAAGAAGAAACAACATGCACACCATCTTATTGATTTATTATTACAAAAAGGAAATTGGAACTACGCTATACTAAGCCTAATCAGTAGCTCCGGATGGGTTGAGGCTGAGCTCAAGAGAAACTGGAGATCCACGGTTGTAACCGCCTGAGCCACCGAAATAGTAATCATGTGCACTACCTTCCTCGGAAGTAGTCTTCAGGTTACCAAAGACGTCCTCGCCGTGCACGGGGAACAGAGGAAGAGTTTGAACCTCCTGGTGATCTCCTCCTCGTTGTTGCAGGGATGTTTGTCCTCCTGTTGTGCCAAAAGAGTTGGACTGGTATTAGTGTTGAAGTGTGAGGAAGAATATGAAACAAAATTTAAGTAAATAAATCCTTCATTACCAGTAGAATAGGTGGAACCAAAGTTGAGATCAATGGATCTACCATCATCAGTAGAACTAGTGGACCCAAAATTGATGTCAATGGATCCACCAGCTGGCCCAAAATTGATGTCGATGGATCCACCAGCACCAGTAGAACCAGTGGACCCAAAATTGAGATCAATGGATCTACCAGTACCAAGAGAACTAGTTCTCATGGGCACTGGAGCAGCCTGATTACACCTATTCATCTGCTTCTCTCGAGCCCTGACGTTCTGGAACCAAAAGTAAATGTTCTTACCCTCAACATACCCATACTGGTTCAGCTGGAGACAGATCTCGTGAATCTGCTCTGTAGTTGGGCACTTAAATCCCTTGACGTAGTAAAGATCCTTGAGGATTCTTATTTGTTCTGGAGTAGGAATCCACCTGGTACGGCTTCGCCAGAAATCCATGTTGGCACTACTTCCAGCTGCTTGGGTGTTTCCTCCCTCCTCTGTTGGTTGCTGTTGTTGTGGTTCCATTTGTTGCGGGGTTTGGAGCTCCATTAGTTGCAGAGTTCGTGGCTCTTGGGTCATGGGGTGAGAGGATGTGGAAATCGAGGAATACATGGTTTAGTGTTTGAGGGAGATTTTGTTAGAAGGATTGGAGTTGTTGAACTGGTGATTGGAGATCTGAGATTCTCAGAGGAAAGATGAGATCGAATCTTCAAATGGAAGAAAAGATCTGAGAAAGAAGGATTGAAGATTTGGAGGAAAAGATTGAAGATCTGAAAGTTCAGAGGAAAGATGGGATTGAATCAACTAGATGGGAGAGAAGATCAGAAGAGAAGGATTGAAATTGATGAAGAAAGGATTTGAGTTTCGAGAGGAAGGCTGCAGAGTTTGAGAGAGAATGGCTGGGGAAAATTTCTTTTCTTTGGTGTGAACAGTTTTTCTCCAGGATGCACCTATTTATAGAACGAGGTGAGCAGATCTCCACCGTTGGATGGACGATCTCTGAGATTCAATCCACGCGTTGGATTAAAGTCGCCCCGAAACCCGGAAAAGCTGTTGGCGCGTGGAGAGCGTGTAAGGGGACCGAGGGAACCTCGAGACGCTGTGGCAGACAGCTTTAGCCGAAAGTGATTTGCTTTCCGTAAATCACGGAAGAGACGTGTCGTGGCACGTGGAGTGTACCGACAGTTTGTTGTTATTCTATCGCTTATGATAGAATAAATAAAAGAAGTTGCATGGATAGTAACGAGAGCAGCTGGTGCTCTAGTGGTTGAAGAGCAAGGCTCATGTACAAGAGGTCAGAGGTTCGAACCTTGCCTCTCGTTTATTTTTATTATGTTCGCTTATGACATAATAAGTAAAACATTTGTACACATTATATTAAGCACAGCTTGTGCTCCAGTGGTTGGTGGGCAAAGCCCTTGTGCAGCAGGTTAAGGTTTCGAACCTTGCCTCCCCCGTTATTTTATTTATGTCGCTTATGACATAATAAATATAACACGTGAGCATATATTAATGAAGGCAGCTCTTGCTTCAGTGGTTGGGAGCAAAACCTTCGTGTTTGAGGTCGGGAGTTCGAACCTTACCTCTTACAAATATTTTTGGATCTCGTATATGCTTGATATACGGACGTATATACGGTATGTACGGTATACATACGTATATACGGTCTGTACGGTATGTATACTTATATACAGTTGTACAGTATGCATACGTATATACGGTCTGTACGGTATGCATACGAATATACAGTTGTACGGTATGCATACGTATATACGATCTGTACGGTATGCATACGTATATACGGTATGTACAATTTCATACCGTAGCCGAGCTGGAAGTTGGTGGGCCGATTGGTAGGCCCAAATAGTAAGCCCAAATAGTAAGCCCGAATGGTAGGCCCAAATAGTAAGCCCAAATAGTAAGCCCGAATGGTAGGCCCAAATGGTAGGCCCAAATGGTAAGCCCAATTGTTCGGCCCGAATAGTAGGCCCAAATGTTAAACCCAAAGTGGTTTGGGCCGGTTCGAAATGTGGATGGTCCGATTTCTTCAGGCCCAATTGGCCAGCCCTAGTGCTTAGCCCAAGGATTGAGCAAGCCCAAGTCATCATCATTGGATGACATAATTTATTGGCGTGCTTTTGGGGATGATTTGTTTTGAGTGATGCATCTCTATGGTTGTGAAGAGTGGTGCATGCTTAAGTTTTACTATGGAGATTTACCGTGATGCTAATTGAGTAGCGAAACACTTTGTGGGAGTGTTTACTGTGCTTGTATGCCAGTACAGAGTGATGATCTATGTGATGATCTATGTGAAGATCTATGTGAGGATCTATGAGATGATCCATGTGACGATTTTGTGTATGTGATGTGGAGTGTTGTTGAGCAGTTGTTGTGTGCGTTTACGTTTGTGATGAAAGGATTTAGTGGCCATAGGAATGTATTTTTATACAAGGGTTGAGGCTTTGTAGATTACTACAGCTTTGGGAAAGATGGATATTCGATGGTTAGGTCAACCTTAATCGAGAGGAATTGACTTACGCTCAAATTTCGGGACGAAATTTCTTTAAGGAGGGTAGACTGTAATACCCCGGAAAATCCAAATTAAATTCCGTGGATTTTTAGAAATGATTTCACGATAGTAGGAGCGAGTACGAAGCTTGGAGAAGTTGTGGAATTAGTTCGAACGATTTTATTTTCGAAAACGAACGTTTTTAGGGGGTCAACAAAGTTGACTTTTTATACGTTCAAAATTTGGGAAAACTCCCTTCATGAAAGTTGTAGAGCTCGTCGATACGAGTTCGTGGACATGTGGAACGCAATATTCGGAGTTCGTATGATTAAGTTATGAATATTTGAAAATTGGGAATTTTCTATAAATAGGAAAAATATCAGATTTATTCATTAAGGACGAAAAAATGCAAATTTTGCATTTTGGCCCCCGGTTTCCTCCGTTCTCTCTCCTCCCTACGCAGCCGACCCGACTGACCCGACCCGGACCCATCTCCCTCCTCCGGCGTCCTCCGGCCACGACCCGGCCCTCTCCGGACTCGCCGTGCCACGCCCAGCCGCCTGGTGGCCTCCCCTTGCACCGCCGCTGCCCCCAGACGTGGATCGAAGCCCCCCAGAGCCTAGCATTCGACCCGACCGGATCTTGGCCGTGCCGGCGTTGCACGGGCCGATCCTCCCCATTTTCGTGATCTCCTCCTCCCCCTGATCATCCCCATATAGGCCTTGCTTGACGATTTGGAGTGTGGAGTGAAAGATCACGAGTTGAAGATTTCGACGTCCCTGATTCAATCTGGAATCTGATCAGACGCACGAGATTAATCCAACTTCAACGCTTGATTTAGGACGATCTAGGCCGAACCAGGCTTAGCTCCAGGTATGAAAGTCGACCACCCTTTCATTTTGAACCAGTTTGTAGTTGGTCACTTTGCCATCTGAGGTGGTTGACCGGCGTTGACCGCCGCGTTGACCGCCCACTGACCACCGCTTGTGGCGGCGCATCAGACCATATTTCGAGTTTTCATTATCTAGGCGATGATCTATGCATCCATACGAGCGTTTTGATATATAACATGGTCATGTTAGAAAAAGTTGATAAATAGTGGATTTTCGTTTTGACGTTACTATTTAACGTTTTTACGTTTATCTTCGGTTTACGATCTGTGAAGATCTGACCATCGGTTTTGCTTCAATTTTGGATATGTTGATCGTATGACTGTCCCGGTGACTTTGTGAGGTCACGGGCGAAGATCCGACCGTTGGATCTTCGTATAATTGAGAAATAGTGATTCGGAAGGCGATTCGTGAGAATCTGACCGTCGGATTTTCATATAATTTTGTGGAGATGTTAGTAAAGGCAATTCAGGAAGATCTGACCGTTGGATCTTCGTGATAATTTTGGAGGATGATCCTAAAGGCGATCCGTGAGGATCCGACCGTTGGATCATCATTAAATTCAGATCCGACCGTTGGATCATCGTTTAATTTGAATCTGAGCGTTGGATCGTCGTTTAATTACATATTTGAGTTGTTGGCTAAGTCAAGATCATTATTGGACTAGGTGATTGACGGTTTGAGTTGGTGGACGATTGTGGATCGTATTTTGAGCTGAATTGAAGACGCAGCGGGATTATCGAGGTGAGTAAACCTCACGTGGTTCATATTACGAACCCAATACAATTAATTGCTTTATTTTGTTGCAATCATATGAACTATTGTTGGTGTTATTAGACATTCCTGTGTGAATGTCTGTATATATATTATTACGTGAAATAATATGTATTGTTGGAGTTGTGTTGAGTTATTGTTGAGAAACAATATATTGTGAGAGATATTGAGTTTATTGTTGAGAAACAATATATTGTGAGAGGTGTTGAGTTTTATTGTTGAGGAACAATAAATTGTTGTGATCTGTGGAGATCACTAGGTCACGAGGTGACCATGGCATCTATTAGTGAATCACGCTCTCGTACCGGGCTGGTGGTTATTAATAGTATTAAATCGTAATCACGTCTGTGGCCGGACGAGTGGTTACGTTCAGTTAGAGCTCTAGTCTGTCTGCCAAATGTGGAGTGACCTTATGAGTGAAATTGAGAGTAACTCATAAGTGTCAATATATATATGGTAACCTTATGAGGGAAATTGAGAGTAACTCATAAGGGTCTATATATATATATGAGTCTGTCTACCAAATGTTGGGAAATCTTATGAGCGAATTTGAGAGTAACTCATAAGTGTCTATATATATATATGAGAGTGAGTGATCTTATGAGCTAAATTGAGAGTAACTCATAAGTGTCTATATATATATATGAGAGTGAGAAAGTAACGTGGGTTTGTGGTAGTCTTGAAATCTAATAAATCAACAGTTCTTTCTTGTTTACTCATACTGGCTGTAAAAAGCTTACCGGGTTTTGTGTTGTTGCAACTCCCGGTACACTATTCAAATTGTGTAGCGGGTAATCCTACAGGACAGGAGAACCAGGACGGTGATCGTGCGGTTAGAGCAATTGTTAGAGTTTTACAACAATTGTAAGTTGTGAGGTGTGTTATGCTCATTTGAGCTTTATAATATATTGTGAGAGTGAATTGTAATAATGAACTCGAAGTTTCGAGATTTGGTTTTTTTGTAATTGTAATTATTCAGGTTTCGGATTTGAATTTATCATTCAAAATCCGGGGCGTGACAAACTCTTTCCCTCTAGGCGTACTCAAGAGTAATTGTGATGTCTAGGCAAGGTTTGATCTGAGAGAACGGTTTTAAAAGTGAGCAACGCTCCACCAAAATCGCGCCTTACCTTACCTGGTCACAACCAAATTGAAATTACCGAACGGATTGAGTGACTACGATTTGTCTACGGTTTGATTTTTATGCTGGATTAGATTTTGGTCAAGAAAACTTTGATGTAATCATTGGCTATTATTAATAAAGTATCGATTTATTTTTCATGTCATGGACATATTTTTTCGAACTTTATTACTTCAAAGATATAAGAGCCAATGGTTTTCATGTGGAAACACATTGTGAGAATGGACAAGAGTTCCTTTGCATCACCTCTAATGACTACAGACATAAACGAGTATTAGAGAAACTTATGTGTCGATCTAGTGGGTTGTATGCAACCACTATTCGAATCATTGAATCCAATCATGTTATGAGAGATGATTTATGGGATTCTGACACATATAGGCTTTGGCATGACCGTTTGGGACACCCAGGTCGTGACATGATGATCCGTATATTAAAGACTTTACACGGACATCCATTTTTCAGAACGAAAAGAAGTAAAAATTGGATTTTGGACACCGAAAGAGCACCTGCGCCTCACGGCGCCGTTCACCCCCAATACCGGCCGTCCTTGGCCGGCGCCGCCGTCCCTATGCGGCCTCAGTGTGGCATTTACGCCACCTATGCTCTTTCCCATCCAAATTTTACTTCTCAAGTCTTTTGTGACTTCGTGGCTCAACCAAAATCCTCATTGGTTGTTTTTAGGGCTAATTACTGTTTAGTACCCTGTGGTTTGAGCCCAACATCGATTCAATCCCTCGACTTTCAATTTCATCAAAAACACCCCTGCATTATCAAATCTCATCTAATAGGTCCTTCCGTCAATAATCCGTCAATTGGAGTCGTTAACTCGCTGACGAGGCATGCCATGTCAGACCATGTGGGCCCCACCTATCAGGCAAAATTCTAAAATTGCCCCTGCCTCTCTCCCAGCTCCAGAAGAACTCGGCTTGCCCCTACCCAGGCCCAGGCCACAGAGAGAGAACCACCACCTTTTCTGCAATGACCGCCACTCCATCTCCGACCTCCGGCTATTCCAAGACGCCGGATGTTCTCTATGCCTCCATCTCCAGTCTTATACCCATAAGAGACTCGACTCCTCCAACTTCACCATCCGGAAGTTTCTGATGACCACCATATTCAAAGCACACAATAGGCTACATCGACGGCTCCATCACGCCGCCGGAAAACCGACGGCCGCGAGGCCCTCCCTCCCTACAACAACCCCTTCTCCCTTCGCCGCAGCAACCCCAACCCGCCCATAAACCTTTACTGCCAAAAGCAACAACACTACACATTGAGTTGAAAAACTGAGATTTACCTCAATTGCATGAATTATGGTGATTGAGTCTGGGTTGCTGCGAACACAATCTCCAAGCAGATGTCCCCTAACCCGAAATCAAAATTCGGCTACTCTTCGATAACGCCTAGCTTTGCACATCACTTCCCAAATTCTGAAATCTGGTGTACCCGAGTACCAACATAACATCTAGAGCAAGAATCGACTTCGGAATCGAACCCAGAACCTTAAGAACAGCGATCGTGAATAGTGAACTCCGATGAAGGCCAAGAACACCCAAAAATAGGAACTCGATCAAAACTCAATTAATATCAAAACCAAGTACACCAACACAGTACGACGAGGGGATCAATTTCCTTACCTCATGTAGATCATTCCGTTGCCAGAATTCGTCGAAGAACAGCCGGAAAACACGAAGCTTCATGGCGTTGATTCCTGCTCCAGGGTCGACGAACGACCAAATCGATACCAGAGGGATGTCGCCTCCTCCCCGAAAGCCCCAACCTTTCTTCCAATCCCGACCCGACCCAAGACCCGACCCCAGATTTCAGTTCCATGGACGAGAACCGGAGGCGAAGGCGGCGCCGCGCGAGGTGGGCGGAGAGAACAGAGGGATTCTGGCGGTGGAGATGGCGCTGAGGTCGATGGCATAGGCCTAATATGGGGCAGAATGGTGGAATGGTGATTAGTGCCAATGGGATGCCGAATAAGAGCATGAAGAGTGAAGAGGAAGAGATGAAGGAACTTACACATAATTTCGATCCAAACTATGCAGAAACAGAGGGAAGATGGCAAGATGCAGAGTTTTGAGCCAAAGCCGAGTTCTTTGGGAGCTGGGAGAGAGGCAGGGGCAATTTTGGAATTTTGCCTGATAGGTGGGGCCCACATGGTCTGACATGGCATGCCTCGTCAGCGAGTTAACGGCTCCAATTGACGGATTGTTGACGGAAGGACCTATTAGATGAGATTTGATAATGCAGGGGTGTTTTTGATGAAATTGAAAGTCGAGGGACAGAATCGAAGTTGGGCTCAAACCACAGGGTACTAAACAGTAATTAGCCCTTGTTTTTAAAGCCCATATTTCGTTCTGCAAAGCCTGCTCTTTAGCAAAGTTAGGATCGAGACCATCCTATGCAAAGGACACCAAAGACAATATACCATTCTTGCAAAGAATCCAAGGTGATATTTGTGGACCTATTCAACCACCATGCGAACCATTTCGATATTTTATGGTGTTGGTTGACGCATCGACACGCTGGTCACATGTCATGCTATTGTCCACAAGGAACGCTGCATTTGCTAAACTCCTAGCACAAATAATTAAGTTAAGGGCTCACCACCCTGATCATCCTATTAAGTCTATAAGATTAGACAATGCTGGAGAGTTTACATCAAAGACTTTTGATGATTATTGCATGTCCATTGGGATAGAAGTTAAACATCCAGTTCCTCATGTTCACACCCAAAATGGTCTCGCAGAAGCCGCCATTAAACAACTACAAATGGTCGCTAGGGCATTGGTAATGCGCACCAATCTCCCTATTTCTGCTTGGGGCTATGCAATATTGCATGCAGCTGTGCTTATTCGTCTGAGGCCCACTGCCACTCAACCCTTTTCTGCGTCCCAGATGGTGACTGGGTATGAGCCTAATGTCTCACATTTACGCATATTTGGGTGTGCAGTTTATGTGCCAATTGCGCCACCACAGCGCACCAAAATGGGTCCTCAAAGACGATTAGGCATTTATGTTGGATATGATTCTCCAACGATTATCCGCTACATAGAACCCTTGACAGGCGATCTTTTTACTGCTAGATTTGTGGATTGTCACTTCGATGAGACAGTCTTCCCGTCGTTAGGGGGAGATAAGAACATCAATGATCAACAGGAACGACAGGAATTGTCGTGGTCTGTGCCCACTCTGTCTCATCTTGATCCCCGAACCGCACAGTCCGAAATTGAAGTGCGGAGAATTCTCGATCTTCAGAACGTAGCAGAATCGATGCCTGATGCGTTTTCTGATATCGCTAAAGTGACGATATCACACATACCTGCTGCAAACGTGCCTGCAAGGATTGATGTCCCTAAAACTAGAGGACATGACGCCAACTCAAGAGGATATGAGCATGGCGCCAACGTCCCCTCTCACAGTGATGGTGACGTTTTGGCTAGGCCCATGGCTCCTGCCAGGAAGCGCGGGAGGCCCATAGGTTCGATGGATTCTCGCCCAAGAAAGAAAGCGAGTTTGGCACAAAATAATCCATTAATCATCGATGTGAATAATCCATCTCATGAGAATATTCCGGATTATGGTTATGTCCAAGAGACATCATTGGGGGACTCCAATGTCAGAACCAACTCCAGAGAATAGAGAGATCTCCATAAATTACACTAGTGTACATGAGATGATGGATAGAAATTCTATGGCGATTGATGATGCATTTGCATATCATATTGCAAAAGGAATTATAGAGTATGATGATATCGAACCTCGCTCTGTTGAAGAATGTCAACGAAGAGCAGATTGGCCTAAATGGAAAGATGCGATCCAGGTTGAATTGGATTCACTAACAAAGAGACAGGTATTTGGGCCTGTAACACAGACACCCCCAAATGTAAAGCCTGTTGGCCATAAATGGGTCTTTGTTAGAAAGCGTAATGAGAAAAATGAGGTGGTAAGATATAAAGCCCGCCTTGTGGCGCAATGTTTCTCACAACGCCCTGGAATCGACTACGAGGAGATATATTCTCCAGTAATGGACGTTATAACGTTCCGCTACCTTGTCAGTTTGGTAGTTTCTGAAAAACTTGACATGCAGCTTATGGATGTGGTTACAGCATATCTCTATGGGGATCTAGATTCAGAGATATATATGAAGGTTCCAGATGGACTTCAATTACCCAAATCAAGTGGCTCTAAACCACGGAGCGCGTTTTCAATAAGATTAAAACGCTCACTATATGGATTAAAACAATCCGGACGGATGTGGTATAACCGTCTAAGTGACTACTTGATTGAGAAGGGATATATTAACAATGAAATATGCCCATGCGTGTTCATTAAGAGAACAAGTTCCGGATTTGCAATCGTAGCAGTTTATGTCGATGACATGAACCTAATTGGAACTCTAGATGAGTTGAAGGAAACTGCTAAATACTTGAAATCCGAATTTGAGATGAAAGATCTTGGGAAAACACGGTTTTGTCTCGGTTTAGAACTCAAGCACCGTAGTGATGGGATTTTGATCCATCAGTCTACATATACTCAGAAAATTCTAAGGCGCTTTAATGAAGATAAAGCAAAGCCTGTGAGTACTCCCATGATTGGTCGTAGTCTTGAGCCCGGAAAAGATCCGTTTCGTCCAAAGGATGAGGACGAAGAACCATTAGAGGCTGAAGTGCCCTATTTAAGTGCAATAGGCGCATTATTGTACTTAGCTCAATGCACAAGACCAGACATCTCCTTTGCAGTGAACTTGTTAGCTCGACATAGCTCTGCGCCAACACGCCGCCATTGGATTGGTGTAAAGACCATCTTTCGATACCTAAGAGGTACGATTGATATGGGCCTATTTTATCCCTACAGAGAGAAGAGGAATGACGGAAGAATGGGATCGGACCCCATTAGGCATGGAGCCGCCGTCCATAACATGACCGTCGGCCATGTTGTCACCGCCAGCGCCGCCGCCGCCCATGGTGGCCGGCCTCACCCTATTCCCCTCCATCAAAACGACAATGATGTTTTGATGGGATTTGCTGATGCAGGGTACCTCTCTGACCCTCACAAAGGTCGCTCCCAAACAGGTTATGTCTTTACCATGGGAAGCACTGCGATATCTTGGAGGTCTACAAAACAGACCATTGTTGCTACTTCCTCAAATCATGCAGAGATTATTGCTCTACATGAAGCCGTTCATGAATGTATATGGCTAAGGTCTGTAATTAGACATATTCAAGGAAGTTGTGGTTTGAAGTCTACCACAGATGAACCTACATGCATTTATGAGGATAATGCAGCTTGTATTGAACAAATGAAGTTAGGTTTCATCAAAGGCGACAACACCAAGCATATATCGCCTAAGTTCTTTTATAATCAGCAACAACAATCACTTCTAAAGATTGAAGTGAATCAAATCCGATCAGAGGATAATGTAGCGGACTTATTCACTAAGTCGTTACCTAAATCCACCTTCGAGAAACATGTGAAGAGCATCGGATTGAGAAAGTTATCCGAACTCCCACGATTGTAGCAATCAGGGGGAGATATCGACATCAGGGGGAGTTATGATGTCTACATGTTCGATCTCGAAGAGTGAAGGACGTGTTGTGCTCTTTTTGTCCTTCGACCAGGGTTATTTTTATCCCACAGGGTTTTTGTTACCTGGCAAGGTTTTTAACGAGGCAACGGATGAAGCGTCACCACCAAGTTTGAAGCGGCACAAGGGGGAGTGTTGAAGGAATATCGATTTAGTGTGCCTTATCAAACTAGGAGTAGCAATAGGAGAGAAGGTTCTAGATTTCCCAATCCTACACGGATTGGTATTCCTTGTAACATTAGAACTAGTACTTTGTAATCCCTATATATAGGGCTCCTATTCTCAATAATAATACACATCTCTCTCTACAATTCTCTCTCGAATCTATTTTACTTAAACAATTGGGAATTTTCTGTCCTCGTCCCAATTGGGGATTAGGCCTCCACGCCCGCCCCAAATCTCCAATAAGAATTTAATAAATAAAATAATTTTTTTCTCATATTGCATTTTTTAAAATTAAAATCTACAACAAATAAAATTAAGGCATGATTAAATTCATAAATTATAATTCAGTAAGTGCAAAAGTCAAAAACAGAGAAAGAGAGAACGATAGGAATTGGGTTGTTTTTTTGAAAAGAAAAGTTCATTGATTAGCGATTGAAATTGCTTAGAAGGGTATCCCAATGGGGAGCATACAAAGGCCAGAAAAGCCTAGATCTTAAAACTAAAGTAAAACAAACTAGAAGATGTACTACATCAACCACTTGTTCTTGTACAATAAAGCTCATTTCTGAAACTTTTCTATAAACACTAGAAAATTTTGAAGGTAAATCTTCACCATCCACAAGATAATTACCAACAAATGAACCATTGTCATGACCTTGAGAATTGTAGACCCAGCAATCAAAACTTGCGATCCGAGTATGCAGACGATTAGCAAACCAAACAAAACTAGACTCGACCCAGCATAAGGGACACTGCTCGCCAATGCATGCAATTGTGGTACTCACAGCGTAATTATACCGAGACTTTTTATAGAATCTAGAAAGGCTCAATCCACCTAAAATTAAAATCAACAGACCAGAACATATAAAAATAGCATAAAAGAACAAAAACTCAGGCCCAAAACCACCTGGATCCCAAATCCAAATCCATGGAGAGGTCTGGCCCAACAGAAGGTTGAACTGGGCCTAGAAGCAGCCCAAAATCTTGAAAGGGTGATCTGATCTGGACACCTAAAGTCAGGCACCCTTATGCTGCAGCATATTGCCATTGAAAGCCGCCGTCGCCTGTGCCGACCGACCGACCACCACTTCATGCACCTTCTGCCTCCCTGAAACACCACCATCAGCATCACAACCCGGAGTCCGAACGCCCAAACCCAAAATTCGAGGGACCAAGACCAGAATAGATAGATCCCCGACGGCGACCGCGTCAAGGCCACCCACCAGAGCAGAAACCAGCCAATGGCCGCAAATGACCCCACAATCCAGACAAGCGCCGCCATCCATCATGACTAGTCACTAGTCCTTCCGAGATTCACCACATCGGAACCGAAGGCCACCTTTCATCCGCCCTCTTCATGGTCGCCCTCGCCAGCCAATAGAAAGCCAAAAGAGATTTTCCATGGCAGATCCGTACCCATCAGGAATGCACCAGAAAAGAGAGGTCAACACACTCGATCGTTTTGGGTGATCGCGAACGGTAGAACCGTAACTGAGATTGCGCGCAACGTGCTCGACACTAATGACGGTGCCGCTAGGGTTCGCGAGAGCAAAAGCAAGAGACATCTCTTTGTGTTGGAATGGTTGGGTTGTTGTTTGTGAAGTTAGAGTTTATATGGTGCCTTTATATTGTAAAAGTGTAGCCATTAAAGTGAAATAGTAAATGTATATATTTGTGTTTTATATTATAAAAAATAAATTAATATAATATATATATAAATTAAATATATGTATATACTATTGGGGCAGGTTTGGGGATGGACACAATATCATTCCCGCCCCATCCCCATTCCCTATTTGTCCCCGAATTCTTCCCCCATTAGGGGCTGGTATCCAATGGAGCCCCGCTGGGGATTTTTGTCATCCCTAAATACATTAGTAAGTTATTAAGGAGAATGAAATTCACACTCCTTAATTTGTAATCCACACTCATTCTTTCATTTTTTTATTTTTTTTATTTTTTGTTTGTTTGAACTAATCCATGAATAATTGTCATTACTTAAGCAGGTCATTATATACCTATCCGTTATCATTAACAAAACAGACAAGAGGTTGTGGGGGTACCACAGTGGTATATAAAGATAGACACACACTGCTCACTTAATGAAAAAGCAAGCCTATAGACTATGATAACAATACGACATAGTAAATGGGCCAAGTACAAAAGACTTAAGGGCAACGATGATTTGGGCACCCGGTCTCTTGAAGCTCTCCCGATCGCGGCCACCGTCATTGAACCCTCAGATAGGGGCACATCAGCGTCGCCTCTTGCCTTCCATCTCTAGGCACTGGAAACGCGTTTGCGGCTGGGGCGAACCTGCTTTCCAATCCCAACGTCAATCTACAACCCTAGCAATGCTCGCCAATCAGCAGCCTTCAAGAGGTGGAGGACGAGTGGTGTTGAGTTAGATCTCCGCCGCACCCAAGCATCCCTTCCTTCAAGACATATCGAGATTGCATTCTTCTGCCAAAGCTGCCTAGCCGTTGCTTGCCAGACTGCCTCCTTCGAGATCAACAGATCTCTCATTCTCTTCATTGTCCAACCCAACCAAGACTGCCCCATTTTGGTTGCCAAGAATCTAATTCAACGATCAAGTCATCTACAGTTTCCTCCTTGCTTGCTGTTCTCGTCGAGTCGAGATCGTTCTGGCGAGATGTGCTTGCAGTGACAGCACCCAACCCTTGGCATGGATGGGTTGTCGTTGAGAAACGTTGACGTTGGAGGGTTGAGAAGCAACAACAATATGTGGAGAGGGAACTCCCACTTAGAGAGAAGACCAGCGTAGGTCTCCATGGTTGGAGCACCACACAGATGCGGCTAGGTTTTGGGAGCCACGCAGAGGCAGCCATTGAGATGTAAATCATGTAATAGCCACTTTCTAGCTTTGTGCGCCTCCTACCGCCAATATTATCCACAAATTTGTAATAAAAATTACAAAACTAGCAGTAATAGCAACCGTGACCACTTACCCAATTTTAGTCTACAAATTGCCCACTTACTCCACCTAGTGTTTTTTAACCCCATTTACCCAAACTAACAGTGTTTGACAGTATTGCCCTTATTTTAATTAATAAATTACACTCATCTATCTCTCTCTCTCTCAGACTCTCTCTCTCTCTCTCTCTCTCTCTCTCTCTCTCTCTCTCTCTCTCTCTCTCTCTCTCTCTCTCTCTCTCTCTCTCTCTCTCTCTCTCTCTCTCTCTCTCCCCTCCCCGATCTATTCTCTCTCTCCTCCCCCCTCACCGATTTCTTCACCGGAAACCGAATCCGGCAACGCAGTCATTCCACCATCCCCGTCGCCCAAATAAAAGCGCCGCCTCCTCCAAGCAAATCGATCCCCAGCTTGGATCTGTGAACCCCAGTCCAGATCGGATCAGTCCGATCCGTTGAGATCCAGGCCGCCACAGATACGACATCGCCGGCAACCCTCAAACCTGCACCTCCAAGCCATTCCGCCAATGAGTACAGCGAGGCAGCAATCCAAACCAACTACCAACTCGATCTTCCCCCTCCAGACAGCCACAGTGATCCCAGCCCGATTCGACTCCGCTCCCCAGACACAACCATGCCCCGACCACCGGCTAGTTCGCCAACCCAACCCGGTCGCATCTTCCGCCTCGCAATCCAGTAACGACCTCCAAACCGCCGCTGGGGAAGCACCGGCGAAAAAACCATCCAGCCTCACACTCTGATGGGTGCCCAGAGTTTTTTTTTTTTTTTTGGTATACTGAGATTTTTTTTATTTTTTTTTTTGTATCTGTAATGTATTCATTTTGGTTCACTTGAGGGCAATAATATGATTATTGGAGAGTAATAATATGATTAGTGGGGCAATAATATGATTAGTGGGAGACAATAATATGATTATTGGAAGGCAATAATATGGATATTGGGAGGCAATAATATGATTATAAATTGATCAATTGTGCATGTAGTGTATTCATTTTGGTTTTGGGAGTTCATACAATTCACTGGACGGCAATAATATGATTTTTGGGAGGCAATAATATGATTTTTGGGGGGCAATAATATGGTTACTGGGGGGCAATAATATCCGGATTCCGGATTCCGGTCAATGGCCGCCGGATTTCGGTTACCGGTTCCCGGAATCAGGTTACCGGTCGCCAGAATCCGGTCACAGGAGTCCGCGGCTGCCACTGGTCACCGGAGCTTAGCAAGGTGGAGGATGACTTCTCTCTCTAAGTGAGAAAGAAGGAAAGGGCAAAAAAGTCTCAAAAATTAATAAAAAGAATTAAAAAAGAATTAATTGGGTAAAGGGGAAATAATCCCTTAGAGTGTTTTGGGTAAATGGGGTTTTTAAACTCTTCGTTGTGCAAGTGGGCAATTGTTAAGCTGAAATTGGGTAAACGATCATTTCCCCAAAAAATAATGGTGAAATTCTTATAAAAAGACAACATGAATGTAAATTATTAGAACAACATACCACATACCACATATGCTAGTAATAAAAGTATTGAAATACTTATTTAAAACAACAACAACAAAAAAACTTATTCACGTGGCGATTTTTTATATGATGATCGAAAATATTGTCGGTCAAACAACTTAACAAAATACGTACTGTCATTCAAAGCGAGATGATTTTTTTCCTTTCATTTTGATTCTAAGTTAGAAACATACAAGAAGATCGAAGAATAATCATTTGATTTGACATGAGATGGACAAGATAAGTATAACGTTTGATCTCTTTTCAATAATTACTATTTCTTCCCATCATATCATGCTTGTTGCTTTACTGAATTATACATGCATCTAAAATAATTGTTCATCTATGATAACCTTGCTTGTACAAATGGACGGGTAAAATTTAATTGGTTTAGTACATATCATGACCATATGACATTTTACAGGTGACAAGTCACAACCATAATGAAAGAGTAAATTTATCCAAAATACGTGTACCATACTTCAAAGTCTTAAATTCCATTTTCACATTTTCAACATCATTGAAAATCATGATAAGAACAAAAACCTCAAATTAATTCAACAATAATGATTAAAGCTCCCAAATATTAAATTCATTACTTTAAAATCAAAGTTATTATATTAATCATTATTTACTACATACCGCACACAATAAATTAATCTAATAACATCTCTAGCCTGTTTTTATGACTTTGATATCTAATAACATTAAATCTTTAAAAAAAAAAAAAAATTTAATCTAATGACTTTCAACTATAAAATTTTATTAAAGAACAACCCCAAGCAACCCCGATAAACAAGAGAACCCCCTCACCCTATAGAAAAGGAAAGTCGGAAAAGGAATAATACTTGAAGACTGTTGATGAACCCCAAACCCCCCTCCCAAAATTTGGCGCCAAAATCCTACCAATGGCTCACTCAACCTCCTCAGCGCGTGAACCTCACGCCTGTTCCACATGGACCCCGCAGTCATGTGACTGTGGGCCAGTGCCTCACCGTCCGCGGACCACGGTCAGCTGTTTCCACGGGCACCCCTTCCCTCCTTCAAGTTCTTCCTCTCCATATTTATTTCACTCCCCTCTTCCCTCCTCCTCTGCTTTGCTTAGGTCACGAGACTTTCCTCGGGTTCTTTCTTTCCCTTCCTTCCTTTCTTTCTTTCTCTGAGATTGAGTGAGCCATTGGTACAAATAATAATGAACAGAACCATCCAGCTCTTTCTTTCTCTTCCCCTTTAATTTTTTTTTTCACCCAAAACTCTGCAACACAAACCAAACCTCCAAAGCCCTCCCTTTTTCCCTCTGTCTCTTTCTCCACCTCTCTTTCCTTCTGCTTTCATTTTTATTCCCCAGCTTCTCTTCCTTCAAAAATTCCCCATCCCTTTACCAAAAGAAAACATCTTTCTGATCCATCCTTTATTTATTCGATTCTCTTATTCTCTGCTATATTAGCGGCTTCACTGATCAGTTTGGAGTCAAACAAAGAGATGGGCTTTTCTGGCGACTTAGGCTTGGATTCCGACCCCCAGAAATGGGTTATAGCCGGAATTCCGTTGCGGGCTCCGTTAAAGCCGATATACACCATTGCCAACCCGGTGGCGGACATCACCGAAGCAAACCACGGCGGCGGTGACGTGGAACAAGAAGAAGAAGAGTGTGGTTCGACGACTCCGACCGCTGCGGAGGCGAGAATTCCTACCAGGCTGACGTGTCCGCCTCCGCCGAGGAAAAGGAAGCCGGCGGCTGCTTCGAAATGTAACTATGGTAGTGTTAGAGAGTTCTTCACCCCTCCCGACTTAGAAAGCGTCTTCATACGCCGCCATGTCGAGAGGGCTAATTGATATTTTCAAAGCTTTAATTTTTAGGCGCACTTTCATCAGTCTGATTTGTTTTTACTTCGTTTTGAAATTTTTTTTTTCTCTCTGTTTCTCAGTATCTTTAGAATGTTGATCTGTACTGGCAAGTTAACTAGGAGGAGAAGAAGATGATTATGTATAGCTAATTATCATGACTAAATAAAATTGCTCATTCCTGCTACTATTGCTTTGCTCTGCTCTGTTTCTTTCACTCTTGCAATTCTCTCTTATTTTTCAAACTGTGATTCATGTCTTCCTTTAAACTGTTCATAGCCATGCGGATTGCCTATGTATGACAAATCCAAGTCAAGAATCTTGGCAAGCATCCAAAAGTTGTCAAGCTCAATAAAGAGGGTAAACAAATCGTTTTCAATTTGGTTAAAATTGCAAGATAAGGTTGCTCTGTTTTACCATGTACTTCCATGACCAAAGACCCACAAGACCGAAAGCCCCACATCAGGTTCATAACCCTTAAACTCTAAAGACCCAGATGACTTTTTGGATCTCAGCCATCATCCAAATTCAGACTTGGAATGAGTTGGGTCTATGAATCAATCAATGTCCCACACGCCATGGAATGACCCCCCACCCACCTCGGACTGTTATCATAGTGGGAAAACCTTCTCTGTAATTGAAGCTCTATCAATTCAAATTGTGGGTGAGGACAAACCACATGTGGATTGAGATTGGAATCCAATGCGAGTTTTGAACGGTCCTCATTTTGCACTTTCATAGCTTCAAGTTTTTATTTTATTTTTTTTCGACTAGAGCTTCAAGTTTTTATTTGCAGACCACCAATAATTGAGAATCCCACTTATCTAGCTAAGTTGATTTTTAAAGTTTGAATCTTTTTGGATTAGAATATGGAATGTTTATGGAAAAGTAAGTGGCGAGGGGTGGTTCACCTAATGCAGAGGGTTCCCCAATTAAACAATGGCTTCTTGGGATCAGTAATTATGTATAGTCTGTCTGTCTCTCTGCAATAACAATAGGGTTGCAACGTCTGGCAGAGACAGCAAATGTTACTTGGTTTGGTTTAATCCATTTTGATTTGGGATTGGATTAGTTTCCTTAATTATTATATAATCAAGTCTTTTGCTAAACCGATTCCATTATTGGAGAGAGACCACATGGAGGGAGCGAAATTGTATGCAAATCCTAGCAGGCTATACATTAAGCTTAGGTTTGGTTTATGTGCTTTGTTTAAGGAATTGGTAAGTGGGGATTATGATAGAATATGCCAAAGGGATCATCAAAACTGGATTTGGTGGTAGTGTTGGAACCACGTTACATTTAACTAGTTTTGGTCAAATAACTTGCCAAATGTTTACTTAACCTAGCCACCAAGTAATACTACTGCACTCGACTAATCACAGTCTTCACATCCTGCAAATTCAATTGCATCCAAGTTTTGGAAAATTCTATAATACATACCCGTATCTCATATACACATTTATAAATGTGAGAACAAATTTGTTGTCAGACTAGTAATGTTGAGTCTTATTTTGTGTAATCTTAGTTCTAATAATGGTAATTACACCACCTACGACCTTATTATAAGTTTTTGAACAAATTTGTTGTCAATGTTGTAATTTTTGTTTAATTATATGTAAATAGTGTAAATGAATATGGTAACTTTGTTCTCAATGTTGTAATTTTAATTCAAATAATTGTAATTTTTGTTCAAATAGATGTAAAATGAGTGTATGATAAACATCAAATATCATAGTTTGTCTCTTAAGTTTTACACTAGATTTTGCTATATATGGTATTTCGGAGTAATGGTATTCTTGATTCAACGGTGAATTTTTCTTTTACGACATGTCATATTTTGAAATGCCATATAAAGTGTAGGATAAACCCTAATCCAAGTTTGTGGGTTCTTAAGTTTTCTGATCTGAGATCAAGTTATGAACAGCTTTTGATCTGTATGCTAGCTGGTGTCTGTCAAAAAATGAATAGAAAGCTCAAAGTGATCTTTTTGTGGGGGCTGCTCAGTTGTGTAAGCAATCTTTTCCTCGAAACTGATAACTTGTAGTGCCGCTTTTGCTCTGTTATGATTGATGCTTAGAACGAACTGAATGGCAGTCAGATCCACCGGGATTAAAATGTGCCATTGAAAACCAAAGAGAGCTTTGTGATTGGCTCGTATGTGGTGAGGGAGGGGCCAGAGTGAATATATAACTGGGATTACTGGTACTTTATAATGATGATGAATTGATGATGATGACATATGCTCTGCCCAAAACTGGCAAAATCTTGTACAGCACAGGGTTTTCTATAATGCTTCGAAATATTTAAATTACGAAATTGAAAGTGGTTCGATAAACTAATTGTGTAGACACCACGCTAACAAATGTTCATATAATGAACTCATCCAACGTTTCTTGAATGGCAAGTCGCAACCACTTCTTTTGGTAGTGGGACTGTGGGACTAGTGGCCGGGTTTGGGCGGCACCGAACCAGACAAAATGCCCAGTCGTAATCGTAATTCTGTAGTTCTCTGCCTGTTAGGCGTGGCGAAGCCTCCACCGGCAAGTTTGACTGGCTCCCATGTTATTCCAAATCTTTGATCATAAATTAGAGAAAGAAATTACTGTTGGCC
This sequence comes from Rosa rugosa, assembly GCF_958449725.1. NCBI lineage: Eukaryota > Viridiplantae > Streptophyta > Magnoliopsida > Rosales > Rosaceae > Rosa > Rosa rugosa. Next base: position 9,366,220 of record NC_084824.1, on the reverse strand, counting down.
CATGTAGTATATACCACTATATAGCTTTGCTTACAATGGAGGTTAAGTTAGAGATGAGGGGAGTTGGAAACTCAGATGCCTTAAAAGTTAAAACTATTTTACAAAGCTTCAACACTTTTGAGTTGCTAAACAACATGCTTTGGCCATAAAGTGTGGAGTTGAACGCTCTGCTATGGGTGTTTGTGAGAGATCTGAAATACTATGCTCTTCGGCTGGGGTATCAAACACTAGTTTATAGTTCTTGTCTAATCTTTAAATTTATTGAATGTGTTGTAACTATCTCAATTGCTTAGTATTACACAATTTTCTTCTAAAAAACAATAATGTTCAAATTTTAACCACAATTATCCGCTATGTTAGGGCAGATAGAGCACCGACATGCACTTCCATGATGTTCTCATACCAGAGTGCTTGGGCTTGAGAATGGGCTCCAAGGTTCCCATAATAAAAAACTTCTCACCTAAAGCCCACACACACTTAACCAAATCCGTAACGAACTAAGAGAAGTCTTTCGGCTAATTTCAAAAAGAAAAAAAAAAAAAAAAAACAGAGAAGTCTTTCGGCTTTGTCGGTCCGCAAAATCCGAAAAGCAATAAAAAGTAGTTGCTCACTCTTTTTTCTCTCACAGAGTCGATCTCTCTCTCATTCTCTCGCTCAGATTAAACGGAATGAGCAAGCAGACGACATGGTCAGCTCGATCCGACGGCTCTCGTTTAACGGCCTTTCCCTTGCTCAAAACCAACGGCGGACGAAGCCGCCACCACCACCACAACCACAACCACAAGAGCAGCTTCTGGAAGCACGGCACCCGTACAGTGTCCACGTCATCCTCCCCGCGCTATGATTTCTCGGATCTGCCTCAGGAATTGGTAGCCAAAATCGGGGCCTCTCTCAGCTACCACAGCCTCAAAACGGCGTCGTTGGTCTGCAGGTCGTGGTGCGAGGCCCTCCGGCCGGCCAGGGAGGCCACGAAGTTCTTGACTTGGGGGAAGCAGTTCAAGCACGGCCGCGGCGATTTCAAACCTAACGTCAACAATGCTCTCAAGATGTTCTTGAAGGCTGCCGAGCTTGGGTCCACGAAGGCGATGGTCGATGCCGGACTCATATTCTGGGAGAGAGGCGACAAGGATAAGGCGTTTGGGTTGTACCGGGAAGCTGCCGAGGCCGGTGACCGGAATGCGCAGGGCAATTTGGGGATGTGGTATTTGCAAGGTATCACAACTCCTTCTTAGTTTTGCCTTAGTTGGAAAGTTTGATTTCTTGAGCAATCAGTATGCATTGTAGTGTGATTATCACCTAGAAAACTTAGCTGCTATAGTTTGGATTAAATCGAGCAAGAGCGAGTTGTTGAAAGTTGTTCTGTTGATTCTAATGATTAGGGTAACATCTACAAACACAGTACAGTCAGTACTCAGCGTCAGCAGGGCTAAATTTCTTTCTATTGTTTGGTTTTAAAAAATGCTAGGGAGGAAAAGGGTTTCAGAGTCGTTAAATAGCTAATGCCGGGGCTTCCCCTATCTATGTACATAACTTTGATCAGATTTTAAGTACAGTTTTAGGATTTTCCATCGCCAAAGCCTACAGAAGCACTTTACAGATGGATTCGTTCATGTTTCTGTACAAGTTCTTATTTGGTTTGGGGCACAGTTTTGCTGCAATAGTGAAAAGCAACTTCCTTTTTTTTTTCCCCCTTAATCTGTGTAAGTTATGTTATCAGAACTAGAGTTGGATTTGCTTTCATCAGGATGTTGGTTTTATTGAATGGGGAGTGCTCAACTTCATACTTCAATTTTATACTCTGTGCTTATCAAATTTATTGTCTGTGCAGTTGAACCTCCAAATTCAAAGGAAGCTGTAAAGTGGTTATATCTTGCTTCTTTTCAGGGCCATGTCCGAGCTCAATACCAACTTGCAATTTGTCTGTATCAGGGACGTGGGGCAGATCGTAACATGAAAGAAGCGGTATGTTACTACATCATCCCAATTTTACTCTTGAGTTATCTATGAAATTTTATATTCTTATTTTCTTATATATTTCATTCAAAACTTTGGATTTTATAAAGTCACAAAATGAAGGGTTTATAATTTTAAGTAACATAATTTAGGGGAATTTAGTCCAAATTACAGTATAGGGGATGAGGGATGGCACTCCAGCTAACCCTTAAATTTCTGCGGAACATTATGTTTTGTGTTCTGTAGCTGGTTTTAACTTGTAGTTTTGACAGAAAATATGATTTTCAACTTACCAATACAGTTGCACATTGATTTCCTACAAAAAATCAGCTGTTCGGTATTGAGTAGTATTAGGCACTCTCTGCTCCTCTACTAAAATTATTTCATTTTTCAGAATTATCGTTTGAGAAGTTTCTTTTCATCATCAGGCCAGGTGGTATTTGAGAGCTGCAGAACGTGGTTATGTGCGTGCTATGTATAATGTATCGCTGTGCTACAAGTATGGGGACGGATTAGTGCAGAATCATCGCCAAGCAAGAAAGTGGATGAAGTGGGCAGCTGATCTTGGCCATAGTAAAGCTCAATACGAGCATGGACTCACTCTCTTTTCGGTATGTATCATATTTGCGCTGTTTTTGTAATTTAATCAGAGAATGCATGCAAAAAGATAAATATACATACTTTTCCCCTCGGAAGGGGAAGAAAAGGAGAGAAAGAACAAAAGAATTGGGAGGATAAGATTGGGATAGTATCATCAGGCATGCATGATGATGACAATCATGCACTCTCACTATGCTGATAGTATCGTCTTAAAACCTTCAAGATTCTTTTTCTTAATGCCTTTTTAAAAAAAAAAAAAAAAAAAAGGGGAGCAGGAGTGTAGAGAATTCCCATGTGGCGTATAATGTTATAAATTATTCTCACTTAAAAAGAAAAATAATAATGTTGTTATTATATTAAATATTTTTGTACCGTGGAGTATATGACTGATGAAGGTTTGGATGATAAATCTATTCAGGAGGGTGAAAAGATTACAGCTTTAGTGTACTTGGAACTTGCAACCCGAGCTGGGGAAAGAGCAGCAATACATATCAAGGATGTAATTCGCGAACAGCTTTCACCAACTTCGCGGTATAATGCCATGCTTTTAGTGGAGAATTGGCGTGCTTTACCTTCATCTTCCTGAATTATACTACTTATGGTTTGTTCGTTGTAGTACACATCCCATCAATTCCCCGCCTCTTTGATGTTTTATATTGGATATGGAGAACTATATTCATCTGTATATTTCTTCAATGTTTTCGACTTATATACACTCTTGTACAACTTTAGCCTTGATTGGTGGAGTGATACTGTAGTTGATATGCAGTTTTTAATTTAGCATTAGCTTAGTGCATTGGAACGGCTTTTGAAATGATGCCATATTTTGGGAAGAGTAATTCGTAATGATCTCAGCATATGGTGGCTCGCAGATTTTTATGGAGCGAAATAATCAGTCAATTGGCCGTAAAGTATCCAAATTTCAGTTCCCTGCTAACATCTACGTGCTTACTACTATTGCGATCGGGTTTGTTGTGTTTGGAATTCCTGCTTGAAAAGTAACATAGCTGAGTTTTCTGTTTCTTTACAATACATAAGAAACTTTTCTTCCAAACATCATACATGTGAATATTTGTTCATTTGTTGTATTTTATAATTGGACTGTCAGTAAGTCTGCTTCACTATGTTATTGATATACGAACTATGAGCTACAAGCTTATGCTCTTATCTTGTTCATATTTGGAAACTGCAAGAATGATTTCATTCTTGCAACTTTAGCTGTCAAGATAAAAAAACAAGAACACACGAAAATGTTAAGACAGCAAGTAATCATTTCAATTGTTTAGGTACAGATCTAGGCTTAGCTGATCAAAACGACGCGAAAATGTCAAGACAGCAAGTAATCATTTCAGTTGTTTAGGTACTGATCTAGGCTTAGCTGATCAATACATGCTAATATAAAGCTCCAACAGAGAAACTGAAAAGATAGTTAGGATATATTTAACAGAAATCAGCAACTATATGTACGCCTCTGACTCCAACAGAGAGAAATGGGAAAATTGTAATGCAACTCGTTTCCGGAACAAAAAACCAGTTCTGATGCATGGAACATAACCTTCATGGTTGAGAGGACAGTAGGGATTAAACCTCACTGCAGTGCAGCTCGTCTACAAAAATAAGGGGAATAGAATTTACCGCTCAACACATAGAACCATTCACACAACAATGCTAAAGGGAACAGCTCTGCAAGACTGCAAGAGAAAGCACAAAACTCAAAATGGTGTTATGATCAATGGTGGTCATACCATGGACCAACGCTTTGCCAAACAAACATTACTTTGGTTAAATATTGCATCTCTTTTATAAATCATCTATGTTTCTTCATGCCCTGTTTTCTTCCACATATGTAAAAGTTTCAACCTGATTCTACTACTGCACAGCAGATACTTAGAACAAAAACACTGCTTCCTTGCGACTATGAAGTCAAGGCACATATGTGAACCTTTGAGAATGACCTCCGGAGTGATACAGATTGAGGTGATATATCGCCTTCTGCACCAGCTCTCTTAACTCGGGATGTTGGGAGTTGACAGCACGGTCTGCCCCTTCAAGGGCAGTCAACACCCTAGTTGGTTCCAAAGCATCAGTGTTGTCAGCATGTAATGCAAGGTAGCAAAGGAGAAGCAAACCATGCAACTGTGAATTTTCATTGCCTCTTAGCAGTCTCATTAAAGGAGGAATAGCATTGAACTCGACTATTGTCTTTGAATGCTCAATACGAAGAAAATTCTCTGTGCAAGCAAACTTCCCTAATGCAATTGCTGCCTCTGTTGCCACATCTATATCCTTATTGCCAAGCTGAGTCACTAGTGGCTCGATAACCCAGGTCTCTCTAGCAGGGAATGTCCTAGCCAACGAACCAATTGCTTTTATAGCAGGAATTTGCAATGTAGGGCTATTTACCTCCTTGACCAGCCTTATGAGTTGATCCACAACTGCCTTAGCTGCTGGTGAATTTGTCTTGAAAGCCGCTCGTCTAAGGTCAGCATTTGATTCAGCAGCATCTGTTATCTCCATTATAGTCATCAAACAATTGTATTGCAACTCTCCCTGTTCTTTCTCCACCAATTTGGCCAAACAAAGCAAGCCTTTGGTCTCGGTTATCCTCCTACTATTAGATATACTACCTCTCGCAAGCATCCACAAAGCCTCGGCACAACTAATTTTCATCTGAAGCTTAACAAGAGGCTGCTCATTCTCCCTATCCTTCCTATGGTTATGACCCCCTCGACTACTCCCCTCCGAATATGTATATGAAGAGCTCGAGAACGAATTAGTATAAGTGCGCCGCTGATTGCTATCATAATTACTGCCTAATGAGCTCTTCTCCATCTCCTTATTAATCTTAACCACAGTGTGAATGCTCTGCTTACCTGCCTGAAGCTTCGGATCCTCCAGAAACGACTCGAAGGACAACAATGTCACCAGTGGTCTGATCACATTGGCTCTAGCAAACTCGTCTTGTGCAACACTGTCATGCTGAGCCATCCTCGCCACCAAGCTCGCGGCCCTGGTCTGAACTCTGATCGGCGAGTCTCGCAAAACCTGCACAATAATCGGCACTCCATCCTCATTCACAATAGCCCTGACTTTCTCTTGGTCACTGGCCAGATTATAAAGCGCCGTCGTCGCCGCAATTTGAGCCTCCGGCGAAGACTCCTCCTTTAATAGCTTCAGCAGCGGAAAGAGCCCACCTTCTTCCACAATAATCTTCTTGTTGCGGTCGTTGTCTTGGGCCAGCGAAGCGAGCTCGACCGCGGCCTCGACCCGATCCGGTAACTGGCCCATTTGGATGGTGGCGATGAAGGACCAGACCCACGCGAGAATCGGGTCGTTGCTGGCAATCGGCGGCAGCGAAAGCACGATTCCGTTGCTGGCGGAATCCGGGTCGAATATACTCAACAGCCACTTCATGTCGCCGAGCGAAGAGTCGAGAAAGTTCGAGAGCTTGCGGAAATCGGTGGCGCTGGTGATGGTTACGACACGTCGTAGGGCGCTCTGGCGCTTGCACTTGCGGACGAGGGTTAGGGCTCGCTCGAGATTCTTGCAGACGTCGGCGATTATCCGCCGGATTGGGCGCTCGTAGAGAAACGGCGTCGTTGTGGAGAACCGGACCACGGTGCGGAGCATTTGGGAGAGGCGGTCGACCTGCTTGCCGACCTCGGAGCACTCGGACTTGAACGACTCGGCGTCGTCCACGGCGGACCGCACCCGCTCCGCCAGGAGAATCGGGTACGACATTTGGTCTTCCATTTGCTTCTCCTCCGAAGCAGCCATGGATGAATGAATAAATAGTATGGAAGAGTCAACTGAGTCGACGGCGGCGAGTCAGCGCCGAGTTAAACGGATTTTGGGGCTATTATCCTTCTTTCACAGTAAGCATGTTTTTCTGTTCTCTGCCTATTCTAGTACTCTGAATACTGAGGAGCCCTCCTTTTTTGCTTGGGTTTTGGGAAAAGTCCGATCACTTTCCGAAACGGCGCGTGGGACCACTTACTCTCTCCGTAACCCTTTTTCGCGTTACTTTGTCTTCAAATAACTCTCTTAATCTCTTTTTAAAGAAAAAATAACGGAGTCAGAGTGTTTTACACGCGCGGGATTGGACCCATTTTATACCTTTTCTTATTCTTCAGATTTTCCTTATATTTCTTTCTTAATTATTTCTGGATTTTTTTTTTCTTTTTGTAAAGAAGCTTTTTTTTTTTTTTTTTTTTTTAATCAAATAATTGTTGTACTGATTAGGAATCAAATAATTGTTGTACTGACATTACCCCATTTTGGGTTATGCACGTTCATTAATAAAATCTATTTATAATTTGATCTCAATCTCATAAAGAGGATTCTAAGTGATCTCAATCTTATAATATGTGAGAATTCTAGAAATTATATTTTACTGTGGATTTTCAACACTACTAATTAGAGATTTCAATTCGTCAATGATATTTTTATTCCTTCAAAAACATTCAACGATACAAAGAAAATTACGCAAAAAAAATATTATTAAATTCATAGCAATGCAAATCAGTTTTACTAATGGCCACTATAAAATGTGGGCGGGAAGCCGGAAAATAATACACAGAGCAAATTCTACAACAAGAATATGATTAACTTTCAATATGAAAACCATTTCAGAATTCAGATACTATAGTCAAACCAAATATGAGAAATTTGTAGCGACTTCTTAAAGTCAGGCCCGACCTGCAAGTCGAAGGTATGACTATGAACAGCCTCATAAAGACACTTTGCGTTTTCAAAGGGTTCGACAAAGACACTTTCAGCACATGCATTGTTTCATAACAAAGAAGAGTAGTTCATCTACGAACATGCCTCGTAAATATTCAAAAAGTATTACAGTGACTCATTGACTACAGAAATGGACATTGAATAGAATGGCCAAAAATCTCACTGAATATTCCAATGTGCTTCATACTTTCACAGCTTGGCTATAAGACCATTCTGAATAGGTTTTGCAGCCATCTCATTTTCCTTGAGGTCCATCTCACATGTATTCGGAGGGACGTCCACTGCCGTTGAGCAGTTAAAGAAACCATGTGGCTGCAATGCAAACAATACGATGAAACAAATTGCGCTCATCAAACCTAAACAAATCATGAACTCTCAAACTTGCATTTAAAATTAAAATATAGCATCTGGGAAGCAGAAGATCTTGATCCCATTGAGCAGTTGATTGGAGCATATGTGAAGTGCAAACAGTGTTGATAATTAAAATGAAAAGGCAACACTGTTTAACGACAAGTAAACAATGAGAAAATTGAACAATAGATAAGAATTCCGTACCATGAGCGTAAAACCAATATGTTCCACAGGCATGACCGGCCAGTCTTCCAGTCGAGGAATGTGGGTCACTCCAAATACATACCTGCAATAATTGGACAATGCGATCAGATTTCAATTTAAGTTAAATTATTACCTGCACATACAGTGATCTCAAGGATGGGACTGTGATCCCCTTCTATCACTTTCAGTTAGCTTAAAGAGATGTTTTCCCTAGTACTCAAACGTTGTTTACGCTGCCCATTTAACCTTCCTAATCCTACTTCCTCCAATAAATATTCTCCTTGTGATGTTTTCTCAATTAAACCAAATGTTAGAATTATTGACCCTGCCTAGTAATACTCATCTCGCATACAGGCTATAAGATCTCCTACACGTGTGACTGTGCATGAGGAGCATACATTAGCATCTTATCCTTTTAGAGATGTAGAAGTGCACTCACCAAAGAACAATGTCAGCTTCTTCCAGAGACCGATCTTGCTGAACCCAAGTGGCTAATCCCTCCCCAATACGTGGATTTTGATTAGGAAATTCTCCTCCAGGATACATTTCATCACGTGCATAAGACGTGACCCAAAGATTATGCTTCAAAAAAGCAGCTCTTCTCAGAAACTTTGCCTCAGAACCAGCTAATGGTAAACAATTTGAACCTGGTACCAGCTTGTAACCTGTTAGCTGTCCTGTCCGATTGACATTTCTTGTGTGCCTAACCTATATAAGCAAATAGCGTGTGGCATTAAGCAACTATATGCACTTATAATTGCATAAGAAACAGGGGGCATATTAAGCTCAACTTTCCTGGAGTAATAATAACTTAATTTTAACATAACAGAAATATAAAAAACTTCATAGGAAAATCTATCACAGTAGCAAATAACTCTAAGCAATCCAGACACAAATGTTCAATGAGGAACCAAATAAACTTTTTCCAACACAACCAGCGCTAAACGGAAAAAGGAACATAGCATTAATATGTTCTCTTGTCATGCAAACAATCAATTCTAAAGCAGAGCAATTATGTGAATTCCACAACCTGTGAACCAGGCAAGATAGGATCACTATATCTAATTACAATTCAGAAAACAACCAACTCTTGAAGTTTCAATCAATATATCCTGGAGGATTAGATGTGCTATATATGTTGTTTGAACAGGATCTATATATAGCAATTAATCAAAGTCCTTTGACAAAGCGTCTCATGAATATGAATGTAATAAGAACTTCAACAAGCATTCTGTCTTACAATCCAATGGCGAGCAGATAAAGGATTACAATCACGCATTGCTTGCAATTCTGATTTCAGAAGTTTCTCCTCAGCATAGAATGCATTGTTATGAACATTGTTCTTTCCTGGTTCTTCAACTTTAACATTTACTTCAACCACCTGAAGAAAAAAGAAATAAGAAGAACGAAACTAAGTTAATGGCAATGATCTGGTAGGTCTCTGCATGTTTCAATCTTTTGATAAAGCATAGACAATTAGACATCCATTTCGGTAAAACAGCAAACCTAATAACCAAAAGATCATAAAATACAAAGCTTCAAATTCTAACATTTAAACGGCACATTAGAAAAATATCTCCAGAATTTCAAATGGATTCATATAGGCTCCTAGATTACAAGTGCCAGGGTTAACCTCTAAATCTACATATGTATTAATTAACAAGAGTTCAGAGTGGCAACGAACTCATTGCTATCCATGTTCATATTTCTTGCTAAAAGATTTGAGTGAGGAAATGAACTCGTTGCTATCTTCCGATATAAATTTTGACAGATTCAACCTAGCAAAGTATTACAAAGAAAGAATCCCAAGAACATTTGTATGACCTGATTAAAAGTTTCACCAGGCTTACTATCAACTGCCATGTCCATACGAGCAACAAAAAAGTGTTGATGTACAGGAGCATATAGTCCAGGTGCAATAGTTGTACCATACTTTCGGGTTTCTCCTGGTTGAAGCGCACCTAAGCTTAGAATTCCTGTAAGTCTCACCTCAGCTTCAATTTTCCCATCCTATATAAGAAAATTGGTAAGAATCACTGCTGCTTTAGTTGCTCACTTCAAAAACAATATCACAACATATTAATCAAAGCACACAGATTTTATTACGGCAGAGAAATTCAAATGTTTCCTCAAGATGTTTGTGTACCCCATTACAGTAAAGGCATCTAGAACACCTGATGCAAGTGATTATTTCCAATGATACACAAATTAAATCCATAGTGTAATCAATGCAGATGATAGGGGCTTACCTGATAAAAATGCCAGTAAAATCCGTACTCATAGTTAGCTACTGTACAGATAAAAGACACCGTCAGCCTTCTAGACCGTCGAACTTCTGCTAAACCTGTTCTCCAATCCTGATGCTTCCATAATATTCCATGATCCTCCTCATGCAAGCAAACACAATTCTCAATTGTTTCAACACCCCCAGTGAAATTTGTAAAGTGTGCATCAAAGTACTTGATATAACCTAAACAATCACAACCCTGAAACAGCATATATAATGTCAACAAGTGAAAGATGTAGATATTCACCATATAAACAAATAAAAGGGCGGGAGACAGGCAGGGGGAAAAGTGTCCGACCTTTTTAAGAGAATGTGCATTTTTACCCAGCCCATCTTCCCCAGCATCAAATGCATTTTTCCTGTAGTGGGGATCATTTGGATCTCCATAAGGAACCACCATCTCAACAAAACTTAACCTGTGGGCCACAGGCCTCCGGCCTCGACTACCGTCAATATAAGCAGCAGAGTAGATAACCAAACCTTCCCTCGAAGTAAAGCCAATACGGAAATTCCACTGCCAACCAGAAAGTAAAAATAATAAGAATCGATACGATATGCTGATCTGAGATAATGCAATGGTATAGTTCCAAAAAAAAAAAGTTAAAAAAAAAAAAAGCAAGAAGTCAAGAACCTTCTGCCATTCAACAAAGTGCCCATTAACACGAAAACTTGGCCCTTCAGGCTGAACTATCTTTAGGGGTTTCACATCACTTCGATCAACACCTCCTCGTGTTTCACCAGGAGTATAATTTCTCAAAGGATCAGCAGGAGGCAGGGGAACAAGTTTACGGTCTTCAAACTCCAGAACAACCATATTTTGCATATCAACTAGTACATGGATTCCTTCCACTGGACGAGCATAACCATTTTCCATAGGGCAATCACTCTCAGTTCTACAGAAGATAAGTGGTTTAGCAAGCCTGCGGCTAGGAGCATCAGCCTCACTGTGATATCCTGCGCACCTGTTAAAAAAGAGTCTCAGTCAACAACAGTAGCCAAAGAGCTTAACATGGATCAAACTCATATTTGGGCAACACATTCATTTGAAAGAATATCAATTTAGAAATAGAAACTTACCATGGATCCACCATTACGAGGTCCAAATCTTCAATACCCCTCTTCTTCATTGCATCCCGAAATGGAGGATGGTCCTTTACAACAGCTTCACATTCAGCATATTCCATAGCATCCTGTACTTTCAATATTACAAAATTATTTTTGACAAAATGTATAACGAACAAATAATATTAGGCGAAAACAACTCTCTGGGCAGGCTGTATATACCATGGGAGGCTGAACATCTGGAACAACTTTGGATGAGATGACTTTACCCCTATGGTGACCACCTCGAGTTGCAGCATGAACTTCCGATAGCTCAACAACCCAAACACTCGTCTCATTTGACTTTTTGTTATAAACTACAAGCCTCGCTTGCCTCGGAGGAAGTTTACTAGGAATCATAGGTCCTCCTTTTGTTCTGGGAAGCAATGATGGCTGGAAAGGAGGGAAGAAATACGCATCTGCCAATGCAACAACACGCTTATCTGGTTCTACCAAAGCTACTTCAACAAAGCGCATACTATCCCTCACCTGATCAAAAATGAAATCAATTTCCAACATCGATCCTTCAATGATCCAAACTGAATTCCAAGAACCCGAAAAATAATTTCGGCTAAAACATTATGAATGATAGTACTGTAACAAACCTCAGGGGTTGCTCCAGCTGCCCTGACAGTGGCCACGGCTACCGAGATTTCAGCGGCAGATAAAGGCTCCAAGGGATGGCTGGATTGAGCCCTCAACATGACTGGGAGGCCTATGTAACCAAATAAACAAGATCCACATCAAAACTCTCAGCGATCAAACCACAAAAACTGACACACTTCGCCTACTTCAATCTGCACCATTTTAATCTTAAAAAAATTTACATTCTTTTCTTTTAATTTTCACCAATTGGGAAAAAGTGTTGAATAATTTCCAAAGTAAACTTTTTTTTGCAAAGGAAGTCAAAAGAGCGCAGCAGAAAAATGATGTTAGTGTAACATTTTGGACCCCAGAAAAGACTTTGGAAAAAGTAAACTCATCTCACGATCGCTACCAAACAATAAACAATAGAGCATTTTCTGACCTTTGGCGGCAGCGGTGTTGGCTGAGGTGGTGTCGAGGGGTCGGATGAGGGGCGGCGGGACGGAGGGTCGGGTTGAGATCGGATCCTGGGCCGGATCGGAGGAGGCGGTTCGAAGCTGGAGAATGGGTTTGGAGGATAGAGGTGGAGGTGGAGGGCTCGGGCAACATGGAGGCGTCGCTTTTTCCTGAGTTGGGGCCATTGAGAAGGGTTTGCAAGCTCAGCGTATCCACCACCGTAGTCGTAACTATGAGTGCAGTTAGTTCCCAGTGACATACAGCAATGTCAGCTGACTAACAACTACGTGCTCTTTCCCCTCTCTCTCTCTCTCTCTCGGTTTCCCGGCAAAAGCAAGCGTTGCCGATCGAGGGAGGTCAGAGATGAAGATTGGAGAGAGCTGTGGGGATGGGTTATGGGAGTTTATATATGGGTTTCGGTTGAAACTAGAAAGAAAGAAAGAAAGAAAGGGAAGAGAGGCAGAGAGAGAGAGAGAGAGAGAGAGAGGGGACAGAGGGAGGTATGGAGTGGAGCGATAGGAGCTCCCACTTGTAAGAGACGTCGTTCTGCTGATCTCTCTCACGGTGTGGGGTCTTTGTCTTAAGACGTCAACACCTTCTACGAGTGACGCCACGTTTTGTCGAACCAAAAATAAGTAACGAGATGTTCATGTTTCCGTTACAAAGGCACCGACGGTTACTTATATTTTAGTAGGAGTAATGGACTGTTGAACAAAATCAAGCACCGTATGTTTTAATTATAGAAAATTACATACAAGTAACAGACCAAAGATTGAAAAATAGAAAACTCACCTTGTATAAGATTTAAACAAATAAGGACATGGAGCTCACGTGCAAAACAAATAAAGTAGGCCTGCTTCTGAATTTTTATGAAAAATTACCAAAATGTTCAGTTTTTTCAAAAATTTACATTAATGCCATTGAGGATCAGTTAACCCCAAATACATTATCGTCCCGAACACAGATTTCATCGCTGCTACTATAAAGTATAACCCAAAAAATTTTGGGATCTACGAAAGCATTGGCGATGTCATTGAGCAATGGACTACCCAGGTCTATTGCCCGATCATTCTTCCGGTCAGTCATCTTCCTCAGCTTACTACTCTCTGAGACTCGGGTTTTGCCGTAAAGCTTTGGTACTAAACATCTTCAATGACGGAGATGTAGGCCTACAGAGATGGATGATTATGAGGCGGGTCTGAGACGGATGACGAGATGGGTTTGGGAAGGGAAAGAGGAGGCAGTGAGGTTGGGGGAGAGTTTGAGGCCGTCGGAGATAGAGTACAGGTTAACAAAGAGGAGGTCCATGGAGTCTGGTGGGTTACTGAGCTTTCATCGAGAGAGAGAGAGAGAGAGAGTGAAGATGATAAGGAAACTCACCATCCCTACTCTTGACTCATATTAATTATGCAGCCCAAATGTTAATTAAACGATAAGATCTTTCTTCAACCATTTACTTGGGAGCTGTGCTCTTTTTTTTATATTTTTTTGGTTACGGGAGGGTCTAAAAAGACTTGGGAGCTATGCTCTGTCACAGCAGCTTTGAGGCATTATTATTGAGTCATTTCTCTTATCTTACGTCTTAATAGTTCTCGAAACTAAATATTTTCAATGTTATCTTAGTACAAGATAATTATTATTGAGCCATTTCTATTAGCTTAACAGTTTGATGTTGCAAATACTTGGAAAACTTGGTTCTGATGCCACTTTTATTGTTTTTTATTTTTTATTTTTTATTTTTATAATTCAAGATGAAACCTTTATTCACTTATGTCAAAGGCAATAATAGCAGTGCACAAATGCTACTGCCCCCAATTATTACATATTGTATTCCTTAAAAAGTTAGCAGGATTGAACGACTGCAGTAGCAAGGATTGAACGACTGCAGTAGCAGAACAGGAGTACAAGTGCAGTAGTAGAACTGGACGAGTATGAGTGCAGCGAGTGCAGTAGCAGGATTGGACGAGTGCAGTAGCAGGATTAGGCGATGACGAGTGCAGTAGCAGAACACGAGTACAAGTGCAGTAGTAGAACTGGACGAGTATGAGTGCAGCGAGTGCAGTAGCAGGATTGGACGAGTGCAGTAGCAGGATTAGGCGATGACGAGTGCAGTAGCAGAACACGAGTACAAGTGCAGTAGTAGAACTGGACGAGTATGAGTGCAGCGAGTACAGTAGCAGGATTGAACGAGTGCAGTAGCAGGACTAGGCGATGACGAGTGCAGTAGCAGAACACGAGTACAAGTGAAGTAGTAGAACTGGACGAGTATGAGTGCAGCGAGTACAGTAGCAGGATTGAACGAGTGCAGTAGCAGAACACGAGTACAAGTGCAGTAGTAGAACTGGACGAGTATGAGTGCAGCGAGTACAGTAGCAGGATTGAACGAGTGCAGTAGCAGGACTAGGCGATGACGAGTGCAGTAGCAGAACACGAGTACAAGTGAAGTAGTAGAACTGGACGAGTATGAGTGCAGCGAGTACAGTAGCAGGATTGAACGAGTGCAGTAGCAGGATTAGACGATGACGAGTGCAGTAGCAGAACACGAGTACAAGTGCAGTAGTAGAACTGGACGAGTATGAGTGCAGCGAGTACAGTAGCAGGATTGAACGAGTGCAGTAGCAGGACTAGGCGATGACGAGTGCAGTAGCAGAACACGAGTACAAGTGAAGTAGTAGAACTGGACGAGTATGAGTGCAGCGAGTACAGTAGCAGGATTGAACGAGTGCAGTAGCAGGATTAGACGATGACGAGTGCAGTAGCAGAACACGAGTAGCAGAACTGGACACGAGTACAAGTGTAGTAGCAGAACTGGACGAGTATGAGTGCAGTAGCAGGATTGGACGAGTGCAGTAGCAGGATTAGGCAATGACGAGTGCAGTAGCAGAACATGAGTAGCAGAACTGGACACAAGTACAAGTGCAGTAGCAGAACTTGACGAGTATGAGTGCAGTAGCAGGATTGGACGAGTGCAATAGTAGGATTAGGCGATGAGATGAGAGTAGTAGGAGAGTGAGGTATGAGATTCTTTCTCTTAGCAACGTGTAAAAGAAAGATTTTTTTTTTTTTTTTTTTACTTTTGAGAAGTAACATAAATAGATTATTCTCATAAAAAAAAAGTAATATAAATAGATTATTCTCAGGAAAAAAAAAGTAACATAAAGGGATTATTCTCAGAAAAAGAAAAAAAGTAATATAAAGGGATTAGAAGTCAAAATGAGTAGTTAAGGGGAAAAAAAAGTAACATAAACGGATTATTCTCAGGAAAAAAAAAGTAACATAAAAAGGATTATTCTCAGAAAAAAAAAGTAATATAAAGGGATTAGAAGTCAAAAGGAGTAGTTAATGGTTAAAAAGTAAATTAACTCATGACATGTGGCAAGTGGAGAGTAGATTGTCCTTATTTGTAAAACTTAATCCTTATAAAGGGATTACAAGTCAAAATAAGTAGTTAAGGGTAAAAAAGTAAATTAATTCATGACATGTGGCAAGTGGAGAGCCTATTGTCCTTAAGTGTAAACTTTTGTCATTAAATGTTCAAAACCAAATGTTGTGGAGTTTTTTGTGTTTTGAAATCATATCAAGGGGGTATATGTAGTTTGCTCTTTTAATTATTACAAAAAAAAAAAACTGATTATAAATATCAAAAATAAAGATTACTTATTTACTAAATCGACTAAAACGAATATCAAGGACAATTTTTAGTTTCTTATTTTTTTTTTTTTGAAAGAATTACAAGCCATAAAAACATACCAGAGTCTAACAAAACTTACATAAGAAAACCCGAGACATGATCTAAGCCACTCTAAACTCATTAAGATCCAAGACGCTCGCTGAACAGCAAGCTTAAGCTAAGCAAGAGTAGTCTCGCTCTCTAAGGGAGAAATATTCATCTAGTCTAATCTGTCAGTCACTCAATTGTGGTACAAATATCAATTAGAAACGTCTTAGAAAAGCCTATAGAAATTACCCCTCCTTCAAAAGGCTTGAGTCCAGAATGTCTAAAAGCTTGGAGGACTTAAAAAAGCGCGAGTCCCTCCCCCATAGGGTTGGAACCAGCACCTTCTTCAGTCTCCTCAGTAGCCAACAACCTCGGCATCAGGTTGCTCCTCGGGCTCTCGTTGGGGATCTGCAGTAAATAGCCCCCATTTTCAGATATGAGCCAAAAAAGCCCAATTGCTACCTTCGGCCCAATCACATGTGGCCCAGAAAACAGTCAAATCAAACCGGTAATCAACCCTAGTTGGGTTTCCGCCGAATTTTCAGGGACTGCTTCCTGTCCAGCTTTCGCCGCCCTGACTTTCAGACGACCAATCTCAGCCACCAGCCCAATCACCGCCGGCACCAGCCCAAGTGCTACAGAGACCCATCGCGGTGCCTCCACGAAGCACGCCGAACCAAGCAAACCATGCCGGCCCAATCCGGCACCACTGAAGGAAACGAAACACGCCGCCACGCCGACGCAGAGCCCAATCGCCTCCAGAACTGCAGGCATCGACCCCAACGTCACGGCTTATTGATTACAAACAAGAAAGTAAAAAAAGTGCATTTGGTGAACGAATTTTAGCTGGTTGGATCGACTAACGAGATATTGATAATTCAGATGATGGTGGTACTGGTTGTGGCAATGTGGGCATGTGGCAGTCAATTGAGTTTTTTTTTTTTTTTTTTTTTTTTTTTTTTTTCAATTAGGAAACGAGAAAAGAAGGCTACAAGGCAAACCCCTTATGACACCCTACACCCCAACTGATCTAACAACACGGCATTAGGGGGAAGATAATGATCCCAAATTTTGTTCCCAACTGAATGACCCTCTCTAGCAACAATATCTGCTAGAAAATTCGCTTATCTAAGGACACGTTAGAAGGTAATATGAGCACATCTTGAAGCAAGATTTTAAAATGTCTTGAACAATAAGCTTGATTCGCCAAGGAGTTACAATTTTGTCAATAACAGCTTGTATGAGGATTTAAGAGTCAGTTTCAACTTGAATGTGAGTAAAATCTTTGTTAATTGCTAGTATGAGACATGCTCTAAGAGCTAATACTTTGGTTACAAGAACAATAGTATAACCATTGTCATACACATATAGACTAGTTAAATATATAGGTACACTAGTTTGAGATTAGTCTACATCTGTATTTGAATCAATCATCTTCGATGTATCGATATATTAATGTATCGTAATTTTTTTTCTTCTTAATATAAATTTTGTGTAGAATACTAATACAAGACAGATATCACCTAGCTAGATGAATAATGGGTGTTTTGATGAATCTAACAGATTGGTATGGTTTGAAGGTATAAAATACTGTCCAACTTGTTACATTATACTGAATAGTGATGAATTGTGTATCGCCTAGGTTAGGTGACCTAACTCATAATGAGGACACAGAGTACCAGCTCGATGAGGCCATCATCCTCATGAGCAATACAAACCAGCTTTCAAAAACTGTGGATGACAGCGCGCTTTACAATTATTGTTCATGACCCAACAAGAATAAGCAAACACATTATAGAGAAGGCAGCGTGCTTATTCATACATAGGTGCAATGCCATCCTCACTATATGTGTTTCTAAAAATTGCGTTACATCATTGACGTGACATTATGCCCCTTAGAAAATAGATGTGACATTATTTACTTTGGACACACCTTATATTTAAGCTCACGGATGCTAGTCACACTCACACACACGTCAATGGCAAAATGACTAAATTGACTGCTGCATAGCTTTAATTATTGTAAAATTGATTTTTTTTTTATTGTAAAATTGATTGATTATACATAATGTGTGGCTGCATTTTGCATAGATAGGTAGGTTTGCTCATGGATTAGAAAATGACCATTTATTTATTTGTATTAGGTAAGAGGGGTCTCAATAGTATAGTCCAAGTGAGTACTAAAATATATTGTAAAAGGCCGGCAATGCGCATGTCTTATTAGGTTAAATACATTGGTTATCAAATCTTTTCATAAATCTCTTGTTTTTTTCCGTCGTAATATTTTATGTTGTTGAGTAACCTTGCTTGACAATATATGATGAACGCGAAAGAGATTGTAATATGTGTATTGGAATAAACAAGTCTTGGTGTCGATTTGCATCCAAATAAAATAACATAAACATTTAGCACAAAATTTTGCTTTACTAAAGAATAAATAAAGATGTGTTAGCTCTCTTATATATTAATCGATATGTTTCAGAATAGGTTCTATTTGCTTGTCAATTGGATACCTTGATTATTGTTTGAATAGAGTAATAGAGCATTTTTTGTTGCAGTCTGAGCGACAAAAGGTTTTCCTCTTCTTGAACCCTAGCTTGAAACGAGGATTTGAATTTCATACTTGATCCAAAAAATTTATCAAAAATGTCCCTGTGCTTATGCTAAGTTGATACTTGATTCCAGTAGCGTTAAAGTAACAAAGCATAGAAGCATTGATCTTAGAAACCAAGATGATAAGGAAATCAGATCCAATTCATCTTCATGTCCATTGTCCATTGTCCAAGTCCAGGACTCCAGGCACAGTGAGCTCCTAGATTTATTGTCCTCATTCCATAATCCATACAGACAAAGCAAGAAGCAGCCTAAGAATCCATCTGGCCAGTCAGCATATAGTACAACTGAATCAGATAGCCGTTTAAGAATCCTTCCAAATTAGCCAATCACATGTGCATTGGGCCGCCATAAGCCTATTCACCCAATTTAGAGTTTTAGACCCAAGTAATCGGGTTTATTATTATTATTTATTTATTTATTTTTAGCAGAAGAATAGATTTTAATAATCTGAAAACTAGAGCTGCACACATAATAATATTCTATATTTGCACCCTATATCAGTGGCCAAATAATTTAGAAACAATCAGACAATCAGTATCATACATTAAAACATTGATACACACTTAAAAAAAAAAAAAAAAAAACCCTTAGCCTATCTCATCCTTACATATGTTAGTGAGAATCGAATCTATGATATATGCAATGTTGGAATTATAATTTACCAACAGATCACAGCTCATTAGCAAAACATTGATACTCACTTATTCAACGAGCCTACAAGACTATGACGAGTCTTCTTATATAAAATTAAAATTAAATGAGAATCCGATCTTTTCGCCAATACACTCAATTGTAGTGCTCCATGATCCTTTTTAACAAGGATGTCTCAAACCAGGGGCGGAGGGAGGCAGGGGCACACTGGGTCACGTGCCCCAGTTATGATTTTTAGAAGGTATATATATTATATATTACTAGTTGAGTGAATGAAAGATGGTTTGGTTCAGTTGGGAAGAGCTTAAGGCTTTCAACTTTGTTGTTGCGGGTTCGATTCCCACCTTGGGCGTCTTCTTTTGTTTTTAGACCAAAGAAAGAAGGTTGGCCAGTTTTGTCTTGGACCTAAATATAATAGAGATCAGAGAGTACCTCTAACTCCTAAACACTTTTGACATTTAATATATATATATATATATATATATATATACATACATACGGAGGCGTTCCAAAGAGGACGTCCGCACTGTTGTTAAAGTGCGGACGTCGACGCTGCATCTCTGCTCGGGGCGCGACAGAGCGGCGGGGCTTGCCGGACGGACGCCAGGGGTCGAACGGACCGGTTTGCAGTCGGTGGAGTTGTCGGCGACGTGGTTGCAGCGCTGCCCAGAAACATGCAACTCCGACCTCCTCCGACCTCAAACGCTGCCTAGATTCGTCCGCCAAGCCTCCGGCCTCCGTCCGCCAAGCCCCTAGCCGCCATCGCCGCCTGGAACGCCGCGGCTGCATCGTCGTCCGCACTTTAGCAAAGTGCGGACGTCCTCTTTAGAACGGGCCTGTATATATATATATTATTTTTTTTTTTCTTCAGATTTTCAAGTCTAATGCAAAAATTATTTAAAAATATATTTTATTAACATTAATAACAATTGTCAGCCAATTCTTGTGTCAATTATAAACTTTTCTTTAAAAGAGATGTTAAAATACTTGAAAATAAAATTAAAATTAAATCCTATTGTAGAAATCGTCGTGCCCCAATACACTTAAATTTCTGGCTCCGCCACTATCTCAAACTAACCTTACCCTATACCTAGCAAAAGAAACACAAGTACACAACCATACGATGAAAACTTCCCAACGTCGAATGGTGGTTTCTGGGTTCTTTCAAGATGGGGTTTTTTACTATAGCTTAGTAACAGTTCTTGTTTTTCTTTGTGAGTTCCAAGGTTCTAAATTTTTGGTACGACTGATTGAATTGAAAAGCAATACCAATAATCCAACATTTATCAGTATACAGTCAATTCCATCATACTCTAAAATTGATATTGCCATTAATACTCAATCAATCATGAGTAGAGAAACATGAACTACAGGATTTAAATTTGCTCACCACCAATATTTTGGTGGTGATACCACCACTCAATACAAAACTGCCACGTGTTATAAAACGTAATTATAGTTTATCATGATGTTCTATTAAAAAAATTATATTTTAAGTATTGAATTAATTCTATATGACGTGGCAAGTTTTAATAGGGTGATGATATCA
This sequence comes from Rosa rugosa, assembly GCF_958449725.1. NCBI lineage: Eukaryota > Viridiplantae > Streptophyta > Magnoliopsida > Rosales > Rosaceae > Rosa > Rosa rugosa. The sequence goes on along the minus strand of NC_084824.1, from coordinate 9,345,406 downwards.
CCACAAAATAAAATTGGTGAGCAAATTTGAATCCTGAACTACAAATTAACAAGCCTAGCAGTCTTACTCAAAATAGATGATTTGAGCTCAAGCTCTCTCAGATAGGCTCTAGTTTCAGAAAGTTGCTTCTTGGCATCAACAACCTCCTTTTCTTTTAGAGCCAAGGCCTCCATTTGGGATTCTAGTTCTTTCCTTAATGATTCGTTGTCGTGATCACAGTTGGCCTTTTCTAGTTTGAATGCTCGATGCTGACTCACGAGATCAATGAATTCTGCAAATTCGAGCATGAGGCGTCGCCAACCAACATCCATTCCTGAAGATTCTACATCCTTGAGCATAGTCGACAATTCTTTGACTTTTGACTCTGTCAGCTGCATCAGCGAAGGGCATTTCAACTCTTGAACCACATAACAGACACACTCGAGGTAATAAGAGCGAATGACAATTGATTCCAATTGATAGCTTGCTACTACATCACCGTACTTGTCAAAGATTGACCGGAGAATGGAAGATAAGCTTCCTTTCACAAGGCACTTTCCCACAAAAACGCTGGAATTAGAATTAACAGATCGTGCATCGTCATCATCTCTCTCACCTACAGTCTTACGATGGGAAGTTTTCATTGTTGTGTTTTTTTGCTAGGTATAAGATAAGGTTAATTTGGGAATTAGGTGGTTTAATTATATATATTTATAAATAAATAAATTTGCTGGGTGTACTACGAATTTTGTTTGATACATTTAGAGCAAGTTCACCCGTTGGGTCACCAGGGCAGGACACTATTCACTGCCACTAGATCTTTGCTTCCACCCGTTGGGTCAGGGTCACCAGTCAGTTACTGTTCATCGAATATTTTATTAATTTATTTTTGTAAAATGAGAAATGTATGATGTAAATAAATAGTATTGATAAACAATTTGAAAATGCAATCAAAGAAAATTTTTTTGGTAGACAAATTATATGTCCACCGACACTTTTTTTTTTTTTTTTTTTTTAACTCCACCGACACTTTTATCACATATACACTACCGACAAAGTTTTTGAAAAGTGTGAAAATATTTAAAACTCCACCGACACTTTTATCATGTACACCACCGACAAAGTTTTTGAAAAGTGTGAATTTTTTTTGCTTTTCCACCGACAAAGTTTTTGAAAAGTGTGAAATTTTTTTTAACTCCACTGACAATTTTGTCCACCGACACCACCGACAAGTTTTTTGAAAAGTGTGAAAATATTTTAAAATCCACCGACACTTTTATCACATGCACACCACCGACAAAAATTTTGAAATGAGTGAGAGATAACCCACCGACACTTTTATGTGTGAAAAAATTCAATAAATAGACATGATACGCTCACTACATACACATACCATTCGAGCTTAACAAACCTTCACCCTTTCTACTTCTCTACCATTACATATTTCCTAAATTTCCCTCGTTGCAATGAACAATTTGTGGGATCAAATTCGACGGTCTCAGGATGAAGATGATGAAGAGATGATGGCCACCAACGCCATTGTCATCGCTGCAGTTGCAGAAGAATCTGGAAACCAACACCGAGGGCGCGGTTCTCATCCGGGTCGTGCACCAAATGAGGAACGACTTAGAGAAGAAAGGGGCAAAGGTATGTTGGCCGACTACTTTGTCGACCGGCCAGTGTTCAAAGATCCGGTGTTCCGAACACGTTACAGGATGAGTCTCAATCTCTTCAAGCGTATATCTACTGACCTTTGCCAGTATGATCGTTACTTTGTGCAAAGTAGGGCTGGCGAAATGGGCCGAAGCAACCGAACCAGCCGATTTTCGAACCGGTCCGAACCGATGGTATACCGACGGTATGCAATATCTCATACCGAATATGTATACCAAAGTGTTATATGCATACCAAAATGGCTACACTTTGATAAGAGGCAAGGTTCGAACCTTGGACCTCTAACACTCCACGTTTGCTCCCAACCACTAGAGCAGCTCATTCTCTTACTACTATATGCACAAATTTTATATTTATTATCTCTTAGTTCCTACTATCAAATTAAAACACAAAATAGCAAGAATTTGGTTGGAGGCAGGAGTCAAACCCTCATCCCCTCACTCCGCAACTCAGCTCTCAACCACTAGAGCACAAGTTGCTTTTATTATATGTGGTACAATTATTATATTTATTCCTTCTTAACCTAATACAATTAAAAGAAAAAAACAAAAAGACCTCATCGGGTCCATCAATCCCAAAAATCAGAAACCATTCATCTTTCATCATCTCCATCACTTTCTTCTCCCTATTCATCCTCATCTTTCATCTCCTTCAATTTTTTTTTTCCAGAATCTCCATCAGTTTCTTGTCCCATTGCTTTTGCTTTCTTCCAGTTCTTTCATCTTCCTCTTCCTCTATTTCCTTCATCTCCTACTTTTCTCCATTATCAGTATCATCACTTCGTCCTCATCTAGTCATCTCCAAGGGAAACTCCAGATGAGATCTGAATCTTCGATGGCTGCTTTGATGTGATGTGCTTCTACCGCAACAAACTCCGTCAGTCAGACACCCGCGACCAATTGGGCCTCCTCTGATTTCCGGCAGCAAAACCGAACGATACCAACCGAAAATTCGGCTTGCCGACAGTCGGTATACCGACTATGTCGGATCGGTGGCGGTTTGAAAATTATGATACCAACGGAGGTCGGTTCGGCAACGGTTTGGGGAAAAATGGATCGGTTTAGTACCGAATTCAGCCCTAGTGCAAAGGTCAGATGCTACCGGCAAAGTCGGACTGCTTCCGGAGCAGAAGATGACAGCTGCCTTGCGAATGCTTGCTTACGGTGCAGGGGCAGATCAATGTGCTGAGTATTGTTGGATGGCGAAATCCACCTTCGTCGCAGCCCTTCAGCACTTTACATGAGGAATTGTTGATCTTTACTCAGCAGAATACCTCCGCGCTCCTACTGCAGCGGACCTCAGACGACTTCTTGCCAAAGCTGAGAGGAGAGGTTTTCCAGGAATGATTGGGAGCATCGACTGTATGCATTGGCAATGGAAGAATTGTCCGACAGGTTGGGCTGGAGAATATAGTGGTAGGAAACAGATCCCCACTATCATCCTGGAAGCAGTCGCATCTTACGACACCTGGATTTGGCACGCATTCTTTGGAATGCCCGGGGCATGCAACGACCTGAACGTCTTAGCAAAGTCTCCGTTGTTTGATGAGCTTACCGCCGGTAGAGCACCTCTGATCCAATTCCAAGTTAACAACAGAGCTCACAGTCTAGGGTACTATCTCGCCGATGGTATTTATCCTCGATGGGCGACTTTCTTGAAAACTGTTCGAAATCCTACACGCCCCAAGGAAATCGAGTTTGCAAAGGCTCAAGAGGAGTATAGGAAAGATGTAGAGAGATGTTTTGGTATATTACAGTCAAGGTTTAGTATTGTTAGAGGAGCTGCTCGTGGGTGGCATAAAGAGGACATTCGATACATTATGTTAACGTGTATTATATTACACAACATGATTGTCGAAAATGAACGACCTGAAGACAGCGATGATGAGGCAGGATTGCTGAGGTATGGGAGAGACCAACCGGTAGAGACTTTGATCCTGTTGGTAGAGATGCTCATCATATGAACGGATTCATGGACCGCTACCAACAAATTAGATCTGACCAAAGTCACTCCAACCTTCAGGAAGACCTCATTCAACACTTTTGGGAATTTCAAGGCAATAGGAGTATCTAGATCTGCTATTTGTGTGTGTTTTCTATTAGTTTTTATGTTTTTAATTATGTTTGTGTGGTTTCTACTTTAGTTTTTATGTTTTTAATTATGTTTGTGTGGTTTCATTTAGCTTTTCATTTCCTGTTGGTATTATTAAAATAAATTTTCATTTCATCAATCTAATATTACATAAGTGCAAAACCAAGCATTGGAATCATAACAATACAATTATTTAAAATATATAACTCCCTAATTTTCCTAATCCTCATATTCATTAGGAATCCAATTTGTGTTTGTGGGGTCATCCATATGGTTGGGGTTGGTGGATTCATCCGAAGAGAAAGGTGGAGAAGGGACACCACCGGTGAATGGTGGTTGTGGGAAGCCACAGGGGAAAGGAGATTGTGGATAATACCCACCGGGGAATGGTGGTTGTGGATAGCCACCGGGGAAAGGAAGTTGTGGATAGCCACCGACAAAAGGAGGTTGTGGATAATATCCACCGGTGAATGGTGGTTGTGGGAAGCCAGATCCACGGGTTGCATCTTCAGCTTCTTTCTCCGCAATTTTTTTTTGTTTTCTTTGCCAGTAATTCTTTTTGGTTGGCGTCATCTTACTTGTGTCCATCTCCATAATACGCTCTTCCCTCTCTTGATTTTTGAATTCCCTCTCTTGAATATCCAATTGCAAGCGTATTTAATCTCGTTGTTGTTGGTCACGGAGATGTCGAACATATTCCTCATCACGTTTCTCCTTGGCAGACAACATTGATGTTTGGTTGGTTGCTATAGTCTCCACAGCGGCTGTCAGAGGACTGGAATCATTAGATGTTTTCTTTCTTTTCCGAAGAGCTTCTTTGGCAGCCTTGTTTCCTTGAGGCCTCACCGAAGGATTGGGAGTTGCATCGGCATTTACCTCATCTGCATCTATGTCCAACTGGACATGAGAATCAGGAACGGATTGTTGTGTGTGCATCCGTTCAGTTCCTCCCCTGGAGGTTTCTCCAGCCGAAGAGGAATGGTTTGGAATGTCATCAAATTGTTGAAACCCCTTAACAATCTCGTAACATTCTAAACTAATGAAATCATCTTTTTTTGCTTTTCCTTTCGATTTGGTCATCGCAGCTCTCCACAAATCTTGTGCTTGACGTAGCTATTTAATTTAAACAAAAAAGTATAAATCTATTAGTACAAATATAAACGAGGTACAATGTATCAACTATTTAAATATAAGGTGAGTATAATGTATAATTTAAATAAAATGAAGTCTAAAGTATGATTATGAAGTCCTAATTTGAAGTATAATTATCAACTAAATTTTAATATATCAACTAATAATTTAAAGTATAATTATCAACAAAATATTTCAACTAATAATTTAAAGTAAGATGTATCAACTAATTAAATTTTAATATACACTAAAAGAATCATAAAAATTAATATTCGTGTTACACTACAAATTCATACCTCATCAATCATATTCGCACCACTCTTGTACCATAGCTTTGCTTGCCTTAAAGCACAATGCCAAGCATAAAGTTCGACTTTCAAGGTTTTCTACCTCCCTTGAAAAGCTTGCAATGATCGGACATATCCATCCCAATGTTCGGCATAGTGTTGGCGTACCTCTATCCATAGATCATCTTTTCTTCGTTCCGTACCTTTTGCCGGATCTTGGCTAACAGCCCTCCAAGACTTGCACAATTGAATGTCTTCATTAGTCTGCCAACGTGTCCCGTCAATACTTGGATCTCCTACGGGTTGGACAATCGTATTGCCTCGTACACTCATATTGGAATAAAAAAATTGTAGAGTATGAAAGCTTTGAGGAGAAGGAACAAAAAAAATATTGAGGAAGAAAGATGATTTTTTTGGTGTGAGAAGTAAAATAGGAGGTAAGGTATTTATAGAAAATTTTGGTTATATTTTTTTTTGTTACCGTTGAAATCTAACGGTATTTTTTTTTTTTTTTTTTAACCTCTGCAAATCGATTTTCATGTTGGCCGTCAGATGCATTTTAGTTTCATAAGCAACGGTCCAGATCTGTGGACCGTTGCATTCAAATCTGCAAAGTAGCCCAACGGCTACACGCCACGTCGCCACATCACGCCAGAAGACGACAAAAAAATGGCTGCTACGCGCCTGCAGACGTTGTCCCCGCTAGACGACAAGAAACTGCGCTTCACTTCCCCCCCGCGGCGCATCTCCCCGAGCGTCAGTTTTTTGGGCCACGCTGGCATCCTGGGTCACGGGCTCGGTCACCCTCCTACCCGAGTTCGTGACCTGGGCCTCCCACTGTGGTTTTGCCCCAAGCCCGGTGGAAAGGTGAATAGTGAGCTGGGTCAAGTTTTTTGCTGCTTTTGACGTGGTGCCCGGGCAATAGGATGCCGGGTGAACTTGCCCTTAGAAACACTCTTTAACAAAGTGTAACAAGGAGCAACACCGCATAGAATATAGGCTTAATGCTAGGCTAACAAAGCCTTAATTAAACATTTTGACCCCAAGTACCGAAGCCCAACAATGGAAGAAGCCTATTGACCTAATTTTGGCCCAAGTGGCGATTGATCCATACCAAAATAAGGGACTGTCTAGGATGGTCAATGCCTCTTTAACATGAATCACAATTTAAATGCTAGATGGGCATTACAGACGTGTCAATTACTTTAGAGTTTGGACTTTGGACTAAAGAACTATCTTCGTCAAATTAAGTACCATGATGTTTAGGGTACTCTGATGATCTGAACTCAACCTTAAATAAATTATAGGGTTAAATACTGCTTACTCCTTATACTTATAGGGTTTCATCGTTTCAGTCCCTGACCTTTGAATTTCACCTAAAAAGTTCCCGAACTCCCAATTTCCTCCCAATTGGTCCCTACCGTCAAACATCCATAAAAAATTCCGTTATTTTCCCTTAAAAAGTCTATTATACCCTCATTTACTTTAAAAAAATATATATATTTCTCTTCCTCTCTTTTTTAAATTTTTTTATTTTTTATTTTTATTTTTACCTCTTTTTCTCCCGGCTCTTTCGCCTCCTTTTTGTTCATCTCCTCATCAAGATGGTTCCAATCCACAGACCTTCAAGAGGTGAAATGAAAAAGAGAAATAAAACAGAGAAAAAATAAATTAAAAAAAAAAAAAAAAAGTAAGTGAGGGCATAATAGACATTTTCAACAACTTTAACAGAAAATTTTGACGGCAGGGACCAATTGGGAGAAAATTGAGAGTTCAAGGACTTTTTAGGTGAAATTCGAAGGTCAGGGACTGAAACGATGAAACCCTATAAGTATAGGGAGTAAACAGTATTTAATCCTAAATTATACAAGTTGAACTCAACCTTAAACAAAACTGCCTCATGACATTAAGTTGTTTACGGACTTTAGTAGCCAAGGATATACCAAAAATTAAACTTGGCCTGTTTAATTTACAATCCAAATTCGAATGAGTTACAATTATTAAGTTAGCTAAACTCAATCCGAACTCAGATGATTGACAAGATCGAAGAAAGGTAATTGGAACATCGGTAGTCCATTTTGCATTTTAACTCGTGGGTCACTCAAAGATCTCAACAGTCAAATCCTACCAATTTGAAAATACAATTGTCATGGTACGATAGTCTTTGTCAAATCGATCAATTTCTAGACACTTGAATTAAAAACAAGGATTAATTTCAGTTTACCCCCCTGAGGTTTGGGGGTGTCATCATTTCACCCCCCAAACTCTCAATTTCACTTTTTTACCCCCTGAACTTTCCAATTTCAATCAGTCGTGTCCAATTTCTACTATTCCGTCCAAATTGGACTTTGACTCTGACTTTTGAGGGGTAAAATGGTCATTTCAAGACAAAAAACTAAAAATAAAAAATTCGTTTTTTTTTTTTTTTTTTTTTTTCTGTTTTTTCATTTTTTTTTTATGTTTCTTCGTTTTTTTTTTTTTTTTTTATATTTTATTTTGTCTTCAACCTATACACCACAAGTTATAATAGGTTTATCAAAATAAAAAAATACTCTAGGTGGTTAAAAGCCGGTCGCTGGTCTACGATATTTGTTATATATCTCCGATAAAGTGAAGAATTTTAGGATATATCCCCAATAAAGTGAAGAAATATCTGTAAAAAATAATTTTACACTTTATCTGTAAATAAATATCTGTATATCCCCAATAAAGTGAAGAAATATCTGTGTAAAATCATTTTTGGTCTACGATATTTGTGATATATCTCCAATAAAGTGAAGAATTTTAGGACATATCCCCAATAAAGTGAAGAAATATCTGTAAAAAATGATTTTACACTTTATCTGTAAATATCTGTTTATCCCCAATAAAGTGAAGAAATATATGTTTAAAATCATTTTTTACAGATATTTATTTACAGATAAAGTGTAAAATTATTTTTTATAGATATTTCTTCACTTTATTGGGGATATATCCTAAAATTCTTCACTTTATCAGAGATATATCACAAATATCGTAGACCAGCGAGTGTGTAAAATCATTTTTTACAGATATTTATTTACAGATAAAGTGTAAAATTATTTTTTACAGATATTTCTTCACTTTATTGGGGATATATCCTAAAATTCTTCACTTTATCGGAGATATATAACAAATATCGTAGACCAGCGAGCGGCTTTTAACCACCTAGAGTATTTTTTTATTTTTATAAACCTATTATAACTTGTGGTGTATAGGTTGAAGACAAAATAAAATATAAAAAAAAAAAAAAAAACAAAGAAAAAAAAAAAAAACGAATTATTTTATTTTTTAAATTTTTTGTCTTGAAATGACCATTTTACCCCTCAAAAGTCAGAGTCAAAGTCCAATTTGGACGGAATAGTAGAAATTGGACACGACTGATTAAAATTGGAAAGTTCAGGGGGTAAAAAAGTGAAATTGAGAGTTTGGGGGGTGAAATGATGACACCCCCAAACCTCAGGGGGATAAACTGTAATTAATCCTAAAAACAACAACTCACTCGTAGCCTCATGCATAAACAAGAGACTGATCACTCGTAGCCTCGTGCACAATAGTGGAGAAGATAGAGTTTCAGGGAAGCTGCACGGAAAGGACCGTTAGTTAGTAGTTTTAGTGTATATTACATTGCTTGCAGATGCTCTAATTTTCAGGTCACACCTGAACAAATTTTTGAGTATATGAATACTATGATCAAGCATCCGAAGTTCGGACTTCAGTCCTCGTCGGATTGGATTAAGAAGGGAATAAATTCTTAGTTATATATAATTTTTAAGTTAATCATTGGCAAGAGGATGATGACCGATGTGCCATGGGAAGTTGAGAACAATATCGATGCTGAGGAAAGAATGGACAAGCAGAAAGAGCCATGCCCTACGTGGGTGAAAAGAGACGGTCCACTTTAGAAAGGGAAACAATTAATCAAACAAACAAAGACGTACGTGCGTGGTCCTTAATATATTAAGACAGAAACCATTGGCCTTCATTCATTGTCCGCCACAATGCTTAGGGCCAGGGCCCAGGGACTATTGTAGTTAGCTCGGCCTGCAATTTTGGTACGTACGTATCCATCTTGGCTTCTATCTCTCTCGATCTGTTTCGCCGAAACTGACTGAAATCTGAAAGTACATGTGATTGATTGTCAACTACCATTCTTGAGGAAAGTACGTACGAGCGAGGCAGTTCAGCAGTTGCAATCATAGTCCGAATTTCTCATCCCCATTATGGTTGGAGAGCCGATAGGAACCCAACTTGATCGATGGAGATTATCCATCCCTAGTTAGGTCAGACATATATATATATACAGTTTTATATAGTTTACTGTATCATTGTAGACTCGAGAGAAGAGAAATATGATTCTCTAGTGGGACGAGCATCTCCTTAGCCTCAAATTAATCCAGCATGCTTTTCACATGGATTAACAGCAAGTTAATTAATCATCACCCCAGTTAGTTTTAACTACTTTGTAATCGAGTTGACAATGTGATATGTAATTGCAGCTAGCTCTACCAGTCAACTCAGTTTCTCATCCCCTGAAATCATATCTTTGCATGCAGCTTAATTAATTAATTTTAATCGATATTTAAACTTGTTAGATCTGGCCTCTGACTAAAGAAGACCCATCAATTTAATTAGTAGGAGGCCAAAGCTTAAGCATGCAATACCAAAAAAAAAAAAAAAATATGTCATGCCAGTCATGCATACACACGGACACACCCTAAACTTTAGCTACTCTTGTTCCTTTCATGGATAATGGATTATTTCTTCTTGGAGTTATTTTTTAAAGTAGAAAATTGCAAGCAGAATATATCCTCATCATCTGACTATATGATCGATCTTCTGTTCAGGCAAACTGTAAATTAGTTCGATCGATCTTCATCATCCGACAAGTATATCTCCTTAAACTTATATATGATCATAACCAACGAAATATATGGTCGAGATATTCTGCGTATACTTCGCCCAATTAAACGTGATCAAAATATCACGTTTTCAATTGATTCCTTTTGACTTGAACGAAGAATGTGAGGTGTACCAAACAAACTAAGGCCTGGATTGATCACAATCTCACATGATAGATGATAGCGATCGTAGTTAGCATTTAATCTTTTTTTTTGGGGCAGTTTGGTAGGTTTTTACCGTTTTTTTTTTATAAAAATACTATTTTTTGGCTGTACGTTATTTCTATTCAGATTAAATTCGGAAAGAAATTCGGAAGGATTAGTCACGTAATTAAATTCTAATATTCTATAAAAGATTATCATAATTTAGGGTTCCCTGCCAAAGTCAGTCTAATTTCTAGTCATTAATGCTGTCACGTACTGTGCTAACAAACACAGATCGTCGACTACCAATAACCGGATATTGTGTTTTTGGTTTAACCTTCCAAAAATAACTGATTGATCTATTGATTTATATGCTGTTTTTATTTTTAATTTTTTATCTTATTTATTCAGACAAGAACACATGGACATAACCGATTTTTTTTTAGAGAATGTGGGTGTCAATCCATTAATAAAACAACATGTAAATAACATCATATAGAGACAGGCAGACAGGTCACCAAAAACTTAAACTACGACAAGATTAGAAAGCCCAAAGGCTAAAACTAAAAAGGAACAATAAAATTAGGGCAACCTAACATGCAATATTATACTAAATAAAATAATCCGAAAAAACAGTTTCCTTACACTACTAAGAAGAGATCCGAAACAACTCAAGATCTAACCCTATATTATTCATGTTCCCACGAAAGAACCCTACTTAAGGGCACTCGTAGGAGAGCTGGACAACTCAACCGGAACCAAATTAACCTCCATGTCCTCTTTCACGGCCTCCACTGCATGCTCCTTGATCCACTGTTGGAGTCTCCACCATATTTGACTTAAAACCCCGCTTCTTCCTAGGCTTAGAATCACCCTGCATCTTCAACTTTTTGGGCTTCAAACCCTCCAGTAGGGTTATTCTTCCTGCCCGGAGGCCTTCTCACCTTGGACTTCTTTGCAAGAGACACCAAGATCACACCATTGGAGCTCTTCAATGCCAGCTCTGGTTCAAAACCTAGTTGGGCATGATCCGGGCCAGAATCTCCCCATGCGTTGCGCCTGATCCTGGCCCGAATCTCCCCATGCGTTGCGCCTATCAATTTTACTGCCCTCGTAGAGAACAGAGCCAACGACAACCTAAAAATCTTGACCCAAACAAGAATCAAGGAGATTGGAGCTGTTGCAACATCACCAAATTCATTGAACGTCTCCGCCGCAAGGACATGCTTCCCAAAAAACCACGAACCACCTTCAAGTACCTTATCTCGGTTCGCTGCCTCCGTAAAGTTTAAAACAAAACGACTACTATACTCCCTGATCCTCAAGTGGTTCCCAAAACCCCACACTAAAGCCATCGTGCCCATGAACGCCTTCTTGTTTGCCGTCCCCAAAGCAGGCGCCCGTTCACAAGGAGGCGATCAGACACCGCCGCAGCACCCACCGGTCCAAACGACGCCCTCTCATCCTCTATGATGGCAAGGGTCGCAGCCAGCCTAGCTAACATTTCATTAACCATGGTGAAAACCCTAGAAACTGATGTTGAAAGAAGTGGAGACAAAGAGAAAAACCTACTCCTACAAACTCTCCTAAGACTATAACATTTGTTTTTGATACTAGAGGTTGTTTTTGTGATAGCTTCACTGGTACAAAAATATAAGGACATAAAGGTACAATGTGTTTCTAGTGAGAATTCAGAGACTAAGTATGAAACAAGATAAAGAGAGAGAGATGACACAACATATATAGTGGTTCACCTTACTTAAGAGGCAAGGCTACGACCACTTAGAGATTTCACTATGAGTGAGGCTAAGTAGCCTTTGTAGTAATACAAGTGTGGGGATCATGGATCCCATCCTCATCTAAGTAGGGGATGACTCTCTTTTATAACTAAATGAGGTTTCATTCTATTTTACATTTTCGATGTGGGACATAATGCACATATTGCTTCTCCTGAAGCCTTTTGAAGAGCATGGGGAGGGTGGCCTCCCGGCGAGATATCGTCTGACCTCCACTATGGCGAGGTAGCTCTGGTGTCGGTCTACCGGATGTATGCCGTAGGCAAGGTTAACCATATCACGGGGACCACCTATGAGGTTATTGCTTATGCTTAGCGGTATGTGATATATGTGGTATCAACACAATGAACACTTTCATATTACAACTCCTAGATTTTGTATGTTTGGTGACATAAAATACGTGATCTAACTTTTCATAAATAAGAGTAGACTACTTCATTTGCACATGTAAATATCCTCGATCCCTAGTGGCCTAATCCCTATCTTAAATTGCTTGATTTTATAAAAATAATTTCACATCGTGAGTTGTGGCCTAGTGATTATTTTATATAAATAATATCGTCGAAGTCACATATTCAAATCTTACTAACATAAAAATGGTTGTTTCTACTAATAAACAATTTTACATATAGCAATTAATGATTTATTCAGTTTTAATTTGCTCTCTCAAGTATTGCTTGATATCATGTTATCCAATTACAGAATATGTATCTTCTGGAAATGGCATAAACTCCCCATACCTATGATATCAACTCATCAATCGTATACATTACAGTAGATATAACTGACTATAGTACTCGTATACGATTACTATTGTTCATGTCATGACTCGTGACTTCTTCTTCTTGGACGTTTTTTCAGAAGTAGTAAACCTGCAACAGAATACACATCATCATATATGATGTCCTAATACGTGTCCAACACAAATGTAGTCTTGTTCATGTCATGATGACTACTTATCTTCTTCATCGGAAACGTAATTTTAGAAGTACGTAGTAATCTTAAACTGAACATTTATCATCAGAAATCATCATGTATGGTCCAACGCCGCCCGGCTTTGGGTTTTTCTGTTCAGGCCATCTCTTCGTACAAGTTTATCTACTTCAATTTCCGTAATGTTATAAACGACGTCATATGATCTACAAAATTTATACACTTTGCGTATACGTAGTGTGCCCCATTTCTAATTTGTAATAATTAGTTAAGAAGCGTCGACATCTCTTACTTGAAACAAGAATGGATGGTATACCAAACATACTGTGTAGACTTATTGGGGCTGTTTGGTACACGATCGATCACATACAGATACGACTAATTGCATGCAATATTAATTTGCGTTAGTACTTAAAGGGCCGTTTGGTAACTAACACATATGATATAATGATTACTACTTGTTTTCACTGGTTGTAGGTATTCTCTATTAGGATTAAAACTCGAGCACAATTATAGCAAAGAATTACACTAAGAGACAAATTAAGTATAATATGGCGTGTTGTTGGAGTAATAGGAAATTAGGGTAAATCCCTATTTATGCGTACTAGCAACATTCTTACATGGATTGATCGAGTAACTGGTTCATACTATTTTCTAAGCATGTGTCATCAATGATGTCAATCATATATACATTATCTACATTTAAAGATATTATGTTATTTGACATGAAACAAGCACTTGATTTTACATGAGATATGCAAGATTGGACACCAGCAACTAGTATTGTTTTTTTGGGCTAATTTCTGAAAATAACTTAGCTTTTGGCTTAATTATATACTAGCAGAAAAATGTTATAGTCTATATATACATATAACAATTCAATGAGCAACGTTTATATTGCTACTCGAGACTTTACTAATCTAGTACTAGATTCTGTGTGGTTGTTTTTTTTTTTTTTTGGGCAATAGATTCTGTGTGGTTGTTATTTGATGTGAATTACGTATTTAACTTTTCCTAATTCTGGGTAGTTCATAGTTTTCAACAAACTTGACTTGTTGTAGCAATATCTATCGTCAATATCCAACCTCATACCTTAGTTTGCTTTTATATGAACAAATTTCACATGTCCCAATGATTTGGTGGTAAGTAAGATTTTATAGTTTGATTAGTCAATTTTTGGTTTGCTTGAAATCTCCAAGTCAAACATTCTTAGGAGAGATTTGTTGTAGCAAATTCTCCCGTACTATATATTGACCTGTTGGTGTATATTTCACTCAAAACCCAAATCGACCTTCACATGAATATCGAGTTTTTTTGGCCGCCGAATATTTGTTTCTTTTTGTTGGTTTTAATTTATAGAACTACTAAATATAATACTAAAATGGACTCACGAGACACTTATTTTTTTATTTTTTTGGACTCACGAATCACGATACACTTAGCTATATGTATCAATCACTACCAATGCAAATGCGAATCCATTTCCAACACTCGACCTAAGAACTTAACCAGATCCAATGGCGGACAATAGGCAGCCACTTCTGTCCTCGAGAGACGAGGTGGTGCCACCTCCTCAACATCAGGTGCATGACCACCTAGAGTCCCTCCCACCCGCAAACCCTTCTTTCATTTCTAGCAGCACCTTCAATCCCGACTCCGATGACATCCCTCCCATCAATGGCGTCCGCGACTTCTTCCGAGAGTTCAAGCGGGAATCCAAGAAGCTCTGGTTTCTTGCCGGCCCCGCCATCTTCACTTCCCTATGCCAGTACTCTCTCGGCGCCGTCACCCAAATCTTCGCCGGCCACGTCGGCACTCTAGACCTGGCCGCCGTCTCCATCGAAAACTCAGTCATCGCCGGATTCTCCTTCGGCGTTTTGGTATTTATCTTTTATCCAATACAAGCAACAAACTTTCTATGCTTAAGTTATCAATAGTCGGACAACATACCATATCATATTATTTCGACATAGTGATATTGATTGTAATAATTTGAATCATAACATGGTGAATGAAGCTTGGAATGGGGAGTGCGCTCGAGACGCTATGCGGGCAAGCGTTCGGGGCCGGACAGTTGGACATGTTAGGAATCTACATGCAGCGTTCGTGGGTGATCCTCAACATAACCGCCGTAGCGTTGTGCTTTCTCTACATATTTGCTCAGCAGATTCTGTACGGAATAGGGCAGACGGCGGAGATATCAAAGGCGGCGGGGGTGTTCGCTCTCTATATGATTCCACAGCTGTTCGCGTACGCGTTTAACTTTCCGATAACCAAGTTTCTGCAGTCGCAGAGCAAGATCATGGTGATGGCGGTGATCGCGGCGGTGGTGCTGATCATACACACAGTGTTCAGCTGGCTGCTGATGTTGAAGCTCGGGTGGGGGCTGGTTGGCGCGGCGGTGGTGCTCAACGTGTCGTGGTGGCTCGTAGTGCTGTCGCAGCTGGGTTATATTGTGGCCGGAACTTGTGGTCGGGCGTGGACGGGCTTCTCTTGGAAGGCCTTCCATAATCTTTGGGAGTTTGTTAAGTTGTCTCTTGCTTCAGCAGTCATGCTCTGGTAAGTGGTCTCCAACCACAAGCTCTCTTGCATCTTCATTTTATAATTTTTATCCCAAATCTCTTCATTTGAGTATCTTGTATTTTTTATAAACCGCGGAGATGTGCGCACTTAGAATTAGTTTTTGATATAGTTCCTGAATTGCGCACCTCTCCTCGACTACATTAGCAAATAGCAATCAGGCAAATTCTCATGATTTCATCTTTCTGTTTGAACTATTTACCTTCTTCCTATAACAACGGACGGTCAAAGCTACCATATATGCTAAGTCTTTGCCGAGATTTACTCAGAGAGAGATTGCCCTTTGAAAAGTTGCATGTGGATCATTTCTCTCCTTTAGATCTTCCATATGGGTCCATCCCGGGACGTCAGATCTCTGACTGTCTTGACTTTTCTTTTTAATATTCTAGGCACTTTGCTAGCCACTCACTAACGAGTGGCCACAGCACACATACTATATTATGTTAATGAATGAATATCTTCTCATCCTTTATTTTTAGAAGGAACGATTAATTCTTCATTAATTTCCTTGTAGATATTAATTGAAATATGAACAATTTAGCAATGAATGAGAATTTCTAACTATAAATAACCCTATTTATTCTAGTGCATAAGTTTTCTCTGTGTACACTAACAAACAACCAATTTGTTATGTAATAAATATATATTCGTAGTATGTTGTTACTTTGTTGGTTTGTCATTTGCATTCTAATGACCACGTTTACTTACTTGAAATGAAATATCGGAGACAAATGAAATGAGAGAATAAAATAATCGGTATTAATTCCGGATGATTTGATTTCTAAACTCATCTCCCCCCTTCGTAATCAAATTCCTAAGTATTCAGGAATCAATTCCTAATAAGGAGGTGAGACATACACTCATTCTGATTCCTCCACATGTTGGTAAATGCATGAATACTTTTACCCGGAATCATTTTGATTCCTTTATGTGTTAGTAAACGCACAAATATTTTTACTCCGTAATCATTCCCTCTCATTCCAAGTAATCATTCCCTCTCATTCCAAGTAAGTAAACGTGCCATAAATTTTTAAATGTTATATTAAGTAGCTGAAAATAAAACTTACATTCAATTAAATTAATTTTTTTTATTTATTAAAAAATTATACTTCTTTTGCCTTGATTTGCTCATGATATTCAAATTGCTCCTGCTTAGCCCAATACCATTTGATCTAGTAGTATAAGTTTCCTCTTTATAGATAGGAGGTCGTCAGTTCGACTCACAAAAACTAATTGTTGATTGATAAAAAAAAAAAAATTGCTCCTGTGCATGTTCATTTTTACTATCATAATCGTTCTAATCTATTATAAATATAAATATCTTTTTCCTCCAAAAAAACTAAACCGAATGCTTATTGTTTTTTGGTGAAAATCAGTGACATTCTCACATGGTTAATCTTGCAAAACAGAGCTGTTGATTTTTCTTTTGTCAATTCTTGTGCAGTTTGGAAGTGTGGTATTTTATGGCCTTGATTCTCTTTGCTGGGTACCTACCCAATGCAGAAGTTTCTGTGGATGGCCTATCCATATGGTGAATATCTGTTTCTCTCTACATTTTTGTAAGAGGCACTGTCGACACTGATTGTACCCATGGAAATAATCAACTTTTTTCCCTGTTGAGTTTGCAGCATGAACATCTTGGGATGGACAGTCATGGTGTCTCTAGGCATGAATGCAGCAATAAGGTCAGTAAATCTCATCAAAACCTTACAATACCAAAACTCACTTCTAAACTTCTCAATCCCAACATACTAAATGTTCAATATGAATTGAAATTACGTACTTTGCAGTGTAAGAGTGTCGAATGAACTAGGAGGAGGACACCCAAGAACAGCAAAGTTCTCACTAGTAGTGGCTGTGATATCATCCTTTTTCGTCGGTGTTCTCATTTCCGTCATCCTCATCATCTTCAGAAACCAATATCCCGCCTTGTTTTCAAGCGATTCGGAAGTGCAGGCTCTCGTGAAGCAGCTTACGCCTTTGCTGGCAACCTGCATTGTCATCAACAACATTCAGCCTGTATTATCTGGTGTTGCAATTGGAGCAGGATGGCAAGCTGTTGTGGCCTATGTGAACATAGCATGTTACTATGTAGTTGGGGTACCTTTGGGTTTACTCTTTGGGTACTACTTTGACTGGGGTGTTGAGGTAAGTCTCTATCTATCTAGCCCTGCGCCCCTGCACAATATTTTTAGAATTTTAGTGGATAGTCAAGAACATAAGCATCGCTAGAAAAAGTCTTCCTCTTTATCTTCATGTTTCTCATATACTTTTGCAGGGTATCTGGAGTGGAATGCTGATAGGGACATGCATCCAAACTATTGTCCTTTTCATCATGATTTATAGGACCAACTGGAGCAAAGAGGTAAAGGGATCGATTTGAACATCAATTTCATTTCCAATGCTTGTACAACTCATAAGATATTTTACCAACTCTTCAACCAAGTCAAGGATACCCCATACAAACTGAGGCATTTAATGTGTTATGACTGCAGGCTTCTATAGCAGAAGACAGGATAAAGAAATGGGGAGGCCAATCAGACAATCCCATTGACAAGGAGAGCAACATTGCAACAACATAGAAAGAAGTTGAAAAATTGAAGAACCTATTGTCTTCAACTCGCGAAATTGGCATAGACTAATTACGAATTTATGAGGAAGAAAGTAGCCGTATCGAAAATGCAATTTTTGTTTTTCAATGTTAGGGCCAAATCTTCTGCAAGAATATGAAGATAAATGGCACGAGACCTTCCCAGTCATTTCGGCATATTGGCAGTGAAAGATGATTTTGGAGCTAAGTAAGAGGACTTTTAATCGCTGTATGACTATTCCAGTAGGCATAGAAAAACCATTGTTCCTAGATTAATTGATCATCTTTGTAGTTTATGCTCATTATCGAAGTTATTTACGCCCATTATGTACCATTGCGAAAAGTTCCAGTGGCATCGTGATAAGTCCTCTGTTCTACTTAAAGAAAGAACAAGATGGAATAACATACACCTTGATGCAGAAACTGCTGTATTACGTACACAATATAATTCTCTGAAGATGCAGCATCAAGAATACAACATATAGAAACGAAATGGTGGTGAATAGCCAGGTACTTAGGCTTGTATAAGCTTCCATCATAATCCCTACAAAAGTCTAGCTTAGTACGCACGAGGAACAGGGGTAGAGCAAGCAATTCCCAGCAGCTGACAGCTCCCAAGGAAAATCCCGAATTGTATCTCAGATTGACGGTATACTGCATACATGTGTATATGGCTATGTGTATAATCTTTCGGTCTAGGATAAATATATAATTGTACCTACCACCACATTTGTAGACAAAACCTTTTTCCGCATGATTCAATTTTATGGAGTACGTTATCTACAAGGGGTTATATACAAGAACTTCTCACTAGGAAAGAATTTGTCTACCGTTGGTCTCATATTGCACCCTCTATGACAAGATCAGAACACAACTCGTTGTTCTAAATGTGCTATGCAGAATCAGATCCTACAACTAGTATTGCAGAATCAGATTCCGACTAGCTTGTTATTTGAAAGCTTATACTCCTCCTGCCTCCCTATATACTCATAATTTTGAAATGTTAGGGCTGGGATCGGTTCTCATTTTGGCATTTTTTGCCGGAACCGGAACCGAAACCGTGTCGTTTTTACCGGTTCGGTTACTTGAGTTTTCATTGCCGGAACCGTTTTTGTCGGTTCGTTTATGCATCGTTTTCGGTTCCTATACACAGCATGTCAAAGCCCCAGTTTTGCAGTTTTTCAGGCCTAATTCCACACTCCAGCAAATATACAAAAGCAATAAAGCTACTATATACAAAAGTAGAGAATTAATGAAGTAGCTCCACCAGTACCAGAAAACAAATTCAACTACAGTTTGGGTTTGAAAGGGAGGAGAGGAGGGTTTAGACGGAGAAAGGTAAGAAGGGATTTGATTATATAGAAAGGAGGTGGAGGAGGTGGGAGAAAGGGTGGGAAACTGGGAAAGTCCGCCGAGGAGCGATGAAAATAAATGGAGAATTGGTTGTTGGTCTCGGTGAGGTACCAGTATGAGCTAGAAAGAGCCGAAGAATAAAAATGATGAAGTGAGTTTTGGAATTGGGATTGGAACTGCAAGGAAAACAAGTCGAGACACAACAAGGAGGAAGAAAAGGCTGAGAGACGAAGAGGAGCAGGAGGTTGGTGGAATGGGAGGAATGGAGGATGAGTTTGAGCTGTTTAATTAAAGAAGAAATTGGGTTTGTGTGGCAGAGAAAAAGAAAGAATTGTATATGTGGATGGAGACATATATCATGAGGGTAGGGTAGGTAGGTTCTCAAAAAAATAAAATAAAGAAATCAGAGCACATGGCACATATGGATGGGGTGAGTACGTAAGGTAAGGAAATCATGGCAGCACATGGGCACAATCTTAGAGGTTATCTCACTTAAAAACTGGAAATTTGCTGTCCCAAAAATACTGTGCCAAACCAGTCCCCATGCATTCATTGGTCCACAAAGAATAAAATATAGAACAAAAAATTAAGAAAATATTTTCTTAATCTTTATGGACCAATGAATGTATGGGAACAGGTTTGGCACAGGGTATTAGGGACAGCAGATTTCTTCCCGAAATTTGCACATCCCTAATTACAAATGGCACACCCTTTCATTTTTTTAATATTATTTCCTCTAACAACTTTTTACTCTTCCTAAAATACCCTAAACTCATATTTTTTTTTTCCTTTTTGGGCCCTCTCTCTCTCTCTCTTCTCCAAAACCACGACCATCTCCTCTCTTTCCTCTCTTGTTTCGGTACCTTGACACCACCACTGTCAAGGCCTTCGGCCCAGCCACCGTCGCCAACCTCGGCCCCGGCTTTGACTTCCTCCGATGCGCCGTCCTCGGCGACTTCGTCTCCCTCACCGTCGATCCCCAAGTCCTCCCCGGAGAGATCTCCGGCGACCACAACTCCAAGAAGCTGAGCAAGAACCCCATCTGGAACTGCCCCGGGATCACCGCCATTGAGGTCATGAAGATGCTCGGCGTCCGCTCCGTCGGCCTCTCCCTCTCTCTCCAGAAAGGCCTGCCTTTGGGAAGCGGGCTCGGATCCAGCGCCGCGGCCGCCGCCGTCGCTGTCAACGAGATTTTCTGTGGGAAGCTGGGGGTTGAGGCGCCAGTGCACGCGGGGCTCAAATCGGAGGAGAAGGTCTCCGGTTATCACGCTGATCTCATCTTTCCAGCCTTGACCCAATGACCGAGAATTCTTCTCAGTCCGACTCCGAGTCTTGCAAACATTCCTGCCTTCGGATTCCAAAAAAAAAAAAAAATTGCTGAGGGCAGAAAGAGAGCTGGAAAACTGATTGGGAAGTGTCTGTTGATACTCATCCAAGTTCTAACTAGCTTGGGCTCCTACATGGAGAAGATACAGAGAATATGGTCGTGGTTTTGGAGGAGAGAGAGAGAGAGGGCCCAAAAAGAAAAAAAGAAAAAATTTGAGTTTAGGGTATTTTAGGAAGAGTAAAAAGTTGTTAGATGAAATATTATTAAAATAATATAAGGGTGTGCCATTTGTAATTAGGGGTGTGCAAATTTCACCCCCCTTTAATTTTTATTAAAATATTTTCTTAATCTTTTGTTCCATATTTTATTCTTTGTGGACCAATGAATGCATGGGGACTGGTTTGGCACAGTATTTTTGGGACAGCAGATTTCATCCCGCAAATTTCACCCCCCAAATTGAATATAGGAACGGAAACCGAACTGACTACTATCATAAGAAACCGAACCAAACCGAAGAAAAACAACTAATTGAAAAGAGAAAACCGACCTGAATCGACCGATACGGATCGGTTTGGACTGGTTCCTCGGTTTTTCGGATCTAAAATTCCAGCCCTCTCATTGATCTCATAATTGCATCCAATCTCAATCAATGACAGGAGAAATAGATCCGATTCTGTAAACTTACCTCTTATCTTTTCCTCTTAACCCAGAAATCTCACTATCTCAGTAATACATTCTATGGATTTATTAAACAATTTAATGCCCAAACTTGAAACTAAATCCATGAAATTGCCCAGACTACCCGATCAAAAGAGTTGCATAAAAATATCAATACTAAAAGTGCAGATCTGGGAATGCTTTGCATGTTCACAGCACCCTGCATAATCACAATACTAAAAGTTGCAGAAGAGGACAATATTGAGATGGTGGGGATCGTAAAGAAGTGCAGACCTGAGAGGTAGGAAGCCAATACCAAAAGACCCAAAAAGGTCTTTTCCTCATATAACAAAACAATTGTATATTAAGGTGTCAATTTTTTACAGGTAAGTCATACCATGTTAGCATGCTGACATGGTTCCAGATTCTGTGTAGTTGGTGACACTGACTACGCATCTAACTTTTCAGACATGACGACCGGCTAGCTAGCTAGCTCATAGTTTCAAACAAACTTGCACAAATCCAAATAATTTATACTCCCTAGTCCCTACCTCGATTTTCTCTCACATATACAAATTTCACACGTAGCAACTAGTTAATGATACATGCAGTTTTTGCTCAGTCAGTCAGTCGAGTATTTGTGCCGTGTATGCATGTTTATACAGATTTGTTTCTTTTTTTTTTTTTGAATAAAAGATTTGTTTCTTTGTATCCCAGAAATCAGTAACTTCCGTGCCAAGTATGTTACTATAGACTGTTAGTTCACTTAGTTGTAGCATTCTCCCATGCTATTACACCTGTTAGTTTGTATTTCACTCAACACTCCCAAATATCGAAATTCATTTCTTTTTTGGCTGCCGAAATTTGGTTGGTGTTATTATGTTTTCTTTCCTTGTCTTTTTTATTTGTTTTTCATTTGTTTTCATTTTATACCATTCAATATTATAACTGTTAGTATAGGTTTGATGTATGTTGGCATTCCTAATACAAAAGCTAGAATCATAGGTCTACTAGAGTTATCAAGTGTAAACTGGAAGTGATATATGATCATACAATGCTCCAGCTGACTCTTCGATGCACTCCAGGTATGGGCATATGCATTTGCATTTCATTAAGGTCAATCTACATGCATACTGGGATTGCAATCTGTTCTGCAATCCCTATCAGATCAGGTTTCATTAAGTTCAATCTACATGCATACTGGGATTGCAATCTGTTCTGCAACCCCTGTCAGGTCAGGTTTCATTAAGGTCAATCTATATGCATACTGGGATTGCAATCTGTTCTGCAATCCCTGTCAGGTCAGGTCGTTGGATGTTATGTCTTCTTTTTCACGTTTTGTAAACATTCATTAGTTGCGTCTTAAAAGGATATTTCACTACATAATTTGTGCTGTTAAGACGTATCGTCTTCATTAAGGATAGAATCGGGTTTACTTGTTGAATATCTTTTTATGATTTGTTCCTTCCATATTAGGAGTTAATTAGGTTTTGGAGTCTTTATTGTCCAAGGTTTTAGGGGGAGTCTGATATACATATACAACGTGTTCAACCATTCATCTGTGACCTTGAGCCGAATAAGAATTTGTGCATCTATTGAGTCAAGATTTTTCATTTGTTTTTGTGACAAACCGTGTGCTTCAAATTCGAGTCTATGAACTACTTGTTCCATGCTTAAGTAGATCATTGAGTCAAACACATCCATCATTCATTACATTCTTCACATCAAGTGCTCTCGAGGTCAGTTGGAGTCGTTGATGTGCGTACAAGGTTGAAGGTTGAGGTCAGCACCTATCAACAAGTGAAGACAGTTCAAAGGTGGTAAAGATCTACAAGTACATGATCAGACAATCTACTAGTGTGTCTAGTAAGTAAGCCGAGGTCAGAGCTTTGGATTGTTTGTAAAGAACTTGTATTCTTTCATCTAGTGATTTGTTTTCATTAGGGTCTTTAACCTTAAAGGCCCCGCAGTTGTTTTCCTCATTTTTGAGGTTTTTACTGCGCAAACAATTCTGCTCTCTTGGTTGCTGTGTGTTTGTGATTATCTTGATTGCCTAGTTATCTTACTGCTATTTTGGGATCCATACCTGTGTTTCAATCCTGAGTATTGTCTGTTACGTTTTTGAATTGAAAGGAAGTGTGTTTTCTGCGAGAATAGCCTATTCACCCCCCCTCTAGGCATATTTGTTTCATCCTAGTATTTTCATTTGGCATCAGAGCAGGTTACTAAGGAATCTTAGTAAGGTCCGTGGGAAGGATGGAACGTGAGCGCGATCGAGCCTCGGGCTCGATTAATAGTCCTCCCTGGTTTGATGGGGAAGACTATTCTCAATGGAAAATCATGATGAGAGCTTTTCTTTACTCTCAAGATGAGAATATGTGGAATGTTGTTGAGAATGGGTGGGTTCATCCAACTAAACCTGAAAATCCTAAAGCTAGTGAATCCTCTGCTTCTAAAATGATTCCTAAACCAAGGGCTGAATGGAGTGAAACTGAAATTCGGGATTGTAATCATGATTTCAAGGCAAGGAATAGTTTGTTCACCGCCTTGTCAAAAAAGGAGAGAGTTAGGATCAGTCATTGTGAGACGGCCAAGAAAGCTTGGGATCTTCTCCAAGTTACTTATGAGGGAAATAAAAGGGTTAGAGCTCAAAAACTTCAGAGGTTGGTCTTAGAGTTTGAAAACATGTCAATGGGGACTGACGAGTCAATAGATGATTTCCATGCTAGACTTATCAATGTGACGAGTCAGTGTCATAGCCTTGGTGATCCGTTTGAGGAACATCGTATTGTTAAGAAATTTCTTAGGTCTCTTCCACCTAGTTTTCAGTCTAAGCAAACAGCCATAGAAGAAGCCCAAGACATTGACACCTATTCCTTAGATGAACTTGTGGGGAATCTCAAAACTTTTGAGATGAGGATCAATCCTGAAAAGAAGGTGAAAAGTGTTGCTTTTAATTCTGTCAAAAAGGAAGAAGACACTGAAGTCAGCACAGAAGACTTGGCCTATTTGACTAAACAGTTCAAAAAATTCTTCAAGTCTAGAAACTCTAGTGGTCAAGGCTCAAAAAATTCTTTTGACTCCAGTTCAAAACGCAGCTTGCCTTCTGAAAATTCTTTTGAAAGAAACTCCAAATCAAACAAAATTTTCCAAAAGAAAATCTTCAGTGAAAAACCTAAATGTTTTGAGTGTGGTGGGATTGGGCATCTAGCTGTTGACTGTGGAAATAAAAAGTATAGCTCACGTATGGGCAAAGCTTTGAAATCCACTTGGAGTGATAGTGAGTCAGATACTCACTCTGAGAATGAGGAAGAGAATCTTGCACTTACCTCAACTCTTCATAACGAATCCTCCCATGAATCAGACGATGAGGAGCATTCGGATGAAGAGATGGATGGTAAGTACAAAGAACTTTATGCAGCGTCCAAATCAATTCTCAAGAAAAACCATTTGCAAAGTGAAGAGATTGTCTTGATCAAAAGAGAGAAAAAGAAAGCTGAGGATAGGTTGGAGTCATGTATCAAAGAGTGGGAAAGTGAAAGATCTGACTTGGTTGATCAGGTAAAGACTCTTCAGGTAGAATTAAAATCTCAAACCTCTCTTGCTAGTTCTTTAGCTTCGGAAAACGAGTCTCTAAAGCTTGAGTTGGAAGATGCTCAGCAAAAGTTCTCTAAGTTCTCAATCGGGTCAGACAAAGTGTCTAAGATGATTGGAATGGGTAAACCTGATAATGACAAAAAGGGGTTAGGCTATAATGCTGGTGAGAATTCTAAACCTCTGAACTTTGTGAAAAGTTCAAGTGTGAGACAACCTGAGAAAGAAAGACGTGGTCTAGGGTTTAGCCCTTACAATCAAGTTAGATGTCCTAGCTTTGATAGAAATTCTTTTGTGCGTCAAGTCGGTCATTCATCGTGGTCTAGGAACTTTACACCTGTTTGTCATTATTGTGGGACACCTGGGCACATTCGCCCTAGGTGTAATCTGCTGCGAAGAGAGTCTCAAAGGTTGTGGAACTCAGAAAAAGAGAATAAGAAACTATCGTTGCAGACTAAACTGAAAGAACATCTGAGAGAGGTAAACAGGATTGCTAAACTTGTTTCAATCCCAAACAGCCTGGATCCGAAACTGAAACAAGTTTGGGTGAAAAAGGAGTCATATAATTGTTTTTCTTCGTATCTGAATGATTCTTCAGTGGGTTCTGAATTTGTTGATGCAACTTGCTTGTTTTCTTCCATATATCCTGATTCTAATGATTTTGAGGTTGTTGAAGCAACATGTTTAGTAGCATTGACAGCACTTTCAGCCAGAAGAGCAGACACTTGGTATGTTGATAGCGGATGCTCTAGGCATATGACAGGAGACAAGAGTTGGTTCGTCTCTTTTTCTGATGAGTACACTAGTGGGTCTGTCACGTTCGGTGACGGAAGGAAGGCAAAGGTTATAGGAAAAGGGATTGTTAACACTCCAGGTATCCCTAATCTGAAAAATGTTTTGTATGTTGAAGGTCTTCAGGCAAATCTCATCAGTGTAAGTCAGTTGAGTGATGATTATGAGGATGTTAACTTCAATAAACAGAGGTGTATTGTTCTTGGCAGTGATGGTAAGAGTATCATGGGTGGTGTAAGGTCAAAAGATAATTGCTATTGTGTGTATGCTAATGAGTCTGTTGTGTCTCAGGTTTGTTTGAAAGCTAAAACTTCTGATAATGTTCTTGAACTCTGGCATCGACGTTTAGGGCACGTGAACTACCAGGACATGCTAAAACTTTCAAGCAAAGAGAGTGTGAGAGGTCTACCGAACCTAAGTGGGAAACCAGATAAGGTGTGTGCAGGATGCAAGCTGGGTAAGCAATCCCGAGCAGCTCATAGTGCAATTAATGTTACAACGACTTCCCAGCCACTAGAGCTTATGCACATGGATCTTGTTGGTCCGTCTCAAACTGAAAGCATGGGAGGTAAGAAATACATACTGGTATTAGTTGATGATTTCTCTCGCTTCACTTGGGTTAATTTTTTAAGAGATAAATCTGATACGTTTAGCAGTTTTAAAGGTTTGTGTAATAGAATTCTCACTGAGAAACAATCCTCAAATTCTTGCATTGTTAGACTTAGGACTGATCATGGAACTGAATTTAAAAATGCATCTTTTGCAAATTATTGTGATGAACATGGTATTACACATGAATTTTCTGCTCCAATCACCCCACAACAAAATGGTGTTGTGGAGAGAAAGAACAGGATTCTTCTTGATATGGGGAGAGTATTGCTGCACTCTGCTGGATTAACTCCAAACTTCTGGGCAGAAGCAATTAGCACAGCGTGCTACACTGCAAACCGGGTGTTTCTTAGACCTGGTACTGACAAAACCTCATATGAATTGTGGAAAGGTAAGAAACCCACGGTGAGTCACTTAAAAGTCTTTGGAAGCCCATGTTTTATTTATCGTGATAGAGAATACCTTGCTAAGTTTGACGCACGAAGTGATAAAGGTATTTTTCTTGGATACTCTCCAAACAGTAGGGCTTACAGAGTTTATAACAAAAGAACATTGTCAGTTATGGAATCCATTAATGTAACAATTGATGATTCTATTGTGAATTCAGTGAGCTTGAGTACAGATGATGAACAGAGTTTTGGGAGCAAGGATGTTGTCACAATCAAGGAAGAAGAAGAAGGGTTGGTGGATGATCCAATTTTCGATCCTCAACCTTTGATGAGAAGAGGGTTCAAACAAGTGCAAAAGGATCATTCAACCTCTGACGTGATTGGAGATGTGAATGATGGAATTAAGACTAGAAGACAGGCAACAAGTGAGGTAAGTAGTGATGCTGCTCTTTTGTGTTTTATTAGTGAAAATAAAGAAATCATTGATCTCATGACTCATTTTGGATTTGTTTCCTTAATTGAACCAAAGAATGTTAAAGAAGCACTAAGTGATGATGATTGGATAAATGCCATGCAAGATGAATTGAATCAGTTTACTAGGAATGATGTTTGGTATCTTGTCCCTAGGCCTAGTGATGTGAATGTTATTGGAACAAAATGGATTTTCAAAAATAAAACTGATGAGGTTGGGAATATCACTAGAAATAAGGCTAGACTTGTTGCACAAGGGTACACTCAAGTAGAGGGACTTGACTTTGACGAGACTTTTGCCCCAGTTGCAAGACTCGAATCGGTAAGACTTCTTCTAGCTATAGCCTGCCACCTACGTTTTAAGTTATACCAAATGGATGTCAAAAGTGCCTTTCTTAATGGTCTCCTACAAGAGGAAGTCTATGTTGAACAACCTCAAGGATTCAAAGATCCCAGCAATCCTGATCATGTGTATAGGCTTAAGAAAGCCTTGTATGGGTTGAAGCAGGCTCCCAGAGCTTGGTATGAGCGTTTATCTACTTACTTGTTGGGTAAAGGGTACATTAGGGGAGCTGTAGACAGAACCTTGTTTGTAAAAAGAGATAAAAACCATGTGATGATTGCTCAAGTGTATGTTGATGACATTGTTTTTGGATCCACTTCTGAAACATTTGTGAAGGAATTCACTAGTGTGATGGAAAGTGAGTTTGAAATGAGCATGTGTGGTGAACTGAATTTCTTTCTTGGACTTCAAGTTCGGCAATTGAAAGATGGTATGTTTCTATCCCAAACTAAATATGCTGAAAATTTGATAAAGAAATTTGGTTTGCAATCTGCAAGTGTTGTGTCCAATCCCATGAGCACAAGTGCTAAGCTTAGTGAAGACCTTACTGGTAAGTCTGTGGATCAAACTCTTTATCGAAGTATGATTGGAAGTTTATTGTACCTTACTGCAAGCAGACCTGACATTTCCTACAGTGTAGGAGTTTGTGCACGTTTTCAGGCAAATCCAAAAGAATCTCATCTGGAAGCTGTCAAGAGGATCATCAGATATGTGTCAGGTACTACTTCATGTGGTATATACTATACTTTTGAGACTAATGTGGAAATTGCAGGGTACTCTGATTCTGATTGGGGAGGAAACTTGAAAGATAGGAAAAGCACATCTGGAGGTTGTTTCTTCATTGGAAACAATATGGTTGCTTGGCATAGCAAGAAGCAAAACTGCATCTCCCTTTCTACTGCTGAGGCTGAGTATGTAGCTGCGGGTAGCTGCTGCACTCAGATGATTTGGATGAAGCAAATGCTTCGAGATTATGGAATTCCTCAAGGTAAGTTAACAATCTTTTGTGATAACTCGAGTGCAATCAATATTTCTAAGAATCCGGTCCAACACTCACGCACCAAGCACATTGACATGAGGTACCACTTTATTCGTGATTTGGTTGAAAGAAATATTCTTGAGCTTGCGTTTGTACCCACTGAACACCAATTGGCTGATCTTTTCACAAAACCTTTAGACAATGCTCGTTTTGAGTCACTTAGGAATGCCATTGGTGTGTGTTCTCGGTTCTGATACTCTTCCTCAATTGGTTCATCTGCTTTTATTGCTTCTGCATGTTCATTGTGTGTTTTCATTTAGATTAGACGAAAAAAAAAAAAAAAAAAATTAGTTTCAGCAGAATGCATTTGTCTATACTAGGATTGCATGTGAGATTTCAATCCTGAAGTGTTTGGTGGAAAATTGACCTTAGATTGAGATTGTTGACTCTTGCTCTCCTTTTCGATCATGGGTCCGGGCTGCAGGGCACTATATGTTCTTCTTTCTACCTCAGGTTTTAGTCAAAGATTATGGCTGGCTCACTCTCCCAAACTTTGCTATACGCACTTGCACACTCAAGTCTTTTGTGGGGGTATCATCTTGTTCTAAGTGATCTGGGATTAGTCCTTTACAAACTGCACTCTTTTTGGTGTTCGTAATTCTATGCTCCTTTCAAAAAAAAAAAAAAAATCATTGCAATATGGAGCTTGGCCAGGCTATTTCTAAAGTAAACAGGCCTCGGTCGTGACGAACGATATGAGGATTGGGAAGAAACAGGAATGGCTTGGTCTCCCGGTGGTTGATTTTGTTGCTTTTCAACGACTCGAGTTGATGTGTCCTTTGGAGTGTCCTTGTTACACTTAGTGCCCTAAAACCAACTGGTTTGGGAGCCACTGACATAAGGCTCGCTACATGAGTCGCAACACAAACAAAAAAAACAAAAAAAAATGTGTGTGGAAGGCTTCAAAAGAAAATATATGAGCCCACACGGTGATATAAGGAGGACTTGAGAAACGAAAAGTAGTGTTTGTCGGTGAACTCTAATTCTGGTTGATCCTAGGTTAAGTTGAAGCCCCATATTGACTTCTGATCACTTTACCACAAAGTTAAGAGGTGCTTTAGCCCCAGTTTGTTTCTAAATGCTTGTTGTTCAAGATTACTATGTAGTCTTCCTTATGCTTGGCCCATTGTTGTCTTTGAGAAGTCATCAAATCACTTTCTCTAAATGCTATGCTTTTTCTTCCCTCTCACTTCTGCGACTAATATTCTCACCTCATTGTGTGTTATCATGATCATGATCCATTTTTTTTATTATTCATTCTGTCCAGATGAATCGATTAAGGGGGAGTATGAGTACTACTTGTTAATTTTCACGTTTCTGGGTGATTCAAAATGAGTGTTGGATGAATGTTGATTGCATCTCACCACCATGTTACTATATGAACTCCACCATATGGTTTATAGCTCAGAGTTTACTCTATGTACTCCACCATGTTATTTTCCATTGTTCATAGTCTTTCGCTGCATGAGGTGATGGTAATTCCATCCTGTTGGTGCCCTTTGTCATTCCTAGACAAAAAGGGGGAGAAGTTGGGCTAATTTTATATGTTACATGCTTTTCACTGGGTTGTTTGTTAAAAGTGTTTCAGGAAGGATATCATGCTTATGGAATAAGGAAGGATATATCATGCGTATGGAATACGGAAGGATATCATGCTTATGGAATATCATGCATTTGGAATTTGCTGTAACGATTGAGGGGGAGTATGATTCGTATAGGGTTTGATGAGTATAGGGTTGTTTTGTATAGGAATGCCAAAGGGGGAGATTGTTAGTATAGGTTTGATGTATGTTGGCATTCCTAATACAAAAGCTAGAATCATAGGTCTACTAGAGTTATCAAGTGTAAACTGGAAGTGATATATGATCATACAATGCTCCAGCTGACTCTTCGATGCACTCCAGGTATGGGCATATGCATTTGCATTTCATTAAGGTCAATCTACATGCATACTGGGATTGCAATCTGTTCTGCAATCCCTATCAGATCAGGTTTCATTAAGTTCAATCTACATGCATACTGGGATTGCAATCTGTTCTGCAACCCCTGTCAGGTCAGGTTTCATTAAGGTCAATCTATATGCATACTGGGATTGCAATCTGTTCTGCAATCCCTGTCAGGTCAGGTCGTTGGATGTTATGTCTTCTTTTTCACGTTTTGTAAACATTCATTAGTTGCGTCTTAAAAGGATATTTCACTACATAATTTGTGCTGTTAAGACGTATCGTCTTCATTAAGGATAGAATCGGGTTTACTTGTTGAATATCTTTTTATGATTTGTTCCTTCCATATTAGGAGTTAATTAGGTTTTGGAGTCTTTATTGTCCAAGGTTTTAGGGGGAGTCTGATATACATATACAACGTGTTCAACCATTCATCTGTGACCTTGAGCCGAATAAGAATTTGTGCATCTATTGAGTCAAGATTTTTCATTTGTTTTTGTGACAAACCGTGTGCTTCAAATTCGAGTCTATGAACTACTTGTTCCATGCTTAAGTAGATCATTGAGTCAAACACATCCATCATTCATTACATTCTTCACATCAAGTGCTCTCGAGGTCAGTTG
The DNA here is from genome assembly GCF_958449725.1 of Rosa rugosa. NCBI lineage: Eukaryota > Viridiplantae > Streptophyta > Magnoliopsida > Rosales > Rosaceae > Rosa > Rosa rugosa. The sequence continues at coordinate 9,314,142 of NC_084824.1, read as the reverse complement.
GAGTCGTTGATGTGCGTACAAGGTTGAAGGTTGAGGTCAGCACCTATCAACAAGTGAAGACAGTTCAAAGGTGGTAAAGATCTACAAGTACATGATCAGACAATCTACTAGTGTGTCTAGTAAGTAAGCCGAGGTCAGAGCTTTGGATTGTTTGTAAAGAACTTGTATTCTTTCATCTAGTGATTTGTTTTCATTAGGGTCTTTAACCTTAAAGGCCCCGCAGTTGTTTTCCTCATTTTTGAGGTTTTTACTGCGCAAACAATTCTGCTCTCTTGGTTGCTGTGTGTTTGTGATTATCTTGATTGCCTAGTTATCTTACTGCTATTTTGGGATCCATACCTGTGTTTCAATCCTGAGTATTGTCTGTTACGTTTTTGAATTGAAAGGAAGTGTGTTTTCTGCGAGAATAGCCTATTCACCCCCCCTCTAGGCATATTTGTTTCATCCTAGTATTTTCAATAACATATATATACGTATAAATCTCAACCGATGCAAGCACCAATCCATATTCCAATACTAATCCGATCATAAAATGGAGGAGAACAAACAGCCACTGCTGTCGCCAAGAGACGAGGTGGTGGGAGTTCCACAGCATCATCAACCGATGCATGACAACCTAGATTCCTTCCCTGCACCCGCAAACCCTTCTTTCATTTCCAGCACTACCTTCAATCCCGACTCCGACGACATCCCACCCATCAATGGCGTCCGCGACTTCTTCCGAGAGTTCAACCGAGAATCGAAGAAGCTCTGGTTTCTCGCCGGCCCCGCCATCTTCACTTCACTATGCCAGTACTCTCTCGGCGCCGTCACTCAAGTCTTCGCCGGCCAGGTCAGCACCCTCGACCTCGCCGCCGTCTCCATCGAGAACTCGGTCATCGCTGGATTCTGCTTCGGCGCTTTGGTATTCATATTTTATCCAATTTCAGCAATGAATTTAATACTAATTTTGCTCATGCATTAATAGTCCACTTATCCTCCAGCAACATAACACCATGTTTCATTGTACTTGAATGAATTATAACAGAAGCTAATCTAGTCTTATCCTCTCTGTCTATGAAGCTCGGCATGGGGAGTGCGCTTGAAACGCTGTGCGGCCAAGCGTTCGGAGCCGGACAGTTGGACATGTTAGGAATCTACATGCAGAGGTCGTGGCTGATCCTCAACGCCACCAGCGTAGTGTTGTGCTTTCTGTACATTTTTGCTCAGCAGCTTCTGTACGGAATAGGACAGACGGCGGCGATATCCAAGGCGGCGGGGGTTTTCTCCATATACATGATACCTCAGCTGTTCGCGTACGCCATGGTTTTTCCGTTAATCAAGTTTCTGCAGTCGCAGAGCAAGATGATGGTGATGGCGGTGATCGCGGCGGTGACGCTGATATTGCACACGGTGTTCAGCTGGCTACTGATGTTGAAGCTCGGGTGGGGCCTGGTGGGCGCGGCGGTGGTGCTGAACGTGTCGTGGTGGATCATAGTGGTTTCTCAGATGGTGTACATTTTTTCCGGGGCTTGTGGTCGGGCTTGGACTGGTTTCTCATGGAAGGCCTTCCATGATCTGTGGGCGTTTGTTAAGTTGTCTCTTGCGTCGGCGGTCATGCTCTGGTAAGTCCATCGTCACCCTTCATCTTCACGAGGGTTTGTCACTACGTACTTTTCTCACCTGTTGACTTTTTTTTTTCGGTGTTTTAATTTTATAGTTTTTTCCCAACGTCTTAAGGAATAAGCCAATCAGGGTGGACCGGTAGGGATGGCAATGGGGCGGGTTGGGGATGGGGATCACAATACCATCCCCATCCCCGAGGTCATTTTCTACTCCCATCGCCGCCCCAATCCCCAATAAAAATATATTGGGGATTCCCCGTCCCCATCCCCATTGGGGACTAAGTCTCCAAACCCGCCCCAAATCCCCAATAAGAATTTAATAAATAAAATAATTTTTTCTCTTATTGCCTTTTTTAAAATCAAAATCTACAACAAATAAATTTAAAATATGATTAAATTCATAAATCATAATTCAGTGAGTGCAAAAGTCAAAACACCATTAAAGTAAAAGTGTAATCATTAAAGTAAAGTAGTAAATGTATATATTTGTGATTTATATTATAAAAAATAAATTAAAATATATATAAGTTAAATATATGTATATATTATTGGGGCGAGTTTGGGGATGTGGATCATAATACCATCCCCGCCCCATCTCCAATCTTAGATAGCGGGGATTGGGGATCCCCATCCCCATTCCCCATTTGTCCCCGAATTCTCCCCCCATTAGGGGCGGGTATCCAATGGAGCTCCGCCCCACTGGGGATTTTTGTCATCCCTAGGTGGACGTCGCCCTCGATCAAACTGTATTATGGTAAAACAAAAAAAAGAAAAGGTTTTTGTCCATTTACCCCAATTTTAGGGATTTTTTTTTCCACTTACCCCATTAAGTTTTTTTAATTCCTCATTACCCAAAACACTCTAAGGAGGTCTTCCCTAATACCCCATTAAATTTTTATTTTATTTTATTTTTGAGACTATTATACCCTCACTCCTTTTGTTACATAGAGAGAGAGAGAGAGTGTGGAAGAGAGAGAAGTCATAGGAGACTTCGCTGGATTCCCGTCACCAGGAGGATTCAGGTTACGGCTGCCGCCTACCGGACTTCTCTGAAAACCTCGCCGGAGGTCCCCAAAGAGGTCTTCGGAGATCTCATAGTTCACAGAAAAGGTTTATTGCCCCCAAATAGACCTGTATTGCCCCCCAATAGAACTTTGGGTCGCCGGATGAGAACAAATCTCGCTAAAATTAGACAAATAAAACTTTGATTAAAGAAAAAAACGAGGAGATTACATCAATTCAAGATCCCCAATAGACCTTTACCAGGCCTCTATTGGCCCCAATAGATTTTTTTTTTTTTTTTTTCATTTTTTTTTTCCTTCTGGGCCTTCTGCCCCCGTTTTACCCAAAAAAAAAAAAAATCAAACAAAGAAATTGATTTGGGCACCTAGATAAAGCTCTGAGCACCAAATCATCGTTCTCCTCTGGCCTCTGCCATTGGCGCACCAGATCATTGTTCAAATTGGCAATAGCCATGGAGGGGAGAGAGAGAGGACTGGAAACGAACTCGCCAGCGGTGGTGTTGGGCAGGAGAATGGAGCGGGACTTAACGTCGGAGATGAGGTGGCTGTTAATCTGGCTTTGAGGTGACGCTGAGGGACTGGAAACGAACTCGACCGACTGGGAAGCAAACGGCAAATTCTAGATCATCGAGAGTATGACGGCACAGAGGAGAGAGAGAGAGAGAGAGAGAGAGAGAGAGAGAGAGAGAGAGAGAGAGAGAGAGAGAGAGAAGACAGACGGCGTCGTCGCGGAAGTCGAACTGGTGGCCGGAGAGAAGTGGGCGTTGATGACTTCGAAAGTGGCCGGAGAGAAGCGAGTGGCGAGATCGAGGGAGGGCGGCGTCGTCATCTTCAAGCGTGGATGCCATTACTACACCGGATATGGAGATCAGAGAGAGAGAGAGATTTGCCGGAGGGATGAGAGAGATAGAGAGTGGCATTATGTAATTTCTTAATTAGATTAAGGGCAAAATGGTCATTTGCTGTTAAATTATATAGGTGGGAACAAAAATCTATTGTTGGAGTAAGTGGGATAATTTTGGCTCATTTTGGTATTTTGGGTCAAGGACCTAAAAGAAAAAAAAAAGAAAAAAAGATTTAGGTTCAATCTCAGAATTTTTAAATCTAAAAAATTTATCAAAAATTGCATACATTTCATGCAAATGACAAAAATCTTATATAAATTGAAATATGTTATTTTGTTGTGTCTATAATGAATATTTTTGGTTTCTTTCTATAACTCAGCGTAGATGGTAAAATTTTGTCCTTGGAATTGAAATATTTTATTTATTTATTTTTTGAAACCTTAGTTTAGGGTTTCGTGCAAATCGGCGGTGTTTGACCGTGGACAGTCACCAATATAGGTAGGACGCGACTGGTTCCTAGGCACCCCCATCGGTGCGTGGAGCGAGATCGAGTTTTCTAGGTTGCTTTGGCTATTTTCGCCAGTGATAGCGGGTTTGATTTGGCTGTTTCGTCGGCTTAAGTCTTTTAGTCGGCGAGGATAGAGCGCCGCGGAGTGATCGATTCCGTGGCTAGGCGTCTGTGCGGTAACAGGCTTTGGCGGCGGAGACTTGAACCTAGCAACAAAGTCGGGATCTTTCAAGGGGTTCTGGATGTGCAGGTGGGTTTTCGGTCGGTGTGATTTCCTTACTAGTGATTGGCTGAAGGGAGGCGGCGTCAACGATATGATGTCCAGCTGGAAGGGTCGGCTGCCGGAAAGCCGGCCAGCAGCGGCGATGACATGGTAGAGGACCATTAGGGCTTCTACCCACTTTGCTTGGGTTTGGGCTTGGGCCCGGGCTGCTCGGCTCTGTGATCTGGTCCTTCAAGGAGGGTGCCTTGTACCTTCATTTATCACTTGATAATGAGGGTGGGCCTAGCCTGAGATGTGACCTACTTGGGCTATTTGGGCTTTTCTATTGTTTTTAAAGTGCTAGTCGTAATTCAGATCATGGTTTTACAGAATTAGTAATTATATTGAATTAGATTGGAGGAAGCTGCTTATATATGGGGAATCGACTCCTATTTGTTTGCGGGGAAGTAGCTTTCTTTTCGTACCACAATTGCGTGCCTGGTGGATGGAGGGTTAGAAGATGATTTTTCCTCAGAAGACAAGGAGTTGTTTTTTGTTTATGAGTGTTTGAATCCAAAATGAGCAATTTGGCCTGACAAGGCGTGTCTTGGAGAAATTGAGCCAATGTCAGTGGCTCAAGCTATATATTGTCGACAAGTTCGAAATATATTATTTAGAGGCTAAATAAAGCCTACATGCAGAATTATGGAAGATTATGCAAGCTGCAAGAAAAGGAAATGATGGAAGCATGGAAATGAAAAGTCAACTTTAACACATTTTCCTACTTCGGCTAGGAGAAACCGAGCTAAACAAGGAAGGAGGGGCGGCAGACTAACCAAACAAAATCCAAATGAGCTAAAACTTTCCAAATTCATTCTAGACATCCCAAGGATCATTTCTTATGAATAGTGAAAGAGCTAGTTTGGAGTGGAAAACCTTCAAACAATCAGTCCAATTTTCTGAAAGACAAAACTGGAAAACCGGACCTGTAAGGAGTCCAACAGCATTTCCGGCCCAACCACATGGAAGTAAACTCTGAAATTTTACCAGAATGATCTACACTCATGGTGGATCATTTGATATGAAGAAGTCGAAGGCCCATTCTGAATTCTTGGTGGAGATATAATTGAAGGAATAAAGGAGCAGAAAGTGACTCAATACCACTCCAAAACTCATCATTTTCAATTCCATTAGTGCTTAATTGGAAAACCTATCATGATTCCATTAGTGCTTAATTGGAAAACCTACCATAATTCCATTAAACCTACCATAATTCCATTAGTGCTCCATCATGATTTGTTTAAGGCCAACCACTATGGCTTGGTAGCCTAGATATAGAGGCTACAAAGAAGTAACAAGACACAATTCATCAACTAATCTCTACGATTACTCAAGTCTCTCCGGAGAACCCCTCTCTTTCTCTTACCGGTGATCACACTCCAGTCCTAATATTCTCAGGAGCCGACTGTCAGTGCCACCAAACCTTCTGTCAAAATGCTTCGGTCCTAGTCTCCTCAGGAGCCGACTGTAGTATCGCGACCAGAACCGTTACGGAATCAGCCAAGCAAGGGTAACGCCCTTGCAAACCAGCCAAGCTAAAGTCACGCTTTAGCAAGTTCTCCCCACTTCCCAGTGATTTTCGCTCTGCTCGATCTACAACTTCGAGTATCGATTGTGTGATTTTGAAGAAGCTAAGCAAAAGTCCTCACCACGAGGCACAAAGAATCCCACGACCAGGTTGGTGCTCTCCTTGTCCACAATCGAACGAAAGAAGTCAGGTCAAGGGATACCCCCGACGACCGCACCCGAACGTTGCTGGCACGCCCGCGCAGAAAAGAGATTGTTGACCAGCTGCAACAAAACTGGAGCCAAACATTTTGGCACGCCCAGTGGGGCATACTGCATAGCGTTTCTTCGCGATCGCAGCCATTGGGAAGTCAAGCACAAACCTTATCAAAAGGTTTACGTTAATTGCCCGAAACACAAGACCTCCTGTTAAAGACCGTACTCGCGTGCAGACTGTCGTGGTCTTTCTGAAGAACTGGTAATCCAGAGATTTTCCCTCAATCCGCCATCGACCGAGATGACAACCGAGCAAGGAGGAAATCGACAGCTTACTACTGAAGGCGAGAAAGTTCCCGCCTCCCAGCCTAATGAGGCTGACGATGCGTCTAGCATCACCCAAGTAGCCGCGAGCGCAGTTACAACTATTGACTTTGTGCCTATTCCCGTTCCAGAGAATGCGACCATAGAAGAGCGGCTTAATATCCTTCAACAGAATTCTGCCGCATACCATGAGAAGATGGAAAAAACCCTTGCGGAGGACCGCCGAAGGCTTGATGAGTTCACGATCTCGGTCAAGAAGCTTGAGCTAGGGGCACAACAAACACAAGGGCAATTGGATGGCATGAACCAAAAAATGCAGAAGAACCACGAAGAGCTGTTGGCCGCAAGCAAACACATCGCCACAGGCGTCACGGCTATCAAAAATGAGGGATCCAATCTCGCGACCCAGGTTGCCATGCAGAGAGCTGACTTAGACCAGGCTAAAGAGGTTCTGAATAAAGCTCTGGGAGATCTTAGCGCCATTCTGGGCTCTCTAGGTCAGTCCCCCATATCTGGCAAGTATGTACCGCAAAATGCTCGAGACAAAGTCATCGGTAGCAGCGCGGCAACCCACATTCCGGCTACAACCACCACGTCGGCCAGGAGTAAGGCAAATACTCTGACGATCGGTGAAAAAGTCGATAAGACACCAACGGTCACGCAGAAAAGCGGGACTTTAAATAGTGCTAGGGGAATCGACCTTGAGCCTGTCATAGCTGCCCAATACGATAGCGATGGATATGAATGCGTATTCGAAGAATCTCTAGGGGTTGACCAGGCTGGAAGTTCAGCGAAGGTCACCGCGACCGCGAAGAGTCAAACAACAGCAGGACTTACGTTGCAGACGTCAGCCCAAACCAAGACGGCTCGTGTCGGTGGCATATCGTGGACTGGTCAAACATCACAGGCGCCACCCTTGATCCGGCCAGTTGGTGAAACAATATTCCACGTCCCTCCTCTGCCCCCGGATCCCGGGTACATAAGGAGAAAAGAGGTAGAGGAGATGATTAGGGCCGCGAACCAGAGGCCTAACTTGGAGGAGGCCTATCAGGGGCCTTTCCCACTGCACATTATGCACTCACCTTATCCTAGGGGATATAAGAACATCACGTTCTCTACTTTCTCGGGAGAGGAAGTCGAAAGTGCCGCGGCCCATTTGGTCAAGTTTCGAGTACAGTGTGGCCAATACCAGAACGATGACAGTCTGAAATGTAAGATCTTCGCCACTTCTTTATCAGGGGCTGCCTTCACCTGGTTCACTAAGCTGCAACCAGGATCAGTTGCGAGTTGGCCCGAGATGGAAAAGTTGTTCAAGGAAACCTTCGGGACTATCAAGCCGGAAGTAGATCTGGCTTCACTCACTCAGATGGCTCAGCAACCAACTGAATCCGCTGTCACGTACCTTCAGCGCTTTCAGATCCAGAAAGGAAAGCTGAACGTGATTCTGCCGGAGAAAGAACTGGTGAAGTTGGCAATCAAAGGCTTAGAGCCCCGCCAACGCAAAAAATAGCATGGAAGCATGTTCAATTCCATAGGGGAACTGATCACAGAAGTAGGAAGTTTCGAGCACTTGCTTAGGGAGATGGACGCTATGAAAAACGTCTCGAAGGGGACATACATCCCAGGGAAACGCCGAACAGTGGCTGCACTCAGCTATGAATCAAGTTCCTATGATCCTTACTATAGGAGCGAGGAATCCGGCTTAGCAGAGGCTGACGAGTCTGAAGAAGACGAGATAGCTGCGCTGGAACTCACCGGGAAAAAGGCTTCAACACTAAAGCAACTGAAGTTGTGCAAAGAGCCGGTGAAGCTCAAGTCGGTGGTTTTCACCAAACCAGAGTTCGCGAGTTATACTTACGACGCGAACAAAGCGCAAAAAATCTTGGATGAAATGATCGCCGCGAAGATGGTGAAAACCGACTTCGGCCCATTTCCCAAACCAGAGCAGCTAAGGGGGAAGAAATACTGCAAACTCCATAATATGTGGAATCATAATACATCCGATTGTGTTAAGCTGAAGGATCAGATCCAAATTTGGTTAAATAACGGTAGTTTGCAAATAGAGGCGCCGACAACAGCAGCAATGTTGGTGGACCTAGATCCCTTCCCAGATACCGGCACCAACATGGTGGACGTGGCATGGGGTGCAAAAGATCAGCAGAATCAAAGTCCAGACCACGTGGCTAAGGATTTGAAAAGAGCTGGAGACAAAGCCGCGAAGCGGGAATCCAAGACTCGTTTACCCATCGTCCTATGCTCGCGGTGCAAGGAAGAATGTGACACTCAAGCGCTGCATGAGGAAACATCCCAGACTGTCCGCTTTGGATCTCTGCCGCCAATAAGGTTAGTATCATCTTCTAGAAACTTCTAACCATGCAGCCCAAGAGTGCACAGTGGTTCAGAAACTCCTTCTCCAAGGGACTCAAACTTATTCAAAAAGTTGAAAGCCGCGAGGGAAGAAAGGCAGGCGGATAAGCGGCAAGGGGTTTTAACCAGACCTTACATTCCGCCGGTGTCGACGTCCTCCATCAAAGAAGGGAGATGGTATACACAGAAGAAGGGCAAGGCAGTGGAGATGAGCTCTTCAAGGAAGAGAAATCTCCAGCGGAGGTTTGGAGAAGCAAAGCGAACCTTGGAAGCGCCAGATCAAGGACTGATCAAACCATCGCAATTACTGAAATCTCCAGAAGAGTATCAGAGACAATTGGAGGCACTGGCCTCTAAGAGATTCGTTTCCCCGCGAGTTCAGAAACAGCAGCCCAAAGTATCGCGCGAAGAACGAAAGCCACGTGCCCCCAAGAGCAGCGTTCAGGAGAAGTCCCTAGTTCCTGTTAGGCGAGAACTGCTGCCAGCTCGTAAAGTCAATGTTTGGCGGAGAATATCTCGCGAAGGAAGAAATAGCGAGCCTTCAATCTTTGACAGGCTGGGGGGGCAAAGACAATCAGTCCGCGACTGTGCAGTGGAGGCCTAAGAAAGTTCAAAGCATAGTGGTTGCGAAATCCGAAGAGGGCTTCATCAGCGAAGCAGGGGCCACCGAAGAGGGAATATCCCTTCGCAGCAGATCAGCAAGAGCAGGCCATGATCCAAGAAGGATCGTTGGCCGCTTATGTCGCAAGCAAGTTCGCGGTAGAAGTTGACTTGAGCTCTCCCACGGCAGAATCAGAAGAAGCAGACATGTTGGACATTACATGTAACATGGTGTATGTCTTATCATCAAAATATGCCTTGCCAGTGGCAGCTCAGGAATGCTAAGTAGAGGATGATAAATCATTGGACAAATGAACGTTCGAGATCACCTCAGCAGCGTCATCTCTCGCAAAGAAACCCATGTCGAAGGAGGTAGAAGCAGCAGAGGCTGCAGACACCAATGTGAGGGTTCAGGACAAGGGTTTCAGCAAGCCAACGCTAGCAATGGCGCAACACATGAGGCCATTGTATATCACCGCTTATGTGAACGGCATCAATGTTGGCAAGATCATGGTAGACACAGGCGCCGCAGTCAACGTCTTGACCACCAGAACCATGCAGCTGCTAGGGATCAAGAAAGATAAGATCCAATCCACGTCCCTGACTCTAAAGAACTTCACAGGGACTGTAACCAAAACATTGGGTTTGATTTTCCTACAAGTCAAGGTGGGTCCAGCAGAAGGGGTTTACGCTTTCTTTGTTTCAGATTGCTATGCGGCATATAGCGCAATTCTGGGCCGCGACTGGATCCACCGGAGTTATTGTGTCCCATCTACCCTTCATCAGGAGCTGATCATATGGGACAGAGTCGCGGACAAGGCGGAAATTGTCAAAACAGACCCACGACCTTTTTCGGTGTCCTCCAGCAAAAGAAGATATTGATTTTTGGGTTTTTCAATAAACAAATAATTTGAGAATTAAAGAAGCAAACAAATAAACAAATAATGATACAACCTAGGGTTTCAGAATCAACCACTAACAATCCTATTTATGTTTTGATGCAATTAATAGATTATTTTATTTCTTTTGATGACAATTCCCGTATCTAAGTCCAGGTACGGCACTTAGACCATAGTTTTCCTTAAGTGTATGATTCTCTCCAGGTACGGCAGAGGTCGTATATCCTAACATGCAGTTTATCCAGGTACGGCATAAATTTAACACATAGGACTCATTACGTTCTAGAAAACAAGAGAATCATGCAAACCATTACTTCAGGTACGACAATAATGTAATTCACAACTCTTAATCACAAGAAGCTAATTTGAATTATATTGCAGGTACGCCTCAAATTCATCTTCTAATTACTAGATGCAAAGCCCTAAGGTGATCAATCAAAGAACTTAAACATAAAGCATCAATTCAAATGGTGACTAAGAATTCATCATAAAGAAACTATAAATCCATCAATATAATATCAAAGTACATAAACAATCATGATAGGGCATCATCCTAACCCTAGAAAAAGGTTTAACAAAAGATAACTAAAGAAAACATAGAAAAAACATAAAAAGAATGGAAGGGAAAAAGAAAGGGAAGATGGATGAGTGGTCTCCGCTCCATAGGCATCTACATTGTGCTCCCGAGACTCTCTACTCATGTAAATTCGTGCTCCCTTATATAGGGAAGATTTCTGCTCATCTTTGGCTTCATGTTTCCTTGTAAAACTTGGATTTAGATTCCTTTCTTCATTTGGAATGGGAAAACCTTGAAATATCTCTTGTAGAAGTAGGAATAAGTTCCTCATTGAATCCACATCTGAATTAACTTCCTTAAAACATTAGGATTGATGATCTTGTGCCACAGAACTTGAGTTCTCCACGAATGGTTGTAAATTCCCGAGCAGATTTCCTGTCCGACCTATCTTCACTCAAATAATCATAACTTTCTCCAGAAGTATCGAAATCGAGATCCGTAAAATTCTACAGAAAGTAGACATCCGTAGCTTTCCAATGATATAAGGTTCATTGTCTGATTAGATCTGAGCAACTCCCAGTAATTCGGCGAAGTTGGGTGTTCTGCACAGACAGATTCTGGGACCTGGGCGTCTTTCAATCCTAGTTAGCTCATTTTAACTTCTTTTCTTCTCTTTATGAGACAAACCTACAAAAACACTATAACAACATAAATGACTCGAAATAAGGAGGACTAAGCATAAATACTAAGATAAGAGGCAAAGAAATATAGGAAAATATGAGCACATCAAATACCCCCACACTTAGACTTTGCTTGTCCTCGAGCAAAACAACAAAAACTAAGAACACACAAACACAAAACAAAACAAACAAAAACACACTAAGCCTTTCAACATTAGTCTTAGAAATCTCAAACTTTCATGGCATCAAGATTAGCACAACAACCAAGAATCAATCCAACATTTATTCGAGAGTCAACAAAAATATATAACTTAACATATAAACATGTAGGACATGGGGGCAACATTGGTGATATTAATCTCAGCATGCTTCAAACAAGTTATGACTCAAATCCTCACCGATTTACCCTCTTTCTTCTCTCAGATTCATGGGCTCATGCAAAAGCATATATTCACTCAAGTTATATGTGAGAGAGATAATATATAAGACAAACAAATAACTCACATATAATAGAAAGAAAAAGCTTTTTCTGAAAATATGTTTTCAAGTATGATCTCATGAAGGATACCAACTACTTGCACAAATGAACCTAAGCCATAGGTTCAACTCTTATAACTCATCTCCACAGATCAAAGGTTGCTCTTTTCAAGGATCAAAGAGGTCTTATAATTAAGGTTGTAATGGGGCCAAGGTTTAGGGTTTATAGAAACAAAGGGATAGAAAAATCACAAAGTATCCTTAAAACCTAGTAGAGCTCTTGTTGATGTAGAGAGACAATCTTGAAATTCCACCAAATAGAAACCTCATAGACTCCTTCAAAGTCTTTATAAAGGGCCAAATGTCATCATTGTTGTGCTTCATTCTAAACATCCTTTGAACACTTTGTGAATTGGACAAAGACCAATTTTTCTTGAATAGGCCTTCACTTCAAAGCAAACTCCAAATCCACAATGGGGGGACTAAAATCCATAAACACTGATCATATTTTTTCTTTTGCCGTCACATATAATTTTTTTCAATTTTTTTTTTTTCTTCTCACGGCACATAGATACATATATATTTTTTCTATGGACAAGTCTTACCCCCACACTTGAACTTCCTTCTCTTCTCCATCTTCATTCTTGACGCCAAAAACTTCTTGTATGTCTCAAAATTAGCTCTACTAAGTCTTTAGAACATGGGTAAGGATAAAACTATACTAAGGTTTATGGTTTAAGGATTATAAGGGTGATGAAAGAAAATGCTTAATGTAGGCTCAAAGGGGTTTATCTAGGGAGGTTGCACATCTTGTGCACACAAATAGGGACACATGGCAATTTGGCAATGGTGGTAATTTCCTAGGGTGCCTTTATCCTTTCCAAGGTCCAAGCATATATTGATAAAAGTCTCAACAAGTATAAGAGTGAATTCTAGCATTCTCTAGTCCATTAAACTTAATCTATGGCAAGTAATCAATCAAGATGAAAGAATAATGAGATCAACAAAATCATCGCCAAGAAAATAAGATGACATATATTTTTTTTTCATTTAACACTCAACAAAGAAAAGGCAAATAGGCTCAAATATCTCACATAGGTTATGTATGAATCAAAAACTTATCTTAACATGCTCTTTTCTGTACCATGTAAGCAAGACCACATCCACTACACATACATATGATAATCATACATCCTTATTAACCAAAGAATAAAGTCAAACATCATCTCAATTTTATGATCCTCTTAAGCCATGATTTCTGAAATATATACTCATCATAGGTGTTGAAAGGCCTAAGACTCAAGAAAACACAAACAAAAAAACAAAGACGCAAAAAGAACAAAGAAAACAATTTTTTTTTTTTTTTCATAAACCCACAAAACTAACAACCTAATATAAACAAAAATAAAAAATCTCTTCCCCCACAGTTAAATCTAACATTGTCCTCAATGTTGAGAAAATTAAAGCATGCAATGCACATAAAAGTATGGAAAAGAGATAAGTGAAAAATAAAAACAAGAAAAGTAAAGAGAAGAGTTTAGAGCTCCCTGGGATTTATTGAAGAATAGCACAAAGCCGATGTTGAAGTCAAAAAAGATTGCAGAAGTCATCAGGAAAAATTTCCGCGCAGATTGAGCACTGTTCGGTATTTCTCAAATATCTCTTAGCTAACAGCTCCGAATGATGATCTGCTTGGTGCGTTGGAAACTAGACTCGTGTAGCTTTCTGGTGATATGCAATAAGCCTATTAAAACTTCCAGGAAGATATCCAGAATCTACGTCAAAAAGAAGGTACAGAACCTGAAATACAAAAAGATAAATGTTAGCAAACTTAAAACTAAAAATTATAGAAACTAAATAAAAAAAAATATAAAATCAAGATTCGTAATCAAGTTAGAATCAAAATCAATCATCGATCCCCGGCAACGGCGCCAAAAACTTGTTGTGAAATTTTAATTAAAACTCGCAAGCGCACGAATCGTCGTTAGTATAGTGTGCAAGTACGAGGTCGTTCCAACTGAGGATTGATAATCAATTTAAATCCTAACCTAATTAATCCAAACACAAAATCACATAAACAATCAAGCAAAAGAAGATATTGATTTTTGGGTTTTTCAATAAACAAATAATTTGAGAATTAAAGAAGCAAACAAATAAACAAATAATGATAAAACCTAGGGTTTCAGAATCAACCACTAACAATCCTATTTATGTTTCGATGCAATTAATAGATTATTTTATTTCTTTTGATGACAATTCCCGTATCTAAGTCCAGGTACGGCACTTAGACCATAGTTTTCCTTAAGTGTATGATTCTCTCCAGGTACGGCAGAGGTCGTATATCCTAACATGCAGTTTATCCAGGTACGGCATAAATTTAACACATAGGACTCATTACGTTCTAGAAAACAAGAGAATCATGCAAACCATTACTTCAGGTACGACAATAATGTAATTCACAACTCTTAATCACAAGAAGCTAATTTGAATTATATTGCAGGTACGCCTCAAATTCATCTTCTAATTACTAGATGCAAAGCCCTAAGGTGATCAATCAAAGAACTTAAACATAAAGCATCAATTCAAATGGTGACTAAGAATTCATCATAAAGAAACTATAAATCCATCAATATAATATCAAAGTACATAAACAATCATGATAGGGCATCATCCTAACCCTAGAAAAAGGTTTAACAAAAGATAACTAAAGAAAACATAGAAAAAACATAAAAAGAATGGAAGGGAAAAAGAAAGGGAAGATGGATGAGTGGTCTCCGCTCCATAGGCATCTACATTGTGCTCCCGAGACTCTCTACTCATGTAAATTCGTGCTCCCTTATATAGGGAAGATTTCTGCTCATCTTTGGCTTCATGTTTCCTTGTAAAACTTGGATTTAGATTCCTTTCTTCATTTGGAATGGGAAAACCTTGAAATATCTCTTGTAGAAGTAGGAATAAGTTCCTCATTGAATCCACATCTGAATTAACTTCCTTAAAACATTAGGATTGATGATCTTGTGCCACAGAACTTGAGTTCTCCACGAATGGTTGTAAATTCCCGAGCAGATTTCCTGTCCGACCTATCTTCACTCAAATAATCATAACTTTCTCCAGAAGTATCGAAATCGAGATCCGTAAAATTCTACAGAAAGTAGACATCCGTAGCTTTCCAATGATATAAGGTTCATTGTCTGATTAGATCTGAGCAACTCCCAGTAATTCGGTGAAGTTGGGTGTTCTGCACAGACAGATTCTGGGACCTGGGCGTCTTTCAATCCTAGTTAGCTCATTTTAACTTCTTTTCTTCTCTTTATGAGACAAACCTACAAAAACACTATAACAACATAAATGACTCGAAATAAGGAGGACTAAGCATAAATACTAAGATAAGAGGCAAAGAAATATAGGAAAATATGAGCACATCACCTTGCTACTGGACGCTACCACGGTCATGAAAGTGATCAAAAATATGCTCAAAATGGTCAACTCAATTATCATGCATGTGACTTTCATGGCTCTGGACGTTGTCATGCATATCATCAATTAAGCCATGGCCAACTTAATTATCAATTAAGTTGTGGCCTTGGAAAGCCAATCTGTGGCTTTATTGGTCAATTCAACTTCAAATTCTTCACCAATGTTTCGGGGCCATGCGGTGGCTTTGATATATGTGATTTCAGTCAAGCCAATACAAGTGGCTTTGGAGCAACGACATTGTAAGAGCAGTGCTGATTCAAGACCTCTTCAGTCAAGACGAAGACCTTTGACTTCGAGGTCTGGGGGGCAGTGTTTGAACCCAAAATGAGCATTTTGGCCTGACAAGGCGTGTCTTGTAGAAATTGAGCCACTGTCAGTGGCTCAAGCTATATATTGTCGACAAGTTCGAAATATATTATTTAGAGGCTAAATAAAGCCTACCTGCAGAATTATGGAAGATTATGCGAGCTGCAAGAAAAGGAAATGATGGAAGCATGGAAATGAAAAGTCAACTTTAGCACATTTTCCTTCTTCGGCTAGGAGAAACTGAGCTAAACATGGAAGGAGGAGCGGCAGACTAACCAAACGAAATCCAAATGAGCTAAAACTTTCCAGATTCATTCTAGACATCCCAAGGATCATTTCTTATGAATAGTGAAAGAGCTAGTTTGGAGTGGAAAACCTTCAAACAATAAGTCCAATTTTCTGAAAGACAAAATTGGAAAACCGGACCTGTAAGGAGTCCAGCAGCGTTTCCGGCTCAACCACGTGGAAGTAAGCTATGAAATTTAACCAGAATGATCTACACTCATGGTGGATCATTTGATATGAAGAAGTCGAAGGCCCATTTTGAATTTTTGGTGGAGATATAATTGAAGGAATAAAGGAGCAGAAAGTGACTCAAAACCACTCCAAAACTCATCATTTTCAATTCCATTAGTGCTTAATTGGAAAACCTATCATGATTCCATTAGTGCTTAATTGGAAAACCTACCATAATTCCATTAAACCTACCATAATTCCATTAGTGCTCCATCATGATTTGTTTAAGGCCAACCACTATGGCTTGGTAGCCTAGATATAGAGGCTACAAAGAAGTAACAAGACACAATTCATCAACTAATCTCTACGATTACTCAAGTCTCTCCGGAGAACCCCTCTCTTTCTCTTACCGGTGATCACACTCTAGTCCTAGTCTTCTCAGGAGCCGACTGTCAGTGCCACCAAACCCTCTGTCAAAGTGCTTCGGTCCTAGTCTCCTCGGGAGCCGACTGTAGTACCGCGAACACAACGGTTACGGAACCAGCCAAGCAAGGGTAACGCCCTCGTAAACCAGCCAAGCTAAAGTCACGCTTTAGCAAGTTCTCCCCACTTCCCAGTGATTTTCTCTCTGCTCGATCTACAACGTCGAGTATCGATTGTGTGATTTCGAAGAAGCTAAGCAAAAGTCCTCACCACAAGGCACAAAGAATCCCACGACGAGGTTGGTGCTCTCCTCGTCCACAATCGCACGAAAGAAGTCAGGTCAAGGGACACCCCGACGACCGCACCCGAACGGTGCTGGCTCGCCCGCGTAGAAAATATACTGTTGACCAGCTGCAGCAAAACTGGAGCCAAACAATGGGTTCACTTCATTAGCGGGCTCAACTTGACTTGTAATGAGTTTGCAGTGCTTAGATAGGAATAACTTGTTCTATCTTTAAGTGTTTGTAGATTCTGGCTTTTTAGCTGGTCATCTAATGCAATGAACCTTTTCTTCCAAAAAAAAAAAACAAAAAACAAAACAAAATTATCTTTGTAGAAATTGATACGAGTATGTCTAAATTTACCCATTATTGTGGTCTAGTCAGAAATCTTGTTTAGGAGAATTAAAAGTGATAATATTTATAAATTACACTGAAAAAAAAAATAGTAAAACAAAACTGGCTGAGTATGATGTCGTCTGGGGAGGATGGGGTGAGATCAAGCGGGCTTGATGGGCTCTGGAGTTGGACTACTCTTTGGATGCTCTTGGGCAGACTATTTTGGGCTAGGGCTTTTGCCCTGAGCCTTTACTTTGTTGTAGCTTGTCTTTTACAATAATTTCCTTGTTTTTAGGAACCTAAGCACTGATGTGCACCCAATATCTCTCTAGCATCTCTGGAGTAGTACCGAAGGAGGATATCCGCTAGCTCTACGTATTTGAATGTATAATGAGTAGGACTATATGTACGTACAACTTGTGGATACTACCACTAGCTTCTTGTCTGTCTATGCCCTTAAATGACAGCGGAATGGTATGTAACGGCCTATTCTGACTTGTGATGAATATATTTTTCTTTAACTCAAAAAAAAAAAAAAATTGAAGAAGAAGAAAAAAACACACGGCTAGTGTGTCTAGAATTTTAGAATATATATATATATATATATATTTTTTACATTCCGCAACATATTATTGTAAATTATATATAATTAAGATTAATTTAAGTTTACCCCCTGAGGTTTAGGGTGTCATCATTTCACCCCCTCTATTCTCAATTTTGAATTTTTACCCTCCAAGCTTTCCAATTTCAGTCAGGCATGTCCAATTTCTCAGATTCCGTCCAAATTGAACGTTAATTTTGACGATCGGAGCCACTTCAATGGCTAAAATAGTCTTTTCAATACAAAAAAAAAAAAAAAAAATTCTTCTTTTTCTTCCTTGATCCTCCTCTTACAAATCTCTCCACTTGAAATATCTCTTCCTTGAAGCAGAGCACTACTCTCATTCCTAACCCTCTTCACTCTCCTACTCACCAATTTACATATATGAAATTCAAACTTTTAAAAATAATTTATAGTAAAGATATAGGTAACAAACCATCAGGATGATAATTTCTCCAACCTAACCTTATTCGACCTTAGCAACAACAACTTCACCGACCCCATCCCCTCCGATCTCGGCAATGCCGCTAAACTCCAATACCCAGAACCCTCTCCACACAATACTTTCATCAAACATCTGGCCCGCAACAAATTTGCAGATATTCTCCGCCATTTCCAGTAACCTCACCGGAAAAATGCCCGATTTCATCGGCTGCAAGAGCCTCTACAAGATCGAATTACAACGAAACAACTTCACCGGCAACATTCCCTGGGACACTGGCCATTGTGAGAAACTTCTGAGCTTAAGCCTGAGCTTGAACTCACTCGTCATTAGCATCCAACTCTAATTCTGTGTTTTGAAAGAAAAAATATATATATATATATTCAAAACGCAAAACACTAAAAAGGTCAAAAATCCCAGAAATTCCAAAATCAAAGCTTGAAACATTAAGATGAAGAAGGATTCAATTACCAAGAGTTACGTAGAGATACTTGGGGTGGGTCCAATTTGACACCCTAGCCATGGCTCTTTTTTGGTTCAGTCGGAACCATGATTCGCGTCGATTCAATCTCGTAAAATCCGACGACACAGGGGAATGACTACGTAATTCCTCTGACAGCTTCGGTCAGCTGGTCCTTCCAGTCGGTGACGTGGGTCTTGAGCAGAGCCCGCCGGCAGTTCCAAGAGGCTTGCTGGTGTCATCTCAGAGAGAGAGAGAGAGAGAGAGAGAGAGAGAAGGGTTTTTTTTTTGTCGTGGGTTTTCTTTTGTCTTGAAATGAGCCTTTTAGCCCTTGAAGTGAGCCCCATCGTCGAAGTTAACGGACGGAATTTGAGAAATTAGACACGGCTGATTAAAATTAGAAAGCTTGGGGGGTAAAAATTTAAAATTGAGAATAAAGGGGGTGTAATGATGACATCTCTAAATCTCAGGCGGGTAAACTGAAATTAATCCTTATAATTATATAAGAAAATAGTGCCCCACCTTCCCTTGGGCCTCAGCTGTTGCCAAGGTTGCCCTTGGGCAAGGCCGGGCCTAGTCAAAATTATGCCAAAACATACACCTTGAGCTTTTCAGATGTTATATTGTGTGTGAAAATAAGAAGTTCTGAAGTTCAAATATAAATCAATCAATGGCTTTGATGCGAAATTAAGAGGGGTCAGCTGACCCTTTTCGATCGACCCATGTTGCAAATATCAACTAATCAATTACTTTGATGAGAAATTGAGAGGAGTCGGCTGACTCTTCTCGACCCATGTTGCCTACACCCCTTGTGTTAATGATGATATGGATCCTAATTAGCAATGAATGATAATGATGATATGGCATAACCGATTAGTAATGAATGTTAGTGATGAATCCATATCATCATTAATTAACATTCATTGCAAATTGGTTAATTTAGAGAAGAAAAAGGAAGATAGAATTGTCTCTTTATTTTTTCCTAAAAATTTTAAAGTAATATAAAATTTTGGGTAAAATCACAAATAGTACATGAACTATACCTCAATCTTATTGATGGTACCTAAATTTTATTTTTTGTCACAACCAGTACCTGAACTATTCGGGTTTTTTTGTAATGGTACCTAGAGCCACATTTAGTCACTATTCCGACTAAAAATGGCAAGTGAGGCAATCATAGTGATGATATTTGGTGATTTCAAGGGCTGCGATCATAGTGATGATCTTTTTGGTAATAGACTTGCCTTGAACTTGTTTTTTTTCTTTTTTTGGATTTGGCTTTTTTGGCCGAAATAGTGACTGAAAGTGGCTTTAGGTACCATTTAAAATGAAATCGAAAAGTTCGGATACTGGTTGTGATCAAAATTGAAGTTCATGTACCATTGATAAAATAGAAGATAAGTTCAGGTACCATTTGTGATAATAACGCAAAAAATTTTGAGTGGATAAGTAGTGATACGTGACTTAGCATGTCCGACTTATCAATTTGATAAGAACATGAATTATATGAGGAATTTTTAATTCCACTGCAAAAGAGGCTGGTAATTGACAAGGAATTGTCAAAATGAAAATATTGATCGGTAGAATAGTGACAACGTCTATTTTCTAAAACAAAGTTCTTGATTTGTCTATTATCAATTCTCGTGCAGTTTGGAAGTTTGGTATTATATGGCGTTGATTCTCTTTGCTGGATATCTAAAGAACGCAGAAGTTTCTGTGGATGGCCTATCCATATGGTGAGTACTCTCTTCTTCTGCTACATTTGTTGATACAGCTTCAGAGTACCCATGGAAATTCAAACATTGTTCGAAAAGTGAGTAATATTGGATAAATTGGTAACCGAGTAATATGTATATGCCTCGTCGAATTTTGCAGCATGAACATATTGGGATGGACAGTCATGATGTCTTGTGGCATGAATGCAGCAATAAGGTCAGTCAATCTCAAGACCATACAATGGCCAAATTACATCTAAACTTCCAATCACAGCGTACACTTGTTCAATCTGAAATGAAGTTAAATATTCTGCAGTGTGAGGGTATCGAATGAACTAGGAGCAGGACATCCAAGAACAGCAAAGTTCTCGCTAGTAGTGGCTGTAATAACTTCATTTTTCGTTGGTGTTCTCCTCTCACTCGTCCTCATACTCAGCAGAAACGAATATCCAGCCTTGTTTTCAAGTGATTCAGATGTTCAAGCGCTCGTGGTGCAGCTCACTCCCTTGCTGGCAACCTGCATTGTCATCAATAACATTCAACCTGTACTCTCTGGTGTTGCAATTGGAGCAGGATGGCAAGCTTTTGTGGCTTATGTCAACATAGGCTGTTACTATATAGTTGGGGTACCATTGGGTTTACTCTTTGGGTACAAATTTGACTGGGGTGTTACGGTAAGTGTATCTGTCTGCACAATCTTGTAGTGAATAGCCCGGTATAAAAACTGACCGAGTAGACGTATTCCTCGATCATTTTTGTAGGGGATTTGGACTGGAATGCTGCTAGGGACAGTTCTTCAGACTTGTGTCCTTTTCTATTTAGTTTATAAGACCAACTGGAACAAAGAGGTAAGGGATTTGAACATCATTTGTGTTTCTCTGTACAACTCACAAGAACTTTACTAATACTGAACCAAGTCGGATACACCATAAACTGAGATATTGTCTCACGAAATGCAGGCTTCTATAGCTGAAGACAGGATACGGAAATGGGGAGGCCAATCAAACAATCCCAAAGACTCGGAGAATAATGGCGCAACGATATAGAAAGTTTCAAGTAAAAAGATTGAACAACGCAATGCAACTACGGCAGCACAAATGCAATTTTTATTTTTCAATTATAGGGCCATCTTCTGCAATGATTGGAATGCAAAGAGCTGGAGGTCCTAAGTTCGGATCCTCCCCCTTCAGATTATTAAAAAACAATAGGGAATAAGACGGTCCCCAATAGTTTTGACATATCCGCATCAGCCAAAATCGATTTTGGGGCTAACTGTATGAAAATCATAGTAAAACCATTATTCTATTTGTAGTTTTATTATTACTGTAGTTTATGCCGACTACAATTGCAAAGAAGAAAAATAAAAATCAGATACACACTAGTGCACTACAGAAAGAAGATCAAATAGCCATTCTGAAATAGTGAAATGCCATGTCAGATCTAAATCCATTTTGAACATAGAAGTCAATGTAGTTTAAAAAGAACATTTGCTTCGCAAAACAACATACAGACAGCTGAAGCAGCTGCTCAATGGAAGAAGAAATGATTCTGTGTATTCTGCAGCATCCCAATCTAAAACTCTAATATTACACTTCTAATATATGACGCCTATGAAAACAAGTTCACCAATGCAATTGCTATAAGACTATCCAATGTGATGGATATACGAAACCAAAACCAAAGGTCAATGAGTTTAAAACTTACAGACCACAACACAATACAAGTAGGCAAGAACATCAGGCTAATCCTGTCCTTTTGACTGGCAAGATAGAGTAAATCATATCCAAAACCACACCTAGAAACAAAGACAAGTGAAGAAATATTGCTAAAGAAATGATCTACTCAGCACCCAGGTAGAACATATATCCAACAATTGAATGACACTATTTTGTTTTCACCAACACAATCAGAAAAAAAACACAATGAACTCGAGCAAAATTAACCCAATCATGATGGAACCACAGAAAATTTCTTGATTAAATACTAGTAGGTCCATTTGGGTTTTCCTCTTTCTCTAGGTAGTAGTAGGTACAGGCTTCTCCTTGTTCTTCTAACCAAACCTACATTGACATATATGAATAGCAAACAGGTACTAGTCTAAAGAAGCAAATTCCACCTCAAAATCTGAACCAAATCCTCTATCCAAATGACAACGAAATAAACTGAGACCCTTCAATTAAGCTCCCATTTTAAACAAAATCAATGAACTGTAGCTCATGCTCATACACTTACACAAGGCAGAATAGAGGGTTAACCAAAAGCAACAAAAATATCAATACCAAAGATTGAAACACATTCAAATCTATCACTACCAAAAAATCGAACCACATCCATCATCATGGCACCACAAAAGATCGAAAATGCAATTTTTGTTTTTCAATGTTAGGGCCAAATCTTCTGCAAGAATGTGAAGATAAATGGCACGAGACCTTCCCAGTCATTTCGGCATATTGGCAGTGAAAGATGATTTTGGAGCTAAGTACGAGGATTTTTAATCGCTGTATGACTATTCCAGTAGGCATAGAAAAACCATTGTTCCTAGATTAATTGATCATCTTTGTAGTTTATGCTCAGTATCGAAGTTATTTACGCCCATTAATTATGCACCATTGTGAAAAATTCCAGTGGCATCGTGATAAGTCCTCTATTCTACTTAAAGAAAGAACAAGATGGAATAACATACACCTTGATGCAGAAACTGCTGTATTATGTACACAATATAATTCTCTGAAGATGCAGCATCAAGAATACAACATATAGAAACTAAATGGTGGTGAATAGCTGGGTACTTAGGCTTGTATAAGCTTCTATCATAACCCTTACAAAAGTCTAGCTTAGTACGCACCAGGAACAGGGGTAGAGCAAGCAATTCCTACCTGATAGCTCCCAAGGAAAATCCCGAATTGTATCTCAGATTGACGGTATACTGCATACATGTGTATATGGCTATGTGCATAATCATTCAGTCTAGGATAAATAATTGTACCTACCACCACCTTTGTATACAAAACCTTTTTCCGCATGATTCAATTTTATGGAGTACGTTATCTACAAGGGGTTATATACAAGAACTTCTCACTAGGAAAGAATTTGTCTACCGTTGGTCTCATATTGCACCCTCTATGACAAGATCAGAACACAACTCGTTGTTCTAAATGTGATATGCAGAATCAGATCCTACAACTAGTATTGCAGAATCAGATTCGGACTAGCTTGTTATTTGAAAGCTTAAACTCCTCCTGCCTCCCTATTATACTCATTGATCTCATAGTTGCATCCAATCTCAATCTATGACAGGAACACGACTCATATTGAACTAAATGTGATATGCGTAATCAGATTCTAGTAATTGTTATTGCATGTTTGGTGCTAATCTTCCAAATATAACTGATCTTTTATTTGCATTACATACTTCATTTTCTAAATCAACTATGAGCTATATATACAGGTCATATAAATCTAGGA
The DNA here is from genome assembly GCF_958449725.1 of Rosa rugosa. NCBI lineage: Eukaryota > Viridiplantae > Streptophyta > Magnoliopsida > Rosales > Rosaceae > Rosa > Rosa rugosa. The sequence continues at coordinate 9,290,353 of NC_084824.1, read as the reverse complement.
CCAGATTCTGTGTAGTTGGTGACATTGACTACGCATCTAACTTTTCAGACATGACGATCGGCTAGCTAGCTAGCTCATAGTTTCAAGCAAACTTGCACAAATCCAAATAATTTATACTCCCTAGTCCCTACCTCGATTTTCTCTCACATATACAAATTTCACACTTAGCAACTAGTTAATGATACATGAAGTTTTTGCTCAGTCAGTCAGTCGAGTATTTGTGCCCGTGTATGCATGTTTATACAGATTTGTTTCTTTGTATCCCAGAAATCAGTAACAGTAACTTTCATGCCAAGTATGTTAGACTGTTAGTTGTAGCGTTCTCCCATGCTATTACACCTGTTAGTTTGTATTTCACTCAACACTCCCAAATATCGAAATTCATTTCTTTTTTGGCTGCCGAATATTTGGTCTTTTTTATTTGTTTTCATTTTATACCATTCAATAAAATTCCAAAATGGACCGCCGAGACACTTATCATTATAGCATATATATACGTATAAATCTCAACCGATGCAAGCACCAATCCATATTCCAATACTAATCCGATCATAAAATGGAGGAGAACAAACAGCCACTGCTGTCGCCAAGAGACGAGGTGGTGGGACTAGTCTTATCCTCTCTTATCCTCTCTGTCTATGAAGCTCGGCATGGGGAGTGCGCTTGAAACGCTGTGCGGCCAAGCGGTCGGAGCCGGACTGCTGGACATGTTAGGAATCTACATGCAGAGGTCGTGGGTGATCCTCAACGCCACCAGCGTAGTGTTGTGCTTTCTGTACATTTTTGCTCAGCAGATTCTGTACGGAATAGGACAGACGGCGGCGATATCCAAGGCGGCGGGGGTGTTCGCGATATACATGATACCGCAGCTGTTCGCGTACGCCATGGTTTTTCCGTTGGCCAAGTTTCTGCAGTCGCAGAGCAAGATGATGGTGATGGCGGTGATCGCGGCGGTGACGCTGATATTGCACACGGTGTTCAGCTGGCTACTGATGTTGAAGCTCGGGTGGGGCCTGGTGGGCGCGGCGGTGGTGCTGAACGCGTCGTGGTGGATCATAGTGGTTTCTCAGATGGTGTACATTTTTTCCGGGACTTGTGGTCGGGCGTGGACTGGTTTCTCATGGAAGGCCTTCCATGGTCTGTGGGCGTTTGTTAAGTTGTCTCTTGCGTCGGCAGTCATGCTCTGGTAAGTCCATCATCACCTTCATTTTCACGAGGGTTTGTCACTACTTTTTTCACCAAGCTGTTAACTTTATTTTTTTTGGGTCCTTGATCCAGAGCACCAAAATTGACAAAAAATATCCCACTTACCCCAACAACAGATTTTTATTCCCACTAACACAATTTGAAGTGAAATAACAATTTTGACCTCAGCCTAATCAAAAAACTACATCAATGCCATCGATCTCTCATTGCTCTCAGATCTCTCTCTGTCTCTCCTCTCTCTCTCTCTCTCGAAGGCTCCGTCACCGTGTTCTTCCTCTTCCCCTCCGACCGGCCGGATCCAACTCAACCAAATCGGAGTCCAACTCGTCGGAGAAGCTCACCCTTGACATCTCGTTCTCGCTGACGATCAAGGTCGATCTGGAACCGCGACTTCTTCAGCTTCCTGCCGCCGTCGAACTCACTCCTCCGCCACCTTCTCCACACCTCGAAAAACAATGTCTCCGCCGGAGATCACGACGCCGGGGACGAGCCTCTTTCGCCTCGATTCCACTGCAGCCCACCGGAGAACAGTCATCTCCGGCAAGATTCGGGTCCAATTTCAGGGTACTTCGAAGCGGGGATAGATGGTTCTTGTTCGGCCCAGTCTCTCCATGTCCGGCCAGCTCGACCGTGGGCTAGTGGCTTGGCTCAGCTCCGAGAATTTGTTCGCGGTCGACCCGTCGTGATTGTGCCGGTGATGGCTTCTTCTGCACACAAGTCAAACTGTACAAATAGCCTCGATGTCTCACCTTCCAACTGGTTTTGTTCATTAGTCTGCTCTGAATCTCTCTTCTGATCTCCCTTCTCCAAAATTGGGAGTGAGTTAAAATTTGATACCTTGAAACATGTTAGGAGTTGTCATTGGGTGGATTTTCAATAGTAGCTCAGAGTTTGCATTGTAATGTCTGTTTGGGTATGATTTGTTTCGTTATTTTTTTTTTTTTCAAAATTTGGATGGTGGTTGCAAGACAGAAGGCCCAACAGAAAGAAGAAGAAGTCGACTCCGACTGCAACAGGAATGGAGAAGAGGACATGGGTGCCCAGAGCTTTTCATTGGGTGACTCAATCAATTTCTCT